>NC_136063.1:368419494-369023244 GCF_964261635.1 Lissotriton helveticus | reverse complement strand
GCTATGCGAAATAACACATTCATTCGAATGTTGCACTATTCACACCAGACCAGCAACGCCACTAATTGTTGGGTGTGTGGTCGACTCCCCCCTTTCCAGACACCGAAGGGAGTTCTGCCACTCTTTCCTTATCCGTTTTCACATAATGGTTCGTGTGGAGCATGGTCCACGTTAACGTCATCCTCCAATGATATGTCCCTTCTGAATCGAACATGTTTTCCAGACAAGCAAGGTCTCTCCCATAGAACAGGGTTAGATCTAGAAAATGAAGTATATGATTTAGGTAATTATTCTTCGAATTTCATGGTCCTGAATGTTCAGTCTGATACTACTCCAGATTTGCCTGCTATTTCAGTATTGCCAGTCAAAGGCGAATTATGTGTCAGAAAGAATGGTTCCGCACATGTGGGACATAGTGATTGTACTACTACTGTCGAGTATAGTGACAGTGGGAAATCTATTTTCAAAGCCTCACGTCATTCTTATTTTGTTTGTGGTCAGACCGCATATGTTCGTCTGCCCCTCGATTGGGATGGAACATGTTACATTGCCTTCCTACTGCCACCAGTTTTCTTAGCCCCATCTGATTATCACAGAAACACACATCTAGTACACGTCAGACATAGAAGGGAGATCGAGTCCCCAATTGTCGATCAAACTGAAACTACTCTAGAACAGTATCAAGACTTCAATAAAGGTTTCTTCTTCTTTACAGGACCTATCCAGAATAGTAAGTTAATACGTAGGTTAACCAGAACCCTTGAAGCAGTAGTGAATGAGACTACTTCTGCTCTAGGTAACTTAACTGAAGAGCAATCTGCTATGAGATTTGTCGTGCTCCAAAATCGTCTCGTTCTTGACGTCATACTGGCTGATAGAGGAGGAGCATGTAGAGTCATCGGATCTAGTTGCTGCATTTTCATTCCTAATAACGCGCCGTCTGTTTATTCAGCTATAACCAGACTTCATAAAATTGCCCATCAGTTACACCAGAATCCAGGCACCTGGACATGGTCCGGTTGGCTCTGGAGTATTATATCTGCCTGGGGATGGAAAGTATTGTCATTCCTAGGTATTGCAGTAATGATCATATTCAGTTGCTGCCTCTGTATACAATGTGGCCCTGCGATTTGCGGCATGTGTGCTACCTCTTGTATTCCTAGTCCTAAATCCCGTTCCAAGACAATTCGACGAGCAGATGATGCTATATGAAATGATAGATGGTGTCATGAATATTGATGTTTCCTGATGGAAACGTAGGGCACAAGGAGGGAATGTGGAAAAGTAAATTTTGCCATGTTATATGTGCCTACGTGTTCCCCATCTTATGTTATATGTGCATGATCGATATGCATGTATCCCCCTCTGATCGATTAAAGACGCAATTACAGTTGTGTCCATCTCTAGTATGTCAGTTTCCAGTCCTCGTGAAAACAACAAATATTAGGCCTATGTAAACTTATGTTGCCACATTTTCACAGTGTGCACGTTAATTCATTGAATCATCCCCGTTTCTAGGCCTCAAAAAGGCCCGGACTCAGATTCAGCTCCTGTCTTCTGAACCCATTCCGAGGAGCGATACAGCCCCCACCTGCATCCCTGACCCTTCGCTTACTTCATGCCTCGCAGTGCCCGGCCCGGCCTGGCTCTGCCTCCCAGTCTGCCAAGAGTATGTTATGTTTCTAGTTATCAGTCCAGCCCTCCTTCTCTGCATTCCTAAGCTACTGCATCGCATCAATAGTTTCCGTCATGGTCTAGCCTTTATGTCTCCATGTAAGAGAAATACTGTATTAATATTCATAGAATATTCCTCGCACACGCAATACATGTAGAATTCTGCACGCATCAGTCTTAGTGTCTATTAGCCTTTGCCCTGATAACTTTTGGATTCTATCAATATGTACTCCAAACACCAGATACCAGATATGCCTTAGGTACATGTCGCTCTGACACTCCAGACTTTAGTCTCCTCTTCTAGCGCAGAAGTCATAGCCCCCAGTTCTCCCTGGTAACACGTCATTGCCCGTTTGCGCGCACCACTAGGTTAGAGGTCCCAGCTGCTCAGGTAGCCCCCTCCATGTTTCCGCCCCGTTTATGACATTTCTGTTACGTTTACATCACATGTCTATGTATACGCCCTGTACACGCCTTCTTGTTACATCATTTTGCCCTTATCTTTCGCGACTGCTACGAGTCACGCCTACTGCTACGACTACTGTATTGAATGTAATGCAATTGTTTTGATATATATACTGTGGACTGTTATAAAAAGTTACCCTTCTGAGTCCCGTTATTCCCAGATCCTGCCCCCGGCAGCTGCCATCCATCATTCCCGTACAGGCTGTCCTGTTCCTGTCCTGTCTTTATGCCTGATTAAAGCCTGTCGACTCAAGATACCTCGAATCCTGACTCTTATTTATTGAGCTATCTGTTTTATTGATTGTATTGAAAAATAGTACCGATAATTAATTATTTATTTACCACATCACGGTGGGCATGTGCGCAGGATGGCCCACGGCCATCTAAATCCTTTTCCACCAATGAAAACTCCCGCACAGCGTGGAAATGTCACGTGCAAGGAAGGGGTTAAAGTGTGTGACCCAATATTTCTATTTACATTTAACATTTGTTTTACCCAAAATTATTCATATTTTCTCTTCCAAAGAGGAGTAGCTCTAACTTTTTCAGAGCGTCTTCAAATAACACTAAATTTAGTTTAGCACCCAAATGTAGTTGCACCATTTTTGTGTTTGCTTTATTACAGCTGTTGTCAGGCCCATGTCAGTCATCATGAGCACAGACACTGGCAGCAGCAATTTGGCCCATCAAGACACAGATTCACCAGCTGACCTCAAGGCTGATAACTAAACCACACAGATTGATGGCTGGAGTTGGTGAGCCTGAATTTGCAATTCACATGTTTGTTTATCACCTCCCTGGTAATTTCTGAGCTATCCTATGTTGGTTTACATAAACACCATATCACATGTAACATAAAACACAGCAGAAGCTGCATTCCATTATTCTTTAGGGTTGTAGCACTTTATCAAGTATGTGCTAAACATCATCTATTGCAATCTTCTTTCAGGTGCTGAGGACAGTGAGCTTCCATATGAAGCCAAACATCTACAAGCAGAGGGCAACGTGGAATCTGAGGAAAGAATCTGATGCTCCTCCAAGCAGCAATGCCTGCAGTCGCTACTGCTCAACAAGAAGAGGATGAGGAGGGTGAAGATAAAAATGAAGATGAGCAGACGCTGGTTGAAGAGGCGGACAAGGATTAAAAGAAGGGCTTTTTTGGCCTAGTGTCTAAAGGACTTAACTCCGCTTCACTTTCAGCCAGTATTGTTCCTCTTACTTCTCTTCTGAGGTCTGCCACTCCCCAGTGTTCAGCCAACAATCAACAGAGTCTACCAAACCCAACACAACCATTGCCTTCTCAAAACCCTCACGTCCCGGGTTGATGTGTAGATTCTCCTACAAACTCTTTCCATGAAGGTACATCCCAGGCCTATTTTCAAATATCTAATGGAGAGAACACCCCTGGCGAGGTACAGTTACCCCCATTGCATGCATATCTTCTCCACAACTTTCCAGGTGCCACCACACTCTGTTCTGGTTACCCTGCTGTTGATATCAGAAAGGGTCCCAGGCAGAAGGCAATGGCAGACACTCATGTTGGCCAATGAGAGGAAGATCTTTTTCTAATAGCAGACCGATGTGTGGCACGATAGTTGTGCTAAAGAGGCTAGTTTGTCTGACATTTCAGACTTACTTCAAGGACTTTCTCGGATGTTTGACAGAGAGAAGATAATGGAGAGAATGTTCCAAAGTGTACCTTCATGGGCAACACATGAAGCAGAACCTCCACACCAACCGACACCCCACCTGCTCAGCAGCCTGCTCCCTCAAATGGACAGCCACCATCACCCACACCTGTAAAGCCACCACCACCTCAACATGTACAACCACCAAAGTCCCAACCTATACAGCCACTTGCATCCAATCCTGTGAGGACACCATCACCCCAACCTGTAGAGCTACTGGCATCCAAACCTGTATAGCCAACATCTTCCGAAACTATAATGACAACAGCATCTAAAACCTGTCCAGCCACCATCACCCCAACCTGTACAGCTACTGGCATCCCAACCTGTAGAGCCATCATCATCCCGAACTGTACAGTAAACGACGCCCCAACCTGTATAGCCACCATCACCTCAACGTGAAAAGCGACTGGCACCCCAATTTGCCCAGCCACTGGCCCTCCCACTTGTACAGCCAGGGGCCCACCAGACTAGCGACCAGACCCACCTGCATGGACAGCTGTTACACATCCATACACACATTGCTATCCTCCTAGAATGCGCACTCACACAAAGATCATCACCCGGGACAATTTTAAAGTAGTAATTGATATCTGGTTATTGTAAATTAGATTTTATCCTCACATATATATAGAAATAAAAATATGACACAGGACAGCCACAGTCCAGCAACAGTCTCTTTCCAAAAGCAGGTACGGACCACAAATGCGGGGAAAATCTTCTATTTTATTTTGTGCAGATCAATAAAGTGCAAGTGCAGATTTAGTCAAAAGACTAGTGCCCAGCATGACGCGTTTCTGACACGCTGTACCAATTGGTGTACATATATAGTGAATTGTTAAAAAGCACATGAATCATTTCATCCAGTTAATTAATAGACACATAGAAGACATAGAAAGAGGCCTGTTTTCAACATATGCAATTTTAAACCATTTTGAAAAGGACATTAAATCTACATTTGAGCCCAGTGCTTATAGATATAAATCATCAACCTAAAAAATAGTTTGTACATCAAAAAATCCTGTTGATGACAACTTCCAAAATATTAGTATAGTGCTGTAACTTATTCGTCTGAAACAACGACACAGGGTCGTGACTCCTAACCAGTAAGGCTGAGCCGAAGACTACTAGACAACAAAACAACTGCCAATACCAGATATCACTTGATTAATTTAGAAATAACCTATATGAGAAAAACATAAAGGTCAGTTTTTTGATTTGCGGCACTAGTTTATTTATTTATTTTAACACTAGTGGAAAATGTATTTTCATGAATAACCAACTTATTTTCAGTGTATATACAACCAGACTAAAGACAAGTACAGTAGAATATTTACAAATGATTCAAGATATACAAAACAATTTACAAAATTTCCATCACATCCAAACTTTCACACTGGCCGAACCATTCATCCATCTACAATCATCCAAAACAACAGTACAAATTCTAAAGGTCTAATGTCAAAAAGAACATATGTATATTGGTTTCTTTATATGTACATATATACAATTTCACATTCCAACGTTTGTCCTAAATCTGATACATAGGCGTAATCCCTTTTTAAATGGACCTATTTAGAGTAATTGTTTCAAATTTTTGACAGAAGAACCCAACAACAGGTCGACGCGTTTCGAACTCCCCAATGCGGAGTTCTCCTCAGGACCAACAATCTACAACGACAAACAAACATATTTTAGGACTTATAAACTTAAGAATCCATTCTCAGCATTACAGTGACAGCTCCCATGCCTGCCTCTCACCATACCTTAATGCAGTCAACTAAGCACTCCAATAGTAGATGGCATACGGACGATAGACAGCTGTAAGTAGGAAGACATAACATACATTTATGTACCACACTGTATGAATGTGCCATCTCATATGTTCAGACTCAGGTCATTCCAGAAAAGGTAAAACAAGCTTACCTTGATCAAAAAATTCCTATTACATTGTCTGGGGGGAGAAGAAATATGTATAAAGATTTGCACTTATACCCTGTGTGAATACAAAGTGCGTTTGCCTCACCACCACGCTCACCGTTTGTTTGGAGTATTCAATTTCACTACGTCTTCGGCGTGCATGTGAATTAATCACCCGATCCTGAAGGGAACGGAAAAAGTGATCGCGAGTTAGGCTACTATCGCCGACTGGGTGGAAACCATGTTTTCCAAATAACAGAATGTCACTTACCGATGGTGGCGAAATCCCACATCCGTAATGGAGTAGCATGGTATGCAGTGGCAGTGTTGAACAACCAGCGCTGTTATTGGACAGACGCAAAGTCACGTGGTCGCAAGCTCCGTGAGGCTTTTTAGAAGAATTAAAAGCAATACCGCCTGTGATTGAGGAATTTCAACAAAGACTTTATTGATCGTATCCCGGTAATAGAGTTTCGTGGTGTGCAGTAACAATGTTGAACAACCATCGCTATTCTTCAAAAAACGCGCCGTCACGTGATCGCGAGCTCCGTGAGGCTGAAGAGGAATTTAAAGCAATCCCGCCTGTGATTGCGGAATTTCAATGAAACTTTATCTATCGTCTCCTCTTAGCTTCTCGCCATTGTCGGCTTGATGGCAGATAGTTGGAGTACTATAACACTATAGGTGTAAAACATTTTTTTTGCAGTGATGATGTTTATTCTTAAATTGAAAAACAGGGGGGTTGGGACCCAATGCATCTCAGGAATGGTATATTGATGCTGATGGTATATCGGTATCAAACATTAATCGAATACAGAGCTGCTGCAAAGACCATTTCCACAGTTGTATTCAGGGACTGGCCGGATGACTTCATAATCTTTAAAGTATGTACCTATTACCACACAGTTAAGTCTGGTATACATGCAATATTGACCAGTGGTGAAACCTGCACATTTAAACCAAAAATCGAAAAGGGCACCCAACTCCTAGCGTTAACACCTATTGGTGTACTATGATTTTATACATCCACCCTCATGATTTCCGAGATTTCATTGAGTCCCGTAATCGCGGTGTTGAATTTCATTATTAACATGGCTTCACGTTGGTTCAATCTTTCTTCCGTATTGCCTCCACGAGTGCACTCTCAATCTTCGAAATTATGGTCCACCGCAGATCTTCCTCCCTGTGTTGATGAGTTGTCCAGTGATGCACCAGAGGTGCATTAGGTGTCTCCTTTCTGAGTCTGGATTTATGTTGTGTGATCCGATGCCGGATCTCCTGAGTCGTCTTCCCTATATACAATTTAGGGCAAGGACACGTTACCCCATAGACCACATTTTTGGTGAGACAGTTGGTGAATGTATTATGCTTCCAATATATGCCATTGAAAGTGAACACTGACCCTTCATTGGTTTGTGAACAACATAAGCAGTTTGAGAGTGACACTCGTGGAGGCAATACGGAAGAAAGATTGAACCAACATGAAGCCATGTTAATAATGAAATTCAACACCGCGATTACGGGACTTAATGAAATCTCGGAAATCATGAGGGTGGATGTATAAAATCATAGTACACCAATAGGCTTTTGACGCTAGGAGTTGGGTGCCGTTTTCGATTTTTGGTTTAAATGTGCAGGTTTCACCACTGATCAATATTGCATGTATTGCATTAATGTATGTACCTATTACTGTGTGGTAATAGGTACATACATTATAGATTATGAAGTCATCCGGCCAGTCCCTGAATACAACTGTGGAAATGGTCTTTGCAGCAGCTCTGTATTCGATTAATGTTTTATACCGATATACCATCAGCATCAATATACCGTTCCTGAGATGCATTGGGTCCCAACCCCCCTGTTTTTCAATTCAAGAATAAACATCATCACTGCAAAAAAAATGTTTTACACCTATAGTGTTATAGTACTCCAACTATCTGCCATCAAGCCGACAAGGGCGAGAAGCTAAGAGGAGACGATAGATAAAGTTTCATTGAAATTCCGCAATCACAGGCGGGATTCCTTTAAATTCCTCTTCAGCCTCACGGAGCTCGCGATCACGTGACGGCGCGATTTTTGAAGAATAGCGATGGTTGTTCAACATTGTTACTGCAGACCACGAAACTCTATTACCGGGATACGATCAATAAAGTCTTTGTTGAAATTCCTCAAACACAGGCGGTATTGCTTTTAATTCTTCTAAAAAGCCTCACGGAGCTTGCGACCACGTGACTTTGCGTCTGTCCAATAACAGCGCTGGTTGTTCAACACTGCCACTGCATACCACGCTACTCCATTACGGATGTGGGATTTCGCTACCATCGGTAAGTAAACATTCTGTTATTTAGAAAAGATGGTTTCCACCCAGTCGGCAATAGTAGCCTAACTCGCGATCACTTTTTCCGTTCCCTTCAGGATCGGGTGATTAATTCACGCGCACGCCGAAGACGTAGTGAAATTGAATACTCCAAACAAACGGTGAGCGTGGTGGTGAGGCAAACGCACTTTGTATTCACACAGGGTATGAGTGCAAATCTTTATACATATTTCTTCTCCCCACAGACAATGTAATAGGAATTTTTTGATCAAGGTAAGCTCGTTTTACCTTTTCTGGAATGACCTGAGTCTGAACATATGAGGTGGCACATTCATACAGTGTGGTACATAAATGTATGTTATGTCTTCCTACTTACAGCTGTCTATCGTCCGTATGCCATCTACTATTGGGGTGCTTAGTTCACTGCATTAAGGTATGGTGAGAGGCAGGCATGGGAGCTGCCACTGTAATGCTGAGAATGGATTCTTAAGTTTATAAGTCCTAAAATATGTTTGTTTGTCGTTGTAGATTGTTGGTCTTGAGGAGAACTCCGAATTGGGGAGTTCGAAACGCGTCGACCTGTTGTTGGGTTCTTCTGTCAAAAATTTGAAACAATTACTCTAAATAGGTCCATTTAAAAAGGGATTAAGCCTATGTATCACATTTAGGACAAACGTTGGAATGTGAAATTGTATATATGTACATATAAAGAAACCAATATACATATGTTCTTTTTGACATTAGACCTTTAGGATTTGTACTGTTGTTTTGGATGATTGTAGATGGATGAATGGTTTGGCCAGTGTGAAAGTTTGGATGTGATGGAAATTTTGTAAATTGTTTTGTATATCATGAATCATTTGTAAATATTCTACTGTACTTGTCTTCAGTCTGGTTGTATATACACTGAAAATAAGTTGGTTATTCATGAAAATAAATTTTCCACTAGTGTTAAAATAAATAAATAAACTAGTGACGCAAATCAAAAAATGGACCTTTATGTTTTTCTCATATAGGTTATTTCTAAATTAATCAAGTGATATCTGGTGTTGGCAGTTGTTTTGTTGTCTAGTAACTTATTCGTCAGTATGATCTACATCCAATTTTCAAATCCTCAAGTGCCAATTTTCATTTTCGGCCTCTTATAAAACACATCATGTCATAACATATGTCTATTTCGTCACTAAGAAAAATCATGACAATGTGCAAAATATTCAAAAAAGTGCTAAAGTGACAGTGCAATTAATGAAAACATAAATATTTACAAATAAATGCAGCATTTATATACAGACGTCCCAGGTGTCTTTTGTTGAATAGAATGTCTATGTTTGTTTCAAAACAGTGCTATATCATGTTCCAATTTCGAAAGAGTCTTTCTCACTTAGTTGCATCTAGTGGAATGAAAAGATTACATATGTATATATTTAAAAGATACATGTGTACAAGACATATTCTTGTTGTGCAGTGAATTGCAATTGCTATATAAATGTAATATAGCAATACCTTAAAGAGGATTGCTTACAGAGGTGGACCAGTGTCCTTTGTCCAATATCAGCCTGATATTATAATGTTTAAAACCGGCGAAAATTCCGCAAAGCCACGTAAAAACCGAGAGAATCTCAGATAAAACCCAGCTAAAACGGGATATTACCAACTAAAACCATCACAATACCAATCCTCTCTAAAACTTACAACTACAAAATGGGAAATATATAAAAATAATCACAACATTTATTAAAAGATATATACACATATCTGTATCTTTTTCAAAGCTAATATACATAGGAGCTGATATCAATGTTTTTAAAGTGCAAACAGTTTAATAAATATTCAAGATAAAATCCCAACACTTAAAACGCAGCAATATCCCTCTCTAAGACCAGGTTAAAAGTCTTGTCAAAAAAGACAGACTAAAAACCCAGAGAAAGAAGAGAAAATAAAAACCAATTCAAAAGCCACCATTGAGACCTATCTAAAAATATCCATAAATACCTCAACAATGTTTATAAAAAGTTGTGCAAATCATCACTATTGTTGAGGCAATTTGGCATTAGTATCTAGTAACATGATAAATTCTGATTCTACTTGTCTACGTCTTCTCTCTCTTTTTGATATTTTTGGACACCGAGCTGACAACATAGTATCTGAGATCATTTAGATTGTTTTTGTGTGCAAGTTTGAAATGCCGTGCCACAGGATAAATTGGGTCAGAGTTAACTACTGCTCTAAGATGTTGCAATATTCTGTTACAGACTTGTGGTTTAGTGCTACCTACATATAAAAGGTGGCACGTACATTCAAGAACATATACAGCATGATCTGTTCTACAAATATAGTGACCTTGTATTTTAACAGGTTCTAAACTAAAAGCAGTGGCATATTCAGAGATATTTTTACAAAATTTACATTCGCCAAGAACAAAATAGGGTTTGGCTAAAGCGCAGCAAGGCTACGCCACAATTATGCTGTTATGCCCTGTTGTTATGTATGTGGCAAACATGACGTTGTATGAATCTGATGAATGAGTCTTAATTTAATTGGTGATTTTTTTGTCAACCCTTGCATTGTGTGCACACGTCTTCTTGACACCCCTATGTAGATATTCACATAATGGTCTTAATAGTAGGCGTTCTCTCCCCCTCCCTAGTGTAATTATAAAAGGAGGTAGTATTCACTTTAAGGTGTGATACATTGATGTCGGATGTTAAAAAGTAAAAAAAAAAAATTTAAAATCTTCTTAAAAAATAAAATATGTTTTGAGATACACTTCAGGACTGAAAGAGTGGTCCATCAAGCTGAGAACGTGGCACTCAGTTATGTTGTTTTTCGTAAAAAATTGAGCAGTACTGGCAATTGTTTTGTTGTTCAAATTTACATGCGCGGCATGAACTACATTTGAAGAACCCTGATCCTGCTGATAACCAAGTGTTCACAGTAGTTACTTCAGGACTGTTTTTTACAAAAGCACCCCTCATAGAGGGTGCCCTTCTGAACGTGAGGCTAGGAAGTTTAGGTAAAATCCGAGACATTGTTATGTCTGACCGTATGATTGGCCAATTTTTGTAATGAATTTTATGGATTTGTCTTTCCTGCCTATAAAAACCGGTTATCAGTCTTATGTTGTCAACTGATTCAACACAAGTAGTATCAGTCATGCTACTAGTATGCCCAGATGTTGTCAAGGTCTCTGAAATTTTGCTCAAATTGCTATCTTCATTAGTACTGTTTGCTTTGTCACGAGCTGTTATTAGATCTGTGGCTTTATATCCTCTGTTCAAGAATCTTTCAAGGGCTTTAGTCTGACATTTTTTCAAATCAACGTCATGGCTACAGATGCGTTAACCCTGACCAGGCAGTTGATCTGGAGCAGGGGGCGCCCCAGGGTTGCGCTGAAAACCCTCTACGCTGCAGCGGAGAGAGGTGGGCTGTCGGTACCTAATTACAAACTGTACTACCTGGCAGCGCAGTTACAATGGGTTGTCTACTGGTTGAGTGGGAGGATTTTGGGAGATACAGCTTCGGAAGATGCCGTAACGACAGTCCCACAGATACATGCACTATTTCACCCCTTGTCTAGACTCCGCTCTCCGGACCAGCTACATCTAGCGGTGGCGAGAAAATGTTACACAAGAAGCTTAAAACTTACCGCTGTAATGAAACCCTACGCGCCCAATCTACCACTACTTGGCACGCCTTGGGAGGGAGGTACATTTGCGCCACCAATGTTAGACACTTGGGAGACGGCTGGCCTAGCGGGGCTGGGGGGCCTCTTTGAGGACGGTGCGCTACTCCCTTTCGCGGCACTGGTGGACAACACAGGACTGCCAGCCGGGCAATTCTTAACCCATGCGAAACTCCTACATACACTGACACAGGCCTGGGGCCCGCTAGCGGATGAGCCACCGACACACCTCCTCATTCAGTATCTGCATGTGATGGGCAATGGCTCTCACATAGTGCACTGGCTCGCCCAAGCATTGCACACACATACACAATTCTCCCCACAGCGTCTGCGGGACAACTGGGCAGCAGATAGGGGCCGGGATTGAAATGACAGGGAGTGGACACAAATACTGGCTGGGACACGGAATATACCACGCAACGCACGCTTCAAGATCATACACTATTACATTGTGCACCGGGCGTACCTGTCCCCTGATAAGATTAATCGGTACTTTGGGCTTACCACAACAGCGTGCCCCAGATGTGGACTTGTAGATGCGCAGTTCCTACATATCCTTTGGGCATACCCTTCATTGTACACCTACTGGACTGCGGTGGCAGAGACATTGGATAAGGCAACGGGGGCCAGCTTGCCGTTTACATGGGAGACTTGCCTACTGGGCTTATTTAAGAGGACGAAACAGATGAAAGTTCAGGCGAGGTACTGGGATCTAGGGCTGATCACGGCGAAACGCCTCATTACTAAACGCTGGAAACCTGCTGTTCCCCCCCAGCCAATACACTGGCGTAACTCGTTGGATAACTGGGCAAGGGCAGAGAGTGTGGCGCTCCATAGAGAAGAGACAGCGGGACTCCGTAAGTTCCCAATAGCTCTGGACTGGGATGTCATCTTGGCATCCTATCACCAAATATGCCAGCAGGACGGCATAGTGTGACCACTCACCCCCCCTCCTCCCCCTCCCTCCTCCCGGTGACGCCCATGCGCCTACCCCTACACTTTACACCCTCATAACCGATGAAAGGCAGTATGGACCTACTCGTTGCCTACCCCATGACCATCACACACACACGGGCTTTTGTTATTAGACACCACCTGCTATTTTGTTTCTAGAATTTGTTGGATTGTTCTCTATAGTTAATTGCTTTGAAAAACAGCTTTGGATATATGTTGAGCTATTTCTAGGCCCTTTTCCTCTAGCGTTGCTGTTTCAACTCCATTTGCACATCCGATGAACAAATCTGCGATGCCATGAGGAAACAGTTTCAACTTTCTCCGTCACCTAGTGCTGCAATTATAGAATATTATTCTCTTACATGTAAGCCAGACTTTATTGCTTCGACCATGCTGCTTCATTTACACTGTCTTCATCCGGATCCTTACTATTGGTGCTCTTTTATGTATAATGTTGTCGGCACAGAGCTAGGACGAACAATTTTCATTGCAGCACTGTGTATTCTTTACGTTTACTTATGTGCAATGTTGTATGGTACCTGAAAATTTGCAATAAACATAGTCAAACAAAAAAATGGCTACAGATGCGTTTAATTCTCAAAAATTCTCCCTAAGGGATGCTTTTTATCAGGTGCTGGGGAAGTGAGCTATTAGCAGAAAGTACAGAAATTCCAGCTGTTGCTTTACGATGTAATCTAGTGTGGATCTTGTTTTCTGTTATATAGATTTCTACATCTAAGAATTGTACTTGCTCTTTACTAATATCAGACGTGAACTTGAGATTTAACGCATTGACATTGAGATTCTCTATAAATGTTTTAGCTGTTTCAAGGGAACCCTTCCAAATCAGGCAGATATCGTCTATAAAACTCCACCAATGGGGAACATGCTGGTCCACCATCTCTTTGTGGGTGGTCCTCAGGACGGATCACTGACAGAATATCGACAGTCACAATATCGAGATGACAAAATATCAAGGTCAAAATATGAACTACAAAATATCGACTTCCTATCTTCAAACAGGTAAGTACAAAAATATCGACTCCAAAATATCGAGTATAAAAAATATAGACTGTCAAAATATCGATTTTTTTAAATGTCTTAAAAGTAATTTAAAAGTAATTTAATAATAAATAAAATTATTTTTAGCTTATTTAAAACACTTAAATAAACGTAACATTAAAAATAATTAATATAACTTTAATTTTTTATTTTTATTTTTAATACATATATATATAGATTTGCATCACAAAAAACAGTTCCCAATATGGAGAGCCACTCACAGGTGAGTATAGATCTTTTATTCAGCAGGGCAGCCTTGCTCAACAGACTTAGAAGCACACAAGATTCAGAGTTGCCATGAAGTCCTTACGCGTTTCGAGCATGCTTACGCTCTTGATCACAGGTATTGGCAGTTTGGAAAAAGGCAGAGTACCGCCGCTCGGTTCCATCAGCTTTTCAAGTTCCGTATATATAGATATACATATTATTAACAAAACATATACAATATTTTTACCGTAGGATAGCAAGAGGTTTAAATTTACTGTAAAGACTCCAGTGAGTGCAACAGAAGGGAAAGCGTTGGATAGCGTAGGGGTAAAAATTACTATTCCCACTCCAGAGAGTGCAACAGTAGGGAAAGCGTTGGATAGCGTAGAGGTAAAAATGACTATTCCCACTCCAGAGAGTGCAACAGTAGGGAAAGTGTTGGATAGCGTAGGGGTAAAAATTACTATTCCCACTCCAGCGAGTGCAACAGTAGGGAAAGCATTGGATAGCGTAGGGGTAAAAATTACTATTCCCACTCCAGCAAGTGCAACAGTAGGGAAAGCGTTGGATAGCGTAGGGGTAAAAATTACTATTCCCACTCCAGAGAGTGCAACAGTAGGGAAAGCGTTGGATAGCGTAGAGGTAAAAATTACTATTCCCACTCCAGAGAGTGCAACAGTAGGGAAAGTGTTGGATAGCGTAGGGGTAAAAATTACTATTCCCACTCCAGCGAGTGCAACAGTAGGGAAAGCATTGGATAGCGTAGGGGTAAAAATTACTATTCCCACTCCAGCAAGTGCAACAGTAGGGAAAGCGTTGGATAGCGTAGGGGTAAAAATAACTATTCCCACTCCGGAGGGTGCAACAGTATGGAAAGCGTTGGATAGCGTAGGGGCAAAAATTACTATTCCCACTCCAGAGAGTGCAACAGTAGGGAAAATGTTGAATAGCGTTGGGGTAAAAATTACTATTCCCACTCCAGAGAGTGCAACAGTAGGGAAAGCGTAGGATAGCGTGGAGGTAAAAATTACTATTCCCACTCCAGAGAGTGCAACAGTAGGGAAAGTGTTGGATAGCGTAGGGGTTAAAATTACTATTCCAACTCCAGAGAGTGCAACAGTAGGGAAAGAGTTGGATAGCGTAGGGGTAAAAATTACTATTCCCACTCCAGAGAGTGCAACAGTAGGGAAAGGGTTGGATAGCGTAGGGGTTAAAGTTACTATTTCCACTCCAGAGAGTGCAACAGTAGGGAAAGAGTTGGATAGCGAAAGGGTAAAAATTACTATTCCCACTCCAGCGAGTGCAACAGTAGGGAAAGCGTTGGATAGCGTAGGGGTAAAAATTACTATTCCCACTCCAGAGAGTGCACGAGTATTGAAAGCGTTGGATAGCGTAGGGGTAAAAATACTATTCCAACTCCAGTGAGTGCAATAGTAGGGAAAGTAAATACTTCATATATAAATATAAATAACATAAATAGTAATACCAATTACAAAATAATTAAAATATTTTACAATTGTATAAAATATATTAAATAATTATTTATAAATACAAATTAAAATTATTTAATTATAAAAATTACCTACTTATACTAATTAATCACCTATTAACAATAACTCAATTTACAATTTAAAAATTATTCAATTAATTTTAATTACCAATTATATTTTAATTACCTATTAAAAATTATTTCTAAATACATTCTAAATAAATACCAATGAATTAAATGACATATTTAATTAATTATAATTGAATTAATTACCACCCTATTCCCCTATAAACCCACAACCCTCTACAGAAAATAATTTAATGAAATTAACATATTTATCAATTAATCAATTAAAAGTCTTTACCAATTATATTTTAATAAATTACCAATTACTATTCAATTAACAATTAATTAAAAATAATTAACAATAAATAAATTAACATATTTAATTAATTATAATTATTTTACTTCCCACCCTATTCCCCTATAAACCCACAACCCGCTACAGAAAATAATGTAATAGAATTAACATATTTATCAATTAATCAATTATAATTAATTACCAATTATATTTTAAATAATTACTAATTAATAGTTAATTATCAATTAATTCTAAATAAATGTCAATAAATAAATTAACACATTTAATTAATTATAATTAAATTACTTCCCACCCTATTCCCCTATAAACCCACAACCCGCTACAGAAAATAAATTACTAAAATTAAAATATTGATCAATTAATCAATTATAATTAATTACCAATTATATTTTAATTAATTACCAAATAATAATTAATTAACAATTAATTCAAAATAAATATCAATAAATAAATTAACATATTTAATTAATTATAATTAAATTACTTCCCACCCTATTCCCCTATAAACGCACAACCCGCTACAGAATTATATTACACAAAAAATAAAAAATAATATTAACTTACCTTAAATTCAATATTTTTGTTTTCTATATTATGTCTAGTCGATATTATGTCCATTCTATATTTTTGATTCGATATTATGTCAATTCTATTCGATATTAATTTTTTCTAGTCGATATTTTTGTTGTCTATATTATGTCTAGTCGATATTATGTCCATTCAATATTTTTTCTCGATATTCTGTCCAGTCGAAATAAAAAACTCGATATTATGACTGCACACCCCTCAGGACATGCTCCTCCCACCAGCCCACGTGTAAACACGCGTAGCTGGAGGAGAAACATGCCCCCATGGCCATTCCACGTAACTGTTGAAATATTTTCTTGTTAAAAAGTAAATAATTAAGGGTTAAACATATCTGTATCATTTTAACCAGCATCTTTTTATGTTCATACATATGAATACTGCGTTTCTCCAAGTAATAGCGGATTGCATTGATGTCATCACTGTGATGAATGCTAGTATATAATGAGCTGATGTCCATCACAATTAACTGACAATCTTCCTCCCATTTAACTTTTCTTAATTTGGTTAAATTCCCAGTATCCCTAATGTAAGATGGTAGGTTTTCAACATACTCATGCAAGAAATGATCAACATACTTCGACATTGCCTCCAATAAACTTTTCTGTGCCGAAATAATAGGCCTACCTGGGACTGGTACTATATTTTTCTGCACTTTAGGAATAAAGTAAAGGAATGGGATCATAGGATGTTCATTTTTCTGAAAATTGTGTTCAATTTTAATGAGTAGACCCATCGGTTTCCACTGTGCCAATTCATTAAAGACAAATCTTTATGCTGTATTAACCCTTGGAAGCTAGCTTTCCTGTAGCAGTTAGTGTCATTCAAATGGAACCCTGCCTCTTCCATATACATAGTTCTCGGCCACAGAACAATATGTGCACTAATCACAATTTTTAGCATCAGTTAATTTGGATGTAGTTTGGAATGACACCCTACTGGAAGGGACAAAATGAGAGGTAGCAGGGTAACCTATGAGGCCAGAAGGACTGGGAGACTGGATAACAGTGAATTGGGTGGGCTTGGAAACCATGTGAGAATAAATAGCTGCAGCCCAGTTGGTTATGGTGGCAGTCATGGATTCAAGTTGACTTGACAGTGATTCTACATTAAGCTGGAGCTCTTCCTTCAAGCCCTGGATTTCTGAGAGATCACAGTCTTTGCATTTTCTATTGCTGTCATCACCGCCTGGAGTGCAGCTACAGGAACAGATACACATGGGGTATTCGTGCTCACTAGAGGTGTGTGGGTAGGGTGACCAGATGTTGAAAACCAAAAACCAGGACATTTACATGAGCCAAGGTTCACACTAGGACTTGCATTACAGCATGCATCAATATAGAAATACAGACAATGTGGCACTAAGGAACTCAATTAAAAGAAACTTTTAAACCCAACCTTATGGGTATTTAAATTGTACTCTGAGTAAAGCTGCTTACTCAGCCTGCCTTTGAGTACACCAAAGACCCGACTCCCTATGTTTTCAGTTGATCTTCTCTAAAAAAAAATGGGACACGAGATAAAATTCTCAAAATCTGCTGGGACAACTGGTGAAAACCAGGACTTTTCCCAAAAATCAGGGATGCCTAGTCTCACTGGATGAGGGGGATTAGGGGCAGATGTCTTCCTTTACTCTTCGTCTTCTTGGTGGTCACTCAGAGTAGGAGGAGTGGCGAGGGGGTGAAGCTGGAGGCCCCAAACAAATGGAGTTTCACGAGTAGCGCCAGGAAACCCATGGTGTCAGTGCGCTTTATAAGTACCCCTTACGATACGATTACGATACGATACGAGTAAGGGCAGGCCCATATAATGTTGGGGGCCTGCAATGAGCACACCATTTCTGATAGATCTTCTTGTGGGCCAGGAGTAGACTCAACTTCTTCAGTCCCTTGGCAGGTGGTGACCCTTTCTGTTTCTTCCCCTTGAGCCTCTTCAGCCTCTGCTGGGAGTCTTTTTGCAGATATTGTACTGATATTCCGGGAGGGTGCACTAACCCACACTACCTCTGCTGGTAGATTGTTCTTCATTCTCCTCACAGGTGGTGTCCAGTGATCCTAGGATCTCATGTTCTTTTCTCAGTCCTGCTGTGTTGTACCTTGGCCAGCCCAGTCTGCTGAAAAGAGCACAAAAACAAACAACAAAATACCAATTGCTGACAGCGTAGTACCTTGGCCTAACTAATGGACATTCTGGTCTGGGAAAAATGATAGCTGTGAATTGGCTTTAATGTAACTCACTAATTCACAAAAAGTATATTTTGTCACACATGTTTAGCAGTTTGTGCCTAATTCACAAAGGTAAACTTACGCTTTAGTGTGAGTTTTTTTTTTTTTTGCAGAATCACAAACTGAAAGTTAATATTAAGTTTATGACTGCTCAGACTCTGCAGGCAGGGCGGACAACTCCACACAAAAAAAGATAGGATAGGTCTATCCTATTACGTGCGGAGTTCTCTTCCACAAATGTGGAGTCCACAAAGTTGTAAGAGTACATTTCACTCCGAAAAAAAACCTCATCTTACACTACATTTTGTGAATCAGGCCCTTGAAGCTAATCCGAAAATAGGCTTTTTGTCATAATTATTGTACCCAAAGGAACATCAGAATTTTTACATGGGTAAAGCCGCTTTTTTTCATCCCAATAATGCTTTGTGCAGCACACTACAAATCATATATGCTTACTTAGTACTGCTACATATGTTATCCCCAATACATTAAATGACACTGTTAACAAAAATGTGTTCATTTCGTACATATTGGATATGTATGTGTCATATGCAATTAGAACAGGTATACTATGCCAGCCTTTACTTTATTTCAAATAGCAAATATAATTTAGGAGAAGCAACACAGGCAAAGAGCATGCTTGCTACAAAATAGTAACAACACAAACTGTCATACTAACAATGAACAATGTGGTGACCATAAAATCCCCATAGCATTCAGCTTGTATAAGGCCATTAGTTCACTAGTTATGTCAGTTTCAGTTACCTTAAACTCAGAAATGCATTTGTGATGCAATTCTACCCATTATGAAATTCCTTGCAACAAATGTAAGCCTAATGAACTACTAATGCATGGACCTTATACATGTTGTAATCATGACTCAGGTTAAATTAAAGGTCACAAACAACCCATGACAGGACATCTATCTCACCTCTCACATCAAACTTTGTGATAAATAATACAGCATATGTACTTACTGTCTCTCTGCTGCTTGAGCTCCACTAGCTGATCATTGAGGGTCAGCGAGGCAGCCTGATGAACCCTTGGGTACAGTGAGGCTTGCAGGCCCACTGTGCAAGGGGCAGTAAGGGCACGCTTATGATGTCCTGGACCTTGATGGGGGCCCAGCATTAAAGGCTCTACAAAGGTTTGTTGTACATGTCCACATCACTGCATGGTATGTCAATGTCCCACCAGATATGTCCAGGCACTGCATTGCTCATCTAGACGCCCATAAAGCTGAGGGTACTTTGGAAGCACCCGGTCACTAATAATGTTCGATTCACTCTTGGTGAAAGGGGGTGCCTTCTCATTTAGTCCCTCGGCCATGTTGAGGGCAAGATTGATTAACAGATTGATTAACAGAACAGCAAAATTGAGGAGGCTGCACTAAATGGTTTAAAAATGGGTGGCTTTCTCTTCTTTTATGTCATTCCCTGGATGCCATTTCATGGGTTCTTGTGGGGATCTCCACACCAACTACAGAGTTTTGGTCTTATGTTTAACTGACCAACACTTAAGTTATACTGAGACAAAGTTTAACTTTACTACTGGTAAATGCCCTTTTTGAATACCGAAAGTCGTAAAGTTAGACTTACGTCTCAGTTTACCTTTGTGAATAGGGTCCACTGGGTCTGAGGATTATGTCAGTTTACAATCAGTTTAACATACACTTTTGTACAGTTCATTAAGTGTAATAAATTGGTTCTGCCAGTCCTTTTTTGGATAGGAATGTCGACAGTTGTCTTTGGTGACATAAATTAGTGTTTGGCTGAAGAATCCAGATGGGTCTCGACCTTGCATGGACACAATGAGGCCAGAAGGTAACGTGTCCAGATGGTTGGCACGGGAGCACATGATCACTGTGTGTACTGTGTGTACTGTGTGTGATGTATCCTAATTGGCTGAGTGTTCCTAACTTTATGTGGCATCTGATTCGCCTTACATCATGCAGCCCTCTCATAGATGAACTACAGGCATTCCCATGCACCGACCCAAGAATTTTGACACATTCCGAGATTTACAAATATAGCTCAATCCAGCTTTTTAGCAAGTTGTTAATCATCCCCAATCTAGGTAGTAGGAAGAGACATTTTCCTATTTGTCTGCATTACTTATTATTTGTATGTTAGATGTTTTCAGCATCATACACACAAATCCAACCACCCTTTTAAGATTTAAAAAAGTACTTCCTTCCTGCTCAAACACAAATCTGACCATTACACAGGAACACTTGCTCCATGGTGCAAGTGTGCATACATTTTTGCTACACTGCCTCAAGTGCAGCAGCATGCTAAGATAGCAAAAATAAATCCTATATTGTATAAATATGAAAATTTGGTTTCAATTTCTTTCAAAAAACCTCAGCACAGCAAGTTAACTTGCTGTATTCACTTCTGTCAGAGTACCTTATATATGTCCATTGGAGTTTGGGAGAGAGGGTACTTTGTCACAACTCCATGATACTACCAGTTCACTAGCCTGTCAGCAAAACTGAAGTTCATGCCTACTCCAGTTAACTTAACCAAAGACTCGCTTATGTTAACGCCAGAGACTAATCCATCTACCTCACTGACAAAATGAGCAAATAGATTAAATCGTCTAGTCCTGAGTAAGTTATTGCCATTTATTGTACCTGCAATGTAGAGTGGGTGGACTAATGTGAAGTGCTCACTACCTTTCACACCCATGTAATATCACTTTGTAAGGCCCTGTGAAAATGGGAAAATGAGCCACAAAGCATGAAACCTGAAACCCATGGGGGATGCATATATGTTTGTTATTTTTGGAACCCATTAATTCCAATTACACACTTTTTAATTAAAATGGCAGAAAAATAATGTGGGTATCAACCTGCAAGGCCCTATCTTTTTCACAAAAACATTCCTCACTCACTCATCTCAAAATTGAAGCAACATTTACTCCCCAAAGGAAATGAAGGCTTAACTCCATAGTCCTGACAGACTACAAACACATTTGTCAAGTTTATATCATGGTCTAACTGTTAAGTACAACGTTTAATTACACACATTATGAAAGGCTTACAGAGTTAACCAGTGCTCACTGCCCAGAAACATGGTTAAACTGGCTTATACCCAATTGTTATATTTCATTTACTTTTATGTCCCTTTTAGAGTGGCATAGCATATACCTTGGGCTTGTAAATTAAATGCTATCAGCAGCCCTGCAGCACTTATTATGCTACTTACTTAAGTAGGACCTTAAAACATGTCCCAGGCTGCTGCTTCAGCCTGAATGCAGTTTTAAACTGCCATGTTGTCTTGGTAATAAAACAACTTACCAAGCCCCAATCTCCTCTTATAGTACATATATATATATATATATATATATATATATATATATATATATATATATATATATATATATATATATATATATATATATATATATATATATATATATATATATGTCACTCCCAAAGTTGCCCTTGGAAGCCCATTGGGCAAGGTGTCTTGCATTTTAAAGGGTGGACATGTAATTTTTAGTCTACATTTGTTGTTTTTCACTACTGTGAGACCTACCTCTCCCATTGGATAAAATTGGATATTCCTGATTACATGTAAATGGCTGTAATTTCCAATTGAGAGGAGGCAGCTATGTTAGAGTTGATTTCTTTGGAATTGTACTGAAAATCCTCATTAATGGTAAAGCCTCATTTCTTATCTCAATTCAGAAAATTCAATTTTTAGAAAGTTTACATTTTTCTGCCCTTAAACACTTTGTGCCTGCAAACTCTTTTGGGTCACATGACTGGGTGTAACTGACAGTTGGACTTTGTGAATTCCTCCCAGACAGTCACACAAAGGAGATATCGCCTCCACATTGTCACTGCAGCCACCTTGGAGCCAGGGCAGGGGACTCAGGAAATTCCATGCACTTCAAAGCCACTGTGTAGAAGCTTCTCCCACCTTCCAGAAGGAGGGCACCAGACTTTAAAAATAAGACCTCAGACACCAATTCTTCAGTACACTCCTGGCCCTGCAGAAGGACTCTCAGAGGATTGCCTGATGCTGTGACCTGCTGTACGCTTTTCAAGACTGCTTTGCTGTGTCAGGAAGGACTGCTTTTCTGCCTGGAGCCTGCTGTAAATGCTCAGAGACCAGCCTGGCTGTTGAGCTTGGCATCTTCACCTGAACCCAGGATTGCCAGAGTGACTCCAAGAGCTAGTTTGCTGGCCTCCTGCTCAGAGCCACAGGGTCTTGAATGGCTCCCACTGTAGTGTAGTTCCTATATTCCCAATAGGCTCTGCGCATTGGAATAATATATCCTATAGATTTGACGTAGGACTTAAGTCAATAGGTCTCTATCGAATATACTAAACTTAATTGTGTGTGTGCCAGCTAATTCAGAGGTCACTAGAAACGTTCTCGAATACACAAGAAGGGATTCGTTTCTAACAACCGCATAAACATGACAACTTTGTTTCCCAAGAATAAGAATATATCTCTCAGAGTCGTGGAAACAATAGATTACTAGTTCACTCAGTCAATTGTGCATGCTTTGTTTCTACAGAGTTGCAGAGAAATAGTGAGACAGGCATTTTCAATAAAAGGTTTATTGAACAATCTTCTTTCCAATGCAAGAGAGGTGAACTGCTACAATCATTAGACAGAATGCCAAGTATAATGCGTACAGCGAGAATAGTATTATAAAATAATACTGTAAGAACATTGTAAAATACTCAACTGGTGCTTCTAAAATACGCCTACCCCATGGGCACCTAACCTAAGTATAGTACGAGGGAGGAAGTAAGTATGGTCTTTTGCATGGGTTTAGTTTTTGCCAAGAATCTACCAAAGTTTTCTCTTGGTTCTAATCAGCCCCATACCTTGGAATGAACAAGGTCTAGTATCTCTGTCTCGGGACTCGATTTCCCAACACCACTCAAGGGGAGTCAGAAACACTGGAGCTGTGTTCTCTGCAGGGAAGGGCAGCTTCCTGATCAATGCGTCAACTGGAGAGTCGGCTTCCTTCGGCATTTGCTGTAGCGAGCTGTGACGGGCAAGTAGGTCTTCGAACTGCTCCGAACCACCATATCTTGCTATAGCAAGTGAAGGTATATTTATACCTTGAAGGTGTTTAGAAATGCCATGTTTGACGTATATTCGGGCATATGAACGTCATGAATGAACCCCTGGGGAATAGTTGTTCATTGTAAAACTAACTGAGTTCTTGGAAAAACGAATATTCAAGCAAGGGTAAGTCCCTAATGGCCTAAGCTTGTTTTCCAAGAAATCGTTGTGACGTTTGGTGAACGGATGGAAGTAGCCATGCCTGTATTTGGGTTGCATGGGCTATGCCTAAATAAGGGCTTGATTTCTATGCCTATATTATGTCAATGTGAATTATACCTATATAAGGGCATGAATTGGGAAAATTCAATCCGAGCTTAAAACGCCACACAACACCACCATCTTGAACCCAGATCAGGACCCAGCCTGAGTTAGCCCCAAAACCCCAATTGGTGTTCTACCAATCCTGAATCCTAGGTGGTGGTGCTAAATGTTGCCATTTGGTCAATTCAAAAACTGAGGATTTGGAAAAATGTTGTCAAAAAACTGCTCTGTAAACCAGGATGGGACTAGGGCCAACCTGCTCACTATCTGCCTGAGGTACATCACAGGTCGGATTGACTTTGCGGCTTTTGTAGCTACATTCTCCTTTACACTAGAACATCATTTTCAGCAATCCTTCATTCAACATAGGGGTATCCAGCTTTGTGGAACTGTGGAACTGTCTTTGGCTACCGCCATCTGCTTCATCAAGAGATTAAGTCAGAACATGGAAATCTTCACCGCAGCTTTGCCACAGGGCTTTCCGACGACAAAGTTCTCTCCTTGGACACCACCTGCAGCTTTTCCCAGCTTGATTTTACCTTCTTGAACATTTTTATCACAAATTTCTTCCGAGTACAAAGATAAGCCATGACCAGGCCAAATTCACTTCTTGTATCCGAACCGTGCTTTACAGTATTTTTGGACTTTGATCCGGTCTGAGGCGACCAGATATCTGCAGTTGGAGCTTTAAAGGTTTGGATGCTAGTTTTGACTTAAAACATTATAAATTCATAACTCAGGTTCTACTGGTCAGATTTTCTGTTGTTTTGGCATCAAATAATGTATTAAAATGTACCCTACTTTTTTTAATTGGTGTTGTGTTTTCACGTTATGGCTGTTTGTGTGCTGCAAAAATACTGTACACATTGCCTGACTGCTTTTCGTACCAAGCAACCCAGGCTTAAGCACAGGTTAATTAAATTACTTTTTTGTGGTTCACCCTGCAAGGGATTGTTGCTGTTGCTTGACAAGGTCCAACAATAATCCAATTTGTCAAGTGCATAAGCTGAATCGCCAGAAGAGGAAAACAATAAAATATTGTTTTTGTAAATCTTTATTCGGCTATATAGCCAAAAAAACATGTAAAACCATTACACTCAAAAAAATATATACAATTAATTTGATAAAATGACAGTATGGTACAATATTTAGTTCATTTAATTTCAATTCAGTATGTAATCCAAATGTTATTATCAATACACATTGATAGTGCGTATACTTCAATTCACCAATAAAAGCTTAATAACAAAATTCTCAATTATAGCTGAGAGCCAATTATTCTATAGAAAAAAAACATATAATACCCAAAATCTGGCTCCTTATACTAATGAGTTGGATTCTCTACCCTCCTGTACTAAAGAAAAAGACTTGAGGAACAGGGAGAAAGAAAATAAGTAGAGTTTCAGCTCCAGCAACCAACCTTACCCCAATGATATGTTGTCAAGCCAGTAACTGAATTGTAAATGTGATGGTTCTTTGAAGTTATATCCTCATACAGGGGCAATATCCTCCCAACAAATGCTAATAAATACCAAATACTCTGGGCACTACAAACTTGAAATGTAATGGGGACATTAAGAATAGCTATATATCAATCATCAAGTGGTGAACTACTGCACCTGCATTCTTTTTTGCCTAGCCCTACTCTTACATATGAAAAAGCGAGAAACCGCAAAAGCTGTGTTGCCTAGTGCCACTTTGCAGGATTCTAATCACCACTCGCTAATTTCTAATACCCAGATTGCGACATAGCTAAAGGATCCATTTCCCTCTGTATCCAGAATAAGCAGTACAAAAGAATAAAGCATGCTCCACCATGTTGGTAGCCTCAGAGCAGGAAGGACAACACCCATCCTTGGGATCTTGCTGTCATTAAGCCGTATAAGAATAGAGTGGCAAGATCCCTAACCAAAATTTCAATTAGAGAGACTTGGCTTTTGCAGTTTCAATCTCATCCAAAACGTCTTCTATTATGTATTCATCTTTATCTTTAAGGAAGGATACTGTAGAAGTACCAGAGCAAGACTGCCCTAAAAGGAATCCAGGTATATACTGCCAGTAAGTGCTCTTGCTCATTACAATAGTGGCCTCCGTAGAGGTTGCACCCAATCTGAAGAAGGCACGATTTTTATCTCTAAACCTGGGAATGTTAATTTTCCCAAGGATCCCTAATATTTCCACTAGGCCCTGCAGATAGAATACAAATTCTGGAGTCAGCCAACATGTTATCTGATACAAGATAGTTCTCAGTCCTATCTTTTCAGCAATCGGCCCTAAATCTAATATTAGGGGGGCTGACGGACTATTAATGGAGAGGTAGCTTAATAATTGCATTAATCGGTTTTCAAGCTATCAGCAGGGCTACTGCGCCTTCATGTCGCCTGAGCCCTGAAATGTAGAGAGCTACCAAAGGGCTTGGAAATTGTATATTTGTACGGCTGATAAATATGGCCGGAATTGGGAACCTCGCTGCATCTTTACAATGCCCCCAGATTACTGTTCCAATTTTAATCTGCACTTAATAATGTGGGGTTGGGGAGTAATCCACAAATAATCAAATGTATCAGTTCTCTCCAGTGATATCCCATAGGGGAAGGCATGGCACAGGTTAATTTATAGGGTTTGAAAAGCATAAACTTTGTTTTACTGATATTTATCTCCAAGCCCCCTCTGTTTGCAGAAACACTCAAACTGATCCAATAGCTTTAGAAGCCCCATGGTTGATTTTGAGATCAGGTGTGTATTATCAGCAATGACACACACACGAGAGCCTAAGGAGGTTTAAAGACTGGCAGGGGCCAACTCCCCAAAAATGCAAAGTCACGAAACACACTGAGGCCACCTGGGTCTATGTGTAGAATTAAGAAATGTAAGGGTATAGGATAACCCTTTTACAGGATGATTCCCCTCACCCACCCATAGGTGGGATGCTTCATCATGGGGAAACCTCCTCACACCGCAAGCCTACTTGCAATGTGGGCTACAAACCCCTCTCTGAGAGGGAAGAGATAAGGGATGTTTTCAGTGTTTCTGCTAGAAGTTTCTTAAAACCAATGATGTAGGCAGAGTGTTGTGAGAAAGGACTAAAACGTGACATGTGAGTTAAAACTAACACTATAGTAGGCCAGAGAATTTTATTATGGCCTCCATAGGTCTAAAGATGCAGTGGCTTTTATTAGGACCAAAAAGGAAAGTAGGTGAATAACATGAAAAACAAAAGGGAGATTGATAGTGATCCGAATGTTGCATCACTACTTACGGCACGAGATTACCAGCTCGGGTTACTCATTAACACACCATACTCACCTGGGTCCATAAACATACACACGATAAGCCGGTAATCTATTTGCTGCCGATCAGGAATTATTAAACCTTATAATGTTGTTTACCTGTACACCATAACTTACCAATTCCTTCTCACTTTGATTCTTATTTTACTCAGGTCTATGGATCAGGCAGTTAGAATAATAGGTATTGTTGCAAGGATCCTGCTCATACACAGAACTGTGCACGGAGACCTAGGACATCAGTGAATTATGGTGTACCAGAAACTCACCTCTGTACCTAGAAAAACCCCAACCAGCTAGCATCAGTGTTACATTAGCTCTTCCTCCTATAGCAAAGTAACCAATGATTAGACAACCTAGAAAATGCGATTTAGGACCATCTCAGGAATGGTGGGAAGTGAGAACACTCTTTTGTTATACTCTCATACCAGTCCACAACAGGAGTAAAGAAGAGACATGGTAAGGTTAAAATATGACCCTCAGGCCAGTATGCAGACGGAAAATTTGACCTGGACCCCCAATGAAGCCATGGCATCCTTGTACGCCTTTGAAGAAAACGCTGGACCCTGGTCCGAATGGATGTACCACACGCAAAAATTCCCACAAAGACACGCAAATCCCTTACGAAAGATCTAGAATCAGTACTCCTTTGAGGTGATAGCCACAGAAAGTGTGTGCAAGAGTCAACTGCTACTAAGATGTACTTATACGCAGTATCAGATGAGAAAGGACCGCAGTGATCTAAATGAACACACTCAAGTGGTTTATTAGATATGTCCAACTGAGTTTGGGGTGGTCGTGTAGCTGTAGAAGGTTTAATTTGATGACAAATGTCACATTGAAGGACATATTCATGTGTTTGTTTGTACAAACCCCGCCACCAATATCGTTGCTGGAGAAGAGAATTGTTAGCTGACACGCCGGCATGCGCCGTAGCCATTCCGGCGTGGGCTGCTGTAATCAAAGCTTGCCTGCGGTCCACGTTGGGTATTAACCTGTCACCAACGTCGTTAATTCTCACCTAAGGAACTTTATCAGGGCTTAAATGATAAGAGCATTTAGAAGGGAAACCTCTAGGGTAATTACCTCCCTTCTCTGTTGCGGCAATAGCTGCCAAGATGTCATCATCAATCTTACTTTTGGAACATGTAACCGCTGCTACTGCATATGTTGCAACTGCTTTCTTCGCAGCCTCGTCTGCGAGACAGTTGCCAACAGTGTGAACTCCAACACGCTGGTGACCCAGAGTATGAATTACAAAGACAAGTGGCAGCCTCTCTTTAAGCTCAGCCACTCGAACCCAGATCATTTTGTTTTATTGTGCGCCCCTTGGAGTCACGATAATCATTTTGAGTCCAGAAGAGTAGATTGTCATTGTAGGACTGAACACAGTAGTCACTTTCAATTAGAGTAGTCACACTGGGTTCCGTGTACTCTAATGCAAGCATCAGAGCACGGAGCTCTGCCAATTGGGCGGTACAGTCCCCTAATGTTTGAGTATGCACAACATCAGACTTGAATTCACCATCCACCATAGTACCAACCACAATTGCGCAGGCCGAAGAATACGCGTGCTTCGAACCCGTAGCTGCTTGCGCACTGCTATCAGTGTAAATGACACAATGGAAATCCTCAAGTGGGCGCACAGTCAGAGGAGCAGGATGAACACATTCATATTGCAAGTACTCTTGAGTCTGCAGTGAGGAATCAAAAATGAACGTGACATCCGGAGATGTCAAGGACGTGGCTATTGTATCCACCGAGGGTTTAAAGCTTTAGAATTTGGTACACTGGCTTTCATCACTGCCTCTAAGGCAGGATACGGAGTAACAACAAAATGTGTTTTCCCTGTGACAGTGCACGTTCCTTAAGAATCGCCATTTGCACTGTTGTCACAACTTTTTCCACAGTGGAGAACCGCAACTCAGCCGCAGTGTACAAGTGTGACTTGTAAGCGATAGGGACTGTGTCACCATCATTAAAAGTGAGGTACATGAAACCCACCGCCCCTGGCACTATTTTTATCATCAGGTTGGTGTGGTTATCATGGGTTAGCAAGAATTTAGATTCAAGCAGATCAGCCTGCAAAGATTGCAAGATGGCTGAATGCCCAGGCAGCCAGCACGATTTGGAAAAAGAAGGTTGTATCAAAGCATAAAAAGGCTTGATACGTTGGCATATTCGGGAATGTAGGTATGTCCGAAATTCAAAAAGCCCAGTAGGGATTGTAGTTTCTTCAGTGTTGTGGGAGCTCGCAAAAGTGCGCATTTCTCCAGGAAGCCAATCCTCGACCTTTATTGTTGAGCTCATAGCCTATGAACAACACTGTGTATGCGGTCCACTCGGCACAGATGCGGCCATAATTCGTCTGTGAGATAAATGCTTACAAACATGCATCTGTGTCGATACCCTCCAAGAGAGAGACAACGCGAGCGGCATATACGCCCGGACTGTTCTTATAGCCCATAGTCAAACGGCGAGAGTGGCACTGTTTGCCACCACTGGTAAAAGCTGTCCATTGACTACTAAGTGGGAACAGATTGTGGGCAAAAAAAACATTGGATATGTCAAGTGTTGTTTTGAACCGTTTACTCACAAGACTATCCACAAGAGCAGAACTGTGAGTATTTTGCACCATGCACGTTCAACAATGTGAATTTAAGTGGCAGTAATCCAATACCAAACGGTACGAGCCATCTGATTTGGTCACAGTAAAAAGGGGGTTATTCATCGGAGACACAGACGTTTCAATTACGACCCTGATATTCCAATTGTTCAAGGATTTCCGCAACGGAAACCTTTGCTTCACGCTGCATGGGGTATTGGGGTTGAGGCTGTGGCATTGACCGCAAAGGAATATCATGTCGAGGGGAAAATTTGTCCCACCCACAGTGAGTATGGTACAAAGCTGGCTCAAGCACCTTAGCCCAATCTTCTTCAAAATGCAGCGCCTGCTCTTTCGGCACTTTGTGTGCGAAACTAGGGAGGATAACCTCCTCCCCTTGGGGAGCAGCTAAGACAAAAGGAGGGGGCCAGTCGACCTCCACCAACAATATATCATAGGTAGTAGTTAGATTTTCCCAAAATACCCCTTTTATGGTACGTTCTATGTCACCTTCAATTACAAGGACAATTTCATAAAGCATGTCAGGGGGAGCCATTCTAGTGTCTGCTGTCTCAACTATAATGAAGGTGTCAGTCGCTGTCACCTTCAGTAGTGGACGCAGGGCCTCTCGCACTATGGTAATCCCCACCGCGCTGTCCAACAGCATCAGCGCCCATGTCAGATTCCAAAGCTGTGCTCGCACTATCTGTGGCATATCGCGCTGTTACAGGAGCAACTTTCTTCCTTTGAAACTGGGGTCTTTGTCGCTGTGACTTGTCTTGCTTGCCTTTTCCGTCAGCCTTACGAGGCTGCTCACGGCTCTGTTGGGCACCTCGACCTCTGCCGCCGCTGCAAAGAGCGAGGAGAACGTTGTTCAGGAACCTGAAATCTATCAGGTGACTTAATAGTACTGCAGTCAAGCAACTCATATGTACCCTCAGTAGAGGCAGGAGTAGGTGAAGCAGGATGGGACCCCTGTTTCTGTTGCTGTTTCCCCTATTTTTGTTCTTACTCCAATTTTGTTTCTGAACCTTTGGGCGGTCATGTGTTTGTTACTTAGCAACAGGCTAAACAGCCAAACTATTAAGGCCAATGGTCTTATAAGCCTCCTTAACAATTTTCGATAACTAACGGGGTTTGTTGGCATCGGGGACATCGTGCAAAGCATTAGACACCTAGAAACTCACAGCATCCCCCTTAACATTTGCAAGGATGAGATCGCGGACCATGTCAAACGCTTCCACGAGTCGCATTCCCAACTCCTCAGCCGCCTCCGGCCCATGTTCATCCTTTACACGCTTAATGACAGAGGGCATGACAGCCATTGACGGGGTGCCGAAGCACCTAGTATAGACTGCCGCAAAAATAACACCCCAAGTTGTACAGTCATTTACGTCTGGCACTAAGTCTTTCTGCAAACTTATGGTAAGGATCCTGTTTTTTTCCACAGGAGTAGTATTCGGGAATACTGCTTCCAGTTGGTCGAATTTTAAGGCAAGCCAAAAAGGCATCTCATCCTTATCCTGGGGACACTTGCCCATGACCGCATTATATTCAAATTCAAAAAATTCTTTATTTCGGCCAATTTGGCCATAAAAGAGTACACAATAAAAGGAAAAAAGGAAGAAAGGGGGAAGGGAGGGCAGGTAACATTTAAAATTCATTTATATACACATGACAATATTTTCATACAGGCAAAAATACCCACTCAACTATGCCACATTAAAATTAATTAAAAATGGCATGACCGCATTAACCATGACGGGACTAAGCTTCAGCCCGCCCCCACCAACTGGATGCGCTGCACCACCCGGGGCCCCACCCAGGAGGTTGCGGGTAATGTAATGAACCAGACCCCTAATAACTGACACAGCAGAAGCATAAAGAGGTCTTAGTTGCGGAGCTGTTAATTGCCCCGCCTGAGGATGTGGGGTGTAAGCAGCTAAAACAGGCCAAGTAGCGCCTGGGATTGACAACGGCCCTGGTCTGACCGCCGTTATTACATGTGGGAGGGCGTCATTAAACCAAACGGCATGCTGCCATGCCGAAATCAGAATTTCCACTGTCCTATATGGTGTGCTATATCAGCAGGGGTGTAAGTGTGAAATACACCAGACACAGCATCTAAAGCAGGAAATGTGACCCATGAGTAGAACAACTCAAACAGGTACACTGCGTCGGCTAATACAACAAAAAAAGTGCCTGCCCCTCTAATGAAATTAGGTAATCCTGCAAGTGATTCCGCACAGCCAAGCGACTGTGTGCCCGGATATCAACAGCGATATCAATACAGTGATAGATAAGTACAATGCAATAGAAAAAGGCCAAACTGGTTAGTAATTCAATAGAAAACCATTTTTAAAATATCAAGCTTGAAAAGACCTATGTAATTATAGGTAGGTTTAATCCGTCAGTACTGTCAACCGCAAACAATAGTGAGGGGGTCGTAAACTGATATAAGTACTACTCAAGTGTCTCACAATAAGACCACACTCGTTGGTGGCGCCATGTTGCAAGGATCCTGCTCATACACAGAACTGTGCACAGAGACCCAGGATGTCAGTGAATTGTGGTGTCACTTTAGGTATTCGTCCTATAGCAAAGTAACCAATGATTAGACAACCTAGAAGATGCAACTTAGGACCATCTCAGGAATGGTGGGAAGTGAGAACACTCTTTTGTTATACTCTCATACCAGTCCACAACTGGAGTAAAGAAGAGACACGTTAAGGTTAAAATATTTATTTTAATGACGTGATCTCATGTGCAGTATCTTAGCCTCTACACAGTTCCACTAGAGAACAAGGGTCCAAGGGAAAATATTTACCGACCAACTACCGATTCAATCCCTAATTCCATACTAGTTCAAACACAATAGGAATCTGGTGGTCATAAAATTACAATGAGAAATGCAATTACCGATCATACAGCCCCCAAACCGTGTATGACACCAACCACCTTCTCATTAGTGTAATCTTCCTACAACATAGGAAAGGAGCTATAGGATTTCCATCAACTGCCCTTCGTGGCCAGTGTCATCATCTGGAACTCCTGCTTTCCTACCACAACACCTCATAGTTACAGAAGGTGCCTCTGTGGATTGGATTACCTACTAGTTAGTCATTGGCAATTCCTCAAGAAAGAAAAGACCTTGAAAAAACAGTGACCAACTTGGTCGCCAGTATAGACAGTATACACTTACGTTCCTATGTAAGAGCAGTCAATGAGAAGTGTAGGTGCAGTGCGAATAAAGAGAAGGTTTTAAAAAGGATATGGAAGCAAACAAACACTTTTATTCCAATATTGCTTTCAAACCTATTAAAAAATGGTGCAGGAGCGGCTTGTACCAAATACACCGCTGTTCTAATCGGTCTACTAGTTTCAGCCAAAAAAGGCCTCTTGCCTGGCTTTCTTCAGGACCCTATCTTTGTTCAGCTACTGTAATCGTGAATAAACATATTTATACAGAATGTGATTTATCAAATTAATACCTCCATACAGGCACGGTGATCTTCACTCCTTTAAGAGAAGGTGACACAAAAAATACATTGAACACTAAAATCTGTCATTACATTTCCCTTACTTCATATCATTAAAAAATGCTAGGACAGATACACTCACCTGCCCTGTGCGAGGTATTGGCCTCATCTCACCTGGTAATCACTCAGGTTTCAGAGACCCTGCCCTGTAAGAAAATCAATTTACTTCAGGCAGCGTCCCCCCCCAATCATATTGCTGGGATGGTTATATTCATATTCCCAGTACCTTCAACTCATTTTGAAAAATATCCTTTTCCAAGAAACATCTCTATACCTCTATACCATGGGTAAGCAGACTCAATGATAGAGCTCAGATGTGCACATAACGCTATTTCAGTGCCTTTTGCTGACAATGCGTAATCCACTCCAGGTGAAAAAGGCCATGTTTCTCTGACTAGTGATATGGTTTTAGACATCCTGAACGGGTATGCCGTCAATAGAAATCATTCAAACACTGCATAACCTGCTACATGAGTCATGCAAAACTCGTCCAGCTGCCGCATAAGGGATACTACATTCGCTATTCAGGCATACCAGCTACAAAACGACTCCACATGAGCCCTTAATGCCTTATCATAGCGACCTGGTCTGGATCTGCATAGAATCTCTGCATCACTGGAAACGGAAATCATCCAAGTGTGTGAATTCATGGCAAGTGTGTGATAATAAGGATGCCAGAATCTTACTTGGCTCAAAGCTGCCAAATTTTTGTGTCTAAAAGAGCTACCCGAGCATGTTGAAAAATAGCTCCCATGTTATGATAACCTTGACGGCTTCAGAACTCACTGTGCAGACCAGAGGCATGATGTAAGTCTAGAGATGTCGAAAATAAAACCTTTTCTAATGTGAAGATCTTCCAGAAGGCTAACTTTACAAACACATCTATGCAGTGTCGTGCTCAAAGGCACCAAAGGTAAAATGGCGTTTAAACTTCTAATAATCCATGCTAACATAACGTGCAAGCAAAGCAGACCCTAGGCCATACTACAGTATAAACAATTCATTTACCTTATTTTATAAAATGATCACAAAGTCGTGAGAGTTCTAAAAGTTTTATCTATGTAATATTTTGTGAGTCAAATACCAATACAGGTCAGTTTCCAGTTCTCAAGAATAAAAATAATGATCAAAGCAAAAACCTTTAGAGACTTAGTAAAATTTAAAGACATTGGTACCTGGGAAGGGTGAAAAAGGGAAAACAGTACAAGCACATACCGCACAGATTTATATTTACCTTGAATGGTGTGAGGATAAATCCACGGCCAAGGGCTTGGAAAGAAAGAGGCTCCAGACTAATCAGGTGCCAACAGATCAGGACAGATGCAGGACTGGGCAGGTAACCTTTTCTAAGTGCAATGCCAGTGTCACACCCTTCTCTGGTGCTACTCTTATTAGGGTTTTCAGAAAGATTGTCCATTATTATTATTATTATTATTAGGGAGTTTTATAAAGCGCCTGGTTTACGCCCAAGGCGTGTCCCCGCGCTGTGGTAAGTAGGGTAACAGTGTAACAACCCAAACAGTAGTTAGCGTCTGAAGAGATGGGTCTTAAGTTTTCGCCTAAACAGGGTTTCCGAAAACTCCATGTGTAGTTCTATCGGCAGATCATTCCACCGCTTAGCGGCCAGGTATCTGAATGATCTGCCCCCCATGCGTGTTTTCTTTATTTTGGGGATTTTCAGAAGACCTGTGCAGGACGAGCGCAAGCTCCTGGTGGGCTCATACCAGGTAACCAGACTTTGTAATGGGGCGGGGGCTTTTCCTCTCAGAATACGGTGGCATGTGGCCAGAGCCTTGAATTCCACCCTGCTTCTAACCGGAAGCCAGTGCAACTCCTGGAGCGCTGCCCTGGAGGGAGATCTTCTAGGAAGCCTCAAAACAAGGCAAGCGGTAGCATTCTGCAACACCTGGAGGCGGTTTAAAACCTTTTCCGTTGCCCCCAGATACAGCAAATTGCTGTAGTCCAGGTGAGATGTAACTAACGCATGCACCAGCGTCCGGCGAGCAGTAATGGGTAGGAAATCCAAGATCTTCCTCATGGTTTTTAAAATGCCGAAGCATGTCCCCACCACTCGACTGACCTGGGAGTCAAAAGCGAGATCAGCATCTAGCCACACCCCCAGGTTCTTTGCTTCGTGACATGGAACAGGTACCTCTCCTAGGCAGGATGGCCACCATGCCGACGACCAGACAGGTGGACCCCCCCCCACTATGAGCACCTCGGTCTTGCTGCCATTAAGTTTTAGGCAGTTGGCGGACATCCAGGCTGCCAGTTCTTGCATGCAGGCTCTGAACTTGTCCGCCATTAGACCAGGTGCGCGTGAGAGGGATACCACCAGCTGAGTGTCGTCGACATAGGACACAAGACGTAGTCCGTGGCCTTCAACAATGGTCGCCAGCGGGGAGACATAGAGATTGAACAGGGTAGGACTCAGGGACGAGCCCTGCGGCACGCCCTGGCCCAACCCGATCTCCCTAGAGTAAAACTCTCCCTGGCGAACTTGGAAACACCTGCCTGTCAGGAAGGACCGGATCCATCTAAGCGCAGCTCCTGACACCCCTCCATCATTCAGACACTGTAGCAAGGTGGAGTGAGCTACAGTGTCGAATGCTGCGCTTAGGTCCAAGAGGATCAGGGCCATGGTTTGGCCCTCATCCACTCCCTGCCATAAAGCCTCTACTGCCATGAGCAATGCTGACTCCGTCGAGTGTCGGGGACGGAAGCCAAATTGAGAGTCATGGAGTAGAGAAGCTTCCTCTACAAAACCCATCAGCTGGAGGTTTACAATTTTTTCGGCAATCTTTGCCATATATGGCAGGAGGGAGATAGGGCGAAGATTGTCTAGCCTATCATAGCTAACATTGGGCTTCTTTTGAAGGGGGAGAACCACCGCTCGTTTCCAGGCATCCGGGACAGTGCGAGTCTCGAACGAGAGATCCATAAGACGGCGGATATGAGGCTCCAAGACATGCAGACTGCCCATCAGGCGTCCAGGAGTAGTGGGATCACGGGGGGAGCCTGATTTAATTGACCCACAGATCTGAACGAGTTTTTCAATGGGTGGGGTTACGAGTGTCGCTAGCACCCGTCATTCACCTCTTGCCTTAGGTACCTCTACCACCTCGGGGTCCATGTCAGCCCTACTGGGGAAGGTTGAGTATATGGTAGCGACTTTATTGGCAAAGAACTCCGCTACTCGGTTGCAATGGTCAACTGTGCAGAGTTCCTCTGGGACTGCTGCAGGTTTTCCCACTGAAAGGGATTTGTATATTAAAAACAATTCTTTCGAGGAATTTTCTGCTTCCCCAATCCTGGTGCCATAATACATTTTTTTAGCCTTTTTGATTAGTCCATGGTAATTTCGCCTACTAGAAACATAATCCAATCTGGCTTGTGTGGCGAAATCTATTCTCCAGCGCCTTTCTGCCCGCTTGCACTTAGATTTGGCCATACGAACCTCTTCATTAAACCAAGGTGCATTTTTCAATGCGCGTCCCCCTGTTTTAATCTGGGCGAGCGGGGCTACTTGGTCCAGGGCGTCTAAAATGCGTTGGTCTAGACTATTGTTAACAGTTTCCACATCCGTTCCCCCTAATTCATCCCCCACCATAAGAGCTTCATTAAACCTGGCAAGAGAAAAATTGGCCCATCTCCGTCCAGGGCGATGAAGTGCCACCTTTTCTGAAACTTTAGCTCCCGGAATAGAGATCGAAAAGGGCGTCACGTGGTGATCAGACCAGGGGATAGGTACGGGGGCTAGAGCTTCCACTTGCCCCCAGTTGGCGAAAATAGGGTCCAGCAAGTGGCCCCGTTGATGGGTAGGGGATTCACCTACCAGCTCGAGCTGAAGGGCCCTCATCTCCTTGCGAAGGTCCCCTGCCCCCTTATCAGTGGGATCATCCAAGTGTATATTGAGGTCACCCAGCACCAAAAACTTATCTGTGCGTAAGGCTGCCTCTGTAGCACTTTCAATCAGACTTTCTGTAAATCTGGTTGAAGGGCCCGGTGGCCTATATATCAGGAGGCCCTTAACAGTGTATCCCCCGTTGACTTGGATGGGGAACGCGCCCGCCTCACTATCTGTAATCTCAATCTGCTCCAGAAGGCAGCATAAGCCCTCCCTTACAACAATGGCTATTCCTCCACCTCTGCCTTTGGGTCTATCTAGCCGTACCAGGGTATAGCCCTCCGGAATGGCTTCCAGGACCTCTGGGGCGGAGTCGCAGTCCAGCCATGTCTCGGTGAGAAAGACTAGGTCCCATTGTTGTTCTCTAAGGAGATCAAAGATATCTAGTCGGTGCTTACGTAGCGACCGAACATTCAACAAGCCGCAGATCAATTTGCGGTGTTCTCTAATAGTGTGTATGGGCAGGTCGAACTTGAACTGGCAGTGGCTACACCCCGTGTTCTTTTCCGCGCTCATGCCATGTAGACACAAGTTACTGGCACACATCTTGCGGAGAGATAGCAAGTCCGCTCTGCTCCAATGAATGTGTCCTGTTGGAAGGGCAGGGGGCATGGCCCTGGGCCGTGTTCGGCCGCGGACGGGCGCAGACGGGCTTGACTTGAGCGCGACTTCGGCGCGCCTTCGTCACGCCCGCTGCGCTCGTCCGCTGCGCTGCCGAGAGTGCATCCGCCTTTTATGCCCCACAGCGAGTGCCTCAGGAGCACTAGACCGCTGACCGGTCTCCCCGCTCACCGGAAGTAGCCGTCTCGACCTTCCTCACCCTCCTCACAATCGGTGCTAATCACCGCGTCGGACCGAGGCGGGAAGGAGGGGAGAGATCAGCCCAGGTGTCGGTTACAGCAGGTAAGCCAGCAAACTAACGTGGCACAGAGTTAAAACTTAAAACCGGGAAGCCTAAATCGCTATCCCGTCAAGCATGTGCAAATTGCAATTTTCCAGAGATTTAAAAGCGCATTAAAAAGCTGCCTCAGCGCCGAGCACAGTGGCTGCAGACACTGCCACTGCCTACTCACCACCACGCGAGCCGGCTCCTTCAGTGCCTTTTATGCCCCACAGCGAGTGCCTCAGGTGCACTAGACCGCTGACCGGTCTCCCCGCTCACCGGAAGTAGCCGTCTTGACCTTCCTCGCCCTCCGCACAATCGGTGCTAATCACCGCGTCGGACCGAGGCGGGAAGGAGGGGAGAGATCAGCCCAGGTGTCGGTTACAGCAGGTAAGCCAGCAAACTAACGTGCACAGAGTTAAAACTTAAAACCGGGAAGCCTAAATCGCTATCCCGTCAAGCATGTGCAAATTGCAATTTTCCAGAGATATCTGGGGTTATCTCTCCCCTGATGCGCGGAAACAGGCTACGGTGGCATTAGTCTCCTCTAGGCTGGACTACTGTATCGCCCTCTATCCGGGCATTTACAAGAGCCTTATCCATCGTCTCCAATTGGTCCAGAATGCGGCGGCGAAGATGGTTTTGAACCTTCCTAGACTTGCCTCGGCCTCGGCAGCCCAGAAGAACCTACATTGGTTCCCTATACATTCCAGGATCACCTTTAAAATTCTTTGTCTATCTCATGGAGCTCTCTACGGTACTGGCCCAGAGGGGATTAGGTCCTCCGTTCATCCTTACTCCCCTAGTAGATCCCTTTGTTCCTCCAATAAAAATCTTCTTGAGGTCCCCAGGTTCGTAAGAGCGAAATGGGGAGGCAGAGCTTTTTCCTCTGTTGTAACCAGATTTTGGAACTCCCTCCCCCCTGAGCTTTTAGGGCAACCTTCGTATGCTCTGTTTCGCAAGGCCCTAAAGACTTGGCTCTTTTCTGAAGCATACTAGTAAAGCCGAGCTGGCGGATTATGAGTTGGATGACCCGCTTTGGCGCCTTGATGCCCTTGGGCTAAGTTGCACGATATAAGACTCTATTCATTCATTCATTCATACTCTCAGACCCCTCTAGATGGATCGATTCTTCTCCTTCAGCAATCTCCCGATTCTTCTGTCAGAGTGCTCAACCAGCCCTCTGCTCTCGATAACAACCACGATCTCCTTCAACATACTTTGGGTCAGTTACAGGTCTGTGACAAAGCAGACAAACTATCTGACTAAGCCTCCCTTAATTATATTATTTTCCAGGGTATGTACCACCCCCAGTGTTTCAATATTCGTGTATTCCCTTCATTTGATTGGTCAGTGGGATGGGGAGAGGTCATCACACCATACTAATGTAATGTCAATTTCCTTTGGGTTCATGGTACTATGTTCCCTCCCCTTACTTGGTTTCCCACGCTTTAATATTCCCACCCACCTTTCGTTTAATCAACAACAATGTATTCAAAATGTACACTTCTTCTTTCCTTCTTCGGGTCAAAAGTTGCAGTTCTCAAGCAAATCTCTTGTTAGAGAGTCCTTTGGCTGTGGTGCAATGTCATTTTCACGGAGTTCAGAGTGTTCAATGCACCTGCGTCCTCAATGACAAAATGGCGCTTTCAATCACCCTCCAGGCCCAAATATGAACTAATAATAAAGTAAAGGAAGAACATTTTAGAATACGAAAATATATGAATGCACTGTATATCACTTATTTCTTCTCTATTCCCATTACTTTATTTTAACTATGGAATTAGCAGATTTAGCAAAACACACAAGGTTTAGTTTTAGCAGAGCCATATGCATTAGCATGTGAGGTTCAAAGTGGCCTTTTTAGGCGCTACTGCGCAGCTGCAAAGAATTCCCACTAAAAAGCAAAGGACGTCATACTATGTAGATGCAGTAGACGCATGCGCAGAAGAGTTCACGCATTTTCGGCAGCCATATTAAGACACTCAGTTTATTTGTTAGTAAAGCACATTGGAATGCTTCCCCTACATGAAATAAATGTTGTGTGGTGCAAGTATTAGCAATCACAAAACATTTTGGTTAATTATTACATGTTATTTCGAGAGGATTGAACCCGAGCAAGTTTCTTTACGTATGAAACCTTTCTCCATCGCTATTCTCAGTTTATGAGCATAGCATCTGCACCAGTGGTTTGAAGTAAGTCTTCGCCCAGACAGGGTTTCACTGGTAGTTGTGATTAACCTGAAAAGGAATATTGAAACAGCACATGTAACAAGATATGAACCCTCCAAACTAATACAGTCACATTCACCCATTAGAAATGTATATTTTATGCTTACCCGCTTAGTCAGGTAATCTATGTCAACTGTACCTTGGCAGAAACTGAAGGGAGCCAAAATGTCTTAAAAATGAAGGGACATATCGGTAGGTCAAAATGTAACTATCAGTAAAGTGTCAAACTGAAAATGTAGTCATCATTTAAAGTTGGCACTAAAAAATAATGGACAAACATGTAAGGTGGAAAACAAGTAGACTTCATAATTGTGAGAGGTGGGGATGAGCAAAGTGACACAATTGAATAGAATGGTGTCTCAATAAAGGACATAGTTAAAAAATTACCCGGTAAATGGTATTCACAGTGTCTGAAGTGTGGAGCATGCATTTATAGAGACCGCGATTACCCAACTTCTCAAAGGAAATTTGCTCAAATGTGGGCACTTACAAGCGGATAGGTCCCTCCTTGACATTATTCATGAAGGCCATTAAGACCTTGCTGTTCCTCGAATAGTGACCCGGTTCGCCCCTTCTGGTTCTGCTAGTGCCAAGACACTGTCTGGTATTCGCACGCTGTATACATTTTTTAGCATAACAACATAACATAAAAGCGGCTGTCTGGGGCGCTTACTCGAGCCACGATAGTGATCGAGGCACCAGTGCATGCTCTGAGAATTTTAATCTATTTGAATCATGGAGATGTATTCGTATGATTTCTGACAAAGCCAAACTAGATCTTAATACAAAAGAGCATGTGGTTGTAAAGATGGGTAGTAATAAGCGAGGCCGATAGGCAGCTGGATCCCCTACCTTCCAGAAAAGGGTAGTTCTCAAAATGTAAGCAATGGCATTTCCAAGCAGACACGTACCTCTTAAGTGAAGCTGCCTCGGGCACTTACTTGCGCCACGGTATGGACAGAGGCAACAGGGAGTGCTCCAGTAGTTTTAAACTTGTTAGGTCACAGAGAAATAATCACGTGACTCATAGCGTAACCAATCAGGGTCAAACACTCAGGGGTCAAGGCCAGCGTGCTGGCTCCGGAAGTGAAAATAAAGGAGTCATGGTGTGTAGCTCACATGACTCCCTATGTGGCCAATCGCAGTAGATGATGTTGTGAAACTGCAGTTGATCATGGATCTAGCAGGTTAAACCCTGTCATAAATAATAATGTGTGTGAAAAAGTCATGCCCCACAATAGCAGACACGGTTGGTATAAATGGTAGAGATTTTCTATGAAAAGGTCAAAAAGACTATCATCAACTAGTCAGTCAAGCCAAAAAAGGCAATGTAAATGGTATGTTAGATGCATAGGAGGTTATGTGTAAATTGAGCCAGGTTAAGTGAATGGGTCTCTTAGGATATTTGTCTCAAGATAGATATATCTGTCCAGTATATTGTATTGGCATTAATTGGGACGCTGGTTAAGTGATGACATAACAACACCAGATATAATGATCTAGAAGGAGGATAAATTCAACCAGTTTATGTCATAATTGAGCCCATGGCTGCCACTCTGCAATCTGAAAACACAACGGTGTTCCATCTTAAAAAGATATCAGGTGTCCCTTTTCCATTTGTGTTGATTATTTAATATGGATTATGGAACACAAAAGCACTATCTGGTGTAAAAAAAGCTACAAAACTTATGGAGCATTTTGACCATCACCTGATACCTCTTTAAGATGGAACAAAATTGGGTCCCTCTTTGGACATATATATCTATATTGAGATATATTGGGTGGCTTGATGGGGTAAATCCATACGAGGGATAGAGTCATTAAAAGACAGCTGTTACAAACCCTTCAGTTACCAAATAGATGTAGCTGCCCTCGCCTAAGCTAAAGGTGCTAAAGGACTTGCTGTTGCCAGAGAATAAATATTGGATCTTAACAATGGATAAGGATCATTATTGTTACTCACAGACACTGATTTGGATTTCCACTAGGTTTGGCTCCACAGAGTGATGTAAAACCCTTTTGCCCACAGCATTGTTGCCACCATGGCCTGCTGTACAATTGTTAAATGTTGCAGGTAAATCAAAATTAGCTGCCTAGGAGTTTCGGTTAACGAGATCACCAAATATTTTAAATCACTAATTTCAGTCTTGAGGATTTGCAGCTCAGTTATTACAACCTCACAGTTTAAATTGTTTCCGGGCATTATACTCACACGGGGGGCAGGGCTCAATGGGAATAGAAACATGTTGGCACTGCTGACTACTTTCAGAAGCAAATTCACTGGGAAAGACACAGGTAACACCCAGAGTGGAGGTTGATTCTGGAGGAAAAATTGCGATCCCTCTATTACCCTAGTTTTGGCCACCATCATGTCTGAGCCTTTTGATATCATATCTTTGCCTGTGTGGGCTTTCGCGCTCTCTTGCCAGTGGTTTCTTAGACGTGGAAATAAACCCCTTTGGCCTCAATTTTCCTTTAGTGCTCTGCGGTCATCTATTGAAAATGCCATATTGTGGCTGATTACAAGGGCCAAGGGGAGAAGAAGGATCTGGTGGGGGTTCTGCCGGTTTATCATATAAAAGAATATTGATTTCCTTAATGCGTGCGTCAATGTCTCTGATAGGATAATTGGTTACAGTACGTCGGTTACAGTCTCTTCTTTTACCTCCTCTGCAGGGAACCAATCATTTTCCTTACATTTCCCCATCGAGCATATTAGAGCTATAGCGAGTTGCAAATAACGTATGGCTTTAAGGTAAAAGTAAAACAGTCACCATTCTTGTAGTTGCCAGATGCAATATTAGCGAAGTTCTTCCAAAGAGCCAGGAGTGGTGGTTCAGCCCAGCCTCATGCAGTTGTGGATGGGCATAGAATGACCCACTGTTGTCTTTATAGTACATTATGGATAGCAAGCTACATGCATGTAGGGTCATGTATGTAGCTTGAGTATTAGTGTTTTGGTATTGTTGTGGAAAATAACCAACATTTCTGAATATTACATCTACTTGGTGAGTACTTACCAGGGGGCTACTTTATCAAATTCTCGGGCTACCAAGTGGCATGCAAAAGGTGGTCTACGGAAGAAGAAGCTGTCTTGTGTACTCCCTGGAAACAGTATAAATAATGGCGAAACAGCCACTGATATCCCACAGCCTGCATGTTGATTGAGTGCCAGCAGTGTATTTTGCTGAAAAAGTGTGTTGTGTGGTGAGGTGGCTGAAATGCCACATGAGTGCAATCAATGGAACCTAGCACACATGCGAAGTGGGAAATGAAATAAAAATACCAAGCAATGTGTTGCCTTCGTACCAGTGTATGTGGCATGCTTCTAGAGAGATGCACTCTCTTATTGATGCATTTCAGGGCCTGATACAAGCATTGGGACTGGCTTGGCTGTGAGATGCCAACAATGTCACTGGAAACCCACTGAAAAGATCCAGTGGCAAGAAAATGAAGGGCTAGTAATATCTTTGAGTGACATGTATCAGAACCAAGATCCTGCTCCTACTCAGAAACCATGTCAAAGATTACATTAGGTGGGAAGCAAAATCTGGAAATCACTACTTGGCTGGACATCCTAAAGATGTTAATCCTTTGCCTAAAAATCCTATCAGCTCTTCTCCTCCTCATACACCTCCTCAGATCATTCATGCACATGCTAACGGAAAACCCACAAACAAATTCAGTGAAATGGTGAAAGCTTTTCAAGATTCTATTTCTGCTTGTTTTCTTTTAATGTATTTAGCCTGGCTGTGATGGGCTGCTTGTCTAAAAGCATTCTGGTGGTGGTGGGTGGGGTGATGGTTTACCATATGTGTGGGAAGTGTTTGAAACACTGTTAGAAATGGTAGTTTTGATTTGAGGTTTTCAATTATGACTAACATTCACATTTGAACAGATTGTTAGAGATTATAATGGGTAAATAAGTCATACTTACACTGAAATTTGAAATGTTGTGACAACAAAATTAATAATATTGTTGCCACATGTAGGGTTAGATATACATTACTCAAAATGTATTTTACTAAATCTCTTTACGCACTCACCCACTGAGTAGTCTAATATATATTTACATGTTGCCACACTCTGCTGTTTCATAAATGAACTTCAGACATATACATATGGGGCAGTATGGAGCGTGAGACTCAGCAAAATATTTGTGATTGGCATTTTGAACTACTGTTTGTAGTACTACAAAATGTAATACATGGTGTGGTGTCTGGATTCAGGGTCTATATACAGAGTCTTGCACCTCTACTTATTCTATCCCTCCCGGATGCGGAGACTCCGTCTCCAAGAGTAGAGACTGCTCTGAGTGCAGTGACTCTGCCACAAGTGTGTGAAGACTCCATAGTCATTAAAATACTACGCGGAAAGGCCTTTGTCAATACCACAAAGTGGTACATTTACACAAAACCTCAGTGAATCATCAGGCCCACTATGTGCAGTGCCATAACATGATGTCACCTCTCAATACTAGCCAAAGTCCAAACTCTTGACAATCATTATATTCACTTCTTAAGCTCGGGGGTCACATATTTGCAGATTCCTATAAAAATCCTAAAAATTCTTTGTCTAAGTTGTCCTACCATTCACAGTACAAGAAATAAAGAGGGTAACTAGCAACATGCTTTCAGATGAGCCTGGCTTCCATCCAAATCTTACAAGGCGTATGCTGAAATACTAGCTCTACACCTACGGGCTGAATATGAAGAAGCCAGAGAATGGTGCACACTTCCGTGGAGAAGAGCACCATTGAGCACTCTATTAAAGCCGGCGATGCTAAAGGGTATGTGGGAGTCATACTTGCCAAACTCTTTGCCATCCACATGACTCCTCCTCTTCTGCATGTGATACTTTCTGACCAGGCAGGGTTTGTTCTGGGCAGGTCCATGGAGCATAATCTGGGGAACCTCTTTGACCTCCTTTTTAGTTTGGAGTCACATCTAGATGTGGTGGTGGTGCTCTTGGATGCCACCAAGCCTTTCGACTCCCTAGAGAAGGAGTCATTATTTTCTATCCTCAGTGGATTTGGAATACCTTTGAGCTTTATAAATTGGATCAGATTGTTACATTCCCAGTAGCCTGCTTCTGAATCAATAGTATAAGATCCCTTATATATAACACTTTCTCCCAGAACCCAGCAGGACTGCAACTATTATCATCCTGTTTGTTTAGCTCTGGAACATTTGATGGTGAAACTTTGACATAATACTAAGATTATGCTCTGACGCCTAGCACTAGTAAGCTTTTAATTTGTCTTTAAGCACATGATATGACCCTTTATATAAGGGATCCACAATCAAGCTTTAACCTTATAATGAGGGAATCAATAAGGTTCAGCACTATCTCAGGAATCAATATAAAATTAAATGAATCAGATGTTCCCCCTCGCCACTAGCACCTATGTTCCTTCCAAGGTGCGTGTCTGTGCACACACGTACTGCCTTCACCAAGCACTCAGAATTAATCTGAAAGCGCTCAGATTGTTGGAGGCATTAGGAGAGCCTCTGCCTATTACCAGCAGATGGTCTTTTAGAATGACGATCAGTGTGAAAGGCAGTGTCTCTCTTGACGAACTGTGAGAAAGATAAAGCAGCCCAGATGGGAAGGGGATTAGAGCTGTCGGAACCCTGTGGTGGAGGAAAGTGGCACCATAGCCTTCACCTGCTGAGCACACATGGGGGCTACCTAGGGACTCAGCAGGCGGCTTTAACTTACACTGCCTTTTTCAGTATTAGCCTTGCGGTGAGAGCTGCACAGGGGGCCTTTTGCAAGGTCTGCTTCCAGCCACATCTGCGTAGCATGGAGCACAAAACATTAAAACGGACAGAGCTGTGAAGTGGTAGCGTTTATTTTCAGGGCTGTTGGCAAGAAGGAGCTGCAGTTAGGGTTGTCACCTTTCCAGGAGAAAATACACAGCCAGTTGTTGGTGTTTAAGAATCTGCTAAGCCTAGACTTGATACTAAATAGGACTGTAAACAAAATTGAAAGTACTCATTAGTAACATTACTTTTCTGCCTTTGTTTACCTTTATAATTTGCAATAGATTGAAGTTGTACAAATAAGGACTAAAAATAAAAGCTTTAAGTGATTGTGCTTATTTTTGTACAGGGACATTAAAATACCAGTGGTGCGGTAGGAAGCCAACCAGGTGGGTGTCCTTGCTGCAGCCCTCACGTAGAAAGTACAACACCTGGTACAGTATTTATGAAGCCTACCCCAACGTTGACAAGGCACTGAAGCCATTAGATGATGCTGAGGAGTGTAAACAGATTTAATAAATGGGATGGACTAGGCAAAGTGTTAATGTAGCTCCTGGTGAAGGCCACTGGATTTATGTGGCAGGGGAGGGCCAAATTATGCAGCAGGGTTGACTAAATTATGTGGCATGAAAAGGCAAGTTATGCAGCATACCGCTGCACATTTTGTCACTGTTACACTTGTAAGCACTGTTCGGACATAGGTTGCAATAAGCAGCAGAAAGGTGACCATTCATCATTTGCAAAGGGCTTTTCACTGCAAGTAACATGTGTTGTTGCCTTTTTAGTATCTTTTGAACTGTTTGAGCTAGTAACTAACAGCCACATGCAAAATTAAGGAATCGCAATGAAGACCTCACAAATGGCTTTGCATTAAGAAATCGCAATTTTTTTTTGCGATTTCTTAATTTTCCTTAATTGCAATTCACAATTTGCGAATCGCAATTAAGGAATCCCTTTCCATTGATTCCTATGGGCCTAGAGGCCCATAGGAATGAATGTGAAGGCATTCTCATTTTGCGATTCGCAATTAAGGAATCACAAAATGAGAATGCAATTTCAAGGGTGCAGGGGGGGTCCAAAGGACCCCCCCTGCACCCCTGAAATGTACCTCAAAGTACTTTTTTCACACACACATGCCCCAAGGGCATGTGTGTGTTTAAAATGAAACTTTTAAAAATTCAGTTTTGTGCATTTTTGAAAGTTTTCGTAAATTACCATGAAGGTTAACTTCATGGTAATTTACCACTTCCTATTTGCCATTTCGCAATTTAAAAAAAATCATGCATTGCATTTAAGAAATCACAAAATTGCGATTTCTGAAATGCAATCGCAATTTAAGAAATCGCAAATAAATTGCGATTTCTTAAATTGCGAAAAAAGCAAAAAGATTAATGCATCCCAAAAAAAGGATTTGCATTCACAAACGGCCGAATTTTGCGATTCGCACCGTTTGCGAATGCAAAAACCCTTTATGCATGTGGGCATAATTGTTTATGTTAAAATTCGCATATTATGCAGCAGATGATGGGTTGTGACTAAGACGGCAAATCTATTATTATGAGAAAAACATAGCTGCTGCACAGTCACATAATTCCAGTGGCCCAGCCCTTGCTTTAGAGATCAGTGCCCAGCATCCTTTACAGAGAGTAGGCACGGCAATGAGCCCTCTTCAGCTGGAGAGATACTAACTTGAAACAGGTGACAACCTAAATTATTCACTTACAGCACTCCCCTCTTTTACATTACTCACTGCCTCCCATCCCAACCATTCCTCTGAATGCAGACCATCTTTGCAGCCATTAAAATCAGACTACCTCTTTTTTTAAATGTATATGTTTATAATGTTATCTTTTGGTGAACAAAACAGTATTTTATTCCCAAAGTAAACTTTTGTTTCCTGAATGAGGCACTACATGCAAGATACAAACATATTTTATTACTAAAACATTTGAAAGCATGGGGACAGCAAAGGGTTTCAGTTTCCTGAGATTTTTGTAGCAGTAATAGAAGCAGGAAATTTATCCTTCAAGTAGCGTTGGCTTGAGGTGCAAAGTAAAGCCATTTTTGTTTATGTTACCAAGGTTTGTTCCTCTCAGGGTCGGACTGGGACAGAAAATATGTTGAATTAGATAGCTAAAACTGTGGTCCATGTTTGTGAATGAGGTAGTTTTTAACTATTACAGGCACGCTGTATAAATGTTTTGCATGGTATGGAAGACTGTATGGATGAGAGCTTGCTGCAGGTAATGTTGGTTAATATCTGGGAAATTAATAGTAAAAACTGACCCACCATACTATAGAACAAGACCCCAAAAAATAAAAAATAAACTGTTATAGCACTGATCTGCCAGGCAGGCCTATCTGGCACTTCCTGATTGCCCTATCAGCCAGTACAACCCTAGTAGTTCTATGTCCATTTTATTACAAAATGCAAGATCACACTACCTGTGGAGTTATATATTATTGTGCTCAAATCTCTAAGCTTGATGTGCAAACAAATTGTAATTAGTAGCTGTGCAGCAGCTGCATGTCTGTTTGTAATGTTGATTGCATATTACACAGAGATAGAAATATTAATTTATTGTTCATTTATTTGGACATTACACCCTAACTAAGAGGGGCTGTTGCTGTGTATCTGTGAACCAATACATAATATACTAAGAATGAGCTGGAATAAGTGTGCCAAGCCTATAGCACATATGCTAGATTAAACAAACGTCGTGTTACACATCAGTGTGTCTGGATAGTGTTAATTTTTAAACTTAGCAAGACATACATTCATTCATAGACGTTTTCAAGCTAAAAGTAAAGTATCAAGCTTCACTGTGCAGTGTAATAATAGAACCATAACTCCTGCAACCATTTTACCTCAAACATTATTGTTTTATTGACCTAAAACTTATTTGTTATTTTGTAAATTACGTAATATCATTTTGTATGATGTTATTATGCTGGAAGGGTGCGTAATGTCACTTCTGCTACACCTGGCATTTTGGCAATGTCCTATATTAAACAGTGTGAGTTAACTGCCAGTGTTAGACTATATGAAAAAAGAATGGCTATTTTGTGATTTCAGGAATCTTTGGGATCAATTGAGATGTGTAGGAAGGATTCTATTTTCACCAGTCTTTACGGTAACCATGTTAGACCAAAGGCAGGTGTCCAAAAGTTATCATTTTTAAAATATAGAGCTTAAAGTTCGCTATGCTATCCCCTCAATTCTTATGTTTTTGGCCCATCCCAGTAGCAGACCCTTGCCCCACCCACACAAATGAGGTATCATTTTACTAAGGAGACTGAGGGGAACGCTGAATGGTAGGACATTTGTAGCTGAGCAGTGAGTCCAGTCAGAAATGTGAGGAAAGTTAGATTTGTTTAGCTTTATTTGAGGTTCGCAGGGGATTGTGCGTTGGAAAACATTGGGGGATCCATGCAAGTCACACTGGTGTCTAGTTTTCAGAAGTTTGAGGGTTTGGTAAGTTTGCCTAGATGGCCATCGAGCTCGAGACCAGAAACGCGGGTGTCCCCCCCCCCCTTGCAAAACCAGATAATTTTGTGATAGATAATTTTGACACAATATGCTTTGGGTCCTTCCCTTCTGTGGGTACTTTGCCCACCCACACAAGTGAGGGTACCATTTTTATCTGGAGACCTGAGGGAATGCTAGGTGGTAGGAAATATTTGTCATCCCAGTGATCCCACAACATTCCCACACCGAAATGTGAGAAGAATCTGATTTTTTCTGCTAAATCTGAGGTTTGCAAGGGATTCTGAGTAGAAAAATGTTGGGGGATCCATGCAAGTCACACCTCCCTGGTCTCGCACGGGTATCAAGGTTTCAGAAATGTGTGGGTTTAGTAGGTTTACCTAGATGGCCACTGAGCCCAGGAACAAAAACACAGATGACCCTTATTTATCACAAAACAACATGGTTTCTAAAGGAGGCACTACATATAGAAAGCCTTTTTGGTATTTCTTAACGGCCCAAATTTGCGATTTGGTCTGTTAAAAAATGTTTATCGGCTTCATACATATGGGCCACAGTTTGGTAAAGTTAACTATGGTGGAACATTGAAGTTTTTATCATACACTTACTAGGAACCTTTAAGCTGATTCTAAGTACTACCAAATTTGGTAACATGGGAACAGAAGAAAACATTAAAATAGTGATTAACCAAAAGCATAACATTTAGCAAAATGAGGAGGCCTATATTGTGTGGTATTGTATGCCCACACCACTGTGCTGCTTAACATTTAAGGTCTCCTGTGAAAGTTTTTTTTTACATCATTTGGTACCCAAATTGAACTAATGGCAAATAGATCTTTGTGTTTGAGACAAAAGAATAATGACAGAACATTATGATTTGGATATCCAATCTGTCAGTGGTTGCTTGCTTAATCTGTAGTCAATACTGTTGCTTATTATTCAACTCTGAGGGCCTAAGACACTACTTCCAAAGGAATACAATGTATTTGTTTTGTACAGCTAGGTCTTCATGTGGGACAGAATATCAGTGAAGGACATGATGACGCTGGAGAATGTCTCAGCATGTAGAACCATAAAATGTCATCTAGTTAAGGTTTGCACCCATATGTACAGTCTATATATGTTTCTCCTTCATTATTCTAGGCACTCATGAATATTTAATTCCCTATCCCTAATTTCTTCGATAGACATTCACCTTAATTTTCAAGTGATCTCATTAAATTGATAGAATTGAAGACATAAGTATTTTATTATATTCTATTGTACAGCAACCGATAAACCTCAGGAGGCTACAGAGAGGTTTCTGGTTGTTTTAGTAAGTAAATTTGTTGTAGTGTGGTATAACTGGCAGTGTTTGCTTGCACTGACCTGAATGTAGTATGTTTGGCATCATAAGTGATGTTAAAGGCGTGCTCCAACTGAGGTGCATTTTATTTGTAGGAGCATTTATGCATGGAAATGAATGTGAGTGAGAAATAGCACATCTGGCTGCTTATACCTCATGTTACATCCTGGCTCCTGTACCTGAAGAACCATTTGCTAGGGGGCAGTTAGATCCTTTCCAGTTATCTTGACAATTGTTGATTATCCTTATTCATTCCAGGAGGGCGCAATAGGGTTTGAGATTTTCTGAAATGGAACAAGTGATGGAGTTATGTCACTTACTCAATCTATTCCACACTGGTGGACTTTAAATATTCCATTGTTTAAGTCCTGAGACCACTGGAGTAAGCGTGGGCGGATACCTCCACTCTGCCAGCAAAGTTTGAGGATTTTTAAGACTCTGTACTCCATTTGGAGTGCAAAGTTTTCCAAATCTGCCTAATCGCAGCTGAGCCGAGTAAGAGACTTACTGTTCTCCTCCAGACGTGCTGACTCCTGCGGTCCCCACCACTCGCTCACCACTGCTCGGTTGCTCCAGTGTTCAATTCTAGGAAGAACAGCTGTGCTCAATCGCATGGCGTTCTGCGTGAAGGCATGCCTGGGGTCAGACATACCTTCACGCAGTGCGCCATGCGATTGTGCACTGCTGTTCTTCCTGGAATTGAACACCACAGGAGCAGCCAACAGCAGGAGGCGAGTGAAGCTAGCTGAAGGAGCAGAGCAGGCAGGAGTCAGGACACTGTCAGGAGGAGAAAGGTAAGTCTCTTACTCCAGCCCTGTAGTAGTCTACCACGTGGGAGGGAGGGACGGTGGGGGTTTTGCGGCACTGCAGTAGTCTACGACACGGGAGGGAAGGGGGTGGGGAGTTTAGCAGGAGGGGGTTAGAGGGAGGCTGGAGGCCAATGTTATTCCACCAGCCACAGAACTCTGTGGAATGTTATGGAGTTTTCCAGTAACTCTGTGAAATTCTGCTGATTGCTACTATGCCAGCTCCGCCTACCCCTACAATAGAGGCAACAGACCAGTCTACAAATGAATATATATATGTTTGCATCTCTATGGCAACCGAGAGGGTAATTGAAATCAAGTCGAAGCACACATAAAGCACTTGGTACCCTATAAACCAGCATTTGCTTGCCTAGGGATTGGTTGCATTTTGGAGCACAAAACTTTAGCTGTGGTGCACAAACACCCTTCTTTGAATCACATAGAGGAACAATGATTAGCACTAGTATATTTGAGTCAAAATATCCCATATAATGGCTTGAGGAATTAAACATCTGTGGATATAGGTCAAATGTAACAACATTCTAATTTTCTCTCAGAAATATGGTGTAAACTTCACCATATTAGAAGACCAGGTTACCTTCTGACCCTCTCCTGCACTAATGAATGAAAACTCCATTCCAGGGCTATCTCACCAACTCATTCCATGACAGCACAAGGGACCTATCTAGAACAGATACAGTTTCAATAGTTGCCTGAACTTTAATTCTGCCTATTCCAATTTCAGGGATATAGGTAGGCCATTCCACAGTTTTGGTACACGGTATGATAAAGAACTGCCACTGTATCTTGCTCTTTTTACAACAGGGACTCTCAGAAGCCCATGGGAAAGAGACTGAAGAGCTTGTGTCGGAGTATAAGGGTAGATCAAGTCTGAAATGATTGGAGGGCTTTTGCCATGAATTATCTTATGAGTAATACAAATAATTTTGAATTGAATCCTCTTTTGTATGGATAGCTAATGTAAGGCTGCCAACGCTGGGCTAGCTGACTGATATTTGGGTATTTTACATAAAACTCTGGTGCCAACATTTTAGACTATGAGTAGTCTTTTAATACCATACTTAGGAACTTCAATGAACAGGGTGTTCCCATAGTCAAGCTTAGAGCAGATCATACGCTGTACCATCACTCTCTTCGTAGATGGAGGAATCCATTTAAAACGTTTCTTCAAGGTTCTAAGGATGCTAACACAGTTTCCTACGTATTGGCGGGTATGAGTTTCCCATAATCATTGCTTCAGTCTTTCCACCATTCAATTTGAGGGAATTAACACCCATCCATTCCATGACCTTTGTTAAGCATTGGTCAAGCTGGGGCTGAGTATGATTCAGGATGTTGTTTTTTTTAAAGAGTTTTATATAACACAAACTTGACCCGGATCGGGTATCAGAGCGCATTACATTGCACTGGTTGCGTTACATAAGGGCCACATTCATTTTTTTGTTAGGCACGGGGAGGTTAAGTGATTTGCCCACAATCACAGGATGTTCTGCGTCATTGCCGAGACTGGAACCAAGTTCCCCAGATTCGAGGTCGACCACCCTAGCCGTTAGGCCAACTCGATTGCCATAATAGTTTGTGTATAGTCTGCATACAAATATCAGGTCCAGCCAAATGACTGAATAATCTCCACTAGTATGAGGACATAAATAGTGAAAAGCGTGGGACTCAGGGAGGATCCATGAGGCACCCTTCAAGTAGGTGAAAAAATCTGAAGAAGAGGCTGCCTCACATACCATAAAACGTCTATCTGTCAAAAAGGCAGTAAGCAAGTTTAAAACACAGTCCTCAATTCCCACTTCTTTTAGCCTTTGTATAAAAGTGGTGTAAGCAACAGTGTCAAATGCCACACTTAGATCTAGCAGTGCCACCCCTGTCTATAATCCTCCTGTACTCTTCAGTGGCCGCAAGTAAAGCAGCCTCAGTACTGCTCCCCTTTCTAATATCCATTTGTGTGGGGTTCAATATGTTATGGGTTCATAGATAATCAGATAGATGTCTATTAACATGCTTTTCTAGGACTTTGCTAGCCACTGGCAGAAGAGAAATAGGTCTATAGTCTTCTAGTGAAGCCTGGGTTGGACGTTGGTTTTTAAAAAGAGATTTAACTACTGCCTGCTTTTAGGCCTTGGGAATGTCACCACTCTCCAGAGAGAGATTCAAAGCATCCAATAACATGGTGGTAAGCATGGTTAAACCTTTTAAAAGCACATCTTGAGGAGAAGGATCTAAAAGATTGAAAAGATTTGAGAATTGCCTCCAGGGTTTCAAGATCTAGTGCCAGAAAAGAATTGATCATGCTACCCAAATAAACTATTACTTCATGAATATCCCCATTCCAGTCATTAAGGCTTTGTCCCAAGCACTTGGATCACTAAATCTGAAATGGCATGTACTACTGACAAAGAGCCTAAAGTCAGGTGGGGACATTGAGTCTACCAATACACAAGGGAAAATATAAAGCACTATTTGTGTATTACAGGGACTGCCTGTCATACTCATGTTGCAGTGGAACTAAATAATGCTGTTGCTTTGCCTCTCTAATCACAGCCCTCTTGTTATTCCATGACTATAGATACTGTTGTCTGCACTGCCAACACATGGGAAAGAGTGACGGCGAAGGGCATACTTGACCTGTTCTAATATCTCTCACTCTCACTGCTCTGCAATCCGACGTTGTCAGTTAAGAATGAGAAGAAAATGATTGCTGAACTTCTTTCTCTTGCCTCTTGAAATGGGGGGAGTCTTTGAAAGGATGAAAGCTTTATTGCTTCCAATTCTGTTACTGATAATCCAAACCATATGCCCTTGGATTGTTGAATAGCGTTTTAGGACCAAAGTGTAATTTTCCCGATTCATGCCCTTATGTAGGTATAATTCACATTACCCTTATATAGGCATAGAAATCATACCCATATTTACACAAAACCCATCCAGTCCAAATACAGTATGGCTACTTCCACTAGTTCCCAAAAGCCACAACGATTTCTTGGAAAACTCGGCTCCAGCAGTCAGGGACATCCCCTTTCTTGAATATTGATATGTCCTAGAAATCATGGCATTTTCAAAGACCTACCATTCGCTTGGGGTTCTTTGATGGCGTTATTATGTCCGACTTTACGTCAAACCAGACACCTTCAAGGTATAAATATGCCCACACTTGCCCTAGCAAGCACACTGTGGTTTGGAGCAGTTTGACTATCTACTTTACATGTTTATGCGGTTGTCAGAAACTAATCCCTTCTTGTGTATTCGAGAAAGTTTCTAGTGACCTCTGAGCTAGCTGGCACTCACAATTAAGTCTAATATATTCGATAGAGACCTAGTCGACTTAAGTCCTACGTCACATCTATAGGATATAATATTCCAATGCGCAGAGCCTATTGGGAATATAGGAACTACACTACATGGTGCCCAACGTTTGGTAAGGCACTAATTTAATGCTAGATACTAGAGTAACTCAGTCGTGCTTTTCACAGAGACACCTTTTTCCCGTAACATACTCCAATAGACGTTTGGAGTGGGTTAAAGGATAAAATATCTGCCACAACTGAGTAGGACGAAAATCCTATTTATTAGTTTTTGGTTTGTTGAATGTTGAAGGATACAGTGTTCCAAAATATTGTGCACCTTATCTTTGTTTCCTTGATCCTTGCCTATGCAAGGCTGTCGGATAGAGACACCGAGAACGGTGGACCGGCAGGCAATAACGCAACCGGTGGAACTGCAACTGCAACCCGACCGGGCTTTGACGTTACAGGGTTCAATGAAGACGATGCAGATGCTGTAATCATCCCGGAAAATTTAAGGAAAACCATCACTATAAAGCTTATAACAAATGGCCTATCATCGAGAGGTGGTAGGGTAAATTTTGTCATAGAGGCACACGAATATCGGCAGAAAGAGGTATTCTACTCATGGATTGTCTTCCCAGAAGCAAATCCCTTAACACATGTTTTCCATTTCTACAAAGTAGAGGACCTCCAGCGGAATACACTCCTTTCGAGGATATTGAAATTCCATTAACATACCAAGAGCATGTGCTCTGGTTTAAAGGCGCCCTACAACATCACATTACCAGGCTCGGTCTACTAGGTAGACCAGGAGCAAAATGGCTGGAACTAGCCAGCTATACACCACATCCTGCCATTGAACGAATGACAGGTCCAGAATCCGTAGCGCGCAGCCACCGCCATTAAGAAGGGGAGGTGGGAGGGAGGAGCAGCTGGGAGGCGGGAGGTGGGGACGAATGGGGGCTCGAGGGGGGCAGAGCTGCAGGGACGCAGCGGTGGGGAAAGGGGATGGATAATCAGCAGGAAGCAGCGAGGGCGGGGAGGGGAGACACGAGGACAGCTGGGTGTCGCTGTGCGCGTGGGGAGCGATCCAGGGGCCACAAAGGTCACTCACCGTAGCACGCAGCGGCCGCCATTAAGAAGGGGAGGTGGGAGGGAGGAGCAGCTGGGTTGCAGGGACAAATGGGGGCTCGAAGGAGGCGGGGCCGCAGGGACCCAGCGGTGGGGAAAGAGGACGGATAATCAGCAGGAAGTAGCGAGGGCGGGAAGGGGAGACACGAGGACAGCTGGGTGTCGCTGTGCGTATGGGGAGCGGTCCAGTGGCCACAAAGGTCAAGGAATTTCCAAGTGAAACCAGTCAATGTTAGCCTATGGAAGGAAATTCAAGTTACTGTAAGTATGGTTAGAATTACTTTTCAGGATCAGTAGTGGGCTGAAAGATGCAGCCCTGAGGTCTCTCCTGATATCAGGTGAGTAAACCGGAATTCATAGTTCGGCAGATTTTAGAGGAATATTTGTACGTTTCAAAAATAGACACTAAAAACTTTTCTGGTGAAAACCACACAATAGATTCCTATGGAAGGAAACACAAGTTACTGGTAAGTACGCTTAGATTTACTTTTCAGGGTCTGTACTGGGCTCAAAGATGCAGCACTGACGTCTCTCGCGATAACAGGTGAGTAAATCGGAATTCGTCGTTCCGCTGATTTTAGAAGAATATTTTGCTCAATAGTGAAGGAAGGGGGCAGGGCCTGAGGTGACATGTGTGCAAACAGGCCCTGTGGCACGTTTTAGGTTGGGGAATTAATTCCTCTTCAATCCTGAGGTCTCCTGAGAGCAAACTAGCCCACCAGGTACCTCCATTATGCGCCAGGGAGCTGAGTTGCAGAGAGGTGTTCAGAGGGCACGCCCCCTTTTTACAACATTCTGCAATGCAGCTCCGTGGCGCTTACTTGAGGTACTTGTTGGACTAGTTGGCCCCTATGAGACCTCTGGATTAAAAAGGAATTAATTCCCCAACTTAAAACGCGTCACAGGGCATGTTTGCACACATATCGCCTCAAGCCCCGCCCCCCTACTTTCACCAATGTGCAAACGTGCCCCATAGCACATTCTAAGTTGGCGGATTAAGTTCCCTTGCATACTGGGGGACTCTGGGGGCCAGATAGCCCACCAGGAACCTCCAGTGTGCGCCAGGGGGCTGCGTTGCAGAGAGGTGTAACAAGGGGCATGGCCTCATTACACCTCTATGCAACGCAGCCCCATGGCCTATTTACAGAGGGGAAACTAATTCCCCTTGCATACGGGGGTGCCTGGGGGCCAACTAGCCCACTAGGAACCCCCAGTATGCGCCAGGGGGCTGGGTTGCAGATAGGTGTAATGAGGCCCCGCCCCTTTTAACACCTCTCTGCAACGGAGCCCCCTGGCGCGTTTGCAGAGGGGGAACTAATTCCCCTTGCATACTGGTGGTCCCTGGGGCCAACTAGCCCACCAGGAACCTCCAGTATGCGCCAGGGGTCTGGGTTGCAGAGAGGTGTAATGAGGCCACGCCCCTTTTTACACCTCTCTGCAAGGCACCCCCTGGTGCCTTTGCAGAGGGGGAGCTAATTCCTCTTGCATACTGGGGGTCCCTGGGGGCCAACTAGCCCACCAGGAACCTCCAGTAGGCGCCAGGGGGCTGCGTTGCAGAGAGGTGTTCTGAGGCCACGCCCTTTTTATACCTCTCTGCAATGCAGCCTCCTGGCGCGTTTGCAGAGAGGGAACTAATTCCCCTTGCATATTGGGGGTGCCTGGGGGCCAACTAGCCCACCAGGAACCTTCAGTATGCGCCAGGGGGCTGCATTGCAGAGAGGTGTAATGAGGCCACACCCCTTTTTACAACACTCTGCAAAGCAGCTTTGTGGTGCTTACTGGAGGTACCTGGTGGGCTAGTTGGCCCTCTTGGACCCCCAGTATTTAAGGGGAATTACTTCCCCCTCTGCAAACACGCCAGGGGTGAACTAATTCCCCTTGAATACTGGCGGTCCCCGGGGGCCATCTAGCCCACCAGGAACCTCCAGTATGCGCCAGGGGGCTGCATACTGGATGTTCTCCACAGTGCATACTGCACTGTGGAGAAGTGTGGCTCAATGGTTAGAGCGGCAGACCCTGATGCAGAGGTCTAACCCGGGACCAGGGTTCAATTCCCCGCCTCGGCGGGTCTTGGGCTAAAAAATTCCACGGACCTGATAATTCTCGCCTCGGTGCCTATTCCAATCATGGAGTCCCACTCTGCAACTCTGGGCAATAGCTTGCTTAATCTCCACAACAGCCCCCACAACGCTAAGGATGCCTGGCCTCCACCTTGGGGGTGCCCAGGAGTGGACACCTCACAGGGTAAGCCAGGATGGGTTCCACAGCGGTATTCGTACAAGCGCCTTGAGACCCTTACGGGTGAGTAGTGCGCTATACAAGTATCAATTTACAATTTACATTTACATTGCAGAGAGATGTAATGAGGCCACGCCCCTTTTTACAACACTCTGCAACGCAGCTCCGTGGCGCTTACTGAAGGTACCTGGTGGGCTAGTTGGCCCCCAGGGACCCCCAGTATTCAAGGGGAATTACTTTTCCCTCTGTAAACGCGCCAGGGGGTGTGTTTGCAGAGTGGTGCAGGGAGGGGGCGGGACTTGAGGTGACGGATTGCATCACTCTGCAAACGCACCCCCTGGCGCATTTGAAGAGAGGGAACTAATTCCCCTTGAATACTGGGGGTCCCTAGGGGCCAACTAGCCCAACAGGATCCTCCAGTATGCGCCAGGGGGCTGCATTGCAGAGAGGTGTAAAAAGGGGCGTGGCCTTTTTACACGTCTCTGCAAGACAGCCCCTGGCGCATACTGGAGGTTCCTGGTGGGCTACTTGGCCCCCAGGGACCCCCAGTATTCAACGGGATATATTTTCCCCTCTGCAAACATGCCAGGGGGTGAGTTTGCACGGTGGTGCAGGGAGGGGGCGGTGCTTGAGGTGAGGGATTGCACCACTCTTCAAACTCGCCCCCTGGTGTGTTTGCAGAGAGGGAACTAATTCCCCTTCATTACTGGGGGTCCCCGGGGGCCAACTAGCCCACCAGGAACCTCCAATATGCACCAGGGGGCTGCCTTGCAGAGAGGTGTAAAAAGGGGCATGGCCTCTTTACATGTCCCTGCAAGGCAGCTCCCTGGCGCGTTTGCAGAGGGGGAACTAATTCCCCTTCAATACTCGGGGTCCCTTGGGACAACTAGTCCACCAGGAACCTCCAGTATGTGCCAGTGGGCTGCGTTGCAGAGAGGTGTAAAAAGGGGCGTGGCCTCTTTACACATCCCTGCAAGGCAGCCCCCTGGCGCATACTGGAGGTTCCTGGTGGGCTACTTGGCCCCCAGGGACCCCCAGTATTCAAGGGGAATTATTTCCCCCTCTGCAAACGCTCCAGGGGGGCGTTTGCAGAGTGGTCCTTCATTTATGTTTGGGGATCGGCAGGGTACGCGTACCATACGCGTATCCCGCTATTTTTTCAAAAAAGAAATTGGGGGGGGCCTTGTAGGTCCTTGTGGGACCCCCTAAGCAGGCCTAGGGTGTTTCTACCCTGCCCCCTTTCCACATTTTTCGCGTTTCTTTTTCTGTTTTCTTGTACCTCAGTTCTACAGAGGCACCAGATGGCTGCCAACACTTCCTGTTTTGGAGTGTTGACAGACAGTTGACATCCATTCACCATGCAGCTCGTGCTCGGGAAGGTACAAAGTACAGTACAGAGTACGGTACTACCTCTCTAGATATATCTATGATTTTACTTTTGATTTTCTCAGGAACTACTGAACGGATTAAAACCATTTAACAAAAAGGGTAATCTGCGAACCGATATCTACCTTTTTGCCAAATTTGGTGTAATTTCGTGGAGCTGCTCGGGCTGTAGCCCTGGCTAAAGGTCCTAGGGAAAATTGCATGGGGAAAACACGTTTTGGGACCCCTCTTTTTTCTCAGCCCCCGCTTCACGAATCACCCCCAAACTTTCAGGAAAGGAGAGGAGCCGAGAAGGACATTTACCTCGAGAATTTCGCGTGTATTCGTCGACCGGCGCCAAAGTTATTCCAAATAGAATGTTGCAGATTTCCTATGGAAACTAGGTCTTAACTATAACTACCTACTGGCGACCGCCAGTGGGTTATATATATATGTCCCTGCCTCCAATTGGCCCAGAGGATTGGAAGTTTATGCGGTATTGGGGACCCGAGGAGGCATTAACTTTGGGAGGCACATAAACATTGAGGATGGGAATATGTGATGCCGCCCTCTTCCAGGACATTTTCAGCTCTTCTGAATGTGGCATTCTGGGACATGTAGGCGATATTGAACTTGCCACAGTTTTGATTCACCATGAAGGCGGAGCTATCACTAAGGCAACAGGGTGCAGCTGGGTATTTCAAACCGTGATTTGTGTTGCGCATCCTGTGAACACCTCAAGGCACTGAAGAAGGCTGTGATGTATGCCGAAATGCATTTGCCGTTTTTGTGTTCCGAGTAAAGTGCTTCCAAACGTCCCCGCCTGTGGTCTCTTCTTCTTCTGGAGAATACTTTGTATACTTTTGCGTGAACGCCAACATTCACGCGTCAGAGACCCCCGCATTACAAAGTGGCTGCGGTGTTGTTGGCTTCTGTTTCGACGGACTGCTGGTTTCCAGGGTACTGGATTTGCGCTGTAACCCACTTCCAATCTCGGGAGGAGCTGGGCGGTGGGCTATGTGGAATTGATTCCCGATGTCCCTGCCTCCAATTGGCCCGGAGGATTGGAAGTTTATGCGGTATTGGGGACCCGAGGAGGCATTAACTTTGGGAGGCACATAAACATTGAGGATGGGAATATGTGATGCCGCCCTCTTCCAGGACATTTTCAGCTCTTCTGAATGTGGCATTCTGGGACATGTAGGCGATATTGAACTTGCCACAGTTTTGATTCACCATGAAGGCGGAGCTATCACTAAGGCAACAGGGTGCAGCTGGGTATTTCAAACCGTGATTTGTGTTGAGCATCCTGTGAACACCTCAAGGCACTGAAGAAGGCTGTGATGTATGCCGAAATGCATTTGCCGTTTTTGTGTTCCGAGTAAAGTGCTGCGAAACGTCCCCGCCTGTGGTCTCTTCTTCTTCTGGAGAATACTTTGTATACTTTTGCGTGAACGCCAACATTCACGCGTCAGAGACCCCCGCATTACAAAGTGGCTGCGGTGTTGTTGGCTTCTGTTTCGACAGACTGCTGGTTTCCAGGGTACTGGATTTGCGCTGTAACCCACTTCCAATCTCGGGAGGAGCTGGGCGGTGGGCTATGTGGAATTGATTCCCGATGTCCCTGCCTCCAATTGGCCCGGAGGATTGGAAGTTTATGCGGTATTGGGGACCCGAGGAGGCATTAACTTTGGGAGGCACATAAACATTGAGGCTGGGAATATGTGATGCCGCCCTCTTCCAGGACATTTTCAGCTCTTCTGAATGTGGCATTCTGGGACATGTAGGCGATATTGAACTTGCCACAGTTTTGATTCACCATGAAGGCGGAGCTATCACTAAGGCAACAGGGTGCAGCTGGGTATTTCAAACCGTGATTTGTGTTGCGCATCCTGTGAACACCTCAAGGCACTGAAGAAGGCTGTGATGTATGCCGAAATGCATTTGCCGTTTTTGTGTTCCGAGTAAAGTGCTTCCAAACGTCCCCGCCTGTGGTCTCTTCTTCTTCTGGAGAATACTTTGTATACTTTTGCGTGAACGCCAACATTCACGCGTCAGAGACCCCCGCATTACAAAGTGGCTGCGGTGTTGTTGGCTTCTGTTTCGACGGACTGCTGGTTTCCAGGGTACTGGATTTGCGCTGTAACCCACTTCCAATCTCGGGAGGAGCTGGGCGGTGGGCTATGTGGAATTGATTCCCGATGTCCCTGCCTCCAATTGGCCCGGAGGATTGGAAGTTTATGCGGTATTGGGGACCCGAGGAGGCATTAACTTTGGGAGGCACATAAACATTGAGGATGGGAATATGTGATGCCGCCCTCTTCCAGGACATTTTCAGCTCTTCTGAATGTGGCATTCTGGGACATGTAGGCGATATTGAACTTGCCACAGTTTTGATTCACCATGAAGGCGGAGCTATCACTAAGGCAACAGGGTGCAGCTGGGTATTTCAAACCGTGATTTGTGTTGCGCATCCTGTGAACACCTCAAGGCACTGAAGAAGGCTGTGATGTATGCCGAAATGCATTTCCCGTTTTTGTGTTCCGAGTAAAGTGCTTCCAAACGTCCCCGCCTGTGGTCTCTTCTTCTTCTGGAGAATACTTTGTATACTTTTGCGTGAACGCCAACATTCACGCGTCAGAGACCCCCGCATTACAAAGTGGCTGCGGTGTTGTTGGCTTCTGTTTCGACGGACTGCTGGTTTCCAGGGTACTGGATTTGCGCTGTAACCCACTTCCAATCTCGGGAGGAGCTGGGCGGTGGGCTATGTGGAATTGATTCCCGATGTCCCTGCCTCCAATTGGCCCGGAGGATTGGAAGTTTATGCGGTATTGGGGACCCGAGGAGGCATTAACTTTGGGAGGCACATAAACATTGCGGATGGGAATATGTGATGCCGCCCTCTTCCAGGACATTTTCAGCTCTTCTGAATGTGGCATTCTGGGACATGTAGGCGATATTGAACTTGCCACAGTTTTGATTCACCATGAAGGCGGAGCTATCACTAAGGCAACAGGGTGCAGCTGGGTATTTCAAACCGTGATTTGTGTTGCGCATCCTGTGAACACCTCAAGGCACTGAAGAAGGCTGTGATGTATGCCGAAATGCATTTGCCGTTTTTGTGTTCCGAGTAAAGTGCTTCCAAACGTCCCCGCCTGTGGTCTCTTCTTCTTCTGGAGAATACTTTGTATATATATATATATATATATATATATATATATATATATATATATATATATATATATATATATATATATATATATATAACCCAAATCCACAGAGTCACGAAGCACACTCAGAAGTTGTTTGATTGTCACCAAAATGAGGTGCTGTAAACCGCTACACGTTTCGGCACTAAGAGTGTCTTGATCACATGCATAGTACAGCAAAAACGTCCGTGCTTAAATAAATAAACAAACCTAGATGAGGTCCTTGTTTCAACGCCCAAATATGAGGTCATAAACAGGGGGGTGTTTGGTCACGAGCCTCCACAGGAAAGAAACTGCTGGCAATAGTCTTCTCCATGCCCTCAGTGCTCATCCCGAATGAAGCATTCCATATGGAGAGTTACTGAGGGCAAAAAGAAACTGTAGCATGGAGGAGCTTTACAACCTTGAGCAAACTAGGATGCTTAGCAGATTCAGAGAGCGAGGGTATCCTGAATAGGTCTTAGAAAAAGCTACCAACAAAGCGAAAATATATCTTTAGCTCTACCATCGAGATACGCTAAATCTTTTTTGACATTACATCATTTGGCTCTTGACAATGCAACACCTCCTGATACAAACTCAACTCAGGAGGAACTTAGAGCGGCATCCATTCCACAGGTAGGGGCTAACATCAGCCCTTTTAAACCTAAGTCGAAATTCAATCCCACCATGCCTAGGGATTCAATTGATGTGTTCCAGGACGTGGTGGTTGAGGACCTTAAAAAGTTACACCACAAGGTGAAGCACAAAAAACGCTACAAAAGTAAACATGAAAATGATTATTTTTCACTTATTAAAAAATTGGGTAACGACCACAATATCATTGTTACTACTGTGGACAAAGGGGGGAATATAGTTAACTGGCCCCAGGAAGCCTACATTGATGAAGCGAAAAGACAACTGAATGATTCAACATGTTATTCTAAATCTAACATCAAACATTTTAATGATGCCAAGGATGTGTTGAAAAAGTTGCTATATCAATGCAAAAGAGATGGTATGATTTCATCTCAGGAGTTTGATTTCCTCCATTGTGAGTTTCCTATATTGCCCAAATTATATCTACTCCCAAAAATTCATAAGCGGGTTAAACCAGTCCCTGGCCGGCCCATCATCTCGGCCATTGGGGGGGTGGCAGAACATGTCACACAATATATTGACTATTTCTTGCAGGACTTGGTCAGAGATTTACCTACTTATGTTAAGGACACCAGTGACTTCATTGCCAAAATTAATAACATTCCATGGAGCAGTGATATGTTAATGATTACTTTGGATATCGAGTCGCTCTATACGAGCATAGAGCATACTTCTGGCCTGACAGCGCTCGAGTTTTTTCTTGGCAAAAGACCCATCAACTGCTATTGCCATAACAAAGTATTAATTGATTTAACCACTTGGTGTCTGAACAATAATTTCTTTTTATTTGGGAATGATATTTTTGTTCAGAAGCGTGGAGTTGCTATGGGGGCCTGTTTTTCCCCCAGCTATGCGTGTTTACACGTAGGCTGGTGGGAGGAACAGGTCCTCAGGCGGCAACATGCGATTATTTTTGATAAATATGTTTTGTTGTGGATTCGTTATATAGATGATATTTTTCTTTTGTGGCGTGGAGATCTTGCCAGTGCTGATAACTTTGTCACAAGTCTGAATACTTTTTGAGTTCAAGTAGAATTTTATTGAAATAAACAGAATTGTTTTTACAAAGAGTGAAGTGAAATACATCATTATCAAAAAGGATAATAAACTAGGGTATCACAATAAATATCATAAGATAAAGAATGCAGGGGGGGAGAAGAAAAAATAAAAAATAAAAAGTAAATGAGGCTGAAAATGTAAAATATACACTATAAGAGGCTTGGTAACATGGGAAACAATACGAGTAAAAGCAGAACTCTAAAAACTAGAGAAAAAGAGGGAACCAAAGGTAGCTCAGGGAGGTTTCGAAACCTCTTGCTGAAATGGGGGTAAGTGAGAGGAACGTTTGGCACAAACATCCAGGTAAAGGGTGATAGGAAGCCATAACGCAAGTCTTTTCAGGGCCAGGGTGAGGGGATAAACAAATGCAGTATCCAATCTATGATTATAACATACATTAAACCACCAAGCTTTGAAAGTAATACCCTTTGAGTTTTTCCAATTAACAGTAATCTGTTGAAACGCAACAGCTAATAACAAATCAATGATATGAACATTTGCTTTAACTTCGGTCCAGGAAGAAGAAAGGGAGCCAAGGAAGAGGTCAGTGAAAGAAAAGGGGATAGAAGTGTGGAAAATAGAATTGATTTGGTCCCATACTTTGGTCCAAAATGCGTGCGTGAGAGGACATAGAAAAAGCATATGAAAAAGCGTGGCGTTGGGGGCAGAGCAAGTCCAACAGAGGTCCGGAACCGAGGGGAATCTATTGTGGAGGAGAGATGGCGTGTAAAGGAGTCGATTGTAAAGGAAGAAAAGTGTTTGTGTGAGAGAGGCAGCTCTAGAGGATTTGCGGAGCTTAGTCCATATTTTATCCCACAGGGAGGTGGACCAAGATACGGCGAGATCAGATTCCCACTGCTCCTCCACTGTGGTTTTAGGTCGAGGTGAGGAAGGGTTATGAAGGGAATGATAAATGGAAGAAGCGGAGGGATTGGAGCGCAATTGGAGATGTAGAGAAGAAATAGGAGTATTGGAGATCGCAGGTGAAGAAGAATGAAGAAGGGAGTCATATACAGACATAACTGCAGTCTTGAGTAAGATGTACTTGTGAATAAAGGAGCAAGGGAGAGAGAAGGTTCGGCGAAGAATAGGAAAAGGTATGAAGACAGATCCAGTAAAGAGTTGGGAAACCCAAATTAAACCTCGCTGCCTCCAAGTTTTCCAGTAAAAAGGTTTCAAGTTGATAAGAATACTGTTATTATACCAAATAGTGGTGGTGAGAAGTTCAGTAATAGAGGAGGGAGGTATCGGAGCATAGGCTAAGAGTAATTTCGCAGTGTATTTATGAATGGGGGTGGACAAGAATTGGGGTTTGCGGGAGAAGGAGAGATATTCGGCAAAGGAAAAGGGAGAAAGAGAGAGGCGTTCGAGTTCAGCCCAAAGGGGGAGGGGTTCGAGAGGGCCTTTAAGCCAGATAGCAGCCTGTTTCAGGAGGAAAGCTTTATGATAAGCGGGAAAATTTGGGAAATTAACCCCGCCCTCCGATTTGGGGAGGCGCAGTCGAGATAGGGACATGCGCGGTTTCTTTCCCGACCATAGAAAGGAGGATAAGGTGGTGTTAATTTTAGCAAAAAATTTGGCAGGAATGGCAACAGGAATGTTAGAAATGGTATAGAGGACAATTGGGGATAGCATCATCTTAATGGTGTCGAGGCGGCCCCACCAGGAAAGGTATAAGGGATGCCATCTGGAGGTAAGGTCAGTTAACTTCTGAATGCATTTAGTAAGGCATAATAAAATAGTATCTGGGACAGAAGGGGTAATATGCAAACCGAGGTACTTGATAGAGGTCGGACTCCATTTGAAATTGGATGCTGCGAAATCAGGCTTGAAGGTGAATTTGGTGAGGGGTAAAATTTCACATTTATCGTGGTTACGTTTATAACCAGAAAGATGGGAATAAGCGTTAACTTCAGCAAGGAAAGCTGGGATGGATACAGATGGGTTCGAGATGAAGAGTAAAATATCATCAGCGTAAGCAGCTAGCTTAATTTGGGAATGAGAAAGAGGGAAGCCATGAATGTTTGGGTTTTGACGTAACTTAGATAAAAAAGGTTCTAGGGCAAGGTTAAAGAGAAAAGGGGAAAGAGGGCATCCCTGCCTGACGCCTCTGCCGAGGCAAAAAAAAGAGGAGATCAGGCCGTTGGCACAGACCGCTGCTCTGGGGTTTGCATAAAGAAAGGAGATGAGGGAGATAAAATTAGGGCCAAACCCAAACCATTTTAATGCGGAGAAAAGATAAGACCATTCTACCCTGTCGAATGCCTTCTCGGCATCTAGGGCGATTGCGGCCAGGGAATCACTAAAACGTGATGATTTAGAAAGGACATTAAAGAGAAGTCTGGTATTGTCGGAAATAAAGCGACCCTTAACAAATCCTGATTGTTCAGGACCAAGGAGATCTGGGAGAAAAGGATCTAATCTAATGGCTAATGATTTGGCATATAGTTTGTAATCAATGTTGACAAGTGATATCGGTCTATAATTCTTACAGTGTTGAGTGTCCTTCCCTTCCTTTGGTATAATGCAAATATAGGCATCTGAAAAAGTACCCGAGGAAGCACCGCTGGTCTTGAAGGAATCAAGAAGTTGGAGTAATTTGGGTAGCAAAAGAGTAGCAAAGTGTTGATAAAATTCGACAGTAAAACCATCGGGACCGGGGGCTTTGTCTTTCTTAAGGGAGTGGAGTGCAGTATGTAATTCACGTATGGTAAGGGGAGTTTCAAGGGAGGTGAGATCAACAGGAAAGTTAGGAGGAGGTTGAATGCTTGTAAAGAAGGTGGAGAGAGAGTGAGCAGAGGGTTGAGTGTCAGAAGAGTAGAGTGTAGAATAGAAACGAGAAAATTCCTCCAAGATATCAGCATCTTTATGTTGCAGGATTGAATTAACATCAAAAACAGACTCAATATTCAATTTGTTTTGTTTAACTTTCAAATAATTAGCAAGAACTTTCCCCGCCTTATTCTTCCCACCATAAAATTTCGAACTGGATTTCAGCAAGTACAATGATGCATCGTCAGTGGACTGTTTGTTATAACTCATTTTCGCATTTACAAGGGCTGTTAAACTTTCCTGAGTGTGAGAAGTGTAAAAGGAATGTTCGAGGGCCTTGATCTGAGATAAAAGAGCATTGGTACGCTTACGAGCAAGTTTACGCTTTGTGGCAACATGTCCTATGATAAAATCTCTGGCCGCAGCTTTGTAAGCATCCCAAATGGTGTGTAAGGCCAAGGAGGGAGTGTCGTTAATGGCAAAAAATTCAGTAGTAAACTCAATAAAGGAGGCAGTAAATTTGGGGTCAAGAAGAAGGGTATTATTAAAGCGCCATCTCTTAGGACCGGTGGATGTGGGTAAAATGTCAATGTTAATTAGAACTGGGGCGTGATCAGAAAATATTATAGGGCCAATCTCAGCTTGGGAGAGGGATTGGGAGATATGATGAGAGAGAAAAATATAGTCAATGCGTGATTGGGAGTGGTGAACCGGGGAGTAAAATGTAAATTCTTTACTGGTCGGATTACAAATGCGCCAAGCATCAACTAGCTTATGTTGAGAGATGGCATGTGTAAAAAGCTTATGGGATTTGTTAGGAACAAAAAAGGAGTTGGAGTGTCTGTCCAAAAAGGGATCCAGTGGCATATTACAATCGCCCGCTAAGATGAAGTTGTCATCAATGCATTCAGTAATACGAGAGGCAAACGCACTCCAAAAAGTAGGATTCCCACCTGTGGGGGCATAAACATTGAGCAGGGAAAAAGGGACACCTTTCGAGGAAAGTCTAACAAATAGCCATCTGCCTTCAGGGTCGAATTCGGAATGCAATACAGAGTGAGAAAAAGACTTTCGAATTAACAAAGCAACACCATTTCTTTTACCATCACCAGGAGCCGAAAAAACTTTACCCACCCAACCTCTTTGGAGCTTAGTAGCCTCGGTATCGGATAAATGGGTTTCTTGCAGAAAGGCGATATCTACATTCAATTTAGCTAAATGGGAGAGTATCTTTTGCCTTTTAATGGGTGAATGTAAGCCTTTAACGTTCCAAGAAACAATGCGTACTGACATCAAGAATAATTAAGAAGGGAGAGTGTACTTAGGGAACAAAAGAAAGCCTCATAAAGTTCGAGAAAGGAAAAACAAAAAGCCAGTGAAGAAGAAGAGAGGAACAATGCAAGGAGTAAGAAACCAAATAAGTAAGAACAGAAGAAAGATGAAGAGGAAAAAACCCAAAGAGAACATTATGAAGGGTTGCCACCAAGAAAAGAGATGACGTGGGATAATGAGTGGGCTGCATTGAGAAGAGTAGTGTGGGCCAGAAGTGAGAAAATGTAAATGAAAATAAAATCCAGAAGAAACAAACATAAAGCATGAGAACAATACACCAAAAAGAAGGAGGCATCGCGGACCAAGAGGGTAGACGTAGAATAATGGTGAGAGAATATAGGAAATGAACCTGAGTAGCTATGGAAGACCAAAGAGCACTGATAGAAAAAAGAGAAAAAAGAAAGAAAGGAATGAAGAGCAAGTGGGACAGTACTATCACCAAAAAAGGGAAAAGAGCAAAAAGAGTACAAAACAGAAAACTAATACATTAATTGATGACATGGTGCAATACAATAAGGGGGAAATACTTACACGGAGTTTTGGAAGGGAAGGGTGGTCAACGTCGGGATGGAGGGGGAACAGAACAGAAGGAGAGGACGGGAGGTAGGCAAGACCAACCAACGAAGGGCGAACAGATAGGGCAGCGAAAAGTCCAATCGGAGAAAACAGGACGGACCGCTATGGACAATCTGTGGAAAAAGGAGAACAACGGGGTAAGTTGGTAAGAAGGACCAAGAGCACAAACCGATAGCGTGTTGACATATGACAATTCAATGAACAAATAACAAAGAAGAGAAACGGATAGACTCAATGGAGAGTCTAAAAACATGAAACTAAGTAAACATGGGCGAGCAGTGAACAAAGTGACCAGGTAAAATCAATGCGAACTGCAACATAGTCAAGGTGGAAACGAAGACGATGAATTGGAGAACTCCATGCCAGCAGAACCACAGGAATTCAGAAAACTCCGGAGTCGCACAGGATCCTCAAAAGAAGTAGTCTTGTTGTTATAGGTGACTTTGAAGAGACATGGGTGAAAAAGGCCATATTTGGCTCCAATGGAACGAAGGTCAGGTCTCATATCCAAGAAAGCTTTTCGGCGGTCAGCAGTAGATTTGGCATAATCTTGAGCAAAATATAAGGTGGATCCTGACCAGGTGATACGTGGAGATGCCTTGGCAGCTAAGAGGACCTTCATCAAGTCCGTGTATTCAAGGAAGTACATTATCACACCCCTCGGTTTAGTGGAAGGCGTGAGAGAGGAGGGGAGTCGTCCAAGCCTGTGAGCACGCTGAATGTTGAGAGAGGTGCCTTCAGGCAAGTGCAGTAGCTTGGGAATAAAGGATTGAAAGAAAGCAATAGGATCCTCCCCCTCGCTTCCCTCCTTCAGGCCGTAAAGACGTAGATTATTGCGCCTATTCCTATTTTCAAGATTTTCGACCTGTTTCTGAAGAGAGGAGATCTGAAAATCCATATGAGCAACCTTGGTTGCCGTTTCCTGAAGCGACAAGACATCTTTTTCCACATTTGAAACCCTGGTGTCCATGGTTGACCAATTATCAGTGAGCGTTTGCAACTTGGCATTGCTGTCCTCCATGTAGGGTCTCAGGGCTCGTATTTCTTCAAGGAGCAATTCAATTGAGATAGGTGAGGAGGATTCCGAGGAGGAATTCGATGGAGAGGGTGGATTCTGTTTCAGCCGTTTAAGGTGTGAGTTAGGTTTGGGTGCTCCCTGAGAAGGAGACGCTGCCATGTCAGCTGCCACAGAGTCAATAGGAGGGCTTATAGAGGTTTCTAGGTTAGCCAGCGTTGTAAATAGCTTAGAATTTTTGACAAAAGTGCGCTTAGGAAGCCTGTCAGAACGGTGCGCCATTGAAAGAGCAATAAATTAGGCGTCAGGAATAGCGCAAAATAAAGCTCAACAAAATGGCCGCCAAGCTTGAGGGGAACAGCAAATTCGAAATAATAACAACAAGTCAATGCAGGAAGTAGAAGAAAGTCACCTGTGCTGAAAGAAGAGAGTTTCCATCATCATAGAAGAAAAAACGGCATCAAAAAAGAGGTCCTTATGAGCCAGTGGAAGTATATGCAGTGAAATGCGCAGCCGCGTGAGGCATCGGCAAATAGAAACAAAATGGCGGTCGCGACCCGGAGGAGCCGCGACCGAGAAGGAATCCGGGAAATAAATGCAGCGCCGGCACAATGGAGGAGTAGAAATTAGCCTGGATGAAGCCTGGAGAGCTCCGACGTCAGGTACTGTTCTCCATAGTTCGCAAAAGGAAGGCGAACCGCCCGTAAACTCCGATATGGACGGAGCCGCTACCCGGTTGCTGCCATCCGCGTCGGGCGCTTAGCCACGCCCCCCACAAGTCTGAATACTAACCTTGAAAATCTAAGGTTTACCAACTCCATCAGTGATTGTGAGGCTGAGTTTTTGGATGTAAAAATCTTTGTACAGAATGGACACCTGGCTACCAAACTACATAGAAAAAGCACTGCCGGCAATAGTATTCTTCATGCCAGCAGTGCACATCCTCGACATGTAGTAGATAACATCCCATTAGGCGAGTTACTCAGGATCAAAAGAATATGCAGTTCAGAAATTGATCTTGACATCTGCACCAAGGAAGCCTTGGATAGATTCAGGCAAAGGGGCTACCGTGAATCTACCCTCAAATTGGCACTGCAGAAAGCAAACAACAGAACTCGTGAATCTTTGCTAGACCAGACTTCTAACATCAGGTCTGGGAGTGTCCCTGATGATAACACTGAGGCACCTAGACTCATTACTGCCTATAGCAGGCAAGCATGACAAATAAGATCCATTGTGACACAAAGGTGGCCGGTCTTATTAACTGACCAGGTGTTAAAACCTAGACTGCCGGATGGTCCCACCGTGACCTTTCGGAAGGGCCCTTCCCTTAGATCACATATCTGTTATGATTTTCCGGAACTTAGAAAGAAACAAGAGTGGATGAAATCTCGCTTTGGTTTCAAACGCTGCACCTCTTGCAGGGCGTGCAAATTTGGCAAAACTACCACTCAGTATTATACACCCTTCAGTCCTGACCCAGTTAACATCAGGGGTCAGTTCACCTGCAAAACTGAGTTTGCCATATATGTCCTGACATGCACATGTGGACTTAGATATGTCGGTAGTACACGACAACTAGTGCATGTCAGGATTCTTCAGCATCTTCGTGCCATCGTGAACAATGATCCATGATATCCGGTGGCCAGGCATTTTAAGAGCAATCACAAAAATGATTTACAATGTCTATCGTACTTTGTCATCGCCTCAGTGGACAAGCCTGTGAGGGGCGGGGACAGGGACAAGATGCTTAGGAGACTTGAGTCCCAATTCATTTTGGAACTAGACAGTAGATTTCCAAATGGGCTCAACAATACAGAAGATTTGCACGTTTTCTTGTAATACCTTTGTTGCTTAATATACTGATTACTGTGATGATTATCTGCCAGTAATGTCCTCAGTTGGATATATTCTTTGTACATGGAATTTCTTAAATATATTTCATCACTTTCCCATTTTTTCCCTATCACATATTGCTTCATGGTGGTTACCATACAAGCCTTTTCCCATTTTCATTATTTGGGTTTCACTTTTTTATTTTATCTGGACATAGCCTCATGAGATTATTTGATAATGTCTGTTTTCTTCACCTAAAATCACATTAGAATTTTCTATAGTGTTTTTTTTTCCTACTGATCTATTTCCTTTTTGGGTCTCGCTGGCAATGCATCCGCAAGGATGCATTTGTCCAGCTGGAGACCAATAGCGATCAGTCTGGGGGGAAGGAGGACAAGAGGGTGCACAAGCTTTTTGGATTCGTGTGCGCGAACGCGCACGTCGCGTCCAGCGCCGTACACATGCGCGCGCAGACAGACACTCGCTCACACACACCCCCCCTCCCCCACAGTCACACACACGCACTCCAAGACACATACACAGAACACACGCACGCACGCACGCACACACACATACACAGCCCCCCCCGCACGCGCGCGCACACACATGCTCTCCCCCCCCCAGCTCAGCAACCCACTCACCGGCTTCCTTCGTGCGGCGGCTCTCCTCAACTGCAGGGCCCGGCAGCAGGACTCTTCTTCCCTCCTTCGGCACCGGGGCACAGGGTAGGCTCCTGCCTGCTCCGGTGCTCCAAACAATTGCGGCTCTTCCGTGGGAGGAGGGGTAGGCTCCCGCCCTCCTACTTCCTGTTTCCGGTTGTCGCGCCGGCCTGCCTGACTTCCTGGTCGCAGGCCGGCAGAGTGACGAGGATGTTTGATTTGCGGTATTTATTTATTTATTAATGCATTTTTATATAGCGCGGACTTTACCCGAAGGCGGTATTTATTTATTTATGTAATTATGTATTTTTATATAGCGCGGACTTTACCCGAAGGCGGTATTTATTTATTTATGTATTTATGCATTTTTATATAGCGCGGACTTTACCCGAAGGCGGTATTTATTTATTTATGTAATTATGCATTTTTATATAGCACGGACTTTACCCGAAGGCGGTATTTATTTATTTATGTATGTATGCATTTTTATATAGCGCGGACTTTACCCGAAGGCGTCAGAGCGCTTCACATTAGGAACAGAAATGAAACATAATGAGAAACATTACAAAAGAACAGGTTGCAAAAACATGCGTTACTTACATAAGGTAATAGTGACAATTGTGAGCAAACAAAATACATGAGGTAGTAAAAACTATGAGCATCCAAAAATACATGAGGTAGTAAAGGTAATAGTGACAATCGTGAGCAAACAAAATACTTGAGTAAAAATTGTAAGCAACCAAAATACATGAGGTAGTAAAGGTAATAGTGACAATCGTGAGCAAACAAAATACTTGAGTAAAAATTGTGAGCAACCAAAATACATGAGGTAGTCAAAAGTGCACAAGAGGAAATGAAAGTGACAAGTGTGCAGTTATAAGAGAAAACAGAGTATAATTAGAGGTATAGTCCTGCAATAAGTGCTAGACACTCAGGCTCAGGAACAAGCGTTACATGGGCAAGGTGGCACTTGTGCAAGTATCAAAGGCAAAGACATGTGAGAGGTAGCAGCCGTGTGTTGCAAGGGCAGAGTGGTGTGTGCATGTTACAAAAGGGCACCGAACACCAGTACATGGAAAATACTGCAAAAAGGCAGACCCTCCAATCACAGGCATACACTGGGAAGGCACTTCCATGGTCATGGAAAGTAGAAATTATCAGTAGTGGGAAGTCTTCCTCACAAATAGCAAGAGGACGTGAATTACTTTTGGAGGTGTCTCTGGAGGGGGAGAACTTTGAGGTCCCTTTTGAAGGCCTGGGAGGAGGCGGTGGTCCGGAGCTTTTTTTTGTCCTCTCGTGGTTTGTAAATACAAAACATATTGCATTACAAATGCTATAGGTATCACATTTGCGAAAGTTATAACTATTGGCATTGTAAATGACGAAGCTATTAATTTAGCTATTTAAAAAAAAAAGAAACATAAATAAAAACTTTGCCATTTACAATACCAATAGCTCAAACTTTCCTAATGCGAGACCTATTGCATTGCAAATGCTTGTTTAATATACCATTTTTGGCCTTTTGCATTTCAAGCATTCATTTTCTTTGTTGCCATGTTATATAGGAAGACATATAGAACCCGTTCATCTTGGATTTGATCCAATTGTTTACATCTTTGCAATTTTTGCACAAATTGCATTTTGTCACTTTATAATGTTTACATAAAAAGCATATATTTGCACATTGTATTTGCACTTTAATAGGATATTAACTATAAATTTGCACGTGTTTGCATAATTTGCACAATGATTGGGTTTTATCAAAAGAGATTACATTGTTTTTTTAATGGATTTTAACATGGTTTTATTTGCTTGATTTTGCTAGCATTATATGCAATTACATCATATGCGTCGGATTACATTATGTTTGACGCATTTCTTGGCCACTAGATGCACTTTATGATAAATAATGGATTATAGTTATTTTTGTTTGGTATTGTGGATTTTAACCAATTCAAATGCAGTAGACAACAACTGACGATATTAATGTTTGGAAAACAGACTTCAAGGTGCTCAGAATGGAGTATGTCCTTTCTTTCCATGATCACATGGTGTAATGTTTGAAAAAAAAAAAGAAAAAAATGTTAATTGAAAGAAAAAAACTGTGAAGCACTGGGTATTTAAATGAGAATGTCGCATTAACTGACTGTCTGTGAGCAAGGGCGGATGCCCGAAACGCGTCAGATTTTGTTGGACTTAAGCTTTTAATAAACTCTGTGCCTTTATCTACGTTTGGATTAGTGTGGTTTTCCTGGGTCGATGTTAATGCGGAGCCTTTGGAAACTGCTGTTGCTGCATATATATATATATATATATATATATATATATATATATATATATATATATATAATCCAAATCCACAGAGTCACGAAGCACACTCAGAAGTTGTTTGATTTTCACCAAAATGTAGTGCTGTAAACCGCTACACGTTTCGGCACTAAGAGTGTCTTGATCACATGCATAGTACAGCAAAAACGTCCGTGCTTAAATAAATAAACAAACCTAGATGAGGTCCTTGTTTCAACGCCCAAATCTGAGGTCATAAACAGGGGGGTGTTTGGTCACGAGCCTCCACAGGAAAGAAACTGCTGGCAATAGTCTTCTCCATGCCCTCAGTGCTCATCCCGAATGGAGCATTCCATATGGAGAGTTACTGAGGGCAAAAAGAAACTGTAGCACGGAGGAGCTTTACAACCTTGAGCAAACTAGGATGCTTAGCAGATTCAGAGAGCGAGGGTATCCTGAATAGGTCTTAGAAAAAGCTACCAACAAAGTGAAAAGAACCATCAGGAACAGTACCTTAGAGAAAAAACATCTGGGGGAGGAAGTGAGCACCAGATTAATCACAGCATTCAATCACGAATCAAAAAGGGTGCAGAAGGTACTAGCTGATAACTGGAGGATCCTCAAAGCAGACACCATCATAGGCCCAACCTTGAGTGATAGACCGCTTATAATGTATCGTAGAGGTAAGAGTCTCAGGGATTTTTTAGTCAAAGGTGACATCGCACAAAACAAAAACAAAAATGTACACAATCTCAAAGGTTTTTATCCATGTGACCACTGCAGGGCTTGTAAATTAAGCCAAATGGTCAAAGAATTTGAAGTACCAGGGGCCAAAAACAAAAAAATCATAGGACAATTCTTGACATGCAGCAACAGCCATGCCATATACATTCTTGAATGCCCATGCAAACTACGGTATGTGGGTAGTACTACGTGTATGGTCAAAAAGTGCGTTCAAGAACATCTGCGTGCCATCACGAATCATGATCCATATTACCCGATTGCCCACCACTTCCAAGAGAAACACAGATCCAACAACTCACTACTTAGATTTTTTGCCATAGAACAGGTTAATCTGAGTAAGAGGGGCGGTAATAGGGAACTAGCTCTCAGAAAAAAGGAATCCAAATGGATAATCGAACTTGAGACTAGATTCCCAGGTGGGCACAACTTGGATGAAGAGTTAGCCACACATTTATATGAGGATTAAGATGTGTTGTCATTAATGTTTTCCATTTGATTTCTCAATTTTTCCATTTCTTCTAGTTCAAAATGTAATGTAGATAACATTGGAATTTATTGTGATTTTGGTTTTATGTAATCTGTTTTTAACTTTGTGTCTTATCTTGATTAATTTTACAGGAGGAAACGAAGGGACCCTTTACCTTCACTTTTGGACACAACACTGGTTCCCTACCCTTTTCTTCGGCAAGGGAATATCTGCACTTCCTCTAAGATAAGAGACAACAATTTTGTAATATAGGAGCACTGTAGTTTTTTAAGTATAACAAAGGTTTTGAGAATAACACACTTTTTTTTTGTTTCTATTGAAACTTAGAGTGAGATCTCCTTTATAGCCACTTGGCTTACAATTTTTATTCCCTTCTATCATCAATTGTTTTGTTTTTTAACAATCACAAACAGGCACTAGTCTGCAAGAATAGTGGATCATATGATTTATTTCATCATTTATGTCAAGAGATCTCTGCATATAATTAATGCTTACTTCTTTGGGTTTGTTCAATTGCAATGATGTATTTTCACTGTACAGGGCACACATTGTAACTGCGAGGCTCCACATGAAGATTGAAGTCAGTGTTTTAATTGCAGAGCACAATTAGGCACTAGTCCCTTGTAATAATAGATCGCATGATCTATTTCATGCTGCCATAACTTGTCAGCAGATCTCTGCAAAAATTATGTTTAGTTTTTTGTTCCTTTTAATTGGAATCAGACAACTTTATTGTACATAGCGCGTATCCCGAAGAACAAGAGTCCACATTGAGTTGGAAGGCAGGTTGAGATAACATGCTCGGTATCTGTCTCGCTACGAATAGCACTAAATAGCATAGTTTATATGCAGCACTATGCGGGTTTAGCATTGCCATATTTATGTTTAAAGTAGAAACTTGTGGGACCTTGATAGAATGCAAACATTTGTATGATGTAAATAGAACATTATAAACGTATGTGAAATGTTACAAAACTGTACCACTCCAAGACCTCCTGTGATTCTGGGCAAATCACTGAATCTCCCCGTGCCTAAAATGAAAGTGTGTCCTCATGTAACGTAACTGGAAAATATGTAAAGCGCTCTGATACCCGATTCGGTTCGGGTCTAGTTCGCGCTATATAAAACTCTGCAAAAAAAAAAGATGGCGGCTGTTTATTACGTCAGATTTGGGAGGTGAAACAAGGACCTCATCTAAGCTTGTTTATTTATTTAGGCACGAACGTTCTCGCTGTATTACTCGAGTGATCAAGACACTCTTAGTGTCGAAATGCGTTGTTGTGAATCTATCTAGGACCCTAATTAGATATCCCCAATTCATGCCCTTATGTGGTTATAACAAAACATATCCTTATAAAGGCATAAGAATCATGTCCATATTTAGTAATAGCCAATGCAGTCCAAATACGGCAAGGCTACTCCCATAGACTCCTAGAAAGTACAACGCGTTCTTTAAACAAACCAAGCCTCCAGCAGCCCGGGAATTTCCCCTGCTTTTGTTTTGATTTGCACAAGAACTCCTGGAGTCCAGAAAGAACTGTTAGTTCTTAATGACGTCTTATGTCCAACCTTACGTCAAACCCGGCACCTTTCAGGTATAAATATACCGACGTTGCCTTAAGTAAACACACAGTGGTTTGGAGCAGAGCGGCTATCTACTTGCCCGACGCACAGCTGATGCGAGTGCCGAAGGAAGCCGACCCTCCCATTTGACGCACTGAGAGAGACGCTGTCTTTTCTCCTGCCGAGAAATTCCAGCTCCGGTGATTCCAGTCACCCTTGCGGGTTGCTGGGAGATCGAGTCCTGAGAGAGAGATACAAGACCTCCTTCATTCTAGAACCAAGGTACGGAGCTGATTAAAACCTTAAGAGAATTCTTGATTCAGATTCTTGGCAAAAACTAACTTAACTTAAACTGCAACTCACGTACTCCTTCCCACGTATTAGGCTTAGGTCAGGTACGCCGGGGTAGGCGTATCGTAGAAGCACCAGTTGAGTACGTTAGTCAATGTTTTTATGTATGTATTTATTTTATCCGTTTTAAAGTATCATATGGCTAAGAAACCATATCAATGCTTTTACAGTATTATTTCATAATACTCCTTTTACTGTTCACACTTTACTTCATGATAAGTATTGCAATTGTGGCAACTCATTTCTCTTGCATGAGAAAGAAGACTGCTCAATAAATAACAACTTTTATTGAAAACGCCTGTCTCTCTATTTCTCTGCACCCTGGTGAAACTAAGTACGCACGATTGACTGAGTGAAATAGCTGTCTATTGTTTTCACACGACTCTGGAGATATACTCCTTATTCTGGGGGGAGCAAATTTGTCATGTTTATGTGGTTGTCAGAAACTAATCCCTTCTTGTCTAATCAGGAAAGTTAACTCCTTCCTGAACATTCGAGAAAGTTTCTAGTGACCTCTGAGCTAGCTTGCAAACCTAATTAAGTCTAACATAGTCAGTAGAGACCTAGATGACCTCAGTCCTACGTCTAAACTGCTGTTTATGGTATTCCAATGCGCAGAGCCTATTGGGAATATAGGAACCACACTACAGTGTAGCTGTGTACAGCAATACATTTTGGGTGCAATCAAACAACTTCTGAGTGTGCATCGTGACTTTGAGGATTTGGATTATTGGAATAACCGTCTTGGGGCTCCTGCCGGGGGATGCACCACCCAACTACGGGACTGATCTTGGAAGGACCCGTACTTGGTGAAATTATATATATATATCTCCATGGGGCAATTTTATATGAGGACAATTTGGGACAATTTTGCTGGAGAGAACACTGACCCATAGTGAAAAATGTGTGTGTGACCAAAGAAAACATTTCTATTAGAAAATCTAGTAATCCGTCTTCTGATGATGTTTTTATTAGGATATTTCTATCAGGTTGTTTATCTAAAAGAACAGAAGAAGTGTTAAACTCAGCAGAGGTGTGTTGATTTCCCATAAAATGGTCTTATCTTAATAAATTGGCGCATACTTTTGGTTGGGGCAATTTAAAGTGTTATATAAGTTCATAAAAGGGAGTTTAGAAAGAATGGTTTATATTAGAATTTGGGAATAGTGAAGCACTTTATCGAAGGTTTAGAGTCCACTTTCTCTCCATCAATAACAGAAAAGGGACGGGCCTGGAATCACTAGTGCTTCATACCTCCCCGTCTATTTGACATCTTATTAGGAACAGCCAATAACGGTCTTTACTGTGTATTATTATTTTTTACATTTATTTTTTACTTTTATTTTTCAAATCTGGTACTTCACCAAGATTAGATAACAATGACCCTTCATTATATTGCATAGAATTAATGGATGTATATATAATAAAGGGTCTTGCATGGTTGATGTGATACTTATTCACTGCTCTTGCCCTCAAAGACCATTTTTACACATATAGGGAAACCTTTTCAAATCAATCTAACTGCTGAGGGTCCTAAACTGTTGCCATGGTGTTTTTCTATGCATTCTAATATTGTATGAATATATAGGGATTCGGACTCTACACACATTATACATGTTTAATGTCACGCAGTTGCCGGGTAAACTCTTAATTGTTGCTGCAAAGCAAATATATTTAAATGCTACATGAATTTATAATGTAATTGGATTTCAAGTACTTTACAAGTTTATATAGGTATTCATGCAGCTAAAATGTCTAAACCTAAAATGAATGTGAATTGTTTGTTCCCTTAAAAGATACACCTTTTCTTTTAAAATTCTGGGATTTTTTGTTAATTGGGGGCGGGTCAAACCAACCCCTTTTTAAACACCCTTCACTGATTATCACATGACCCGGACAAAGGCCTCTGGCCGAAAGGCATAGGTCGTCTTTTTGTTACCTGACGCACTTTGCACTTTGCATGGTTGAAACTTAAGGAGAAATGAAAAAAGAGAAAAAAAGCAAATAAACATGAAGTGAGCAACTTGAACTTACCTCAATTTGCTGTTTGGTGTGCTTCCTTTCTCTGACCCTCTGGGACTTGGTTGTTATTGCTGAGGGTCTGCACAGGAAACTTCTTCACCATATATATATATATATATATATATATATATATATATATATATATATTCACTGAAAAAACCATAGGTTTCACACCAGTTATAGTTAGCTGGAAATTTTACTCGCATAAAACCAATGAAATTCCCACGTTATAGTTAGTTGGACTCACTATAACTTGCCCGTGCAATGCACTGCTGATGACGTCACATATTACATCACTCATGACATGGTCAGTGACATCACTGATGACACCATCCAGTGAATGTGTGTCTTTTTGAAAAATAAATATTAGTGAGTAATGTTTAAATATTTAAATATATTAATTAGTGTTTCACTTTGTGTATAAGTGGCTGCATGGGTTGGTGAGTAGGTACATGTGTATGTATATAGGTTATTAGATGTTTTTCTTAGTATCAGTATGAGTGTTTGTATGGTTTGGTGGAGGTATTACTTAGCACATAGATGCATGAATGACTGACTCTCTCTTTGTATGTGTTTTGAAGACAGCATATGTGCAGGACTGTATGGGTGGATGACTGTGTATATGTGTGTGTTAGTGAGTGAATGAGTGTCTCACTAGTTTCTTTATCAGTAACTACATATGTTTTAATCTAGTGTATGTGAATATTGATGTATATAAGTGAGTATATCTGAGAGTAAGAGATTGTAAGAGTTTCTATTTAAATTAGTATGTGTTTCTATAAGTGATTGTTTAAGAGAGTAAGTATGTGTAAGTTTTCTTTGAAGTAAAGTGGTAGTGTGTGTATAGCTGTATATGCAAATAAATGGATGTTCAATAGTTTATTTGCATGTGTGAGTATGTGTTTGAGTAACTTTTGGATGACTGTCGGTGTGTAACAGGATGTATAGGTGTATCACTACATATGATGAGTGAGAATATGTATGAGTGACTATATAGAACTGTTGGGGAATCAGTGCATGTGTATATAGATGGTGGAATTATTCAATTGGTTGTAGTAACTGGTATGGGTATCTCCATTTTTTTTTAAATGTTACTTTTTATTTTTGAATATGTGTTTCAAGGGTTACATTTCAGTGAAAGGAGGTCTGTCACTCTGTCACAAGGATGGTGTCATCAGTGATGTCATGAGTGATGTCACTGACCATGTCATGAGTGATGTAATATGTGACGTCATCAGCAGTGCATTGCACGCGCAAGTTATAGTGAGTCCAACTAACTATAACGTGGGAATTTCATTGGTTTAATGCGAGTAAAATTTCCAGCTAACTATAACTGGTGTGAAACCTATGGTTTTTTTCAGTGAATTTAATAGTTTTTTTTAATGCTAATTCCTAACTATAACTGGTGTGAAACCTATGTTTTTTTCAGTGAATTTCAATGGTTTTTTAATAGCAAAACTTTATAGTTATAAAAAATAATAAATTTTAAAGCGAATTTTATATTGTATAATTATGTCAATTTTTTTAATTTTTTTATTTTTAACCCGGGGCGCGTTCCGGTGAACGCACAGGTAAGCGCAATATTGCGGCGCGCCCTGGGGCGCTTACCGGGGAGCGTCCCGTTAGCGCTATTGCCTCAATCGAAAAAACCACATCGTGACGCGTCGCGTAAGCGTGACGTATCGCGTAGCCACGTGATGCGTCTTATGGCGTGTCGCGTAAGCGCGACGTATCGCGTTGCCTCGCGATGTGTCTTATGGCACGCTGCGTAAACGCACCCGGAAGCGCTCCGCGGCACGGCCCGGTGCGTATAGCGTAAGCGCGCCGGAGCGCGTTACGTGAGCGCATCGGGTCATGTGTCGGGTCATGTGACCTGAAAATAACACTTTTCATTGGTTCTCATGATTTTTTTTCGCCAAATGATGAAAGCCCCCTCCTTTTTTCCTCATTCTAACTTTCTTCATTGAGAGAGCAAGAGCTATTTTTGATCACTGCAATGGCATCACTTGTAGCTGCAGCTGGTGCACCCCCACCACCATCACCACCACCAAGAAAAGAAGGTCCACCACCACAGTTCCTTGGAGAAGAAGAAGAGGAGGAGGAGGAACAATCAAGGCGCTTCCGGCATGAAGAACCAAGGCAAAGGCACGTTAAAGTGCACTTTATTTGGCAATTCTTTTCAATCCCTGAAGACAAAAAAAGGTGAACGACCCCAAAGTCACCTGTCTAATTTGTGGCTCAGTCCTCTCCGGGGGCAATACCCTAAAGAAATATTCATTTGTTAATTTTACCATGATCCGCCACGTGGAGAGGTTTCATCCCAATAACTTAGCCAACGCTGAAGTACAGGAACTTCAGAACAGCCCACCCCCTGTGGCCAGCACCTCCTCTACTGAAGACTCACTTTCTGGTCCTGAAGCACGCCGAATGGTGCCAAATATACAACAAAAATTTGGCATCATAAAAATTGTTTGCATTTTCTGTGGCAAAACGTTATGTTATGGTGAACTTAGTGTCACCTAAATAAATAATGCTGTGGACAACCACCAATGCAACAAGAAAAGGAAGCACTAATTCTTTTCTTTTTTTTGCTCCTGTTGAGCCATTTCCACTTCCCTGTTTTTTGTTTGTTCCCTTAAAAAACACCAAAAAAATATAAAATTGTTCAAAAATACCCAAAAAATATAATGTTCAGTAAAATAATAAAAAAAATATAAAACAACAAAAAGAATTTTAAAAAAAGTTCTTTTCAGAACTACCTCACATTTATAAAATTAAACCTATATTTTTAAAGGATCTCTGTCAATTTTTTGTCCTTAGGGTACGCGTACCGGGGCGCGCCCCCCCAAAAAAGAAAAAAAAAATTAATGAAGCAGTTAGCATGAAAGAAGGACACAAACAGAGTTATGTTAAGAGAAAAAGAGCTACAAGATGACCACAGAGGGATTGTTTATTACATAGTAAAAAATAGAGAAGGTGTAATTGGATGAAAGTGAGAAAAGTAAAATGACTAAAGGAGCGAAAGAAAGGAAGAGAGAGGAAGAGAGAGGAAAAACACTAAAGTAGAGATAGTGTGAGACTGTGATTGGCTGTTAAAAGAAAAAGAAAGGACAGTAAAAAATGGAGAGTGAAGGGTAGTGGCTGAACCACAATAAATGAAGAACGATGAGGGAAAGTGAGAAAAGACCAGGTAGTATAAGTAAAGAGGGGTGAAAGAGGGAGAAAAATTGAATTAGGATAACACATGGGGAGTGACAAAGAGAGAGGACAAAGAGAGTAAAGGAAACAGTACCTGAATGGGCTTGAGTAAAACAGCAAAAAAAGATAAGTAATGCAGTGTGTGTGACTTATAGGGAGTCAGTGGGTGTAGGTCGCGGTGTGGGTGTGTAAGGTGTGTCTGTGGGTGTGGCTGTGTGGGGTGTTTCGGTGTGGGTGGAGGTGAGGTGTGAAATATGTGTGAGGAGTGTATGAGTGTGGGGGTGTGCGATGTATGTGTGTGTATGGAATGTGTGTGTGTGTTTGAGGAGTGTGTGTGGGAGGATTTTGTATGTGTATGAGGTGTGTTTGTGGTGTGTGTGGGGTGTTTGTTACAGGTGTGTGTATGTGTTTGAAGGGGGATGAGGTGTATGTGTAGGAGTAAGGTAAATAATTAAGAAAAACAGAATGAGTGAAGAAGTAAAGGAAGGGAACAGAGGGTAAGTGAAGTAAAGAAAAGGGATTGAAAGAAGTTGAATATGAGAGGGGAATTAGGGAAAAGGGAGTAAACATGTAGAATAAGAATAAGTGAGGGAAGCAGAGTAAAGAAACAGGAGTGAGGTTGGTTGAGAAAATATTAGTGAGGTTAAAGCAAAGGGTGATGACAAACTAAATTTTTTTAGTCATACTTACCATATAATAAATGTAACTTTAATAAAAAAAATTTACTACACTTTGTATCTGTGAAAGAGAGAAGAAAAAATAAGTTATAATTAGTAAAATATGTATTTTAAATTAAAAGATACAAATGAAGAAGTTAAAAATCATAACGCTCTATTTAGAAATAAAGTTAGAGTGAAGAACAGAGAAAGGGAAATAAACTAAGGTAGAAGGACAAAAAGAGAGAAAAAGAAATAGAAGGAGAGGAAATTACAAAGAGTAAGGCATATAGATTCACTGACAAAAAGAGAGAGAAGAACAGAGAAATGAACTGAAGGTAAGAAAGATACTAAAACAATGTGAGTTAGCAAAACTAAATCAGGAAACAGAAGTAAGTAAAAAGATAATGACTGAGACAGAAAACAGTCTAATTAAGGATGCATTTAGAAGAATGAGGAATAGAAGATAACTGAGAGTAAGTGAAGAACAGTCATAGAGTGAAAGGATGAAGGGAGACAGGATAATATACAACGATTGAGGGAAATGGACTGAGGAAGTTATAAGGTAGACACACTAAGAGAAAAACTGAGTGAGGTGGAGTACAATGAGTGAGAAAAGGAAATGAGTAAGTGAGCAAAAAGAAGGAAAGAGAGGAGAAGACGACTAAAACAGTGGTACTGAGAGAAAATAATTTGGTGATGAAAGTAAAGAGAAGGACATTGAAAGAAAGGAAATGAGGTATAGTAAAGGAACCAGAGTAAAAGAAATGGGATGAAGAACGATGAGAGAGGAGCAGTGAAGTTGTTGTAAAAGAAGTGATAGAAGGTAGATAAACACAAGTGAACATAACACAAGTAGAGTGAGGCACTGAGGACATAGAAGTAGTGAACGAAAAATAGAGAGAAGAGGTCAAAAGTAAGGAGCAAACAAAGATAAGCGAGGGAGAGTGGGTGATTTATAGTGATATAGTGCAATAATACTGCTGAGTGAGTAAACAGGAATTACTAAAAGAGCAAAGGAGGAAAATACGGAAAAGAGAAGTAAAGCAGAGAGACTGAAAGCTGAAAAGTTATGCAAGGGAGAGACGGGATGCACACAGTTGAAATGAGAATGAGGGGTTGTCAAAGAAGTGGAGTAAGGGAACGGCGGTTACAGAGAGTGAGAGAAAGACATTATAAGTGAGTAAAAAGAGCTGAAAGAGGATGGAAAAAGGAAATTAAGTGTCAGAGAATGGGAATACAATTTAATTTACACAATCCAAAGTATAAAATAACTTGTACAACATGTTACATAGTTTATTTTTGCTGTTCTCAGAATATATTGAATTTCACTTAAAACAGTGAGTTCAAATTACTCATCATATGACAGCGGGGAAAAAAAACACAATCTAAAAGATTGTGTTTTCAAAAAAAAACTTAAATACTGACAAAGGACAAATGTACGCTAAAGTTAGATTGACTTACTTTTTCTTGAGGCCAAATACTGTATCATGGTGGTCCTTTTCTCGTTGGAAAGTACTTTGCTGTTCACTTAAAAATCCATTCCATCGACTTTCTATAAGAAAAGCTCCAAGAACATCTGAAATATTTTCAATATTTTCATATACTCCTTTTTTCCAGTCATGACTCTTTACTCATTCCTGCACCTTTCCATTTGGCCAAATAGTGTCAGATGTATGAGTATATGTTCAAATTAATTCTAAGGCACTCTGAAATGACCTTTTTCCTGACGTTCTGAAAGAAAGGCTCTACAACATTTTCACAATATTTAAGTATTTGTAAAACCATCTCTGACTCACTCATGTTCATCATTTTGTAAAATACTAACATCACTTACTATGAGATCCACTTACAGTACCTATATGACAAGTCAATTTTTTATATTGCCTGGATCACTTTTACTCAGAATATATTTTTAAACAGCAAAATAACCTTTATTAACTGCTCCCGTCTTCATTAGACAATTACTTGTACCTACATTTTGGCTGTAAAAACACTAGGTATGAATGTATAAAGCCAAAAGGCAAACGTTGTTTGAAAGTCAAATGAGTGTCGTTACATTGGGTCCAACCTTTAGAAGTTTTTAAATAGCATGTGTAATGCCCTGATGTTGTAGAAGGACCATCATGAAAAATAATAGCTACAGTTGCAAAGGTTCTTACTGATATCGATAACTGAGAAGCCACAAAATTTTTAATAGAAGTTGTCAATTTAGTTCCATCAGGTCTACATCGTTGGAACATTAAAATGACATAGTAACCATAATTTTGTAGAAATAATGTGGACAGCATTGTAGACTTACATTGGGTACACACCATATTGTGATCCGCTGCTTTAACTAGATTATTAAAAGGCACTGATTTGCAGTCTGGTAAAGTCAAATATATTAATCTTTCAGAGTCTATTCTAGTACTACTTGATGAAGCACAGTTATCACAGTCATGTTGCCATTGATAAGAACGGTTAAAAGATTTTTTATATCTACTCCTTCATCTTCCAATACATCAAACATATACATTAAAAATTCCTGACAATCCTGCTGAATTATCTGTGAAAATTGATTTTGACCTGAACATATGTCTACAAGATTCCTAATTTCTGAAACACTTTCTATTTTTCCTCTATCACTACTACATTTCTCTAACACAGAATTCAATAAACAGCACAATGTTTGTTTGCGATTTTCTACAATCTGTTTTTGTAAATTTTGAAGAAAAAAAACAACATTAACTACTACATTAGCATAGCAGTTAACACCAGAACTGTTTTCAAACTGAAATCCAACAACATCCTCAACAGAATCCTTTTCCCTTCTGCTTACAATTACCTCTTCATCTACTTTTTGTCTTTTTGCTACTACCTCACTGCAATTACTCTCATTTCTTCTTTTTCGGCCTACCACACATTTTTCAATCAGAGGATATTGAGGCAAATGTGGAGCATACTCTCTTCTTAACCTATTGTATTCTTTAACACAATCTAGATCAGCACAAATCTTTGTTTCATCACACTCAATCAAGTACAATCCTGATAAAGTTCTGACTCGTGATAATGCCACATATGCCATACCCTCTTTAAACACAGAACTTCCAATGTTCACCAAAGCACTATCTACACTTAAACCTTGAGATTTATGAATTGTCACTGCATATGCCAAACAAATAGGAAACTGTTTTCGGCGAACATATAAGTCTTTCACGAGCAAAAATCTAGCTGAACAACGACAAATTTGTTTTATTTCATCAATGCCATCAAATTTAATTTTTAAAATTTCAATTCCATCTCTATTTTTGTAATTCACAAAACCAACAACATGACCCATTGCTCCATTTACCAGACCTCTTTCAACATTTAAATTCCTTCTCAAAATGACACGACAATTCAAACACACATTCAGAGTCTTTTCAAAACCAGCAGTTTTAGATATACTCTTCTCTAATGAATCCAATTTTGATTTCAAATTTTCAGACAAAACAATTGTTGCTCCCATATGCTCTATTTTATCTGTAGCTTCCAGTTTCACTATCTCTTCATTTTCTACATTTAACGTTTTGTTGTTGAACATGGAACATTCTTTCAGAGTTGGCATCAAACATATGGCAGATTTCCTCTCGTTAATTTTCTTAAAAATATTCCCTGGAAGAATGTTTTCATTTGGGTACAAATTTGAAAGTAACGTCCATGTAAAGCTTCTTTCCCTGGCTGACTCATTTTTCCTACTCTTACATCTTGTAAAATATTTTTATAATCTTCATCCTTTGCCTGCCGCATATTTTGAAGCAGTTCTGCATATTTGAAGTTTAACCATATATTAACGTTTCCAATGCTTCCTAGGCACTTCCTGGTATCTTCATGCATGAGCATTTTGAACACAGGTTGTCCTTTCACTGGAGTCAACTGCAGAAGATCTCCAAAAACAATACTATGTTTTCCTCCAAATAAAACACCATAGTCTGTTCTAAGAATTTCTTGCATTCTCAAATGCACAAAAGCAAGCATTATATTTGACACCATGCTTACTTCATCAATGATAAGAAGTTTCATTTTCTTCAGGACTCTCGAAACTTCGGAACACGCATCTCCAGATAGCTTGTGATATTGCAATTTGTTATCATGCTCCACTGGCAGCATCAGTAAACGATGTAAAGTAATCCCTTTAATATTATGTGCTGCCAGCCCAGTTGGAGCGGTAACAACACAAGACAGCGGTGATTCAGTGCTTTTCTGTAGATAAGATGCAATTGCTTCAATCAGAAAACTTTTTCCAGTTCCCGCTTCTCCACTCACGTGCAGTCGGACAGGCTTAAATGATGTACATGAGCACTCTTTCTTCTCATGACTCAATCCATGTTCAACCTGTTCTGTGACTTCGTCATCTATCAGTTTCTGCTCAAGGTTTAATTGTTTCACCAAATCTTCTAAATTAATTACATCCTCTTGAGCTTGCTCCATAGCTCTTTCCACCTCATCCATGGCAGTGGCAGCTTCATTTTGGATAATTGGTCCTCCTAGTGGATCCTGACTCAATGAAGCAGGACTCTGACTGCCTTGAGAACTGTCTCTCGCAATCTCTGCAGCAATTTTTGCTTCTTGCTCTATTTCTTCATTCAACATTTGCAGATAATTTGGAAAAACAGGACATTCTATGGTATCCTTCGTAGCATTAAAAGAGTCTTCATAACAGAGAAAATCTCCAAGTAGTTCCTCTTCTTCTCGCCATGGTTTAAAGAGTTGCAAAAGAGCCAAATAATATAATTCTCTTTTATCTGGATTTTCACAACTCAATTTTCTATGATTAATCAAATGACCTTTTTTCTGTTTCACTAGACATCCTTCACATCCAATGACTCCATATATTCCAATATTGATATCTTCTCTGATGTTCCTCTTATAAATATATCTTTGCAGAACTTCATAGAGACAAGCATTCTCAAGGTGATGACTTCTATTTGGATAATATGTATACAACATGTTTGTCTTCAAAATATCTGTACTTTCTGGTTCTTTCTCCATCTCTTGTACAGTTTTCAAAACTCGATTTCGTGTTGCAGCAAGACCTAGACTCACCCAAATGATGGTTCTAGATTTCGCATAGAGACTTGCTGACGACAATCGATCAGAACATTCATATGCTCCAATTTCTCGATTCGACAACATCTTCAGACTGTAACTGTATAATTTCTTGCTTAGGCTCTTTTCATGTGAAATGTCCTCCCACATTTCCTTCAGTTCTGTCTTTTCTTTTTTTGTGATGTAAGACGTCACATATCGAGCCACAGCAATAGAGTTGTCATCAACGAATTGAATATCCATGTTAGCATTCCACATGGACAAAATCACTGGGTTGTAGTCGTTGATGTACTTGGACTCTTCGTTTCTTTTTAAATTGTATGTATTTTTTGGTGATTTCCTCGTCACAGTATGTCGCAGAGAAGACATCAAATTATTTACTCTTCCTTTAGAAATCACTGGTCGTGGAAAGCCGAAACGACATTTTGTGTAGAACTTGTTCTTGTTTCTGAATTTTCGACGACAGTACTTTCCTCAACGATGGGATTGAAAGCGTAAAACTTGTTGCCTTAAACTGTTTTCTTCTGTAGTTTTCGGAACAGCACATGTTGAATACTCTTAAATGAAGCTTAAATGAAGCTCCAAATTTGGGTGCATCTTTAATCCATAACAACATATGTATGTGAGGAGCACCTCTCGCTTGATACTCCTTTCTCCAAAAGAAATCCAAAACCTCTCCAAGGGGAGGATTTTTTTTGTTGGTAATAAAAGACATCATAGCTTCAAATCTATGATTGAAATATCTGCATACATTCACTGGATCCAAAGAACACAGTTCTCCAGGTGTTTTGAATTCTATATTTTGTATATTTGCATTTGCCTCTCGTAGAAATTGAAGTAAGTCCTCCCATGCATACTCGGCACAGCTAAGAGTGAGGAACCATGTAGGAGTTCCTAAGTTTCTTAGCATACATTTCAATTCCCCATGGCGACGGTACCAATACTCGTTTGTACCACGCTGACATGCCATGAGATTGATTAGATGAGATTCTAAAATAATATCTTGCAGATTCACTTTCTCCATAAAGTCCCTCGCCGAAACATTTTGCAGATGTGCTCCACTTTTCAGTATATGGTTTACTGCATAAAAAAGCCCAGACAAGTCACTTTCATACAGTAGATGAAACAAATAGGGAATGCATTGACGAAACCTTGGATCTTCAGCATATAATCTTACGGTTCGATATTCAGATGCAGGAATTTGAAGTGGTCGATCGTCATATCGTCCACCTCGACCTGTTGGAAATAGCTGTGGAAAACAACGAGCTTCCAAACTTTGTTCCCATACGCTAATGGGACTTCCTTTTGCTGCTTTCATTTGAAACAATTTAATTGCATTCCCCATTACTTCTTTGGAATGCAAAGGATGAACAGTATAATGTTCATATATTTCTTCACTTCTAGACACATCAACTTTTTCAATTTGGCCGCCTGACCAATCACTGTCTTCATCTACAGCTGTTTCCTCTGCTGCAACACATACATCTTTGTAATACTCATTGTTTTTGACTAAATACAACGTTGCCTTTTTGACTTTCCTAACATCCACTAAATCTTGCCAGATTTTTTTACTCTTTGTCGGAACCCCATTAACTAGAATACCTAAAGGTTCCTCTTCTACTTTTTCTATACCAATTGTATCAATATTTTTTTTAAAATCTAGGGGCAAATAAACACCTCTTCCCTTTAATCCTCTCTGCAAATCTGTAGGAGGCAATTTCCCTATCTTAGGCTCCATGCGAACAAATGCCTGAAAAGGGTGGACACATTGAAACAAAATAGACTCATATGTATTTAAATCCATCAATTCACGGGGAATGTCTACCAACTCCAGATTATTATGAACAGCTCTAGCAGGCATTCTGTTTTGATTTAATTTATCATAACAATATTTACAAATACGCTGATCAGAACCCAAATCAAAACAATTCTCCACCCACAAATAAGTTGCAAAATCTTTCCACTCATAATTATTCATCTTTTCACTTTTTACATATAGATCAACTAATCTAGTTTGATGCTTATAATGACTTCGTCTCAAAAAGGGGGTGGTGATGGACAGAGTTAATCAGAACACTCCTACCCAGTCAACAGATCAGGGCTTGATCCATCACCGTTTTTTGGCTCACTGCACCATCCCAGTTCAGAACCTGGCCATATGCAAATTAGTCTGTCCCTGGCCCAGTTCATCATGGGAACACGGCAGACCAAACTACCAAGCCAATTCTTCACTGGAAAGGAAACAAGCTTCCGGGGATTTCTGGCATTACAGCCGTCTTTTAGAAACAGGTCCCCGGAAGCTTGTTTCCTTTCCAGTGAAGAATTGGCTTGGTAGTTTGGTCTGCCCTGTTCCCATGATGCACTGGGCCAGGGACGGACTAATTTGCATGTAGCCAGGTTCTGAACTGGGATGGTGCAGTGAGCTAAAAAACGGTGATGGATCAAGCCCTGATCTGTTGACTGGGTAGGAGTGTTCTGATTAACTCAGATACTCTGTCCATCACCACCCCCTTTTGAAATTATAATGACTTCGTTGACAACACACACAAGTAAAATTCGGCCTTTCACTTGATTTCACCTTAAACCGGGTAATTTCCTGCTCAAACTTTTCTTTATTTGAAATCTGTACATTGTCTTCCACATTACCTTGAATTGCTGTCTCAATTTCTACACTGTCCTCTTTTTCACCAAAATAACAAATCTCAATTTCTTCACAAATCTTCTTCACATCTAATTCAGTTCTATGCAAAAGAGCACTGTTTAATTGTTTAGGCTTAAGTGCTGGGCTTTTTGCATAATACAACATTCTCACTAATTTCCTCATTTTGGTATGATGCACTGCTAACATCCTAAAATGATGAAAAACACTCTGACAGACTTTTCTAGAAAGACAAGCCAGTGAATGGCCTTGCAAACCTGTGTTTTCTCTCACTCTGCAAGGATCTAAGTCTTGCAACAACTTCACTTTCTGCTTTAGACTTTTCTTACTATATGTACGTAAGAAATTACAAAACAAATCAATTGATTCCTGTCGCACACTACAAATACTACTACACTTCCAAGTGTACACTGGACCCTTAGTACGTCTCCCTAAAAATTCATCAGTTAACACCTCTTCTAGTTCTCTAGGCACAAGTTGCTCTTTTTCAATCGGACAACCGTCTTTCACTTCATATGCTCGACCACTGGTGTCAACTGCATGCACTAAATCATTATCCTGGAAGTAACTCTCCTCATTAAAAAATGGCTCACAACTTGAACTGTGCATCCATTCTCCCGAAAAAACTTTACAAAAATTAGTCCGATTAATTACTCTTTTCCATCTACTGTTTGATTTGAAAACATCAATTGTCTTGTTAAGTGTCCTAATTCTATTGATTACTAAAATAAATAATTTTTTCTTAACTTCAAAAGCCTGATCAACAATCTTCTCTACACTTTTCTTTTTCTTATAAAAAGCAGCTCTCTGTTTACCTTTCCTAATGTTTTTTAACAAATTTAAAACCACCCTATTGCGAAACATTCGTTTACGAATGTCTCTAAACTGATTCTGCCTTCTATTCCTATACATATTATTCTCTGCTGCTCCAGTTGTAGGATTCTTTGAGGTTCTCTCCTTCCTTTTCAAATTTACTCTCTCATTCTCTTTTTCTACATGCTGTCCATCATTTTTTTTTAAAGTACATATGTTCCGTATAAAAGACTTTGGGGCAGATTTATGTTAACTGGCGCATCCCCAGGGATGCGCCAGTTAACATGCGCCACAGTGCGCCACAGCTCCGCCACCCATGGTGCGCCGCATTTATGATGCGGCGCACCATGGGGCAAAAACGGCACAGATGCGTGACGCATCTGTGCCGTAAAGGTGACGCATTGCTGGAGTTGCGTCGCAAGCGCGACGCAGCTCCAGCAAGGCTCGGGGGTGCCCCATCTCCACAATGCTGCGTCAAGACCTACGCCTGCTTCAAGCAGGCACAGGCTTTTGACGCAGCATTGGCCTGAAAGTGACTGAGTGAAATCTTATAGATTTCACTCAGCCACTTTTGCGAGGCGCACTTGCCCCAGAACGCCCACCCTGCGCCGGAACGCCCACAAGCGGCGCAGGGCTTTACAACGTGACGCATCTGCCTAGATGCGTCACGTTGTAAATCGTTCGTAGGGATGCGCCACGTTTACGCCACCTTGCGTGACGCAACAGCGGCGTAAACGTGGCGCAAGTGTCTCATAAATCTGCCCCTTAGTTGTCTTACCAGGAGCTTGGTTCCTGTTTTTTGAAGTATTTGTTGTGGAAGAGTGCTGTAATTCCATTGCTGTTTTTGATTTTTGGCGGTTACATTCTTTTCTTTTCCTTTCCCTTGTGGGCATGTTTGCTTACTCTTCAAATCTTGATTTCAATCTGTGTTAAAGAAAAAAATAGCACAATATAGACCACTATTACCAAACAACAAAGCAATGACAAAAAGCAAACGATCTATTCAGGGTTACAGATCAGGTGAGGATTCTCCAGGGGTGCACAAAAGGTGAGGCCTATATTGAAGAGTATAGTGGAAGACAGCTCTGTCCACAAGTACAAAGAAGATGAGACCTGTGTCTAAGTCCACTGCACTCTTGTACACAGGCTTCACCACCTATGCTTCCCGGGAAAGGCCTCTCTCCCACTACAGTCTTGATCATAAACCTCACCTCCTCTGTCCCTCTGGACATGTCTCACCTCATCTGCACAATCTATTTCCTAATCTCAGGTAACACAGATGACATAATTGATCCTCATTTATAAAGCCATGCGTCAGTTTTGCGCTACTGATGTGTCACTTTTTGTGACGCATTGGCGTCATAAAACATGTGCCTTGTTGCACCATATTTAAAAAGTGACGCATGTAGGTAGATGCGTCATTTTTTAAACCTTTTGCACCAAATTATGCCTCTGTCAAGTGTAATGTACAGAGAGGGGTCATTTCTCCACAAAAAGCCTCGTAATAATGACACAGTGAAAACTATGAGATTTCACTGCATCACTTTTAGGACTCTATTATGTCAAAATCTTGCACCTGCCTCACAACAAGGATAAGACTGAGGCAAACGCTTTCACATGGAGCTTCACAATTTTACAAAATACAATTCCTCTATGCAAACAAACTCAATATGCTTCCTACACTGAGTTAACACAGGTAACATCATTGTAAAGAGTCAAATTGGCACCTGTGTCTAAGAATGCAGACGGGAATAGGCTTCATGAAACCTAGTCCACTGCACTCTTAGATACAAGCCTCACCACCTACGCTCCCCAGGAAAGCCCAAACATGTACCTTTTTGCGCCATATTTAAAAAGTGACGCATGTAGGTAGATGCGTCACTTTTTAAACCTCTGCGCCACATTATACTCAAAAATGTAAAAACCATTCATTTTCCCCAAAATCGTTTTTGACATCACATTTAGGAAACACAGCACAGATCCTATGTACAAGCATCTGCCTCACAGCAGGCATAAGACTGAGGCAAACGCCTTCACATGGAGGTTTCCCCATGTGATAGGATTCTGACACCTAAGCAGGAGTGCAGATGAGATGAAGACTGTCCAGGGGAGCACAAAAGGTGAGGCTTGTGTCCAAGAGTGCAGTGAAGAGGACTAAACTGGAGTAGTGTGCAAAAAAAAAGAACCTCATTTATGAGACCGTGCGTCAGTTTTGCAGTGCTGATGCATCACTTTTTGTGACGCATCAGCAGCATAAAACATGTACCTTTTTGCTCCATATTTAAAAAGTGACGCATGTAGGTAGATGCGTCACTTTTTAAACCTCTGCGCCACATTATACTCAAAAATGTAATAGCCATTCATTTTCCCCAAAATCGTTTCTGACATCACATTTAGGAAACACAGCACAGATCCTATGTACAAGCATCTGCCTCACAGCAGGCATAAGACTGAGGCAAACGCCTTCACATGGAGGTTTCCCCATGTGATAGGATTCTGACACCTAAGCAGGAGTGCAGATGAGATGAAGACTGTCCAGGGGAGCACAAAAGGTGAGGCTTGTGTCCAAGAGTGCAGTGAAGAGGACTAAACTGGAGTAGTGTGCAAAAAAAAAGAACCTCATTTATGAGGCCCTGCGTCAGTTTTGCAGTGCTGATGCATCACTTTTTGTGACGCATCAGCGGCATAAAACATGTACCTTTTTGCTCCATATTTAAAAAGTGACGCATGTAGGTAGATGCGTCACTTTTTAAACCTCTGCGCCACATTATACTCAAAAATGTAAAAGCCATTCATTTTCCCCAAAATCGTTTCTGACATCACATTTAGGAAACACAGCACAGTTCCTATGTACAAGCATTCCATGTCATTACTGAAACCTCACTATTTTACAAAATACAATTCATTTATAAAGCCATGCGTCAGTTTTGCGCTACTGATGCGTCACTTTTTGTGACGCATTGGCAGCATAAAACATGTGCCTTGTTGCACCATATTTAAAAAGTGAAGCATGTAGTTAGATGCGTCATTTTTTAAACCTCTACACCACATTATACCTCTGTCAAATGTAATGTACACAGAGGGGTCATTTCTTCGCAAAAAGCCTCGTAATAATGACGCAGTAAAATCTATTAGATTTCACTGCGTCACTTTTAGGACACTGTTACATCAAAATCTTGCCCCTGCCTCACAGCAGGGATAAGACTGAGGCAAACGCTTTCACATGGAGCTTTACAATTTTACAAAATACAATTCCTCTATGCAAACAAACTCAATATGCTTCCTACACTGAGTTAACACAGGTAACATCATTGTAAAGAGTCAAATTGACACCTGTGTCTAATAATGCAGACGGGGATAGGCTTCATGAAGCCTAGTCCACTGCACTCTTAGATACAAGCCTCACCACCTACGCGCCCCAGGAAAGCCCAAACATGTACCTTTTTGCGCCATATTTAAAAAGTGACGCATGTAGGTAGATGCGTCACTTTTTAAACCTCTGCGCCACAATATACTCAAAAATGTAAAAGCCATTCATTTTCCCAAAAATCGTTTTTGACATCACATTTATGTTATAATGTTATAAGCTGTTTTGTAACGCGCTCAATTACTACCGGAGTATCCTGGCGCGGTATACCGCTGGGGAACCCGTCCTGGCTTTCCCTGTGGGATGGTCCCTACTGGGAGTCCCCAAGGTGGAAACACAGCACAGATCCTATGTACGAGCATCTGCCTCACAGCAGGGATAAGACTGAGGCAAACGCTTTCACATGGAGCTTTCCCCATGTGATAGGATTCTGACACCTAAGCACGAGTGCAGATGAGATGAAGACTGTCCAGGGGAGCACAAAAGGTGAGGCTTGTGTCCAAGAGTGCAGTGGAGAGGACTAAACTGGAGTAGTGTGCAAAAAAAAAAGAACCTCATTTATGAGGCCCTGCGTCAGTTTTCCACTGCTGATGCATCATTTTTTATGACGCATCGGCGGCATAAAACATGTACCTTTTTGCGCCATATTTAAAAAGTGACGCATGTATGTAGATGCGTCACTTTTTAAACCTCTGCGCCACATTATACTCAAAAATGTAAAAGCCATTAATTTTCCCCAAAATCGTTTTTGACATCACATTTAGGAAACACAGCACAGTTCCTATGTACAAGCATTCCATGTCATTACTGAAACCTCACTATTTTACAAAATACAATTCCTCTATGCAAACAAACTCAATATGCTTCCTACACTGAGTTAACACAGGTAACATCATTGTAAAGAGTCAAATTGACACCTGTGTCTAAGAGTGCAGTCGGGGATGGGCTTCATGAAGCCTAGTCCACTGCACTCTTAGACACAAGCCTCACCACCTACGCTCCCCAGCAAAGGCCAAACAGGTACCTTTTTGCGCCATATTTAAAAAGTGACGCATGTAGGTAGATGCGTCACTTTTTAAACCTCTGCGCCACATTATACTCAAAAATGTAAAAGCCATTCATTTTCCCCAAAATCGTTTTTGACATCACATTTAGGAAACACAGCACAGTTCCTATGTACAAGCATTCCATGTCATTACTGAAACCTCACTATTTTACAAAATACAATTCCTCTATGCAAACAAACTCAATATGCATCCTACACTGAGTTAACACAGGTAACATCATTGTAAAGAGTCAAATGTATTTCTTTAAACATGCACACATTCTTTATTCCTTTTAAAAAATGTAAAAGCCATTAATTTTTCCCAAAATCGTTTTTGACATCACATTTAAAAAACACAGCACAGGTCCTATGTACAAGCATTCCATGTCACTACTAAAACTTCACAATTTTACAAAATACAATTCCTCTATGCAGTAAAAACTTTTTACCAAGCATTATCAAAAAGCATGACACAAAGCAACATTAAAAAACCACAATTTGCTTGCAAATCTTCTCCATACAGTATACAAGTCTCTATGTATATTAAATGAATCATAACTCACCTTTACAAATACTTTAGGAGATTCAGAACAGTGTCAGATACACACACCAATATTTCTTTAGCAGAGCCAAGGGTATGTTCTCCAGGCACTGCAACCATTAGTGGCACAGAAAACCTCTAATTCTACACACATATTGCTCATGGTAACCAATCAAAACTCTTCCCTCTGTATTTTCAAACCAACACCCTTCCCACCCTCAGCCCTTTCTACCTGTTACCATAGCAACTCCCTCCTCACTAACCTCTCAGGTTGAAAAGTTTATTCTACAATGTTGCAAATCACCTCAGCAAGGATGTTTGACCTGCGAATACACCAGCTTTTCTGGTGCAAGGTTTCTTTAAATGACTTTTTTTTAACCATTCAATTTACTTCTTACACAGAACACAACCATGCACCCTAACTTTCAGTTTTTAACTATCTCATTCTACCAATCATTGCTTCTGATTGAAGAGCACTGAAAGTCTACATTATTTTTTTGCAAACTCCTATTGTTCCAACTGCCATTTCTTTCACACACTTAATCTGACTGCACCAGAATCTCCTCTCACCATGTATTCTGTCTGGATTATTGGACATAGCTATATCCACTGGGCTCAAAGGTATGCAGCTAACAGAAATTTTCACAACCTTGATTTACCAAATGTGAACATTAAATGGATTGGCCAGAGAGGATTAAGATGTCACCAATTGATTCCATTGGTGAAAACCTTTTTGCTTTTGCCCACCCTGACCTCTTAATTGTGCACTGTGGAGGAAATGACTTGGGCACTTTGACTGGGGTAGGTCTGGAAATGCTTTTAAGGGACACCTTTGAACAATTGATGGCACTTTTTCCTCAAACTTCCTTGGTATATTCCAATATATGCCAAAGACAGAAATGGAAGTGGTCCAACCAATTTTGTCCACAATTTGAGAAAGCACGGAAACATGTGAATAAATCTGTTTCTGCTTACATGAGAGACTATGGAATGGGTTCAATATACAACAACAACTTGCGTTACAACATGCAAGATATTTACAGAGAAGATGGTGTGCACTTCTCAGATGAAGGGAATAGAATATTCCTCCTGAATTTAAGACTGTGCATTGGTACCTACTTGTAGGTACCTAAATCTGCCACAAAACCCAAAAGATCTTTTCAGAGCTACCCTACCTCTGATCACTCCAAATGATTATCTTTTTGTAACTTTTTTCACTATTTTTCACCAAAGTACGCTCCCCGGTACACTCCCTGGTGCGCGTACCGGGCGCTCCCCCCGCGAAAATGTTAAATTTGGTTTTTTTTCCGCCTATATGGGCCTCCTAAGCCCCCCTCAGGAAACCTAGGGGGTCAGGGAGTGCCTACCATGCCCCCTTATACCCATTCCCAACGTTGTTTGTCCGCCATTTTCTGTCTCAAATCTACCGAAACACAAAATGGAGGACTCCCGTAGCGCTGCCGGTACGCGTACCGGGGCGCGCACCGGGAAGCGCTCTAAACATTTTTTAAAGTTAATTTACATAAAAAACCACTCGAGACACTTTCACCAAATATAGAATAGCTCATACTACATACCAATCCCTACCATTTTCCCAAATTCGATGGAATTCCATTGAGCCATTTAGCCTGTAGACCTCTCTAAATACCCTGAGGTAAATTTCTTCACAAAAACACATCTGAAGTGTTAGAATTGACAACCAATTAAAATGTTACTTTCATTTTCTACTTTTTTTACATGACATTTGATTGGTTATGTACATGAATATATCTACAGAAAGAGAGGGAAACACAGCCATTTTGACTACTACTTCCTGGTGTACATTTCAAAAGGATTTTCACTAATAACTTCAACTTCTTTTTAAAGGTAAGTTGTTATTTTGAAAACTGAAGTATATTGTGCACTTTAAGTTAATATGGAAAACTTTGTCTGATAGTTATATACTATCCCTCTGTAATAGTTATAGATTTAGATTGACTTCTCTGTTATAGTTATGGATGGATTTAGGCTAGTCTTGTATAATTATGAATTTACTTAGGTTTCATCACATACACTTTTTTATATTTCTACTTCCAGTCTGATACCATACACTGCCCGAAGATAAATTCACTGTTAAAAACTACCTATCTAAACTTAAACCCAACAGTGCCCTATCTCTACTGATATATATTTGTTTTTATGCAAATTACAGCCAAAATGGAAGAACAAAAAGTTTCATTTGAAATTGTCCTTGCAAAGAACAATGAAGAAAACAATGAACCAAATGACACTGAATTCATGGACGAATCACGAGACCATGAACTTCTACAATGTGTAGAATCTGTGGATTTCCTCCTTCAAAATGAGGACATTTCTGACAGTCAAATGTTAGACGTTATATTTAATTTGGAAAATGAATCTCAAAAATAAATTTATATTTAATAATTCGAAAATTGTTTGAGACATTATTCATTTTTATATGTAATTCTGAAACTAGTACCAAATTGATTATAATGTAAAGTCAGACTTATAGTATACTGTGCAACTTTTTTGTGTTACATAGTAATTTTGCTCATAGATACTTCCTTTCTCCCACTATATTATCTCCAATGTGTATTTGACATCTCTTTTTCATCTCCTGCCTCCATGTTCTTTCTGCTTTCCTGACAGACTATGATATGGATTCCATATAGCACAATAACTTCTGTAACAACATGCAAGATATCTACAGAGGAAACGGTGTACATTAAATTTAAGACTCAACATTGGTACCTACATGATGGTACTTAAAACACCCAAACAACACAACAACTCTATGCAGAGCTACCCTACCTCTAATCACTTTGAATTATTATTTTCCTGTTTCACTCTGTTTTCCCCGTAGTATGCGCACCGTATTTATATTACCTACTGGCAGTCGCCAGTAGGTATATATAGTTAGGATCGATTTCCATAGGGAAATCGCAACATTCTATTTGGAATAACTTTGGCGCCGGTTGAGCAATAAGGCTAATTTTTCAGAAACTTTGCCTCGCGGCACTCCGCTCCTTCCCTGGAAGTTTGGGGGGGATTCGTCAAGCGGGGGCTGAGATAAAAGGGGGGTCCCAAAACGTGTTTTCCCCATGTTAATTTCCATAGGGCGGTCTGTCGCACTTTTAGCTCGAACGGCTGAATGGATTTTCACCAAACTTGGCAAAATTGTAGGGAGTGGTAGTCCGATGTGCCTTTGCTATGTCTCAAGATATGTGCTCCAGAGGATTTTGAGTAATTTAGGTTTAAAAAAAATTATATATCTGTAAGCGTGCCCCGGAGCGCGTACCGGGGAGCGCTCCGGGCGCGCCACGCGACTTGCGCACGGCAAGCTGATTGGTTCTCTGGTGTCTGTAAACATTCGAAACAGTCAGCAGCGGCCGCCATCTTGTGTCTCGGTAGGATTGAGATACAAGAGGTGGCAAAAATCAAAGGGGGAAATGAGCAAAAGGGGGCAGGGTACACCCCCCGTGACCCCCTAGGTTTGATGTGGGGGCCATAAAAGGGTCCCGTGGGACAACATTTTTGTTTTGTTTTTTCGATTTTCGCGGGGGGAGCGCCTGGTACGCGCACCGGGGAGCGTACCAGGAAGCGTACTTAGGTGAAAAATAGTGAAAATAATAGTGTAAAATAATCATTTTGAGTGATTACAGGTAGGGTAGCTCTGAAAAGAGCTTTTGGGTTCTGTGGCTGTTTTAGGTACCTACAAGTGTGTTCCACACACACCCACATGCACACAACCCCATACCCACACACCCACACACTCCCCACACACACTTCACACACGCACACCTCCACCCACACTCAAACACCCCACACCCCCACATCGACACCTTACACATCCACACCCACACCCACATCCCACACACCCACACTCAAACACACACCTCACCCCCCTTCCACCACACACACACACACATGCAAACACACCTCACAGACACCCCCCGCACATCCCCCACACACACCTCCCCCATGCCTACACATGGGGAAAACTCAGTGAAACACTAAAATAATAATTTAAAGTGCTTAGAGGTAGGGTATCTCTGAATAGAGTTGTTGTGTTGTTTGGGTATTTTAAGTACCAACATGTAGGTACCAATGCTGAGTCTTAAAGTTAATGTACACCGTCTCCTCTGTAGATAATTTGCATGTTGTTACAGAAGTTATTGTGGTATATGGAATCTATACCATAGTCTGTCAGGGAAGCAGAAACAACATGGAGGCAGGAGATGAAAAAGAGATGTCAAATACACATTGGAGATAATATAGTGGGAGAAAGGAAGTAACTATGAGCAAAATTACTATGTAACACAAATACGTTGCACAGTATACTATAAGTCTGACTTTATATTATAATCAATTTGGTACTAGTTTATGAATTACATATAATAATGAATAATGTCTCGAACAATTTTTGATTATTAAATATAAATTTATTTTCTGATTCTTTTTCAAAATTTAATAGAACGTCTAACATTTGACTGTCCGAAATGTTCTCTTGTTGAGTGAACATAACTTCCAACATTTGACTGTCAGAAACGTCCTCATATTGAATTAACAAATCCACAGATTCTTCACATTGTAGAAGTTCATGGTCCCGTGATTCATCCATGAATTCCAAGTCAATGGGTTCTATGATTTCCTCATTGGTTATCTCTAGGACAATTTCAAAGGAAATGTTCTGTTCTCCTTCCATTTTTGTGCTGAAATTTGCATTAAAAAAATCAGTAGAAATATGGCACTGTTGGGTTTACGTTCAGACAGGTAGTTTTGATTTTTTAATAGTGAAGTTAACTTTGGGCAATGTATGGTAACAGGCAGGAAGTAGAAATATTAAAAAGTGCCTGTGAAGAAGCGTAAGTAAATTCATAATTATAGCAGAGAAGCCTAAGTCAATTTATAAATATAACAGAGGAGCCTATCTCTATCTATAACTATAGCAGAGGGACAGTAAATAACTATCAGAAAATGTTTTAAAAAAATAACTTAAAGTGCCCCTTACAAATTATCAACTTACTTTACAGAGAGGTGAAGAAGACAAAATGCAAAAATCCTTTCAAGATATACCTCAGGTAGTTGTAGTCAAAATGGCCGTGTTTCCCTCTCATTTTTCATTTATATTCATGTACATAACCAATCAAATGGCAGGGAAAAAAATAGAAAATGAAAGTAACATTTTAATTGGTTGTCAATTCTAACACTTCAGATGTGTTTTTGTTATGTAATTTACCTCAGGATATTTAGACAGGGCTACAGGCCAAATGGCTCAATGGAATTCAACTTTATTTGGGAAAATGGTAGGGACTGGTATGTAGTATGAGCTATTCTATATTTGGTGAAAGTGTCTCTAGTGATTTTTAGGTAAATTAACTTTCGAAATTTTTTAGGGGAGCGCTTCCCGGTATGCGCTCCGGTACGCGTACCGGCAGCGCTACGGGAGTCCTCCATTTTGTGTTTTGGTAGATTTGAGACAGAAAATGGAGGACAAACAATGTTGGAAATGGGTATAAGGGGGCATCGTAGGCACTCCTTGACCCTCTATGTTTTGTGAGGGGGTCTTAGGAGGCCCAAATAGGCAAAAAGAAACAAAAAATAATAATAATTTTTCACGGGGTGCGCCCGGTACGCGCACCGGGGAGCGTACCGGAGAGCGCACTATGGTGAAAAATAGTGAAAAAAAGTTAAAAAAAGATAATCATTTGGAGTGATCAGAGATAGGGTAGCCCTGAAAAGGGCTTTTGGGTTCTGTGGCTGATTTAGGTACCTACAGGTAGGTACCAATGCACAGTCTTAAATTCAGGAGGAATATCCTATTCCCCTCATCAGAAAAGTGCACACCATCTCCCCTGTAGATATCTTCCATGTTGTAACGTAAGTTATTATTGTATATTGAACCCATTCCATAGTCTCTCATGTAAGCAGAAACAGATTTATTCACATGTTTCCGTGCTTTCTCAAATTGTGGACAAAATTGATTGGACCACTTCCATTTCTGTCTTTGGCATATATTGGAATATACCAAGGCAGTTTGTGGAAAAAGTGCCATCAAATGATCAAAGGTGTCCTTTAAAAGCATTTCCAGACCTACCCCAGTAAAAGTGCCCAAGTCATTTCCTCCACAGTGCACAATTAACAGGTCAGGGTGTGGCAAATGCAAAAAGGTTTTCACCAATGGAATCAATTGGTGACATTTTAATCCTCTGTGGCCAATCAATTTTATGTTCACGTTTGATAAATCAAGGTTGTGTAAATTTCTGGTACTAGCATACCTTTGAGACCAGTGGATATAGCTATATCCAATAATCCAGACAGAATACATGGTCAGAGGAGATTCTGGTGCAGTTAGATGAAGTGTGGAAAAGAAATGGCAGTTGGAATAATAGGAGTTTGCAAAAAAAACCTGTGGAGTTTCAGTGCTCTTGAATCACAAGCAATGATTGGTAGAATGAGATAGGTGAAAACTGAAAGTTAGGGTGCATGGTTGTGTTCTGTGTAAGAAGTAATTTGAATGGTTAAAAAAAGTTATTTAAAGAAACCTTACACCAGATAAGCTGGTGTATTTGCAGGTCAAACATCCTTGCAGAGGTGATTTGCAACATTGTAGAATAAACTTTTAACCCTGGCAGGTCAGTGGGGAGGGAGTTGCTATGGTAACAGGTCGAAAGGGCTGAGGGGGGGAAGGGTGTTGGTTTGAAAATACAGAGGGAAGAGATTTGATTGGTTACCATGAGCAATATGTGTGTAGAATTAGAGGTTTTCTGTGCCTTTATGGTTTGCAGTGTCTGGAGAACATACCTTTTGCTCTGCTAAAGAAATATTGGTGTGTGTATCTGACACTGTTCTGAATCTCCTAAAATATTTGTAAAGGTGAGTTATGATTCATTTAATATACATAGAGACTTGTATACTCTATGGACAAGATTTGGAAGCAAATTGTGTTTTTTTAATGTTGGTTTGTGTCATGCTTTTTGATAATGCTTGGTAAAAAGTTTTTACTGCATAGAGTAATTGTATTTTGTAAAATTGTGAAGTTTTAGTCGTGACATGGAATGCTTCTACATAGGACGTGTGCTGTGTTTTGTAAATGTGATGTAAAAAACGATTTTGGGGAAAATAAATAGTTTTTACATTTTTTAAATGGAGTAAAGAATGTGTGCATGTTTAATAGAAATACATTTGACTCTTTACAATGATGTTACCTGTGTTAACTCAGTGTAGGAAGCATATTGAGTTTGTTTGCATAGAGGAATTGTATTTTGTAAAATTGTGAAGCTTCATGTGAAAGCGTTAATTGTATTTTGTAAAATTGTGAAGTTTTAGTCGTGACATGGAATGCTTCTACATAGGACCTGTGCTGTGTTTTGTAAATGTGATGTAAAAAACGATTTTGGGGAAAATAAATAGTTTTTACATTTTTTAAAAGGAATAAAGAATGTGTGCATGTTTAATAGAAATACATTTGACTCTTTACAATGATGTTACCTGTGTTAACTCATTGTAGGAAGATATTGAGTTTGTTTGCATAGAGGAATTGTATTTTGTAAAATTGTGAAGCTTCATGTGAAAGCCTTTGCTTCAGTCTTATTCCTGTTGTGAGGCAGGTGCAAGATTTTGCCTCAGTCTTATCCCTGCTGTGAGGCAGATGGTTGTAAATATGATCTGGGCTGTGTTTCCTAAATGTGATGTCAAAACGATTTTGGGGAAAATAAATGGATTTTACATTTTTGAGTATAATGTGGCGCAAAGGTTTAAAAAATGACGCATACATGTGTCACTTTTTAAATATGGGGAAAAAAGTACATGTTTTGGCTTTCCTGTGGAGCCTAGGTGGTGAGGCTTGTGTCTAAGTGTGCAGTGGACTAGGCTTCATGAAGCATATCCCTGTCTGCATTCTTAGACACAGGTGTCAATTTGACTCTTTAGAATAATGTTAGCTGTGTTTTAAAACAGTGTAGGAAGCATATTGAGTTTGTTTGCATAGAGGAATTGTATTTTGTAAAATTGTGAATCTCCATGAGAAAGCGTTTGCCTCAGTCTTATTCCTGTTGTGAGGAAGGTGCAAAATTTTGCTTCAGTCTTATCCCTGCTGAGAGGCAGATGATTGTAAATAGGATCTGTGCTGTGTTTCCTAAATGTGATGTCAAAAACGATTTTGGGGAAAATAAATTGTTTTTACATTTTTGAGTATAATGTGGCGCAGAGGTTTAAAAAGTGACGCATACATGCGTCAATTTTTAAATATGGGGCAAAAAGGTACTTGTTTGGGCTTTCCTGGGGAGCGTAGGTGGTGAGGCTTGTGTCTCAAGCTATCTGGAGATGCGTGTTCCGAAGTTTCGAGAGTCCTGAAGAAAATGAAACTTCTTATCATTGATGAAGTAAGCATGGTTTCAAATATAATGCTTGCTTTTGTGCATTTGAGAATGCAAGAAATTCTCAGAACAGACTATGATGTTTTATTTGGAGGAAAACATATTATTGTTTTTGGAGATCTTCTGCAGTTGACTCCAGTAAAAGGACAAAAAAAGACGTCACCTTCAGCCACGCAACAGGACTCCACTGGACGGACCACAGCTGCGTCCACTTCACCTTCAGAAGAACGACGATCCACCACCTCCAGCAACAGGTTGCTCGAAGAAGCTGGAACAAGATCACAGCCGACCAGCTCACCGCCTCCCTGAGCCAGCACCCGCCCGCCAACTCAGCGAACCCCAGCCAGGCCGCCGACAACCTCACGAAGTGGATCAGCAACTGCGCGGACGAACTCGCCCCTCTGAGGACCCCGCCCAGCAGATCCTGCAGCAGAAAAACACCATGGTTCACCGACGAACTCAAGTGCTCCAAGAAGAACTGTCGAGCCCTCGAGAAAGCCTGGAGAAGGGAACCAACGACGGACAACATGGCCACCCTCAAGCTCGCCACCCGGAGACACCACCAACTGATCCGCGCCACCAAGAAAAATGCATACAAGGACCGGCTGGACAACAACGCACACAACTGCAAGGAACTCTTCAACATCGTGAAAGAGCTCTCCAACCCCAACGCCGGAAACAACGACATCACCCCGTCGCAAGACCTCTGCAACTCCCTCGCGTCCTACTTCCACAACAAGATCACGGACATACACAACAGCTTCAACAACCAACCAACGCAAGCCACAACCGCAACGACGCCACCATCCACCACCCTCCGCACCTGGACCCCGATCAGCACCGAAGACACCATCCGCACCATGAACTCCATCCATTCCGGATCTCCGACTGACCCCTGCCCTCACCACGTCTTCAACAAGGCCGACGCTGTCCTCGCACCCCACCTGCGGGACATCATCAACACCTCCTTCGACTCCGCCACCTTCCCCGAGAGCTGGAAGCACGCCGAACTCAGCGCTCTCCTCAAGAAACCCACAGCAGACCCCACCGACCTCAAGAACTACCGTCCCATCTCGCTCCTCCCGTTCCCGGCCAAAGTCATCGAGAAGACCGTCAACAAACAGCTGGCCGCCTTCCTCGAGACGAATGGATCCCTCGACCCCTCACAGTCCGGCTTCCGAGCGAACCACAGCACCGAGACCGCCCTCATCGCCGCCACCGACGACCTTCGAACTCTGATGGACAACGGAGAAACAGCGGCCCTCATCCTCCTGGACCTCTCCGCGGCTTTCGACACTGTCTGCCACCGCACCCTAGTACAGCGCCTCAGCAACATCGGAATCCAGGAGAAGGCACTGGAATGGATCACCTCCTTCCTCGACGGAAGAACACAAAGAGTCCGCCTACCACCGTACAAGTCAGAGGCCACCAAAGTCATCTGCGGCGTACCCCAAGGATCCTCGCTGAGCCCAACCCTCTTCAACGTCTACATGAGCCCCCTCGCGGCCATCGCACGCCAACACAACCTGAACATCATCTCCTACGCCGACGACACCCAGCTGATCCTCTCCCTGACCAACGACCCCGCCACCGCCAGAGCCAACCTGCACGAAGGGATGAGAGACGTAGCCGAATGGATGACGACCAGCCGCCTGAAACTGAACTCAGACAAGACGGAGGTCCTCATCCTGGGCTCCACGCCCTCCGCCTGGGACGACTCCTGGTGGCCCCCCGCCCTGGGCACCGCACCCAAACCGACGGACCACGCACGCAACCTGGGATTCATCCTGGACTCCTCCCTCTCCATGACCAGACAAGTCAACGCCGTCTCCTCGTCATGCTTCAACATCCTGCGCATGCTACGTAAGATCTTCCGGTGGATCCCCACCGAGACGAGGAAGACGGTCACCCAAGCCCTCGTCACCAGCCGACTGGACTACGGCAACGCCCTCTACGCCGGAACCACTGCCAAACTCCAGAAGAGACTCCAGCGGATCCAGAACGCCTCGGCGAGACTCATCCTCGACATCCCCCGACGCAGCCACATCTCCGGACACCTGAGAGATCTGCACTGGCTCCCGGTCAACAAGAGAATCACCTTCCGGCTCCTCACCCACGCGCACAAAGCCCTACACGACCAAGGCCCGAGCTACCTCAACAACCGGATCAACTTCTACACTCCCAAGCGCCTCCTCAGATCAACCAACCACGCCCTCGCCGCCGTCCCCCGCATCCGAAGAGCGACAACAGGAGGAAGATCCTTCTCCTACCTGGCCGCCAAGACCTGGAACTCACTTCCGACCAATCTGCGCCTGACCCAAGACCACCTCTCCTTCAGGAAGAAGCTCAAGACCTGGCTGTTCGAGCAGTAGCGGCACCCCCCCCCCTCCCAGCGCCTTGAGACCCTACGGGTGAGTAGTGCGCTTTACAAATGACCCGATTGATTGATTGATTGACCTTTGTTCAAAATGCTCACGCATGAAGATACCAGGAAGTGCCTAGGAAGCATTGGAAACGTTAATATGTGGTTAAACTTCAAATATGCAGAACTGCTTCAAAATATGCGGCAGGCAAAGGATTAAGATTATAAAAATATTCTACAAGATGTAAGGATCGGAAAAGTAAGTCAGCAAGGGAAAGAAGCTTTACATGCACGATTAATTTCAAATTTGTACCCAAATGAAAACATTCTTCCAGAGAACATTTTTAAGAAAGTTAACGAGAAGAAATCTGCCATATGTTTGATGCCTACTCTGAAAGAATGTTCCATGTTCAACAACAAAATGTTAAATTTAGAAAATGAAGAGATAGTGAAACTGGAAGCTACAGATAAAATAGAGCATATGGGAGCAACAATTGTTTTATCAGAAAATTTGAAGTCAAAATTGGATTCATTAGAGAAGACTATATCTAAAACTGCTGGTTTTGAAAAGACTCTGAATGTGTGTTTGAATTGTCGTATCATTTTGAGAAGGAATTTAAATGTTGAAAGAGGTCTGGTAAATGGAGCAATGGGTCATGTTGTTGGTTTTGTGAATTACAAAAATAGAGATGGAATTGAAATTTTAAAAATTAAATTTGATGACATTGATGAAATAGAACAAATTTGTCGTTGTTCAGCTAGATTTTTGCTCGTGAAAGACTTATATGTTCGCCGAAAACAGTTTCCTATTTGTTTGGCATATGCGGTGACAATTCATAACTCCACCCGCAACAATCGGGTTTTCGTCCTAAACACTCGACCGAAACAGCTCTGATTGAACTATCAGACACAATTAAGCTGCTGCAGGATCAGAGGAAGAAGGCTATTCTCATCCTTCTTGACCTCACAGCAGCTTTCGACACTATATCCCACCCCATCCTGATCAGCAGACTGAAGGACATAGGGATCTCAGACACTGCCCTAGCATGGATTAAATCATTCCTTACTGACAGATGCCAAACCGTTGCTCTTGGCCCCTTTCAATCCAAAGAGAAAAAGGTCTCCTCTGGAGTGCCCCAGGGCTCCATCCTTAGTCCCCTTCTTTTTAATGTTTACCTCATCCCTCTTTTATCCCTGATTGAATCATTCGGCATACCGGTTACCTCGTATGCCGATGATACACAGCTGATTGTACCCCTACAGAACAACTCAACCTCAGCTGAGCTCAATCTTAAAAACTGTCTAACAGCGGTCTTCCACTGGATGAACTCTAATGATCTTAGATGTAACTCTGACAAAACAGAGATCCTCCCCATCGGAAATAACACCTCCTTCTGCCCAGCCATGTGGTGGCCAGATAAGTCTGTTGCCCCCCCAGACCGTAACAACAGCCAGAAACCTCGGCGTACTCTTCGACTCAGATCTCTCTTTTGACCAGCACGCCAGGAATGTCGCCCGCAAATGTTTTGGGATTATAAAATCCCTAAAAAAGTTTTTCGACTTTTTACCACTGGCCGCTAGGAAAACTGTCACGGTGGCCCTCATACTCTCACGCCTGGATTACTGTAACGGCCTCCTGGCAGGAACAAAAAAGTCCACTCTGGCCAAACTTCAGAGCGTTCTTCATACTGCTGCCCGACTAGTTCTAAAATTACCCTGTAAATCTTCTGCCTCTGCAGCTCTCAAATCCCTGCATTGGCTCCCTCTGCATAAAAGAATACTTTTTAAAATACTTGTTATCGCCTTCCGGTCGTTTAACACCACTGGCCCTAAATATCTAATCAGACGTTTCCACCACTACGTTCCGACTCGACTCCTTCGTTCTGCACATGACAACCTCATGTCCACTGCAAAGTACAACCTGAAGACGAAGGGCGGAAAGACGTTAAGTTTCCTGGCCATCAAAGCCTGGAATAACTTGCCTAAACGTCTGAGACATCAAACCCTGGAAAAACCCTTGAGACATCTCCTAAAAACATGGATCTTTTCCCTACCCGATGACTGGGCTAAAGCTGCCATCTAGCCTCCGACAACCTCTGACACTGGGCCTCAGGAATCTCAGCGCCATGATGCTCCCTCCGGAGCGAACGTTGCGCTATAGAAATACCCCTTCAAATACTCAAATACTCAAAAGTCTCAAGGTTTAAGTGTAGATAGCGCTTTGGTGAACATTGGAAGTTCTGTGTTTAAAGAGGGTATGGCATATGTGGCTTTATCACGAGTCAGAACTTTATCAGGATTGTACTTGATTGAGTGTGATGAAACAAAGATTTGTGCTGATCTAGATTGTGTTAAAGAATACAATAGGTTAAGAAGAGAGTATGCTCCACATTTGCCTCAATATCCTCTGATTGAAAAACGTGTGGTAGGCCGAAAAAGAAGAAATGAGAGTAATTGCAGTGAGGTATCAGCAAAAAGGCATAAATTAGATAAAAGTGTAATTGTAAAGAGAAACAAAAAGGATTCTGTTGAAGATGTTGTTGGATTTCAGTTTGAAAACAGTTCTGGTGTCAACTGCTATGCTAATGTAGTGGTTAATGTTGTTTTTTTTTCTTCAAAATTTACAAAGACAGATTGTTGAAAATCAGGAACAAACATTGTGCTGTTTATTGAATTCTGTGTTAGACAAATGTAGTAGTGATAGAGCAAAAATAGAAAGTGTTTCAGAAATTAGAAATCTTTTAGATATATGTTCAGGTCAAAATCAATTTTCACAGAATATTCAGCAGGATTGTCAGGAACTTTTTAATGTATATGGTTGATGTATTGCAAGATGAAGGAGTAGATATAAAAAATCTATTTGGCCTTTCTTATCAATGGCAACATGACTGTGATAACTGTGCTTCATCAAGTACTACTAGAATAGACTCTGAAAGATTTATATATTTAACTTTACCAGACTGCAAATCAGTGTCTTTCAATAATCTAGTTAAAGCAGCGGATCACAATATGGTGTGTACCCAATATAAGTCTGCAATGCTGTCCACATTATTTCTACAAAATTATGGTCACTATGTTATTTTAATGTTCCAACGATGTAGACCTGATGGAACTAAATTGACAACTTCTATTAAAAATTTCGTGGCTTCTCAGTTATCGATATCAGGAAGAACCTTTGCAACTGTAGCTATTATTTTTCAATACGGTCCTTCTACAACATCAGGGCATTACACATGCTATTTAAAAACTTCTAAAGGTTGGACCCAATGTAACGACACACATTTGACTTTCAAACAACGTTTGCCTTTTGGCTTTATAAATTCATACCTAGTGTTTTTACAGCCAAAATTTAGGTAAAGGTAATTGGCCTATGAAGATGGGAGGAGTACTCATATATACTCATACATCTGACACTATTTGGCCAAATGGAAAGGTGTAAGAATGAGTAAAGAGTCATGACTGAAAAAAAGGAGTATATTAAAATTTTGAAAATATTTCAGATGTTCTTGGAGCTTTTCTTGTAGAAAGTCGATGAAATGGATTTCTAAGTGAACAGCAAAGTACTATGCAACGAGAAAAGGACCTCCGTGATATACTATTTGGCCTCAAGGAAAAGTAAGTCAATCAAAGATTAGCGTACATTTGTCATTTGTCAGTATATAAGGTTTTTTTTTCCCGCTGTCATATGATGAGTAATTTGAACTCACTGCTTCAATATATTCTGAGAACAGCAAAAATAAACTATGTAACATGTTGTAGAAGTTATTCTATACTTTGGATTGTGTAAATTAAATTGCATTCCCATTCTCTGACATCCACTCTCCCTCGCTTATCTTTGTTTGCTCCTTACTTTTGACCTCTTCTCTCTATTTTTCGTTCACTACTTCTCTGTGCTCAGTGCCTCACTCTACTTGTGTTATTTTCACTTGTGTTTATCTACCTTCTATTACTTCTTTTACAACAACTTCACTGCTCCTCTCTCATCGTTCTTCATCCCATTTCTTTTACTCTGGTTCCGTTACTATCCATTATTTCCTTTCTTTCAATGTCCTTCTCTTTACTTTCATCACTAAATTATTTTCTCTCAGTACCACTGTTTTAGTCGTCTTCTCCTCTCTTTCCTTTTTTTTTGCTCACTTACTTTTTTTCTTTTCTCACTCATTGTACTCCACCTCACTCAGTTTTTCTCTTAGTGTGTCTATCGTATAACTTCCACAGTCCATTTCCTTCAATTGTTGTATATTATTCTGTCTCCCTTCATCCTTTCACTCTATGACTGTTCTTCACTTACTCTCAGTTATCTTCTATTCCTCATTCTTCTAAATGCATCCTTAATTAGACTGTTTTCTGTCTCAGTCATTATCTTTTTACTTACTTCTGTTTCGTGATTTAGTTTTGCTAACACACATTGTTTAAGTATCTTTCTTACCTTCAGTTCATTTCTCTGTTCTGCTCTCTTTTTTTCTTAGTGAATCTATATGCCTTACTCTTTGTAATTTGCTCTCCTCTATTTCTTTTTCCCTCTTTTTGTCCTTCTTCCTTAGTTTATTTCCCTTTCTGTGTTCTTCACTCTAACTTTATTTCTAAATAGAGTGTTATGATGTTTTTAGCTCTTCATTTGTATCTTTTAATATAAAATACATATTTTACTAATTATAACTTATTTTTTCTTCTCTCTTTCACAGATACCAACTGTAGTAAAAAAAAAATAAAGTTACATTTATTATATGGTAAGTATGACTAAAAAAATGTAGTTTGTTATCACCCTTTGCTTTAAGGTCACTAACATTTTCACAATCTACCTCACTCCTGTGTTTTTACTCTGCTTCTCTCACTTATTCTCATTCTCCATGTTTGCTCCCCTTTCCCTATTTACCCTCTCATATTCAACTTCTTTTGATCCCTATTCTTTACTTCAATTACCCTCTGTTCCCTTCCTTTGCTTCTTCACTCATTCTCTTTTTCTTAATTATTTACCTTACTCCTACACATATACCTCATCCCCCTCCCAACACATACACACACCTGTAACATACACCCCACACACACACCACACACACACCTCATACACACAAAAAAACCTCCCACACACACTCCTCAAAAACACACACACATTCCATACACACACATACATCGAACACATATACACCCCACACTCATATACTTCTCACACATATTTCACACACCCTCATCTCTACCCACACCAAAACACTCCACACAACCACACCCACAGACACACCTTACACACCCACACTCCGACCTACACCCACTGACTCCCTGTAAGTCACACACACTGCATTACTTATCTTTTTTTGCTGTTTTACTCAAGCCCATTCAGTTACTGTTTCCTTTACTCTCTTTGTCCTCTCTCTTTGTCACTCACCATGTGTTATCCTAATTCAATATTTCTCCCTCTTTCACCCCTCTTTACTTATACTATGGGTAGCACACCGGGGAGCGTAACACGGGGAAAACCAAGAGAAACAGTAAAATAATATTTTAGAGTGCTTTGAGGTAGGGTAGCTGTTGTGTTGTGTGGGTGATTTACTTACTGCACTCCTTCCACTCCTTTTCTCAGTCCCTCTGTTCTCACAGTTCCTCACTCCCGTTCACTCAGTCCGTCTCTCTTACTGTAATTGTCTCTGTTTCTTCACTCTTTCACTACTTGTTCATTATGCTTTCTCCCTGAAGTTCAAGCACACTACGTTATTTACATTTGCTGCTTCAATTATTCCATTTCTGTTACTTCTTCTTTTCTTCTTTCAGTTTTTTCTCTCTGTCAATCCACATGTTTTAACTTTAGTCGATTTTATCCATCTTATTTCATCCCTCTTTAGTTATGCACACTATTTTTTCCTCTCTCTCCCTCACCAGTATTATTTAAATCTGGTTCTGTTATTACCTTTTATTTGTACATCATTTTTTCTCTTTCCTTTTACTCTTTACAGCCACTCACATTCTTCATGTGCCTCTGCTTTAGTATTCTTCTTCTCTCTTTCTTTGTTTCACAGCCTTATATTTTTTTCATTTTCTCGCTTACACTTTCCTATATCTTTTACACTGTTTTACTATGTATGACACAGTACCTATGTGTTGCTCTCTCTTGCTGTTTGTCTCTTAACATTACTCTCTCTTTCTCTTTCTCTTATGCTCTCCTCTTGTTTTTTTTTTCTTGTTTTTTTATTGCGCTAACGGGGCGCTCTCCGGTGCGCGCACCGGGAAGCGCACCCATGAGAAAAATGAAGTCAAGAGTGCTAAAAATTTTAGTAATTTTTTTAAAATGGGAGGTAGTTCTGAAAAGAACTTTTTTTAATGTTTTTGTTGTTTTATATATTTTTTTTTCTGATTTTATTTGGGTTTTTTTGTATTTTTTTGAACAATTTTATGTTTTTTGGGTTTTTTTTGGGGGGGAACAACGAAAAACAGGCATTAGAAAGGGCTCAACAGGAGCAACATAAAAATTACTTTTTGGGGCGTTTTGAGCAATTGTGGTTTTTGAATGCTCTATTAATTAAAATGATACTCATATTCCCATATGAAATTAGTTCACCACAATAAATGCACACTAGCTTCATGTGCACAAAAGTCTGTTGAATATTTGGGACCGTCTCCCTCGCCTCTGGTCCCGAAAAAGTTTGCTGTGATGATGTACTGGCCACAGGAGTTCGTGGGTTATCCTGGAGGTGACGCAGCTCAGCAGCGCTGTAATTGATTGGATGCCACCTCTGCATGTGGCGGTGCATAGTATAGTTCCCAAAACTATACTTTTTGTTTGTACCTCTAGACAAAACATCTTTGCAAATGAGGCATGTGAAATATCGGGCATTGACCTTTTTTTGGTCTTGAGGGTAAGAAAAAAATTGCCATATAAAATTGGCTACGTGGTGGGATTTCCGGGGCTCTTCCCGCAAGAACTGCCTCGGCTCTACGTCCTCTTCCTCTTCTTCTTCCTCTTCCTCTGGGTTTGGAAGGAACTGTGGAGGTGGTCCTTCTTTCCTAGGTGGTTGTGGTGGTGGTGGGGGTCCACCAGCTGCAGCTACTACAGATGCCATTATTTTAACAAGCAGAAACAGGTCTTCCTCTCACAAAGAGAAAAGTCAGAATGACGAAAAAAGGAGGGGTTTTCATCATTTGGGAAAAAAATAGTTCTAAACCAATGAAAAGTGTTATTTACAGGTCACATGACCTGTTACGCTTACGTTACGCGTCCTGCTCCGCGCCCGGAGCGCTTCCGGTGTGCTGCGCTTCGTGCCTCGTTCGCGCACCGGAGCACTTCCGAGTGCGCTAACGCGGCGCGTCATAAGACGCATTACGCGGCAACGCGATACGTCGCACTTACGCGACGCGTCACGATGTTGTTCTCGAACGCGGAAGTTGTGAAAACGGAACGTTTTCCGGTGCGCGGATCGGGTCGCGGCATAAAATTGAGCTAACGGGAAGCTACCCGGTGCGCGGACCGGTAGCGAAACTAAAAGAAAAAAAAAATGTATATACATAAAAAAAATTATATTAAATACATATAAAATATATTTTCCTTTAAAAGAAGAATACATTTAACAGCTTTTAATATTTGCTAATAAAAAACCATTGAAATTCACTGAAAAAACCATAGGTTATAGACCATATATAGTTAGGAATTAGCATTTACAAAACCTTGAAAATTCACTGAAAAAACCATAGGTTATAGACCATATATAGTTAGGAATTAGCATTTATAAAACCTTATTTTACTCACACAAAACCATTGAAATTCGCATATATAGTTAGTTGCACTAACTATATATTTCGCGCACCCGCAATCCACTGCTGATGACGTCACATATTACATCATTCATGACATGGTCAGTGACATCACTGATGACATCACTGATGACATCTTTTGTAAATGCTAATTCCTAACTATATATGGTCTATAACCTATGGTTTTTTCAGTGAATACATACATATATATGTGACCAAGGCCGCAGGGACGGCCGAAACGCGTCATGACTGAGCTGTTTGTTGGATAATAAATAGCATACTGCACAAGAGATGGTCCATGCCTTGTTATTCACTGCATTGGTGGAGCGCTGCGAGGTATTGCAGATATATATATATATGTAACTTTTCTAGCAATTTAATAAAGGAAACCTGTATCTGAGCTTTCTAAAGTTTATTATATTCCCAAATGTTTCTTGCTTATGTTGGAAATGGGAATAGTAAATCAGAACCCCCCAGCATAGTCAAACACTTTATCTATTGATTGTCAGTTTGTGGTTGGATTAGTGAATTTTACTTGTCCATGTCTTTTTATCTAATTTCTTTTGAGTTATAATAAATTCTTCATATTCATTTTAAAAGTTACTTTAATGTAAATTATTTGTTATTATTTAATGTTACAGTATTTTTTATTACTTGTTATGGTGTCATTGTTTAAATAGTATTTTTAAACGTTGTTATTATTTTTTTGCAGTTAGTTTACAGCGTTTATTTTTATTTTATGGTTGTAAGTGATGAATTTGTATATATTTTTTATATTATGTCTATTTTCGAAATATAATATTTTTAAAGGTGATATAGTCAGCAAAAGATAACATTTGATATACTTACCTATTTTTTGACGATATTGTGGTCTGTATTTTTGTTGTCAATATTTTTAAGTTTTCATATTAAGGGCCTTATGACAATGTTGGACCTTGTTGCGGAAAGTAACTGTCCAACCTCAGGTCAGTAGTTCCGACCACAGGATTTTGATGCGACCACCCAAAGGGCAGTCACAAACCTCCATTTCTCAATGGAATCTTGTTTGTCGGGTGGAAAAGGCCTGCAGAAGAAGTTTCCATTAAGAAATGGAGATTTTAAAACACCCCGCACCGTGTGGCAGGCACCATGCAGTATCTTCCACACGGTGCAGGGATGTTGTGGATTCACCATAGGTGCCCCCCTGGTCTCATTGTGGAGGGCCAGCGGTCATCCCTCCACTGCGAAGGGCCGACCGCTGGTTAGTCTTTCTGCCTGACATTCTAATCGGGCCCTTTGAATGTGTAGTCAATGTTTGTGTCCTTGATTTCTTTGGGTGATATTTTTGCTGCCCATATTTGTGTTGCCGATATTTCATCATAAAACTGTGGCATGAGGCACGGTCCACCTATATGATGTGTTCTCAAAGTTCTCAGATCTGTACTCCAACACTGCCAGTGCCCTCAGACCTGCTGTAGCTGTACGAGTGTGTGCCAACCTATAAGTTAATTTCCCTGTTGTTTTTATAAATCATGAGATGTGGAATGTGAAATGTTTGTTCACATGCCATTACTTTTTATTGTATACTGCAGGCTCTGAACTGTAAGCAATCATAAGTTGGATCTTCATTTATGAATCTGCAATTTGAAATAAAAGAAAAACCTTAAAAAAAGCATGTGTTCATAAATAAATGGCCTTTGCATCAGCTCTCTCCTGCCACTGCGCTATCTAAATTCTATTCACATTCTGCTTTTGCCCATGACAGTATACTGCATGAGATAATGGATCAGACCACTTCAGCCATTGGCTCTATTGACCTGTGAATGACAGCATTTTTCTTGATCACAATGTCACATCCCCCTGAAAAAAAGTGCACCTCAGTGCTCAGCGCCTTGAGACCATTATGGGTGAGTAGTGCGCTCTAAAAAACCCTGATTAATTGATTGAGTGCTAGAGCTGGTAGTTCATCCTTTTGTTTTACATTTTCTCTTTTCATAGTCTTTCATTCAGTTCTTTCTTTCTCTGTTTATTTTTTTTTTACCGTGCCCAGACAGTGCTATAGGATCACTTGTGTGCGGCCCATTATTTCAGGAGTGCACATCTGCAGTGCACTGCATTTCACACAACCACTACTAGTTAACTGCCAACCTTATTGGGATGGTATTGTCAATAATGTATCATTGTTTTACAATTAAAGATGGCAAAAAGCATGGTATTGGGTATCCTGGAACTATATAACAATGATACACTAGTCGCAATGGAGAAATTGCCTTACCATTGTGACCTTAAGCACATGTGCCGTTTCCCCTTCAAGCTGAACAATGCTTGCCTTAGCCACGCATATGCCCCAACCATGCATATGCATGGTTAAGACAGTTGGCTTACTAGCTGTTTCAGCGGATGGGAGAAGAATCAATTGGCATGCTGCAGGAAGGGTGAACCAAGACGTGGGTGGTTAAGTTGGGCTGGGGCCGGCGGGATGTTGAGGTAGGTTTTTGGGGGTAGGGGCTTATTTTAGAGTTCAGGGAGCGGAGCTGGGGTCTGAGTACTTTTTAGGGGACTGAATTTTAGGGCTCGGTGCAGGAGTTGGAAAAGGGACAGTTTTGAGGGCCAGATGGAAGTTTTAAGGCCTCAGGACGAGGGTGCTGGGGTGGGAGTAGTTTTTAGGGGGCCAAGTTTTAGAGCTCAGGGCAGGGGCTGTAAAAGGGACAGTTTTCAGGGCTAGGGGCAGATTGTATGGGTCAGGCAGGAAAGGTGCAGTTCTTAGGGTAAAGGGGAAGTTGTAAGGGCTCAAGGCGGGGGTAATAGAGCCTAAGCTTTTTTTTAGGCTAGAGGGTTGGTTTTAGGGTTCATAATCAGGGGTCACTAGTTTTTGGGCTGGGTCAGGTAGAATTCACCGCAGGAGGGCCGAATGTTAGGTCTCAGAGCCAAGGGGCCCGGGTGTGATCTTTCCCACTCATGTCCTTTTACCAATCTTAAACCTATAGCAAAGTACAGAGTGGGATACTCTTCCTAATGTACACTGCAAAGGATCCACAGAAGCACCTCTTCTAAATGGCAAAGGCTGTCAGGCGTGCATGTGTTTTGCTGGACACTGCTCCATTTTGAGAATATGCCAAATTCTGCCTTATTATTCATGAAGTTTATTGGTTGCTTATTTCCTCTGAAAGTTGAGCTAAAGAGCAGATGGTTTACAGTTTAACTCCACGCTAGTCAGACAGCTTGAGAACACGTATTGCTATCCACCTGAGGAGAAGGCGGATGGGAAAGTCTACTCCCACATCTATCACTCCCTCATCTATACTCCCAAAACAGATATTTTTTATCTTTGCTTACACTAAAACTGCAAAACATCACGAGCAATGAAACTATGTTCATGTTGACTGCAGCTGGTGTTTCCTTCTCCGATTTTAACAGTGCCTTATGATATATGTATCAGGCTTCTGATTGCACATTAGAGATCAGCACGATTATTTTTTGTAAGAAGATAACACTAATTTTGCTTTTACAGATCCACAGATGGTTCTGAAAGCAAGACATGTCAAAAGACAATAATTATGTTGAAAACACTAAAAAGACAAATGCAAGAAATAAGTTGCTATACATGACCACTTTAATACCTGGGTAATTAAACATGCATTTCTGTAAAGGTTTCAGCGAGAACCTCCACGTTGGTTAGATTTCTTGTGCCTTCAGCTCACCTCATTTAAGGATTCTCGGGCGGTGTTAAAAGAAATACATTGGATGTTTGCATCCTTCTCAGAAAATGGATTATTAATTTGGGAAGGTTGTACCCCACCACCTTACTAAACACAATTTGGCTAGGCTAAAACGATGTAAATGTAATAGAAGCAGATCCAGCCAAAATTTGAATAAAAGCAGGTTCTGTTTATTGGCACCACAGCCACAGTTTCCAGTCTCAATTCTTGTCACCCCATCAAAGTCCAAGCTCTTCTCTCCGAAGGAATTCCCTTCTTGAACGGACACAACCAACTCATACATACAGCACAGGTAATTGCAAGTGATTGAAAAGTAAGTTAATTTACCACACATATTCTCTTCAACCAAACTTAGCTATAAACTAACACAATGATAATGAAGCTTAAAAACTGGTGTAAATGGCCTTTCAACTCACAAAGAGAGTGACTCCAGGAAATAAACAAAATCTATAAAATAAAAAGGTTTCTTCATAATACTATGATCCCTTAACCCTCTACCCAAACTTCTGTCACCTTCTTGAGAACTTACCAACAAGTCATTCTCTTATCTAAACACATTTGTGTCGAATCTATGACATAATATCGACAGACAGAATATCTACATACAAAAATATCGACACAAAAATATCGAAATCATAAATATCGAAGTTATATCTACATAATGGTAAGTACAAAAATATCGAAAAAATAATATCGTTGTACATAAATATCGAAATTAAAAATATCGTTTTTTTAAATGTATTAATAATAATTAAAAATTAATTAAAAAATACATATAATTTTACAAATATTAAATAAAAACATTAAAACATATTTAAAATATTATAACTAATACCTATACATTTAAAATAAATTCAAAATTCTACATATCCATTTATAAATATACTTACTCCACATATTACAACAGTAGAAAAAGCGTTGGATAGCGTAAGGGTTTAAATTACTATTCCCACTCCAGAGGATGCAACAGTAGGGGAAGCGTTGGATAGCGTAGAGGTAAAAATTACTATTCCCACTCCAGAGGGTGAAACAGTAGGGAAAGCGTTGGATAGCGTAGGGGTAAAAATTACTATTCCCACTCCAGAGAGTGCAACAGTAGGGAAAGCGTTGGATAGCGTAGGGGTTTAAATTACTATTCCCACTCCAGAGGGTGCAACAGTAGGGAAAGCGTTGGATAGCGTAGGGATTTAAATTACTATTCCCACTCCAGAGGGTGCAACAGTAGGGAAAGCGTTGGATAGCGTAGGGGTTTAAATTACTATTCCCACTCCAGAGAGTGCAACAGTAGGGAAAGCGTTGGATAGCGTAGGGGTTTAAATTACTATTCCCATTCCAGACGGTGCAACAGTAGGGAAAGCGTTGGATAGCGTAGGGGTAAAAATTACTATTCCCACTCCAGAGGGTGCAACAGTAGGGAAAGCGTTGGATAGCGTAGGGGATTAAATTACTATTCCCACTCCAGAGAGTGCAACAGTAGGGAAAGCGTTGGATAGCCTAGGGGTCAAAATTACTATTCCCACTCCATAGGGTGCAACAGTAGGGAAAGCGTTGGATAGCGTAGGGGTAAAAATTACTATTCCCACTCCAGAGGGTGCAACAGTAGGGAAAGCGTTGGATAGCGTAGGGGTCAAAATTACTATTCCCACTCCAGAGGGTGCAACAGTAGGGAAAGCGTTGGATAGCGTAGGGGTAAAAATAAGTATTCCCACTCCAGAGGGTGCAACAGTAGGGAAAGCGTTGGATAGCGTAGGGGTAAAAATTACTATTCCCACTCCAGAGGGTGCAACAGTGGGGAAAGCGTTGGATTGCGTAGGATTTAAATTACTTCCCACACTACACCCCCTGTAACACACAATACACTAAACATTATAAAAAAACACAATTAATACAAGTTTCAATTAATCAATTAATAACAATAAATATTATTAAATTAATGTAAGTATAAATGAACTAATTTACACTTATTAATTACCAATTAATTAACAATAAATACCAATAAATAAATACAATCTCTTTAATTAATTACATGTAATTATATAACACCCTACTCCCCTATAAACACACAACCCACTACACATAAATAAATGAAATCATTTAATCACTTAATATTTATTAATTACCAATTAATTATTAATTAACAATATCAAAAAAGTATAAATGAAAAATATTAACACATTAACTCTAATTAATTTAATGTACTACTTAATATTATTTAATTACAAATTGATTATTAATTAACAATAACACTAAATTAAATATATTAGCACAATAAATCTAATTAATGTAATTAACCAATTAATATTAAGTAATTACCAATTAATGATTAATTAACAATAACTATAAATTAAATATCTTAGCAAATTAAATCTAATTAATTGAATTAACTAATTAATATTAATTAATTACCAATTAATTATTAATTAACAATAACACTAAATTAAATATATTAGCACATTAAATCTAATTAATGTAATTAACTAATTAGTCTGAATTAATTACCAATTAATTATTAATTTAAAATATTTAAAAATATATATTAATTAATTAATTATTATTAAATTACTTCCCACCCTATTCCCCTATAAACCCACAACCCGCTCTAATACTAAAACGCAAAATGTTAACAAAATTACTAATTTTGAAACATACATTTCTAAACATATTTAGCAAACATATAAACAACATAATAAAATACATAACACTAAACAACAACATTTCGATATTACTAACATACATACCTTAATCTCGATATTCTGTCTATCGATATACTATACCATCGATATTAAAACATCGATATTATTGTATATCGATATTTTAATTTCGATATTTTGTCTGACTACCACTTGTGTCATCATCCTCTTTTTTTTCATTCCTTTTTTAAAATGTATTAATTTTTTTAATTTCACAACTCGGTTCAGAGAAAAAGATGGAAATTAAATGAACATACAAAGAAAAAGGAATAGCAAAATACACAACATAAGGCAAATAAGACAGTTACATAGCACAATTAAAAAGCAAGTAAAAAGCAAAAAAGCAAATAATGTTGCAAGCAAATTCAACAAAATAAATCTCAAAATCTATTCAATTGATGAAAGAACCCCAAATGTTATCGCATTTCATTAAAGAGCGAGTACCTCTGAGTTTGGCCAAGGCCAGATCCATAAATTAAATGTCATTTATCAATGACCACCATTCCATAACATGTGGGGGTTTAGGGGAAATCCAGGCACGTGCAACTACTAATTTAGAACACGATAATATAATAGTAACTATAGCTTGCTGCGGATTGGGTAGCATATGAATATCAAGTAATACAGAAGCTGCTGTAAGAGAGGGGGAGGGGCAAATTCGTTTTAGTTTCAACATTTTATCCAATGAAGACCAGAAATCAGATAAAACTTGGCAGGAAAATACCATGTGTTCTAGATCCGCAGCAACTAGTCCACATTTAGGGCATTTAGTCCTGTCACTAAACGAGATATTGGTAGTCCATTTTGATATCCTTTCAGGTGTATGATAGAGCATACAGGTGGTTTTAAATTGTTGTAGCCTTAGACTTGAGGACAGAACTAAGTAATTAATATTATGCAATGATGAAGTAATCATGGTGGAGGTGATATTAAACCAGAGTTTAGCACCCCATTTTCCTGCTAGTTTTGAGCAGTCACTGGTTTTATAAGAGATGAAGCATTGATAGGCCCTACTAATTAGAGATTCACTCTTTAGTGAATAAAATAGATTTGCATATATTTGAACCTCATTAATTCTGTAGCTTTATATAAAGTTTTAAGTGTCTCAAAGCACAAAAAAACGTGAGTGCCAAATAGGTCCCCCAGTGTCTTCATACCCAGGGTGCACCAAGTGTTTGTCAAATTATCACTAAATATCCCTGGAAGTCCGGGATTACCCCACAATAGCAATCTGGGATGAAAAAAAGAGGTTTTACAAAAAGCCAAAATGTTAAACCATATCTTAACCATAACCCTGGCAGTCTTAAATTTAACTCTTTTAAATTAGTTGGGGTCATTAACTCTTAGTAAGAACATATTAGAATCCAAGTTTAACATAAAAACTTGAAAATAAAGTTGGTTATCTGTATTAAGTAAGCATCGTAAACGACCAATAAATGTTGCCCAAAAATATAGTTTAAATCCGGGAAGTTAAGTCCCCCATTATCTAGGGATCCTTTAAGTAGCAACATAGATCGGCGAGCTTTACGGTATCCCCAGATAAAGCTACTAAAGATTCCATCTAATTTTTTGAAAAAACAGTTGCTAAGAGAAAGAGGGATGGAACGAAATAAATAAAGAACTTTGAGAGTATTTTTATGTTAATTAAATTAATCCAACCAATAATATTTAAGTGGAGTTTATGCCATTTCTTTAGTTGCCCGGTAGTCGCATTAACTAAAGCATCATAATTGATTGATACTATCTCTGTAAATTTTGCTGAAATTTTAACTCCTAAATAGGTAGCCGTACGACATAATCCGGGTACTGTAGCTATCGGTGTATAGTTGCCAATAATTTGGGTTTTATTTAGGTTTCATTTGTAGCCGGAGACATTGCCAAATCTATTAGCTTCCATAGTTATTCCATGTAGAGCTTTTATGATGTCCGTGGAATAGATAGCAATATCATCTGCGTATGCCGTAATTTTCAATGAATGAGGGCCAGAGTAAAAAGGTATTATACAAGATTGCAATTGTAGAGCATGAAGAAATGGTTCCATTGAGAGAGCAAATAATAGAGGCGACAGGGGACACCCTTGACGGGTGCCCCGCGATATGGGAAAAGTTGCAGAGGTTAAGCCTGCATAACTGATTCGCAAAGTAATATTGTCATATAAAGACTGAATCCATACTAAAAACTGACCACTAAAGCCCATAGTTATCATTACCGACCAGAGATAATCCCACCCCACTCGGTCAAATGCCTTCTCAGCATCCAAAAGAATCATACCGAGTGGGGAGGGATTCATCTCTGCTATGTCGAAGGCAGTAATGGCCATATTGATATGAGTTGTGGTATCTCTACCAGTTACAAATCCATGTTGCTGTGGATTTACTATCTTGGGTATCAAAGGGGCCAGTCGCAAGGCGAGCACTTTCGCAAATACCTTTGTATCCGTGTTTATAAGTGAGATTGGGCAAAAAAAAACGCATTCGTTAGCCGCCTTATCTTTTTTCAGAAAGAAAATTAATTTAGCAGTGCTCCAAGAATTCGAAGCTTTCCCGGTTTCACCGATATAGCTAATAACTTGGTGGAAGAGAGGCAATAGCTCTTCAATATAGATCTTATACACCTCTAGGGGCAAAGTATCTTCCCCAGCTGCTTTTCCAGATGGTGGAGACTGAATAGCTTGCCGTATCTCTAAGGGGCTAATAGATATGGACAGTTGATCAAATCCAAAATGAACAAGTTGTTCGGGGAGATGATAATCCAGGTAAGCCTGGATGCTAGCCTGAGTAGGGAAGCTTTCCGGTGTATAAAGTTGTTTATAAAATTGCACAAACTGTTCCAGTATCTGTAAAGGTTGATCAAATATAACATTATTAGGGCCTTTTAAGTTTTTAATCAGAGTGTTAGCTCTCTCATCAGCAGCTTTATAAGCAAGGAGCTTCCCTACCTTGTCTCCACTCTCATACTGGGCTATTTGAGATTTATGTAGTTTAATGCTTACTTTTTTCCCAGAGTAGTGATTTTAAAGTAGCTTTTAAATGTCCAAGTTTAAGCCCCAATTCCACCACATTGGAGGAGGATTTAAGTAGCGCATCGGCCAATAAAAGTTCAGCAGAGAGAATATCATTAATTAAAGTTTCGTTAGTTTCACGGCGCTCAGAGTTTTGTCTTAAAAGAAATTGCTGGGTAAACCCCTGGATGCTGGCTTTACAAGCATCCCACACAATAACACAAGAAGCAGAGTTAAGATTATTTAAAATAAAATCTGTGATATGTGCCTTAAGTTGAGAAATAAACATTGTATTTGTAAACAAATGTTTGGGAAAAGAAAACATCCTAGGGCTTGATTGGATTTGTGGAATATTAAATAAAAGAGAAATAGGGTTATGATCAGAGGTGATTCGTGGGCATAACGCAATAGAGCAAGTATTCAATATATTATCGGATGCCCAGGCCATGTCAGTACGAGAGCATAGTTTGTGAGGGGCAGAATAATAGGTGTAGCCAGCATCATTAGTGTGAATACTGCGCCAGACATCTTTGATATTATGAATTCGTCCTATTTCTACAATAGCAGCTCGGGACTTGCGCATGCGTTGAAACGCACCGTGTCTGGTAGTGTCCAATTGGTAATCCACTATACAGTTGAAATCATCCATGATAATTAGTTCTCCCTCCCAATCCAAAAGTTGAATATTCAGTTGATCAAAAACATAGGAATCGTCACAATTAGAGCCGTAAACCACACAAAATACAAATTTACATTTTTCGATTGATAGTTGCACAATGGCCCATCTTCCGATTTTATTACAAATAGTTTTATGGATTTCAACTCTAGATCGCCGTTCCTTAAGAATGGCGACTCCCCTGATTGAAGCATTAAAGGAAGAACAAATAATAACCTCTAAACCGAGCTGTCTCAATAGTTTCTTGTCTTTATAAGCAATATGAGTTTCCCATAAAAAAACTAAATGTGGGTCGTACAGGGCTATCTCTTCACGAACCAAACGTCTTTTATTCTTATTATTTAAACCTGCAACATTGCATGCTAATCATTTTAACCGTAACATTTCAAGGTTTTATTCTCGCGTATCTTTCCATAATGCAAAATGAATACAAATTAGGTTTTCCCTAGTGCCTTCATGAAATCTCCTACCCGAGTTGCTTTCTTTTTTAAACAAAAACCCATTTCAGCCCCCCTCCCCCTGAAGGATGAATGGAATGAAGAGAAGTCGAGGGGGCAAGATGGCGGACTGAGGATGCCACGGAGCAGTAACTATCCGGAGGCTCCCCACTTACCCTACCCGGTATGCTGCTGTGATGCTCCCTTTCTTCTACGTTTCGATGGATTGGTGATTTTTTTGTTTTGGTGGATTTGAGAGTTGTGCTCTGGCTCTGGCTTGGACTCAGGGACCAATGAACTTGGTGCCGGTCGGTGGAAGCAGTAGCGGAGAACGCCGCGAGACAGAGAGTAAACGCAGAGAGAGGACGCGCTGGTATTTTGGATTGATGCCGTCGCTGATGTCTCACACCACATCGTATGTGTTCGGAAGTTCTTTTTCCTCAAAGACAACACCTAAGGCTACGTCTTGTCATCCGGGGCCACAGTTGTTGCAGATGTAAACCCGGTCTGCACAATAGATACCGCGGATGCAGCGGCTCCTTCGAGCTCCTTTTTTGACCGCTCGGCAAACTATACCTAGGCTGGTCAATAGTTCAACTCTTGGCTGGTTTGGTCTGTGGTGTCGACCCACCTTGACTTTCCCTTCAACAGCAGTGCGTATTGCACGGGTGCGGGGGGGGTTACAGACATCAATGGCTCCTAAAAATCTGCCGAGATCCACCCGGGCTACTAACAAAAATGCCACAGTAGAAGTGGAAGCGGTGGCACAGACCTCGGCGATTTCAATGACTATAATCTTAAAGAATACGGCCCCAACGAGCGCTGCAAAGCAAACCATTGCTGCTCCCTCTCTTCCAGCGGCTCCAGTGAATGCATCAGTAGGGCCCACCTTAACTTCATCGGGTAAGCAGATGCTTTGCCCACCCTTGCTTGTAGTGTCTGGGGTCTCCAGTATTTCAACAAGCTAAGAATATTAAGATCAGCAAGAGAGGGGTGGATATTGAGACTGGTGATGATATTGATGCAGCGGCAGCGACTGAGGCTGAGATAGATAACGGGATTACGGATCTGATACCGGTCTCCGCTTCGGAAAGTTGTACTGAAACTTTTCAGCTCATTGCACCAGTGCCTTCCATACCACATGTTTATGAGGTGCTTAAAGACCATAGCTGTCACCCAGATGTAGGCCCTCAGTCGGAGGTTATCACTGATGGGCTACTAAACCAGGAAATTGAGAATAATATTTGTTTGAATATAGCTGTGGATGATGTAATCTCTGAGGTAGCAGAGGCAGCGGCGGCACCCAAACCTGTTGTCATATCTACTGACCGCCTATTAGCCACCGGGGAGGAAGCCTCTAACGAGGAGTATGATGATATAGTGGATACTGGATCTCCATCAGATACGGCCAAATATTTGACTGATAGAAGAGATAAAGCCAAACTAAAATCTAAGACTAAGACTAAGAATAAAAGAGGGAATTCACTTGGCTTAGTAAATGCACCATCTTTAATCTCTGTTCCACCTATTAGGAAATGTCATCCTGTGGAGAAAATTCCTCTTAGGAAATGCACACAGGCAAAGGGGTTGGTGAAAAATATGACTCTGAGACTATCTGGCACGAGTCCATCAGACCACGATTCCACTAAAGACTCTCCGGCTCCATTGGAGGATACCTCTCCTATATCTAATATTTTATCGCTGCCTGTTTCTAACTCTCTATCTTCCACAGCATTAAATAATACTGGTCCAACCGCTTCACCCCCTACTAGCTCAACCATATCTACTTCCTCAACTTAATTTTCACCAATTCCTGTGTTACCACATTCTCCAACAATCGCTCCTGGTTCGAGTATACCAGGAGCACAAGAAGCTGTTAGCTCCTCCCTCGACATTATTCTGCAGACTCTAACCAACCACAGGCAGGAAGCACAAGAACAATTCCTACAGCTTCGAGATTATAATAATAAACTGCAGAATTCATTGCAAGAGATTACACACAAGATTGGGGGGATAGCACAGGAAATTGAGGACTTACAAAGTAGAGTGGTTAATATTGAAGAAGGGTCTGTCCGTACTGAAGTTATGGTGGGTCAACATGAGGCCCAGATTACGTCTTTACAATAAAAAATTGAAGATTTAGAAAATCGCCAAAGACGATCAAATTGGAGGCTTTTTGGTATCCCGGAGGCGGCAGAGGGAGCTGATCCCAGGGTTTATGTGGTTAATCTATTCCAGAAAGCATTCCCGGATTTAGCCGACTGGGATTGGGACTCTCAACTCCAGAGAGTTCATAGATTACCACTTGTTCTGCGGAACAAAGAGAGCAAATTTCACTGCCCTTTTCTTATTTATTTTGGACATTTTTTATTAAGACAGGCTGTCTCATCTAAGGCTAAGCCTAATTTACCTGTTACTACCGAAAATCTTACTTTTTTTTGTACGGTCCGACCTCAGCAAATCCACCATGGACAGGCGCTGGAAGCTACGTAAGCCTATTGATCCGTTTAAGTCCCACGGTGCGCAAGTGTTCTTACAGGAACCTGCACGCCTAAAAGTAATTAAGGGCGGTCGCACATATTTTTTCATTGACGAAAAGGAGGCTGGGAGTGTATTAGCCACATTTGTTTAATTCAGAGAGAATGAAAATGTAGCTATTTAAACTTAATACTTAATTTTTCCCTATTTGTTTTTTTTTTTGGGCAGCTTTATTTTGTCTACTTATTTCCGGGTAGGGTAGTGGGTTGAGCCCCCTGCTGCTCCCCAGGGTAGCTGCCAATACAGCGGCAGCAGTGTGCTGAGGGGTGTTCCCTCCTGAGGGAGGTGAGGGAGCTAGGGGAGGGGTGTGGGTCCTTGTGTCATCATCCTCACCAGACCTATGAGAGAGGTTGGACAATCGGCTCAGATGCCAAATGCATCAATTAGAATACCAGTATTTTTCAAACGTTTTACAACTTTCAAAGCTTTTGTAAATTTTGAGAATTTTTCGGACTAAATCTCCTTCTGTTACAACAATTTATTTGCATCCTTCTTGTGATCAAAATCCTCTTTCTGATTGTTTTGCAACCTCCTTTCATACAAATGCCACTGATCATTAGTTGAAACATTCACACAACCTTTTCTTCATTGAATCGGACCTGGAACTAGTTTGGAATTTGGATTACTGCCTTGAAACAACTCAAAAGAAGTCTTCCCAGTTCTTTGATGTGGTGCTAATCTGTAAGTCCATCCACTTTAGACAATTGAATGCATTCCTACACTGTGCAAGTAAACCTTGCCACCATTTTATTACAATCTGAATTATAGTACGCCCTATTTGTGCCTGATCCCCCAAGAATCAAAGAAAACTTCAATTTCTTTTGACCAAATTCGGACTCCATTGTCAGTTAAGATTGACTTGGATATCCTTCCTTACTGATCACCTTTTGTAGAATTTCTAGACGCTGCTGGAAATGGTGTCACAAACCCATTTGATTTCTGGCCACCTATAAAATAAATCCACTATACCAAATACAAATGAGAGTGTTGCTTCACCAGACAATGGTGCAATCAAATCCAGGCACACCTATTGCCATGGAAATTCTGGGAGTTCCCTACAGCACATGGGCAGAGGGTATGTTTGAAAAGTTGCATTGTTTCTTGCTCACTCATAACATTTTCTAACGCTTCTTTCAACTTCCAAATCAGCTGCAGGCCACCAGAAGTCAAACGTCAATCTTCCTTTCATTTTTAACCCTAAGAACACACTCATGTGCTAAAGAAAATATTCTCAAAGTTTTAGATGGCATGAGTCTGAAATCTCTGAACAGTAAATCATTGTTTACTGAAATATCATTTTAATCATCCAGAATGGTATCAGAGAGACCCACAACTTTAATTTGTTTGGCAATCCAGACTTAGCATGCTTATTGATCAATTGCAAAATGTCATCTTTGTCAACTTTTACTCTCCAGGCTTCTTCAGTGATGGCTGCATTGGTGAATACACAAACGTTGCCATGGTCCCAGAATTCCTCAACATGCACTTTGTCAACATCTTCCATATAAACAAGATGAGACAAATATTCAGTAGCAAGATTTTGCATACCTAGTAAATAATGATTCATAAAAATGTATTTTTGCAACCCTCTCACCCAGTTTCTTATCCAGGATGATACCTCATCAAGATTCATTTTAGCAAAGGTTTCACGTAATGGTTTGTGGTCAGTGTGCACCACAACCTTTTCTGGACTGAATAAAATGAAAATTTTTAATGTCCTGAAAGCACCTAAGGCCTCTCTCTCAATCACAGAGTAATTAAACTCTGCCTATTTGAGTCCGTGAGGAAAAGACAATGTACTGTACTCGTTAATTCCATGATTAACTTGTGTGAAAACCACACCAAGACATTTACCGCTAGCATCTGTGGTCACAACGCATGCTTTTCCTGGCACAAAACTCTCTTAAACATGGTGCTTGTTTCAGATCAGCCTTGGCTCATTTCAGTTCAGTTCAGTAAATCTTTATTTGATGATTAAAAAACATCATAAAAGTACATATATTCAATTTAAAAATCAATTAAATAACATGTCTGAACTCCGTCTAAAATTACCACTATACATTAAAAAGGTACAGAAAGATTTGGTATGAGACCGTTAATTAACCCTTATCTCTTGTTCTTCTTGGCTCATTTAAAACTTTGTTCACACTCTTCAACCCTCTCAAAAACTCCTCTCTTCCTGTAACAGTCATCCACAAGAATAGATTACATTATTCATTTGGTTTGCCTTAATACTGAAAGGACTGGAGCATGACATCTTGGGGAACTGGCATTTGTTTTAACATGCTATAATGTGAAATTGGTGATAACTTGAAACAAGTATCATAGATCATAATCTGAAAATTCTGACACTGCATTGACTGTTAGAAACATTCAAGAATCTCTTCTCCATTGACTAAAGTAGGCTCATAGAAACCAAAGAGGAACAATTCAGGATCCCTTTTCCATTAACTAGTATTAAGACATAGAAACCAAGGAGGAACTCTCTAGATTCTCGACTTTTGAAGAGGCAGTCATACACTCCCTGCTTGGCAATAAAGCATTCAGAAGGGAACCAGCATTCTTGCACGCTCATCCAAGCAACATCCCCGCCTCCCCACTTTCAGCAATACAGCATCCATGCCACCTCACATCCAGCAGACAATCATCCTTGCATGCAAAATCAGTAAGCAACAAACAGGAAACAAAATGCAACTTACTTGAAAACAAAGTGTCATGCCTCGAGCCTTCTGCAACACTGTCCCTTTAATTGTCTCGCTATTTAGGACACCAAGACCTATGGAGCGACGCTTCACGTTCTTGCGTTTAGCTCCGTTGGGTGCAGTTCCGTCCAGATCCTGTTTGCCTGACTTCCGATCCTGTTACTTCCTGTTGTCATCTTTGTGGGAGTTTTCCCGGCCCCCGCGTTGCTGTGCGGGCCCCGGTATTTCACTCTCTCCTTCCAGCGGCCAGTTTTAGCGGGCGTTTCATTTTATTGTGGCGTCTGCTTTCTGGTGTCTTTAGAGCGGATTCTCCGTGAGCATTTTTTCCCCGACCTGGAGTCCCGCCCGGCGGCCGGGTTCTTCCCCACCATCCGGCTGGGCTCTGCCTTACCACTTCCACCGCCATTGTTTGCTCCGCCTGGCAGCCGGGCTTGGTCTCCGCTGCTCGGCCGGGCATATACTTCCGAATCCCTCCATTGTTTGCTCCGCCTGGCAGCCGGGCTTGGTCTCTGCTGCTCGGCCGGGCATATACTTCCGAATCCCTCCATTGTTTTGCTCCGCCCGGCGGCCGGGCTTAGTCTCCGATGCCCGGCTGGGTTTTCTCCCCAATCCCCTTAGTAAGTTAGGTATTTGCCTTCCCCCATTACTCTCTCCTGTTACTTTTCCTTTTCACTGGGTTTCCCTAGCCTCCTGATTCTAGGTTTCCCTTTCTTTGTTGCTGCTGATCCCCTTTTGGAAATCCTTTCATTTATCTATCCTGGGGTCTGCGTTCTCATCTATTTTGGAGTTCTTGCGTGGACCTGAGTGGGATGCAGAATTCATCATCTCGACATAGAATCACGGTAACAGCGCTCTTTGCGCTACACGTTATATTGATTAGGTTTATGACTATAACAGAACCTTGAATGTATGTCTTGTTTTCATAGATTTTCTTGCAACGGTCAATGGTGTTGGCAAACAGTTTTTCTACATGTCCACCAGACAATTGGATGTTTTTCCTCGAGCCTTCTACAACAGTCAGAGTGAGAAGTTTAACTAATAAATTGTACTACTCTCACTTGTATTGGAGTAGAAGAAGTGCTTACTGTTGTGTTATGTCATCTTTGCCACAGCTCAAGAAGAGTTTCCTAAGATTAGCCTACATATCAGTTCTGCGACATATCAGAAAACCCTTTGGTATGTAATGTTTCTGTATATAAAGATATCAGAGAGTTTATAGCTATAGTGTTTCCTTTAGATAAAGTTGTTACTTACCTTTTGTTACAGCCCACCTGTTGTCCAGTACCCACTTGGAGTTGCCACACATCCATTCTGAAGACCACCTTCAAGCACTTTCTTCCCCCCAACCTTTCCTTGTTTTGTCTCCCTGTTTTCCCCTGGCGAGTCTCTCATACTCTAGTGTTTGATAGAGTCGGAAGACCGTAGGGGAAGGCCGTGGAATATTCTTCGGATTCCTGACGCTCCTGTGGAGCCTACTTGCAACCATTACAGAACGTGAAGCCCACGTGGTGTGTTCTGCCCGAGCGTCATGGATCTTGAAGCAGTTACCTTGGCAGATGTAGCGGGCATGTTGGGGAATCTGCAAGTTGAGACTCAATCACTGATCGCCAGAGTAGACACTATACATAGACAACAGACTGCAGGGGCTACAGGCGGAGGGACCTCGGTGGTACAAGTAACCACACCTCCTTCAATACCTCTAGCTCCCCTGAAAGATTTGCAGGGGATGCAGCGCGATGCGCAGCCTTCCTTAGTCAGTGTCAACTGCACTTTTCATGTAAGGCTAACTGTTTTCCTTCTGACCAGGCAAAGGTAGCCTTTGTAATATCGTATCTTAGTGGTTCTGCGGCTGACTGGGCAATACCTTTAGTAGACAGAGACAACCCACTATTACATAGTTACTCATCCTTCAGGCGAGAATTCCGTAAATTATTCGACAGGCATATGTCTACCCATTCTGCTGATACGGAATTATTAGATCTTAAACAGGGTACTCAAGATCTTGTTGCCTATATAACCAAGTTTCGCAGGCTGGTGGTCGAATCCGACTGGCCTGAAGAGAAACGCAGCACTATATTCTACAGGGGTTTACGGGATGACTTAAAGGATGCCTCATCTCAGATAGTTGATCTCCCCACCTCATGTACCGCTCTTATTGATCTGGTGGTGAAAATTGACCATCGAATTCATGAAAGGAAGAAAATGAGAGGGAAGCATGAGTACCGATATGTTGCTGTGAAAGAGAAAAAGAATGCTCCAGAGAAATCTAGTGACGATAGTGAACCTATGCAAATAGGTATAGTCAGAGGACCTCTGACTCCCGAAGAAAGACAGAGAAGGAGAACACTGAGACTCTGTTTATATTGTGGTAAGGCAGGCCACTTTCTAAGAGAGTGTCCAGTTAAACCTGCACAGTCAAAGTATTCGGGAAACTAGTAAGCCTGGGTTCTTGTGAGACGAGGAACCCAGGTAGGTCTGGCCTTACAGTCTCTTCCTCTGATTATACCAACACCCCCACTAATCATTTATATGTATCTGCATATCTAACTCAAGGTGCACATGGTCTACATGTATTAGTAATGATAGATTCTGGGGCATCTGGGAATTACATGGACTTGGAGTTGGCAAAGGAGAACATGATATCTTGTACTAAAAGAGAGATAGCCAGTAATGTCACCACCATAGATGGCAGCTCTCTTATTTCTGGTCCTGTAACCCATCCTACCACCCCATTGCACATGACAATAGAACCTGATCATCATGAGGATTTAATGTTTGATTTAATTTGTTCTCCACAATTCCCGGTGCTCCTGGGTATTCCATGGCAGAGGTCTCAAAACCCTAACATAAATTGGGAGAATTCTACTATAACGTTTCCTCCCGCTGCTCCTTGTCCTCTAGTAGGGGCAGCGGTGGACGAAGCACACTTAGTTAGAGAAAGTAGTGAGAGCAGCTCTGTCCTACCACCCGGTTATCAAGATCTACAGGCGGTCTTTGATGTTAAAGAAGCTGATGTTCCTCCCCCACACAGGGTCTACGACTGCCGTATTGATCTCGAGGCAGGGACTAGAATTCCATGCAGCAGAGTCTACGCACTCACCGAAAAGGAGAATGTATATTTACGTGACTATCTAGACACTATGCTTGAGAAAGGGTTTATCCGACAGTCTCGTTCTCCGGCTTCTTCCTCTTTGTTCTTTATTCCGAAACGAGAAAGGGGTCTTCGCTGCTGCATCGATTATCGGAAGTTAAATGACCTCACAATAAAGAATCGTTACCCTTTGCCTCTTATCGCCTCTCTCCTTGACAGAATCCGCAATGCCCAATTCTTTACTAAGTTAGACTTACGTGGTGCATATCATCTGGTGCGGGTCAAGGAGGGAGACGAGTGGAAGACAGCCTTCTGCACCAAATTCGGTCTCTTCGAGTACCTTGTAATGCCCTTTGGGCTTTGCAATGCCCCTGCGGCATTTCAATTCTTCATAAATGAAGTCTTAAAGGACATGCTTGAGATATATGTAGTTGCATATATAGATGACTTGTTAATTTTTTCCCCTACTCTGGCAGTACACCAACAGCATGTACGCAACGTGTTAGAACGGTTGCTGGAAAATCACTTATACTGTAAGCTAGCAAAGTGTACTTTCCACACCCAAGAGGTCCCCTTTCTGGGATATGTTGTTTCTCCTAAGGGCCTTCGCATGGATTCCACCAAGGTGGAGGCTGTTCTGGCATGGCCTGCTCCTCGTTCAATAAATGAAATCCAAAGTTTTTTGGGTCTGGCCAATTTTTATCGGCGATTTATCCGGAACTTCTCAGCCCTGATTTCACCCATTACAGCTTTGTTGAAGAAGGGGGTTCCTTTTGTATGGTCCTGTGAGGCAGATCATTCCTTTCAGCTTCTAAAAGAAGCATTCACCAGTGCCCCTGTCCTGCGTCATCCAGATCCAGCCTTGCCCTTTGTGGTGGAGGTAGACGCTTCCCAAGTGGCAGTGGGAGGCGTTCTATCTCAAGCGGATGCGGTGTCCGGCGAGTGTCATCCGGTAGCCTATTACTCACATAAGTTCACCCCTGCTGAATATAACTATGCCGTGGGGGATAAGGAACTCCTAGCCATCAAAAAGGCTTTTGAAGAGTGGAGGCAGTACCGCCTAGGTGCCAGACATCCTGCAGTAGTATATACAGACCATCGTAACCTCCAATACATCAAGTCAGCCGAGGCGCTTTCCATGAGACAATTGCGTTGGTCCCAATTTTTTAGTGAGTTCGACTTCACTGTCCAATACAGGCCTGGGAAAAGAAATGGCAAGGCAGATGCCCTATCATGATTGGGATTTGCAACCCCTGCAGAACCAATAGAACAGACCTTTATCATTCCCAGAAATAACATCATAGGAAGCATCCAGACCGAGGAGAATTTCCTGGCACAAGTTAGGAACAGTCAAGCCTCGATAGACCTGACGACTGTGGTGGGTTCCCACGAGACTTCTACGAGGGGAGGCCTTGTGTGGGTACAAGGGGGAGTGGTGTTACCAACAAAAGAGTTACAGGAGCAAGTATTGAAGTGGTACCATTCCCATCCGGTAGCGGGGCATCCAGGGATCACAAAATCTATCAAAACAGTGCGTGACCGTTTTTGGTGGCCTAATATGCTTAAGGACATAGAAGTCTTTGTTAAGACCTGCCATGTATGCGCGCAAACCAAGGTATCACACCTCAATCCCGTGGGCCTTCTCATGCCGTTGCCTTCCCCTCCTGGCCCTTGGCATACTGTGTCACTTGATTTTATAGTAGAACTATCACTCACAAAGTTGAAGAACAATACTTTGCTAGTGGTAGTAGACCTATTCACAAAGATGGCTCATTTTGTGCCTTTAAAAGGTTTACCCACGGCTGTTGAATTGGCATCCATATTCATGCAACAGATAGTTCGATTTCATGGTTTCCCTTCGGTCCTAGTGTCTGATAGAGGAGCCCAATTTGTGTCAAGATTCTGGAAATGTTTATGTTCTTTACTCCAGATAGAAGTCCGTTTGTCCTCAAGCCACTACCCGCCGTCAGATGGACAGACGGAGAGGGTCAACCAGTGCTTTGAATAGTACATACGAAATCAGGTGTTACAATCCCTAAGGGACTGGGATGAACTAGTATGGTTAGCTGAAATCTCATATAACAACAGTACACACTCCTCCATCAACACCACTCCATTCTTTTGTTCTTATGGTCACCACCCTAAGTTGCTACCCTCCGGAGTTTCTACAGATTGTCTGACCCCTGCTGCTTCTGATAGGGTAGAGAGACTACATGAAGTACACAAGAATGTATTGGATAGTCTTGAGATGGCAAAGGTGAGATACACAGAAAGGGCAAATCTACACAGGAGATTGGAACCTATTTACGCACCGGGATATGAGGTCTGGCTCTCCACAAAATACATCAACCTTGGGGGTCTACGCAAGTTTAACCCCAAATACATAGGTCCCTATAAGGTGGAAAAGATGATCAATCCTGTTGCCATGAAACTAATACTTCCCCCTTCGTTTAAGATTCACCCGGTATTCCATGTGTCACTGTTGAAACCGGTTGAACCAGGGACTAAATTGCCTGTGAGACCTGCTCCTATAACTCTTCAGGAATCTGAGGAATATGAAGTCGAGGCTATCCTAGATTCCCGTAGAGTGAGGAGCAAATTACAATATTTGGTACATTGGAAAGGGTACGGAATTGAGGAGCGCTCCTGGGAACCCGCTTCTAACATTCATGCACCTCGGCTGTTCCGGGTGTATCGTCAGAAACATCCTGACAAGCCCAAACCAGGAGGGGAGCATTGTGGGGGGAGTGTGCTGTCATGCCTCGAGCCTTCTGCAACACTGTCCCTTTATTTGTCTCGCTATTTAGGACACCAAGACCTATGGAGCGACGCTTCACGTTCTTGCGTTTAGCTCCGTTGGGTGCAGTTCCGTCCAGATCCTGTTTGCCTGACTTCCGATCCTGTTACTTCCTGTTGTCATCTTTGTGGGAGTGTTCCCGGCCCCCGCTTTGCTGTGCGGGCCCCGGTATTTCACTCTCTCCTTCCAGCGGCCAGTTTTAGCGGGCGTTTCATTTTATTGTGGCGTCTGTTTTCTGGTGTCTTCAGAGCGGATTCTCCGTGAGCATTTTTTCCCTGACCTGGAGTCCCGCCCGGCGGCCGGGTTCTTCCCCGCCATCCGGCTGGGCTCTGCCTTACCACTTCCACCTCCATTGTTTGCTCCGCCTGGCAGCCGGGCTTGGTCTCCGCTGCTCGGCCGGGCATATACTTCCGAATCCCTCCATTGTTTGCTCCGCCTGGCAGCCGGGCCTGGTCTCCGCTGCTCGGCCGGGCATATACTTCCGAATCCCTCCATTGTTTTGCTCCGCCCGGCGGCCGGGCTTAGTCTCCGCTGCCCGGCTGGGTTTTCTCCCCAATCCCCTTAGTAAGTTAGGTATTTGCCTTCCCCCATTACTCTCTCCTGTTACTTTTCCTTTTCACTGGGTTTCCCTAGCCTCCTGATTCTAGGTTTCCCTTTCTTTGTTGCTGCTGATCCCCTTTTGGAAATCCTTTCATTTATCTATCCTGGGGTCTGCGTTCTCATCTATTTTGGAGTTCTTGCGTGGACCTGAGTGGGATGCAGAATTCATCATCTCGACATAGAATCACGGTAACAGCGCTCTTTGCGCTACACGTTATATTGATTAGGTTTATGACTATAACAGAACCTTGAATGTATGTCTTGTTTTCATAGATTTTCTTGCAACGGTCAATGGTGTTGGCAAACAGTTTTTCTACATGTCCACCAGACAATTGGATGTTTTTCCTCGAGCCTTCTACAACAGTCAGAGTGAGAAGTTTAACTAATAAATTGTACTACTCTCACTTGTATTGGAGTAGAAGAAGTGCTTACTGTTGTGTTATGTCATCTTTGCCACAGCTCAAGAAGAGTTTCCTAAGATTAGCCTACATATCAGTTCTGCGACATATCAGAAAACCCTTTGGTATGTAATGTTTCTGTATATAAAGATATCAGAGAGTTTATAGATATAGTGTTTCCTTTAGATAAGGTTGTTACTTACATTTTGTTACAGCCCACCTGTTGTCCAGTACCCACTTGGAGTTGCCACGCATCCATTCTGAAGACCACCTTCAAGCACTTTCTTCCCCCCAACCTTTCCTTGTTTTGTCTCCCTGTTTTCCCCTGGCGAGTCTCTCGTACTCTAGTGTTTGATAGAGTCGGAAGACCGTAGGGGAAGGCTGTGGAATATTCTTCGGATTCCTGACGCTCCTGCGGAACCTACTTGCAACCATTACACAAAGTTTTTCACTCGCCTCTCTCCTCATGTCAATTCAGAGGCCAAATTGGTTTGTCATGTCACTCCTGGGCCACAAGAGTATGCTTCTGGGATATGCAAGAACCTGCAAAAATAAAAGGAGAAAGATAAGTACAAATAACTTTTAGGTTGAGCATTTGAGACCTCTCGTATATACTTTAGTATATATCCATTAGTAGATAATTATATGTGTATATACTTTGTGGGCTCTAGAGATCAGCCCTAGGACTTGTCTGCTAGCACTTAGGGACTTTTGTTTCTGTTCAACTGCCTCTAGTTAACTATCTTTATAAAAAATGACCAGCAGAGGTCAGTAAAATACCAGAATTTCTTTCTGCTGAGGGAATTTCATTTTTTTTAAAAAAAATTGACAACTGACTCTTTTTAACTTTCTTGATAGTAAACGACCAGCAGAGGTTAGTAAAATACCAGAATCACTTTAGCATTCTCTCGATTCCAGTCCATGGAAATTGACTTCCACGAGCACCCGTAGACAATAATATTCTTTTCAAATCTTGTATTTTGAGTGATATGACCACCGAAGGTCCTGCTTTTATATTAAAAACAGAGCTTTGAACTATACCATTTCCCACTGAAAGGCAATATTTCTCTCCATGTGTTCCCATAACTGGCAAGTCACGCAGTTTGGTGCTTACTTTCCTTCCATGTTAAAGAACAGTAGAAGTTTCAGCACCCAGGCTAATGAGCTGCACAGCTAAATACATATAAGGTCCCAAAGGCAAGACCAATTACATTGCAAATTCTTGTTTGAAAATTCTAGTGTATAAACATTAAAAACAAGCATTAAACAATTGGCACTGTCAAGTAAGGAGATTTAAAAATGGTTTTGAAACATTTTAAAGTAAAAAAATCTGGCAAGAGAAAAGACTTGGGCAACAAGCTAACAATAGTTAGACAAAGTGGGAATTTGAATCTGGATATAGTGAATGCACATCTGTGAAAACTCAAATCAAATGGTTTTTGTTGGACCTGGCCCTTTTTGGCAGGTTCACCCCGAAACTTTTTGCTTTTTCCTAGCCTGTTTCTGGAACCTGGTGTTGGTGATTTTAGGCCTTGGCGCACTTTTTCACTGTGGTACAGTGTAAAGTGCGTGAGCTCTCTGTGTATGTGTGGTGGGTGACCTGCCCTCCCATAGGAATGAATGGGTAATATGTATGCCCATGGTAGTTCCTGATGTGTGGGGAGTGCAGGGTCGAGTTTGATATGTGCGAACTCGTGAGATTGAATGCTGCGTAATGGTGTATGCGGCATTGTTGTGTCTAGTCTAGAAGTGCCACTTTGAGAAGTTGGTATATTTGTGTAATTTGTGCCTAGCGTGTGATTGGCTGGTGAGCCTGACCCAGAGTGCCTGGGCCTGCTTGTGGATCGACTGTCTGGTTTGAGGGTGACAGGGGCTGCAGAGCCCCCAGGAGGTTGTCTGAGTCAGCCCGTGGATGAAAGGCAGCATCTGTTGCCAGGGAAGTGGGTGGAGATCGCACCTGATAGTGAGTGAGGCTGTGCCTGCCTGCCACAATGCTGGCTCCACCCCCCCCCGCTGGGCGACTGTCACCTCTGTCCCTGATACTGAAAGGACTTCCCTATAACCAGTTCTAGCTGGTTCTCACACTGCCTGCACAAAGACTTCAAAGACTTTTCTCTGTATAAGAAGGGGCTGTGTCCCCTTCCAAAATGTTCTTGTTTTTGGACTTGAATCTGTCAGGGGCGTGCTGCTGCTTGGGCTCAGGGGAATCCCTGGGCACTGCCCAGCCCCTGGATATCTGATGGACTTTGCTGGACTTATGGACCTTTACTGGTCCCTAGCGATGGGAGTACTTTGCTTTCACCTCTAGCACTTTATTTCTGCCTTTAGCGCTAGGAGTGCTGTATTTTGCTGTTGTAGCGCTTGGAAGCGCTTGATTTGCTATTTTTAGCGCATGGAGCGCTTTCAATTTCCTTTAGCGCCTGGGGAGCGCTGTATTTGTTGAAGCCGGTGCCCACCCGGCATTTGCCCCGCGGCCATGCCGCTAATCTTAACTTTTTAATTCACCTCGAGGGAGCCCACCCCTCGGTGAAGTGATCCCCCGCCTGCCTGCCTAAGCGGGGCCGCTGCGCTGCCCGCAGCGACCCAGAAGTGGTTGGCCGGCCGGCCAATACTGGCGCGACTGGCCGGAAGTCCCGCCCTGCAGCCCGGAGGAGAGAAGAGGCGGAGAGTGGGGATGGCCGCCCGGGACTCCCGTGATCTGGAGGGAGCCCCGGGAAGAGAGGAGGAAGCGTGGCCTGGGGCTGGGGCTCCCGTGTGCTGAGGGAGCCCCGGAGAGAGAGGAGTCCGGCCGCAGCATTGGAGAGTCCCGAGGAGCGGGAGCTCTCCGTCCACAGCCGCCGCCGCACAAGAGAACCGGTAAGTGCAGCTCAGAGGGGAGAGGGGGGCCGTCGGGGCACATTGCCGGTGCCCGCGCCCCCCCCTTTGGTGTGTAGAGCCTGATGAGGCTCGGGGCGTATCTCTGTGTTCGAGCCCCCGAGCGGGGCTCCGACGTTGCCGGCATTTCCTGGGGCCAGCGTGAGATAGAGTCCCCCGTGAGGGGCTCCAACAACCGGCTGCATTTTCTTGTGAGCCCTGAGAGGCTCAAAGGGGGCACAAATGTTTTACGAGCCCTGAGAGGCTCGGGAGGGATATTCTGTTGCTTAGAGCCTGCGAGGCTCAGGGAAGCATTTGTTTTCAGAGCCCGAGAGGCTCGTGGCGCCATTTCTCTGCATCAAGAGCCTAGGAGAGGCTCAAGGGGCCATCTCAGCGATCTCGAGCCCCAGAGGGGGGCTCCAACGACCCCGCATTTGGTTCTAAGAGCCCTGAGAGGCTCTAGGGGGCACAGTTGTTTTGAGAGCCTGTGTGGCTTCAGCATTTGACTATGGGTAGTCCCAGAGCCTGTGTGGCTCCAACGTTCTGCTCAGTGTTTAGTGACAGAGCCTGTGTGGCTCCAGCAGTGGGCGCAGTTTGCGCCTAACGGTCAGTGAGGGCCCTGTCGCAGTTTTCTGATGATTCCCAGATGCCCAGCAATTAGTGGGCAGCTGCACCGTTTAGGCACTTGGGATTGTCTACAGGTGCCCAGAAAGTAGTGGGCACCTGCACCGTTTATGCCCCTGACATTGAGACACAGGGCGTCTTAGCCCCAACAAGGAAAGTTGGCCTAGGGACTGCCACAGGTGGTGGCTTATGTGAGTTTTTGCACAATTGTGTGGGTTTTCCTTGCACCTCTGAATGTTTAGGTATCATGTGTCTTTGCCTATTGTATTGTTCTGGTACCTCTGAATGTATTTTTATTGCATCATGTGCTTTGGATATCTGATGGACTTTGCTGGACTTATGGACCTTTACTGGTCCCTAGCGCTGGGAGTGCTTTGCTTTCACCCCTAGCACTTTATTTCTGCCTTTAGCGCTAGGAGCGCTGTATTTTGCTGTTGTAGCGCTTGGAAGCGCTTGATTTGCTATTTTTAGCGCATGGAGCGCTTTCAATTTCCTTTAGCGCCTGGGGAGCGCTTTATTTGTTGAAGCCAGTGCCCACCCGGCATTTGCCCCGCGGCCATGCCGCTAATCTTAACTTTTTAATTCACCTCGAGGGAGCCCACCCCTCGGTGAAGTGATCCCCCGCCTGCCTGCCTAAGCGGGGCCGCTGCGCTGCCCGCAGCGACCCGGAAGTGGTTGGCCGGCCGGCCAATCCTGGCGCGACCGGCCGGAAGTCCCGCCCTGCAGCCCGGAGGAGAGAAGAGGAGGAGAGTGGGGATGGCCGCCCCAGACTCCCGTGATCTGGAGTGAGCCCCGGGAAGAGAGGAGGAAGCGTAGTCTGCTGCTGGGGCTCCCGTGTGCTGAGGGAGCCCAGGAGAGAGAGGAGTCCGGCCGCAGCATTGGAGAGTCCTGAGGAGCGGGAGCTCTCCGTCCACAGCCGCCGCCGCACAAGAGAACCGGTGAGTGCAGCTCAGATGGGATAAGGGGGCCGTCGGGGCACATTGCCGGTGCCCGCGCCCCCCCCCTCTGGTGTGTAGAGCCTGATGAGGCTCGGGGGCGTATCTCTGTGTTCGAGCCCCCGAGCGGGGCTCCGATGTTGCCGGCATTTCCTGGGGCCAGCGTGAGATAGAGTCCCCCGTGAGGGGCTCCAACAACCGGCTGCATTTTCTTGTGAGCCCTGAGAGGCTCAAAGGGGGCACAAATGTTTTACGAACCCTGAGAGGCTTGGGAGGGCTATTCTGTTGCTTAGAGCCTGCGAGGCTCAGGGCAGCATTTGTTTTCAGAGCCCGAGAGGCTTGTGGCGCCATTTCTCTGCATCAAGAGCCCGCATTTGGTTCTAAGAGCCCTGAGAGGCTCTAGGGGGCACAGTTGTTTTGAGAGCCTGTTTGGCTTCAGCATTTGACTATGGGTAGTCCCAGAGCCTGTGTGGCTCCAACGTTCTGCGCAGTGTTTAGTGACAGAGCCTGTGTGGCTCCAGCAGTGGGCGCAGTTTGCGCCTAATGGTCAGTGGGGGCCCTGTCGCAGTTTTCTGATGATTCCCAGCTGCCCAGCAATTAGTGGGCAGCTGCACCGTTTAGGCGCTTGGGATTGTCTACAGGTGCCCAGCAAGTAGTGGGCACCTGCACCGTTTAGGCCCCTGACATTGAGACACAGGGCGTCTTAGCCCCAACAAGGCCAGTTGGCCTAGGGACTGCCACAGGTGGTGGCTTATGTGAGTTTTTGCGCAATTGCGTGGTTTTTTCTTGCACCTCTGAATGTTTAGGCATCATGTGTCTTTGCGCTATTGTATTGTTCTGGTACCTCTGAATGTATTTTTATTGCATCATGTGCTTTGTTCTTGACGCCGCTGAATGTGTAGGTTTATGCATCATGTGTTTCCCTTTACTACTCCTCTGAATGTATAATTATGCATCATGGGTAATGTGTTCTTTCCTAGACCCCTAAATGCTGTGTGATACTTAGGTGGTTGTCCATACACCTATGAATGTTTTTAGGCATCATGTGTTTTCCTTTACTACTCCTCTGAATGTGTTTTATGCATCATGGGTAATGTGTTCTTGTTTATACCCCTAAATGTATTTTATTCCTAGGTGGTTGTTCTTTTTAGTACAGGTGGCCCTAGTGAGGTCCTGGTTCCCTGCGTGACATTCTTCTAAGGTGGTTAGGGTTGCGTAGGTGGTACTTACCTGTTACCAGTAGATACTGGTTGTGATTTATAACTGTTATTTTGTGCTATACTTATTCTAATTTCTGACAGTATTTCTATTTCTAAAAGGGTTGATGCTGACAGTGGCCCATGTGGCCCTGTCCTGAAAATAATCCCTTATGAATATTGTCCGTGCCAGTTGGCACAATGTGCATGTGTGATTTCTATCTAATGTGTTTTGACAATACAAAAGTTATTTTTATATAACCTTGTGTGGAGTTCCTTTTGTGGTGTGCCTAGGATGTTGTTGCTGTTGTGTGCTGGCGCAAATGCTTTACACATTGCCTCCGAGTTTAGCCTTACTGCTCGTGCCAAGCTACCAAGGGGGTGAGCAGGGGTTATCTTGGCGTGTGACTTCCTTGCCCTGACTAGAATGGTGGTTTCTGCCTGGCTTTGGCGTCAGCCTTAGCCTACCAGAAATAGCCAGTTATAACATTTTTTACAAAAAAGACTCAAAACATATCATTGGAATAAAGCTTTTGAAAACTGATGACTAACGAATGTCAAGATAATGTTTCAAAGGTATAAGCCTTGTTGCAAAAGATAAGATCAACAAATGCATCACAAGCTATTTTCTGAGTAAGGAATCTATGTTTGTTTTATATTTTTGCAAGTGTGTTTATAAGTATAAAGGTAATTGGTTGTCCAAGATTGGTATGTTTGCCTTACTAGTAAAGACCCCAGTAAAGTGCGCTATGTGTGCCAGAGTCGTAATGCAAATGCTACTAGTGGGCCTGCAGCACTAATTGTGCCACCCCCACAAGTAGCCTTACAGAGAGAACTCAGGCCTGTCACCTCAGTGCCTGCTCGCAGTTTGGTAAACCACAATGTTATTCTGACAAGTGCACCCACTTGTCAGACCTTACCCTTCCCTTTCTCTGCACATCAAACACCTGTATGGTAAGTCCAGGGTACCCCCTGGGCAGGGTGCAGTGTATGATAAAGGTAGGACATATACTGAGGTGTGTACCATGTCCTGACAGTGAAATATCTCCATTTAATATTTCACTGTTAAAAGGCCATCTTGCCCATACGACAGAATGGGGAGGCTGTGTGTTATGTTTTCCAGCCTATCATCCCAAAGGTTTAAGATGGAGAGGCGAAGTTTAGTATTCCTGAACCCACAAAGTAATAATACATCTTTTTATAAGGGTGGTTTTTACATTGTGTGTTTAGAAGCCACTCTCTTAGAAGGGGCTGGGTTTATGTGCTCTAACATTTCTGTGTGTCTCTGTCTGGTTGTGGATTGACTGTCTGGATTTGAAAGTGATAGGATCTGGGGAATGTCCTGACCCAGGGGAGGAGGTGAGACAGCAACAGGCTGACCTGCATCTGGAGTGTAGGGGGAGGAGTAGCCCTTAGAGGTGAAGGGCCTGGGTTGCTTTCGTAAAACAATGGTCCAATCTCCTGCTGAGTGATTGAGAATCCAGACCCCTACTAATCAAAGGTAGAAGGTGTCATTGGCAGGGAGGCACCCACAACTGGTTTGAACAGGGGTCAGTGCCCCCCTGAACACAAAGACTTCACAGACATTTAGGGGTATAACTATGAGAGGTGAAGCCCCTGACCTTTGGAGATATGGATTTATCAAGTTTGAACAAGAGGAAACTTTGCCAAGGAAGAAATAGCTGAAGAGACTGAAGCAAAGGACTGACCCTTGCTGTGTGTTCTGGGGTTGGCCTGCAGTTTGTTGTTTTAAGCAAGGAAGAGCACACAAGGACTTTGCTGTGTGCTGTGTCCCCCTGCTTGAAAGGACTTTGCTATGCTGGGTCCTGAAGTAACTTAACCCCAAGGGCCCGAGGTGAGCAGGCTCTCTGTTGTGGAAACTCAGGAACACAAAAGTTTCCAGAAGTGTCTCAGCGACGCTGTGTGCATTTTGCAGCCTGAGAGCTTTGTAAGCTTTACCCTGTGATAGTAGGCACCTGGAGTCCAATCAAGTCTCAGCGGCGCTGTGTGCGAGTGCTTGATGCAGCCTAAGCCCTTTGTGAGGATTGTCCTGTGATCGAGTGCACCTAGGGTCCAAGTGAGTTTCACAGCGCTCTGTGCATGTGCTTCGTGCAGCCTGAGACCTTCGTGAGGATTGCCATGTTGCCATGGACACCAGAAGTTCAAGGGAGTTTCAGCAACACTCTGTGCATGTGCTTTTTGCAGCCTGCGACCCCCAGAAGAATTGCCCTGTGATCGTGGGCACCAGAGGTTCAAGTGTGCCTCAGTGACGCTTTGTGCATGTGCTTTTTGCAGCCTGAGACACTCAGAAGAATTGCCTTGTGATCGGGGGCGCCAGGAGCTCAAGGGAGTCTCGGCGACGCTGTGTGCGTGTGCTTCTTGCAGCCTGAGACCTTCATGAGCATAGCCCCGTGACCGTGAACACCCGAGGCTCAAGGGAGTCTCAGCAACGCTGTGTGCGTGTGCCCTGTTGCAGACTGAGATCTTCGTCATCGTCATTGGCCCAGAATCAACCAAGCCGCACGGAGGCCCAAGTTGCGAGAGGCGAAGAGGAGAGCGAGGTCGAACCCCCCAGGTAACGTGTGTCAGTGCCTTGGGGGGGTGCGGGCTCAGAGTGAGACGCTCTCTGCCTTTTCCCTCCTGGCAGCGCGAGCCCCTGTCCCAGCTTGTGTCGCGGCCTGTATGTGCCAAGGAGTGGCAGTACCGGGGCCTGACCAGGTAGCTGCACTGTGGTGTACACCAGATCTGTGTTGGGGGCATATGGTAACGAAAACTAAAAGCGAGTCAGTCAGAGGGGCGGAAAGAACGTCGGAAGCACCGTGACGGTGCCGGAGTTTATTAAGCGTTGCACTAGTTTGAAGAACAGACTACCTGAGTGTTGCATTACGCATTGCATTAATTCTGCATTACAAACTGCCTGATTGTTGTATTACGCATTGCATTAGTGTGCAGAATGAACTACCTAAGTGTTGAATTGCGCATTGCAGTAATTCCGCACAACAAACGGCAGGACTGTTGTATTACGCATTGCATTAGTTTGCAGAACGAAAGACCTGATTGTTGCACTACGCATTGCATTAATTCTGCATAATTCTGCCTGATTGTTGTGTAACTCATTGCATTAGTTTGCAGAACAAACAACCTGATTGTTGCATTAATCATTGCATTACTTCTGCATAACGACTGCCTGATTGTTGTATTATGCATTGCATTAGTTTGCAGAACGAAAGACCTGATTGTTGCATTACGCATTGCATTAATTCTGCATTACAAACTGCCTGATTGTTGTATTACGCATTGCATTAGTGTGCAGAATGAACTACCTAAGTGTTGCATTGCGCATTGCAGTAATTCCGCACAACAAACGGCAGGACTGTTGTATTACGCATTGCATTAGTTTGCAGAACGAAAGACCTGATTGTTGCACTACGCATTGCATTAATTCTGCATAATTCTGCCTGATTGTTGTGTAACTCATTGCATTAGTTTGCAGAACAAACAACCTGATTGTTGCATTAATCATTGCATTACTTCTGCATAACGACTGCCTGATTGTTGTATTATGCATTGCATTAGTTTGCAGAACGAAAGACCTGATTGTTGCACTAGGCATTGCATTAATTCTGCATTACAAACTGCCTGATTGTTGTATTAGGCATTGCATTAGTGTGCAGAACGAACTACCTGAGTGTTGCATTACGCATTGCAATAATTCTGCATAACGAACTGCCGGATTGTTGTATTACGCATTGCATTAGTTTGCAGAACAAAAGACCTTATTGTTGCACTACGCATTGCAATAATTCTGCATAACGAACTGCCTGATTGTTGTGTAACGCATTGCATTAGTTTGCAGAACGAACTACCTGATTGTTGCATTACGCATTGCATTAATTCTGCATACCGAACTGCTGGATGGTTGTATTTATGTTATGTTATGTTAAATGATCTTGTATAGCACACGGCTGCCCCAGCAAAGGGGCGTCCCGGCGCTTTTACTCACACAGACCACACCCAAGGCCTGAAAAACAGGGGCAAAACTGTAGGCTGATAACAGAACTATTGCGGTGGAAACAGATAGGTCTTTATCGCTCTCCTGAAGTCCGTCAGGCTATCCATGCCACGAATCTCTAGAGGTAGGGAGTTCCATAGTTTTGCCACTAAAGAGCGGAAAGAGCAGCCCCCCGCTCGGGCGTGCTTTACACGGGGCACTGTAACTAAATGCTGCCCAAAAGAGCGCAACGAACGAGATGGTACATAGGGGTTCAGAGTGTTACATACCAGGCCGGATGACGCAAGTTTAAGTATCTTAAATGCAAGATACAAGGTCTTGAACTTGATACGCTCTGCCTCAGGCAACCAATGCAACTTTCGGATAGTCTTGGAGATAGAGCAATGCCAAGGAAGCCCTAACAGCACTCTGGCCGCCATGTTTTGAGTGCGTTGAAGTCGGACAATCTCGGCTTGATTGGCGCCCAAGAGCAGGGTGCTGGCATAATCCAGACGAGGTAAAATCATTGATTGAATAATCAATTGACGAGTTCCGGGCTCAAAGAACTTTAGAAGACCTCTAAGCCCCCGTAGTAGCCCGAAACATGTGTTGGAAACCTTTTTTGTATGTGATCGAAAGCTCAGGGAAGAGTCCATCCACACACCTAGGTTCTTGACTTCAACCTTAGGCTCAGGAGTCTTACCCAGCGCCTTAGGCCACCAGTGTTCACCCCACATACTGGCATTCTTACCAACTATCAGAACCTTAGTTTTACTGGTGTTTAACTGGAGGTAATTAGCGGTCATCCAGTCGGACACCGCCGTCAAGCCATCCCTAAATTTAGAGGCATGCGTAGCAGATTCCTCTGTCAGTGCTACCACCAGCTGCGTGTCGTCGGCATACGAGATGATGGTAAGATCCCATTGCTTGGCGACCACAGCGAGTGGCGGAACATAGAGATTGAATAAGGTGGGGCTCAGGGCAGAGCCCTGAGGAACCCCCTGTTCAATAGGGTAGGCCTCACATAGAAAGGGCGGGGCGGTAAACCTGAAGGATCTCCCAGATAAAAATGAACAGAACAATTCCAGGGCCAGACCAGTAATACCTGCCTCCTCCAGGCGTTGTATCAAGATGTCATGCGAAACAGTGTCAAATGTAGCACTGAGGTCCAATAAGATCAGTGCCGCCGACTGACCGGCATCCAGAATAGTACGTAGATGCTCAGTCATGGCCAGGAGTGCGGTCTCGGTGCTATGACTGGACCGAAAACCGTTTGGAGACATATCCAGGATACTATTGGCGTGCAAAAAGTTGGTTAAAGTGGTGTTAGCATGGGATTCCGCCACTTTTGCCACCCAAGGAAGGAGGGAAATGGGTCTGAGGTTTTCAGGCTTAGTCCGATCTAAAATAGGCTACTTAAAGATGGGGGACACCCACGCCTGTTTCCACTGAGTTGGCACCATCGTAGAGGAGAACGACAGGTTAATGATATGACAGAGAGGGTCTAAAAACAGCGATAGAGAGTGTTTAAAGAGAGCGGGCTTTACAGGGTCAGACGGAGAGCCAGATTTGATTTTTATACTTAGCCTACCAATCTCTTCATGAGAGAGCTCCGGGATAACCATAAGCCTGGAGATAGATCTAGGGCCTGACCTTAGCGGAATCAAACCAGCAGAAGAGGGTCCAGTAGGAAAGGACTTATATATCGCCTGCACCTTATCAACAAAAAAGGAGGTCACTGCTTCACACTGGGATTCTGAGGTAATTACAGGCTCCAGATTCAGATCTTTTAGGATCTTAAAAATACATTTGGCCGGGTTAGTACTATGATTGATCTCATTAGTATAGTACGCAGCTCGAGCTTTACAGACCGCTCTGTGATATGATTTGAGCTGGGCCAGATAATGTTTCCTAAGTCCAATATCATACTCTTTCCTCCAAGCACGTTCAGTTTTTTTACATGCCTTCCTTAGCATGGACCACGAATCATTATACCATGGGCTAGACTCGTGGGTAAGGCACTTACACCAACGTGCCAGAATCGGAGAGTCCAGAGCCCGAGTGATCCAATCAGAAAACGCAGCGTAGCCTGATTCAACATCAATAAAGGGACCAAGAGGGTCGGCCATAGGAAGAGCATGAAAATCCTCAAGTCTTAATTTACGCCAAGGACGATTAAAGGTAGAACGAGGAACAACTTTGTCAGGGTCCACAGGGGTAGAGAATGACATCTCGACCAAAAAGTGGTCGGACCAGCTCACAGGAGAGGGAGTCACAATCGTAGCAGCATCAATATTGGAGAAAATAGGATCCAACGGATGCCCACCGACATGTGTGGGGCTAGGGACCAACTGAACTAATTGAAAAGCACAGAGATCTGACAGAAAAATGCCAATGACACTATCTTGCATGAGCTCTAAGTGCAAATTAAGGTCCCCAAAAATACTGAAATTGGCGGTGCCCACCGCTGGCGATCCTACCCATTCCAATAGGGAGTTAATAAAACATGACGCCGGACCAGGTGACCTGTACACCAAAATGCCGAACAGCGTCAGATGGGAGCTAACACGGATACTAAAACGGGCACACTCACAACCCTCCACCTCTTCCTTACTAAAGTAACAGGAAAAGCAAGATTTATAAATCATGGCAATGCCGCCCCCTCTAGTATCCCTATTTAACATACAGATGGAATATTCTGCTGGCAGCGATAAGTTAGGTTCAGTCATAGTTTCACCCAGTGCTTAATTTGTAAAAAAAGAAGTTCAGGTGCTGAAAATTTTGCCAAGGAGGCACACGCTCACACCTTCCTCCGGTGAACCCCACTTTCAAAACTCTCACTGCGTCAGTCTCTATCTTCTAACCTTAATCTGTTGTCTGTCCCCTAAGTCTTTGCTCTAAGAGTCTATCCTCTCACCTCTCGAATTTTTTTCTATCATATTTGTCACACCCTGTGTTTCTGATTTGTCCTCTATTCATTTTAGCCCTGCCCTTTTTTCTCTTCACTTGTATCCATGCTCTGCTCTCCCTCCCCTCGATCTTGGCTCTTTACTATCACTCTCTAGCAGTGATTATCTGTGTCTCCATTTTATCGTTTGTCTGCTTTTTTTCCTCTGTCCTGTCCTCCACATCATTTCATTCTATCTTCTCTCTTCTTAATGCTCTCTTCGTCACCTCATGGCTGCTTTCTCTTTGCATCTGATTTGCTCTCCTCTTTTTCTTCTACTTCACTCCGTTTTATTTCTCTCTTGTTTCTTTTCCTCTTTACTCTTGCTTTCTCTCATCTCTAACATTGCTGCTGCCTGTGACCCCTGTTGTCAGCATGTACATGTCCCTGCTATTTTGAACTCTGCGTTTTCCTGTTTGTCATTCCTAAAGAAGCGGAAGATGACGTTTTTTACTTTCTTACCTACACCAAGTGCAAAAACAAAATGTACACCAAATGAAAATGCTTTTTTGCATATATTAATCAGTGTGGCATGACTGGGTTCATTGCTGAACAGGCGGCTGCTTGAGCACAGCAGGTCATGTCACCACTAGTGCTGCCTGTAATTAGTAGGTCCAGGGATGGCGACGGCATCAGCATCCACTGCTTAGCTTGCTATGACCCTGCCTGCTACACCTCAGGCATTGTCCTCAGCAGTAATGCTGCCAATACTGGTAAGTTTGGCTGTGGTGCTACTGGACTCACTCACGCTCAGCAATTACCATGCTGGGGTGCAGGGCACAGATTCTACAGGCGACACCATGGCGCACAAAAGTTGTGTTGGGCCACAACCGCATCGAGCACATTGAGGATAGCAGCAATGCAGGGCTGCCGGATATGCTACTCTGGCTACGCAACAAGTGGAAAGTCCACACCTACTTTCATTTATTCTTCCTCAAAAGCCCTCACTCCCAAGTTCCAAATGCGCTCTTGCAGCTTCCTTGCTTCAACTCTGTCATGAGCCAGCCCCCAGCTACAATTATCCAATGGGAGGTTTAGGCTTAGGCAGAGACAGGGTGCAGCAGACTAGGGGAATAGAATGCAAGCCATAGTTTGTCGATGACTTCTTGGATTTGTGATCAGCGTGATGACATCATCACTAATGTGGTGATCAACAATCATGCCTGCCTGGACAGACGTATGCCGGCCTGCCTATGAACATTTACCAGCCAGTCACTATGCAATGTATGTTATTCTTTTTATTTTGAATTTGAACAATTAATATTGAGACCACCACCTGCAGGTTCAGAAATTGTAGCCCAGGCCCTGTGAAAGAAGTGCAGGTGCTGAGCACCTGAAAGCACCTGCTCAAATTAAGCACTGGTTTCACCATTGACCCATGTCTCAGTGAGAAAAAATAAATCCGGTGTTTCATCGATGATAATGTCATGAATTTCCGCATAGTGCTTCACTAGGGATCTTACATTCAGCTGTAAAATTTTCAATCGTCGCTGAGATGCAATTACAATTTAAGCAGGGGAAACAGATAGGGGGTAGGCAACACAAAGTTGCAGCAAAGGCAGCCAATAGGTCCCGCCAAGGGATGTAAGGGAGAGGATGCACACCGTTTGTTCAAAGGGTTTAAGGCAAGTAGCTCCTCCCGTGTATAAGTACACGTCTTAGAGGTAACACAGCCAGCATTTCTGGCAAGAGGCGAAGTACTGGCGCGGACGGGCGCAGAGGGGCTTGCCTTTGGTGTGCCTTCGGCGCGCCGCCGGCACGCCCGCTGCGCATGTCCACTGCGCTCGCGCTCCATAGCCAATTGTATAGGAGACTGGGAGTATGGAGCCACTAGACCGCCGACCAAGATGGCAGTGCTATGTGTGCAGCCGGTAGAGGATTCCCGGCTGTACAATTCAACTCGCCCTCCACAACAATCAGCCTCGTGGCTGCGGTGGACCAGGGCGCTTTGAAAGCAGCAGACTGACAAGTAGGTGGCCCAAAAGTGCAGGTAAGAAATTTAATAATTTTAAAAGAAGACAAAGTTAAAAACATTAGCATTTACACAAGCACTCTCCCCAGCCGTTCCGCTGGGCAGCTAGCAGTAATTCCCCCGTGAGGCAGCGAGCAGTGCGCAATGGTCTGAGAGAGTAATTTGCGCATTGCATTTGTTTACATCACGAACTGCATTATTCTTACATTGTAAAGTGCCTGATTCTAGCATCACAAACTGCATTGCCGTGCATTATGAATGCATAGGATCACCTAGAAGTGCTCATTAACACAGCCAGACCTTACAAGAGCAGGCTGACATAATAACTGGCCAGGAGGTATATTACAAATATGCATATGTTGGATTTTGATTGTGTGGTCTCATCGTATATATTTTTATATGAACTTATACCTGTTTATATATGAAACTTGTGTGGAGTCCTTTTGTGGTGTCACCATTGGGTCACTGGGAGAGTGGTTGCAAATACTTTACACATTTGCCTTGAAGATAAGCCTGGCTGCTCATGTCAAGCTACCAAGGGGGTGAGCAGGGGTTATCTGAGAAGGTTTCCTTCCTTTCCCTGACGTGGAAGCAAGGGTCCCTACTTGGTCTAAGGTACCACTTATTGAATGATATGACTCAATCTTGTATGATTTAATGTATTCTGTGTTGAGTTGGGAAAATTGCCTAACTTAAAGACTCATGTTCTGTCATTGGCTGCTTACGCTCTAGCAAAGATCACAAGATCTACTGTCATACATTAACACATTAATTAGGCATGTAGTAGAAACAGAATGGCCAGTGGCAAAATGAGCTCCCATGTTTTATTTCGATTCGTTAAGTGAATTAAAGGATAAGTTAGCAAAAGTAGTTAATTTACGAGAAAATTGTGAAGACTTAATCGAACTAGCAGTACAATTGGAACACTGACTACAGGAAAGTGACAAGACTCAGACTGATTCTAAGCTCATAGTAGTCAGACCCATCAAGTCTTTTACGCAGACACAGGAAAATCAAAGCTAAATTGAGTTGAACCAATGCAAGTAAATGGTGCAAGAGAGCCTTTGACCACTGAAGAACAAGGAAAGATATGTAAACAAAAATGATGAATGTACTGTTGTAAATCAGGACATAAAATTAAGGACTGTAGATGTCAAAACAAAAACACAGAACACAAAAGTAAAGCTATAAATCAGGGACAAGCTCTAATTGTGGCTGGTCTAAATGACCAAAAGAAGTCAGAAAGCTACTTTTTGTGGTCAAAAAAAGAAATCCTTGACTCAAAAATAGCATTTAGTGAGAGCTTAGAAGTGTTAGCTAACACTATGCAAGCAGCAGTGGCCCATTTAAATTTCAATGTGATGAATTAGTTACCTAATGGAGAATAGATTAAAGTAAATCAACAATTGGAATGTGTTCACAATATCAACAACATATAAAACAACATTTTGAAAATTTCAAACCAATAGGTTTTTAAAAAGAACCCTCACCTACCAACCTACTTGGTGGCATGCTTCATCATAGTGATAGTGCGCGGGACCACTAGCTCAATTTTACCATACTCACCTGGGCCCATAAACATTCACACTTTGAACTAGTAGTCCTGCTTTTTACTACTAATCGCCTATCAGTATTTTGAGCCCTTTTAGGACTTATATCTGTAAACGATGACTTACCAATCCTTGTCACCTTTGCTATAAGTCATAGGGATGGAAAGAGTGTTAGAATGAATAAGCAGTATTTAACCTTTACCATGCTCATGACGAGCTGAGCTCGTCATGAGGCACGGTGCTCCGGTGCTCATGACGGGCTCAGCTCGTCATGAGCCGTGGAACGCTCAGGTGCGGGGAGAATTCCCCTGCTGTGCTGAGCATTCCACGGGAGCCAGTACACCTGTGACGAGATCAGCTCCCCCCAGCACAGCGGGGGAATTACCCCCACAGCGAAGGGGTTAAACAATGTTACCTTTCCTGTAATAACCACATACTCGGGAAAGTTTTAAATGCTTTATCAATGCAAGTTTAGGTGAGTATTCATACAAATTACAGAGACCAAAAATGTAATAAGTAAAAATATGATTAAGAAGATATAAAGTTTGCCAGAAATCACAGTAACACCTTCCGACATTGGTACCTGTGAAGGGTGAGATAGGGATATAGCACAAGGACATACCACATAGATTATATTTACTTAGAATGGTGCAAGGACCAATCTTAGCCACGGGCCGGGCAAAAGACAAGGCTCCCGACTAATCAAGTGCCCACGGGACAAGCCAGGTGCAGTTCAGGACAGGTGACCTCTGTTAAGTGCAACACCAGCATCACACCCCTCTCTGGCAAAATTTGGTACTGGGTAATCGATAATTTCTCCCACCAACACCTCGAATTTTCTGACAGAGTGTTCCGCCAGCACCTCTGCTTTCGATCACCTAAAGCATGCGTTGGGTCAGTGACAGGTCAGCTATTCGGACAAGTCGGACAAATTCTCTATTTAAGCCTACCTTAGTTATACCATTTCCAGGGCAACGTACCACCCCTAACTGTTGCAAATCTGTGTGTTCTCCTTCATTGAATGGTCAGAAAGATGAGGAGAGGTCATCACACCATACTAAGATTAGATCATTCTCCATTAGGTTATATTGATCAAATTCCCGCCCATAATTTATTTTCTCACGATTTTATTCCACCAGCAATATTGGCATACAAATTATATGCATTGTATTTGTTTCAGTCTTTTCGCATCCTCTTTAGAGGTCAGTTGAGCAGGTTCCCAGGAACATCGTGGGTAAGAAGGGTGCTGGCAGTCATTCAATGACAATGACTGCATGACTCAGGGATTCTTTGCACAGGCGCAGCTTTTTCAAGGAGTGTTTTAACAAGTGCAGAGGAGGCGGGAGGAGCCACGCGCCGATCAAAGATGGCCACGTAAGTCCTCTGCTCCGTAACACCCATTCCCCAGTCTAATTATCCTGCGGTACATCCTGGTACTAAGTCGCATCGCCAGTCAGCAGAGTGGAAGCAGAGCCCCCGGCAGCAACTCTGACCCCTCTGTGACATCGGGGGTCGGAGTTATAGGCAAAGCAGTTTTAAGGCATACGGGGCCCCAAAGCAGGGGACTGGAGTGCGCCAGTGGCCCAGGCGCAATAGATTAAAACCGGAGTAGCAGACCGAAAGTGGTCGGCCTGCACCATTCTTGAAGACTGCTGATGCGCCGGCCTGCCCGCGCTGGAGGGCTAAAATGGGGACGAGTGAAGGAGAGTGTCCCTCTGCCACTTCCCTCCCTGCAGTGATACCCCAGGCGGATTGCAGTGACCTGACGGGCGCTTTGGTGCCGAAGATGACCGTGAGTGAGGGAGCGGCTGGTCAGAACATAGGCACGGCCTGGGAGTATGGTAGATTATTGGCCGTGGATTCGGCGGGGGGCCTCCCTCCTGTGTTGGGCTCCATCGGAGAGACATCTGCCTGGGGGGTGTCTTTTTGGCTCCTGGAGGCCCAGGCATTGCATCCTGGGCCAAACTTATCTCCCAGGGTGTGAGTGAGACTCCGGAGAACGCTGAACATTTGTCTCCTGGTAGTGGCCATTGGACTTGCACAATAGGAGGCCTTAGTTTGCTGGCCGGTGGGTGCAGACTCTGTGGCAGCTTTGTGGGGTCCATCCCGGGGACCCGCTGTACCAGGAAATTAACGGCACTGGACTCTACTCTTCCATTGAAGCCCATGGTAAATTAACGCCTTCCTTTGTATTTTTGAAGACACTACCTTCAGAATTGGACATAGAGGAACCTCATATCGCTCACATACAAAGACCTTTGGGTGGATATATTTCCTTTGGTCACACCCAGCGTCATCCTAAAAGATAATTTTGTGCGGACGGGGGTCCTGGAGAGTGCTGATTGTAGGTGTTGCCACAATGAACCCCGTGGTGCTTCCACTACGGTAATGCTGTGCCGGTACCAAGCTGAGGGGAGACGCTTCGGGGACTTTGTCACTAGTGCACTTGGGCTACAGTATAGTATAGAATTGGTGGGGTCTGTGCCCGGAATTTCAAATGGCGGCTAGGCCCGAGGGCGACAGACTCTAGCAGAAGACATCTAAAGGAACACAACAGGTCCAGTCTAACAAGTTGGACAGGTATACGATGCCCAAGGGCTCCCCTATTGATTTGAAACAGGTGTCGCAGGACGGGGTTGACTCCTCGGGCTCTACCTCTGAGCGGATGTTGCTTGATATCATGGCGGTGATTGATGGGTTTAAGTCGTCGCTGGGGCAGAAGATGGAGTCACTTGACAATAAACTGGACACAGTTACCATCGAGGTCAATCTAATTTGTGCGGACCTCACTAAAGTAAATGAGAAGGTCAAGTTGCTGGACATTAAAACCGTCAGTCTGACCGATGATGTGGCACTACTCCAGCAGGATGTGAGGGACCTCAGGGCTTCTCACAACCTGCCTGAGCGGAAACTGGATGACTATGAAGGACATGCCCAGCATAATAAAGTTAGAATCCTGGGGTGCCCGAGAAGTTGGAGGGTCCGTCCCCAGATTTATTTGTGGAAGAGCTTATACTCGTGCCCCTCAAACCCAAGGTATTGAGTAACTTCTTTACGATCGAGTCTCAGGGGGGGCGCCCCAGACCTGGTGCACCCCTGCGCCCCATGATCGCCAGGGTGTTACATTTCTGAGACAGAGATGCTATCCTGCAGGGCCAACTCTATTGTATGAGAACACCACCCTCACTTTCTTCCCTGATTTCACGCAGCACGTGCAGAAACAACACCGGAACTTCCTTGCTGTGAAAAAAAAATTAAGGGACTGAAATATGCCATGATGTTCCCGGCCCGCTTGAGGGTGTAGTTGGATGGGAAAGTCTGTTTTTTTTATAACCCGGAGGTGGCCTCGGACTGGATCGATAGTCGTCTCCCCGGCGGCCCCGGCGAATGAGAGATGGGCGGAGATGGTCTGCCAGTTTATTAGACGACACTCTCCAGACGTGGTGCTCCTGCAAGAGACACATCTCATAAGAACAGATGCATGGCCCTACATAAAGGGGGTTACAAGCTAGTGGCACATGCAGGATTCACTACAGGGGCGAGGGGAGTCGGCATACTGGTGAAAAACACATTTTCCCTGATAATTCAAGCAACATGGTCCAACCAGAGAGGTAGATATGTCGGAATTTCGGGTCAGTGGAAGGGGAAGACTGCCACCTTTGTTTATATATATGTCCCGTCCGGTTTACAGTCGGATACCTTTCATGACCTGGGCTCCATTTTTCTGACTCTGCCCGTGGGCCTTCTGGCACTGGGAGGTGACTTTAACGCTGTGGGGGAAGGTGCATTGGACAGACACCCTGCCCGAACGCTGAGACCGACACAGAGGTGGCTCCCCGAATATATGGATACAATGAGTTTGGAAGATAGCTGGCGGCTGCGGAACCCGGTCTGTGTGCAGTATACGCATGTGTCCTGTGCACACCAAAGCCTTTCCAGAATAGACTATATTCTTGTCCCGGCAACTCAGGTGCACGCCCTTCGGGATGTGTGACATCTTGGCAGAGGCATTTTAGACCACTCCCCAGTCTGTCTCCGGATGGAGTTCAACCAGGTCGCTGCGGGTAGGATTGCTCCCATCAACCCATGGCACTTGAGAGACCCTCACACAAAGAAAGGAATAGTTAAGGCCACAGACAGATATTTTCAGGAGAACCAGGGCACAGTAGACTTGGCGCTGACTCTGTCTCATATAAAACGGTTATTTGGGGTAAAGCTGTATCTCTAATCACGGGGAAAAAGAAGGAACAGCAGGCAGCCTTGGGAAAAGCCGAGGAGGAAGTGATAAGACTTGAAAAGGAGGTATCTCAAACGGTGATACCTGAGGGTCTTCACCGTCTATGTCTGCGCCAGGATGAGTTTGGCAATCTTGCCAGAGACAGAGTTAGGACGCAATGCGGAGAGATCCAGAGCAGGGTATATGAACATGGAGACAAGGCAGGAAAACTCATAACGTGGCTAGAAAGCAGGGAGTGGGCATCGCGGCTGGTCCTGGAGCTGCAGGGGGATGAGTCCGGCTCTATCACTGACCCGCAGGCCATTGCCACAGCGTTTGCAGACTACTACTGTGGGGTGTATAGTTCGAAGGGTGTATATACGGAAACAGGCAATATAGGGATGATCAGAGATATCTAACTGCCCAGGCTCTCAGATGAAAACCGGGAATACTTAGACTCCCCACTCACAGATGACGAAGTGGCGCAAGCCATCAGAGGAGTGTGCTCCAGGAAGGCTGCATTCCTGTGGAGCTTTACAAACTGATCTCTAAGAAGGTTGCTCCATTCCTCCGCCCTATGTTTGCATAAAGTAAGGACAGGGGACAACTCCCATATGATCAGCGGGTGGCTAATATAGTAGTCATATAAAAGGAGGGCAAGCCTAAGACATGCTGTTCGTCTTATAGGCCCATCTCGCTGCTTAATGTGGAGCCTAAGGTACTGGCAAACTGCTGGCGACGAGACTGGCCAAAGTTATTACCACCTTGGTACATCGGGATCAATCGGGCTTTATGCCACACCGGAATACGGCCCTCAATCTGCGGCGGTTGCGCCGGATCCTGGGAAGGGCCAGACAATTCAAGAACCGGCAGCACTTGTGTCCTTGGATGCCACCATGGCATATGACAGGGTTGAGTGGCCATACCTTGTTGCAGTACTGTACAAACTGGGGTTCGGCCCCGAATTCATGGGTTGGGTACGCCTGCTATATTCGGCTCCGATTGCCCGAGTCGTAGTCAACAACTGCAAGTCCCCTGACTTCCAATTGAGTAGGGGCACCAGACAAGGATGTCCCCTGGCTCCACTCCTCTTCGCCCTGGCCTTGGAGCTATTGGCGGCATGGGTCCGACAGGACCGCTCGATACGCGGCATGAGATGGACACTCAATTGGGAGGATAAAATCTCACTCTATGCCGATGAGATTCTGCTTTACCTAACTAACCCGAGGGACTTTCTAATTTGTTTTTTGGATGTGCTGGCTATTTTTGGGAGGTATCGGGATTCACGATTAACTGGTTTAAATCGGTGCTCTATGTCCTTAGGGGCGACCCACCAGTCGTGCCAGACACTTGCCCGATACAGGTGGCTCCTACAGGATGCAGATATCTCGGCATTTATATCACGCTAGACCCGCAGGTCCGATTTGCCAATAACATGGGCCCCCCTCTGATGCGCCTCAGGGAAGATGTGACATGATGGAAGGCTCTCCCACTTTCCCTGTTGGGCAGGGCAGTGCTTTTTAAAATGTTGGCTCTGCCCCGGTTTCTGTACACGTTACAGAACACTATGGATCCGGTTCCAGAGTCCTATTTCAAGGAAATAGAGACTCTCCAGAGACAGCTTCTTTGGAAGGGGAAGCCCCATATAGCGTTCTCTAAACTCACCCTTCCTTGGTATGACGGGGGGATCGGACTGCCGGTCCTAAGGAAATATTATTGAGCCTCCCAATTGGCGGCGGTAAACCATGGGGTCCACGGACCCCCAAATGATCCCGGATATGCTATGACCGTTGGCAACTACCAGGGGGTGATTATAGTAGGGCACTATATGCCGGGCCCCACAGATTCCCACTCACAGGGCCTACGGCGCATGCCGTTCAGGTGTGGCATGCGGAGAACAGGCACCTCAAATTGGAGGGGAGGCTCACACTTGACACCCCGCTTTGGAACTCGGAGAGGCTGGGGAGTCTATGGAAATCCAAGTGATTCGATAAATGGGACATGATAGATAAAAGACATATGGGGGGAGGGGACGGTACACACATTCAATTTCCTTAAGCAGAAGTACCAATTGAATGATGGTAAATACTTCTGATACCTCCAGGTCCGGCATGCGCTGCTCGCAGATATCCCCAGGGGTACGACGCTTCCGGAGGTCTCTCCCCTTGAATATAGAGTGTTAGATGGGCATCTCCCGACAAAACTATCTATCTGATCTATAAGAAGCTCATCAATAACATAGATGATCCATTAGTCATGGTGCGACAGTACTGAAAAGACGATGGTCTTGAGCTAGATGAAGAGGATTAGCGAGAAGCGGTTTCCTCCCCGCGGGTGGTGGCAATTCAGATGAGGTGGAGACTGGTGCAGCTCAAGATATTACACAGGTCATACATTAAGGTCCCTGTCTTGGTACATATGGGCCACTCGGAAAATGGGGAGTGCACGAGGGGCTGTGGGAAGCTAGGGATTTTCACGCATATATTGTGGAGCTGTCGAGGGATACAAGCCTACTGGGGGGAGGTACACCATACCCTGCGTGAGGTCCTGGGGACAAACCTGCGACCGGAGGTCCGCAGATGTATTCTAAACGTTTGGGAAACCACAGACTTAAACTCATACAAAAAGCAATGGACAACATTAGCGTTTATGATAGCGAAGCGCAATATTGCTCAACTGTGGGGAGACAGTCAGCCTCCCCGGATAGAGAAATGGAAAGAGGCGGCGTACTAAACATACTGGTGTATGTTTGGAGAGAGGTCTGTTTATTCTGCTAGGGGGTGCCCGGGAAATGAGGTAAGGTGTGGGGATCCGCTACCTGTCATTACTGCATAATATTTTGGATGTATGGAAAGTCATGAAGTAATTTGAAAGATCTATGAGTAAGTCACCTGATGTGTCTTCGTGTTTATTTATTGTTAATAAAAAGAATAAAAAAAAAAAAAGATGTTTGCTTCCGGGTAGCATCGTGACGCATTCAAAGGCATCCCCCGAAACGTGTTTGTTGCGCTGGTTGTGTTGCTTAATAAACTGAAAAGCAACTATAAAAAAAAAAAACAAGTGCAGAGGAATTACCTCTGTTGCTAAGGTGAAACTGTAATTTACGTTTTTCACCCCATATGTAATACCTGTAGAGAGAAAAATGTTTTTGACCTAACCAATATTGCAGTTATGACTGTGCAGTCATGTTTCAAAAATGCGGTATTTTTAAATGTAGAACCATCATCACACTTTCTTGCTAGTGCTTCTGCATGCACAATGATCAATCATCCCGGCACGCACCCAGTGAAATTGGCTACTCATCAGGGCTCACTGAAAAGGCACTGAGGTAGTGTGTAAATATAAGTAATTATACATGTTTGTGTGCAAAAGCTTTTCTAGTTTTGCATGCATTTGGAAATGATGTGCTAAATTTTTGCACTTAATATTTCCATTTATTCGTGAGTAACTGTGCTCGACTTGCACATGACTTTTTGAATATTCAAGAACATTTGTTGTGATCACTTAGATGCAAACAATCTTTCTCTGGTAGAGAGACAAAATGGCATGCATGTCAGAAATGATGTGCAGAGAAAATAACTTTTGATTAAATAAAACGTTATGTTAAAAGCTTACTCGATCTGGATTTCAACCAGGTAACATGGATCCCGGCGGGGAGCGGTGCATGTAGTCACACTCTAAATGAGAGATATAGGAAAATTAGATGAATTACCCTGTCTGACCAAAGTCTTGTTAGGTATTGCGAAAACATCATCAGGCACCCCCGTTCCCACTTACTTTGTCAAGGTCCACCATCCGTGTTGCATACCTACTTCAGTCCAAACACGGGTTCCCGGATATGTGTCCCTGGCTATTTCTCATGTCCAAATACTTAATGCAAGCCGGGTTCCGGGTCTGGCATTGTATGCAAGTGTCGTGTATTTCTATAGGTTCTGATTCGATCCCCCTATTCCTGACCCTATTCTGGTTAAACTTACTAGCTAGTTAACTAACAGTCAGCCCATGAGGCAAGAAATCCCCCATGATGCAGATACCGTTATCTGACGCAGTCACACTACGGCACAGGAACGTGTTATCTGATTAGGTCATAACGCTTGAGATCTAATTAGACAAGCGACATTCCTCCAGCCCCTGATAAGGCATACGACGTTCTCATAACAAATCAAACCTATGACAACCTGGATAATCCGTGCGGCCATTGTTTTGATTTCACAGAGAACTTTAGTAAAGAATGTGCTAACGAGCAAGTCGTATGACATCTTTATTGACGTACCTATGTCCATCCTTACGTCAATCTCGGCACCTTTAAGGTATAAATATTGCCGACCTTGCCCTATGCAAACACACGCGTGGTGACAAGACGGAGCAGCCATACTTGCCGAAGCCGAGAGCAGAAGCAGACCCCGCAGGCAGCAGCCCCGCCTTCCTGACGCGCTGAGAGGCGCGCTGCTATCTCAAGCCGAGAGACCCAGCACCGGCGCTTCTGGGCAGCCCTCGCAGGCAGCCTGGAATATCGAGAGCAGAGAAAGAGATACCATTCCTCATTCATCCTAAATTCCAGGTACAGAACTGAATAACCCCTCCTAGAGAATTCTTTAGTTATTCACTTGGCAAAAACAAACTTAAACTAAACTGTAACTTTCTATTCCCGCCCACGCATTAGACTTAGGTCAGGTACACGGGGTAGGCGTATTTAGAAACACCAGTTGAGTACGTTTAGTCAAATGTATATGTGTATGTAAATATATTTTAATCATTTTAAACATCATATGGCTCAGAAACCATATCAATGTTTTTACAGTATTATTTTATACTATTGCTTCTAATGTATGCACTTTACTTAACTATAAGTATTGCAATAATATCGATCCATTTCTCTTGTACGAGAAAAGAGACTGATCAATAAATAACATCTTTTATTGAACACGCCCGTCTCTTCCTTTTCTCTACATTCTGATGAGACTAAGAATGCACGTACTGACTGAGTAAAATAATTGCCTTGTGCTCACACGACTCTCGAGATTGACTCTTGATTAGGGGAGAGCAAAGTTGTCATGTTCTATGGTTGTCAGAAACTAAATCCCTTCTTGTCTAATCAGGGGAGTTAATCCTTCCTTGAACATTCGAGAAAGTTTCTAGCGAACTCTGAGCTTAGCTGGCAAACCCAAAAATTAAGTCTAGTATCGACAGTAGTAGACCTAGTTAACGTCTGGCCTAGGCCTTTACTGCTGTAGGCACTATTCCAATGCGCAGAGCCTATTGGGAAAATAGGAGCTACACTACATGGCGCCCAACGCGTTTGGAAAGGGCGATAAAACTAACGTAAGACATTTAGAGTAACTCAGTCGTGCTTTCTCACTCAGACCCCTTTTCCCAAATACTCCAAAGACGTCTGGAGTGGGTGAAAGGTTATTATATCCTCCAAAACCTCGCAGGAGGGAACTCCTATGTATGGTTCTTGGTCTAGTCAACGTTGAAGGATAAAACAGTTCCAAAATATTGTGCATCTAATCTCTGTTTCCATAAAGAAACCTGATCTGCAAACAAAAATAATACCATCCTGTCAGTAAAATGGGAGACAGCGATGGAGAAAGAGAGGCAATTAGATTAGCTACTGAAATAGCAGATGCTGATGCTACCATGCAAGCAGCAGACGCGGATATAATACTTATTCCGGTCATTAAAAGGAGATCTATAACCTTAAAACTTATAGAAAATGGACTGACACCTAGAGGTGGCACAGTCATATTCGTAATTGAGGCACACGAATATCGGCAGACAGAGGTATACTATACATGGATACATTTTCCAGCAGCAAATGCTGTAACAAAGTACTTCCACTATTACAAAGTAGAGGAACCTCCTGAAACGTACACTCCTTTCGAGGAGGTGGAAGTACCACTCAAATTCCAAGAGCATTTGCTCTTATTTGATGGCGCCCTAATACATAACAATCACATTACAAGGCTCGGTCCTTTAGGAAGACCAGGAGCAACGTGGCCGGTCCTAGCCGGATATACACCACATCCAGACATCGAAAGAATGCCTGCAGCAGAGCTATTAATACAGCTAAAACAACTACTAAAAATTCATAGACAATTAGTTCAGTATGTAATGCGGACTTCAACAATTCAGCCAGCAATTAAAATTCCACAGCTGACCCCTCACCAGGGGAACACAAATAAAATCACACCACAGAACATCCAATCCTGCCTAGGTAAAGTTCCAGCTAAACGGGAACAAATACCATTCTGGTTGGCACAGAAAATTACCCAAATAGAGGCGGTGTTTCCTGACACCACCCCATTAGAAAAACACAGGATTCTGACTATATGTCTCCCAATGGGAATCGCACCACACATTGAGGACTGTGACACTTGGGGTACAGTCTTTGCTTCCATCTATACAAAAACGCACGGTGTTCCATCCATTTCGGTGATACCAGATGTGCTAAAACAAATTCAAGATGAATACGGTCCAGAACCTGCTTTAACTCTTGGTATGAAATTACTGAAAGACTTCAAGCAGGTCTCGGCTATATTACTAGCCAACATAAAAGGTGAAGCAGCAAACGTGGCGATCCGCCAGAGGTTAAAAGAGACAGATATAGCAGACCAACCAGCTGAAATTGCCAGAATCATAGAAAAATCCTATGAAGAACTAGGCAGAGATAGTCTAGGTGGAATACCAGTAAAACCGCAACTGACTACAAGTCCAGAAAAAATATTTTTTAATAATAATTCACCAAAAAAGAACTGGGATGGAAATAAACAATCCAATCCTAAAGAAAAGAAATTCCAGTCCAGAGGAAGGTCTCCTAGGCGAAGAGAGAAATCTCCGAACCCGAGACAAAGGTCACCTCAGAGTGAACCCTCTGGGAATAGATATAACCTTAGAAATAGGGATAATATTAAAAAACCTGATAGATATCAAGACATTGATACACGTCCCTCTCAATCTTTTCAGAATTCCTCGCAGAAATCGGAAAGAAGAGGACGATCAGAAGAGCACGCCAAGTCCAAAGACAAGGAACCTGCTCAACTGAAAAAGAAATCACAATTTCCAAAAAAGAAGGTAGCCAGTATCAAGGTAGTTAACAATGCCGAGAATACTGAGGACACAACTGAAAAACGGAGAATGGGCTCAGACAATGCTAGACAGCGCAGCAGAGTTGAGCATAGCTCGCAAAGTCCTTATGAATCATCTGGAGACAGTGGACACGAATGAATACCTTCAAGTGGAAACTGCAGATACCAGAGTTAGCAAGCCCCACAAAATATACGAGATAACATTACGTATAGAGGGAGATAAGACTAGGAAAATAAGGGGACTATTTTGGGATAACCTATCCAAGGGCTATGACATCCTTCTAGCTGAAAAAGACTGGCCACCAGAGTTTGTCAGGGAGTGCCCTCATGGCGAAGAAGTAAATATGCCTGCCTTCTCGAATCAAATACCGATTCATAAAAAATATACACTTGCTAGAAAGTGGGCAGTGGCCTTAGCACCTGCTTTATATAAAAATCATGTAGGATGGGATGAGGATTCTCCTCCTCACAAAGTCCAGTTAAAATCACAACCTACTGCACAAAGGCAGTACCCAATTAAGCAAGAAGCTAAAAAACAAGTAAATGAAATACTAGATCAGCTAGAATACCAAGGGGTGATTGAAACTTGCACCTCACAAATGAACAATCCTTTATTTCCGGTCTCCAAACCAGACAATTCGTACCGTCTAGTTTTGGATTATCGACACCTTAACACATGTTGCAAAACTTTTGCAGTGCAAAACTCACACAGTGCTGCACTAATGAATAACATAGTGCGCAAAAAATACAAAACAACCTTGGACATCTCCAACGGATTCTTTTGTCAAAACATAGCACCAGAGAGCAGATATTTAACTGCATTCTCAGTAAATGGCACTCAAAAACAATTCTGTCGGTTAGCCCAGGGGTACAAGAACAGCCCGGGGGTATTCTCAGCGAGAGTAACAGAATTACTACAACTATATGATGATGAAGCATTATCTTATGTCGATGACATTTACTTAACAGATGATGACTTGGAAACTCACTTGAAAAGAGTGAACACCATAATACTTGGTTTCGCTGCAGAGGGTTACAAATTCAACTTCAAAAAGTCCAGAATTGCCCATCTGAAAATCCAGTACGGAGGATATGAATTATCAAGTATTGCCTGGTTAACAGTCTTTTAAGAACTAGAAGAATTAAAAAATCTAAAATATGAAAAAACGTATCCTCTGCCAATCGACATTCTGCCTCTACGACATTACGCCTGTGTAATCTATACAGACGGACATGCTCAACCCTCCGTTTGGGGAGAACATGCATACAATCCCACATGTGAGATTACAAAAGAAGTGTGGCACGGAGGTAAACTAAGACCTCTATTAACAAAATCACACTCAGTAGAAACTAATTCAGAACTACAAACTGAAATATTAGCTTTGAAAATGGCGCTAGATAATGCGGATCGCGAATTCCCGACGCTTATAGTGTCAGATTCATATTTCTGCGTCAAAGCATATAACAAGGATTTGCAGACCTGGATTCAGAACGATTACAAAGATGACACGGATGCACCAATAAAGCAGAGACTGCTCTGGGAACAGGTAGCTCTTTTGAAAAAAGAACTACCAAAGACTCACGTGACACACTCACTGAGTCACCAGCGTGATGGCGTTCACGTTGTAGGGAATTCATTGGCTGAAACAGCCGCAGCGGCAGCCAGTAAACCGGCTCCCGTAGATCGAAAAAAGCGTACATTAAAATACATTGACGGCGAAACATTGCTGGCAGGAAAAACGTCATCAAAAGGCGACTGCTCGGCGTTACCGATCAACTATCCACTCAATTACACATACATCATAGATGCAAACTCCATTCCTTTTGCTCGAATCCCTGGAGTGGGGGATAGAGTGATTCCAAACATGGACAGGAGAAACTTGTTAATCGCAGACGCACACATGGGCGAGGGTCTCAGACACCTTAAATTAAAGGATTCTCTGGAAGAATTACAATCACGGTACTGGTGGCCAGGCATGAGCCTGCACTACACCATGTTTGTAAAAAACTGCCCAAACTGCAACAGAGATCGCAGTGGGGAGAGAAGCAGTTTAATACCTCGTCGTATCAAGGCAGATAACATCACCACTAAAAAGAATGGCTTGCGATTAACATATACAGGCTAGTTCCCACTTATAATGTAGATCCACAACACTCGGCTGACGTCCGGACTGTTATAAAAGATTTGCGAGTCTAAATGGCATATACGCTAAGAGCATGCTACGTTCGACCAATTTTTTTTCCTTTTCTCAGGCAATCCAGCCTGGGGGGGGAAAGAATGGCCAAATGAGCACAGCCCAGCGGGAATCTTCTCACTTCCTTCCTGAGGGTATGGGATGGTGTAAAGAAAAAACCAAGACAGAAAGCAATCTATAATAGAAAGGATATTAGGTTCGGGAGCTGGGTGGGTCAAACATCTAATAAGTGTCCAACGTAGTCTTAATAACTTGCCAAGAAATTCTCTGAAGGGATTCAGTCCGTACGAATTATTATTCGGAACTAGGATGTTGATCTCTGACCTTGATAGTCAGACTTCAGTGGTAACAGAAAAAAGCTTTGATGTCAAAGACCGTTTGGCTATTTTGCAGGACTTAAACAAAACAAGAAAAGACCTGAGCAACATACAGTTGAAAGAACAGCCAACGACCACTGAAGAATCACCACCTGTCCCAGCAAGACCTGTCTGGATTCCAAAAGTCGGGGATCTAGTCAGGGAGAAGATCGCGGTAAAGAAGGAATTTGGGCCTTCTTACAGAAAAGCAGTTCCTGTATTGTCTGTCAACGGGACAAGATCAGTTGTACTACCGCCACTTGCTGGAAAAAAGGAGAACCGAGTTGTATCCATCGACCTGGTAAAACCACAACATGTGGCCGATAACAAACAGTAGGCCAAGTGGACTCCCAATAAGTAGCAGAACACCAAGGTTTGCTACCAGTACAGAGGTCCTATCAAAGAGGCTCATCACATTCGAAACGCCTACGGAAGAACAACAAGGACTATGCAACAATGCAATAGAACTTAGACCTCTGAAAACCCAAATAAAGACATTTAGCAGAGACACACCAATCTATACAGAAGTACCAAGTGAAAATGCGAGAAACAAAAATCCTGAACCAATTGGAACAATTGACAGAACTGCATCCGGTTACTTCATCAACTTCGATGATTCCTCTGACGGCTTCAGCGAACAAAAGACACAGCCATCATCAAAATCCTTTAAAGACAAAGCTAAGGAACTTTTGAAACAACTGAAAGAAACATATCTAGTTTCTCCATGGATTGAATTTTGGGTGGGTTTTGGTGCATTTATCCTCATACTTTGGCTCATCATGGTATTTACCTTGGGACGCTTCATTGAGGGAAAATATGCTAAAATGGACACAGCAAGTCAGAACATCAACTTGGTCCTCAAACCACACACATCTTCACACGTCGAGAAAAGAGAACTTTCTTCAGAACTTTCTTCAGCCAACTTCACAGCAATTCCAATATCTGGTGGGGTAGCCTGGGACAACACTGACTATGAAATTTATGGTCCGGTCGAGATCCTGAAATATCCACACCAAATCAAGATCTCCTTGAGTGACTTTGCAAAACCAAACTCATTTGCTGATGATTGGGACTTTGAAAGTATAAACAATATGATGTCTGACTTAGTAATGTCTGCTAAATTTACAAAACATGATTATTTGCAGGGTTCTACAAATTATGACAGCATGTACTGCTATAACCATTATGGTAACCATTTCTTGCATAAATCTGCACAACCTAGAAATGTTTTAAATTTTAATCAATGGGAACATTGTGCTACACCTCCAAAAGGGAGCTCTAGAACCGTGTATGGCAAATATTCATATTTTTCAGGTTTTAACATAACTAATGCTGAAACATTTTATTACAAATTGTCAAACAAGACAGGGATGAAAACCATGATAACCAACACAAAATTGATATATTCAGATTCTTTCTTTGGAAAAATGAATACTTTTGGATTTGATTATTGGGACAAACATGTTGATTTGAAAAGTGTTTGGGGCACAAAAGAATGGCAAGTACAGGGTTTAGAAGCTTTGTTTAGAGCCTGCATGATCCCAGAACAAATGATATTTTTAAATGACACCGTTCAACAAACCACCTGTCTTGGCTTAGCCAAAATCAAAGATTTAAATAACCTGTCTATTCCAAAGCCAACAATGTTTAGCAATAACTCTGAAACAGATGAAGAAATAGACATAAACCATATACTTAACCAAAACAGAACACATCCTGATTGGAAACAATGGTTGATCTGGCCCACAGATACAAATAACTGTCAAGATAGATTCCTGAATAAAACACAGGGTTTCAAAATGACCAGGCCAGACCCTAGATATCCCCAAAGACATCACCCAGGGATAATAACAACCTACAGTGTGGGCAAATTATGCCTTCAATGGCTACAAACTTCCACACTGCCTGAAATTAAGCAACACCTAACTTTACTTACTGATGGTGCTGACTTGCGTGATTTCATAATGGGACCACGCAAACAGCGTCAAAAGCGTTTCATAGCAGCCTCTGTATATGCAGCATACAATGAGGCCTGGAAGGTTACTCAAATTGAAACAGCAGAAAGAATACGGGAAATTGACCGTATTAATTTGGAAAAATCACTTTCTGTAGTGGACAATGGGTTAATGACTCTGTCCTCCAGAATTTTTTCATTGGACAGCATTGTGTCTTCAGCAATCGATATATTATCGCAAGACTTACTGTTATTACAACATGGTCAGTCACAATTGCGTTCTATTGTACAGCTTGGCTGGACGTTACAAAATCTGCGTTCAGGCTATGTGCCTTGGCGTTTAATCAACACAACGTCACTATTCCAAATCTTTAACCTTACTGATAGACAAATCGGTATGGCTCAGAAGGGTGCTGATTATACAATCTTGAGCATTGAAAAACTAGAAAGATTACCGTTGACAATGTCAGAACGACCTGTCAGTGAATGGATAATCCACGGAATCATAAATATTCCAATCTCAACCTTCAGGTTTCAATACTGCCAAAAATATATACAGGCTGGCATGTACGAGAAATTGGGAAAGGGGTACCTTAAAACAACATGGAACCTGCCCTATTCACATGCATGTGTCAGTAACAAAGGACAGAAAGTGTTTCTTAGTGGCAACAATTGTGCTATGTCACTAAGCGGCACGCTTCTGTGTAACGGTATTAGTTTGCACGGAGCCTGTGAAGGGAATTCATACAACCTTTCATGTCACCAGCAAGGCGCACCTGCAACTGAAATAGAACCATTCTTTCAAAGACTCTATAATGGGAGTTACATTCTTATTGTAGACCACAGATGCTGTAGTCTTATGCCCGGGACTCCTTATCTCGTCACTACGACGGCGAAGGTCAAGTGCTGTGGACGTTCTTTGTTTCCCAGCTCCTTTCCAGACAGGGAGGCAAGGGCATGGCCCAGTTTGAAAATTACTTCTATTCGAATAGACACTTTAAGCAGAATGAAAACAGTGCTTCTTCAGACGCCTACAAGGCTCACGTCATCTAAAGAAACGTATGATCTACAAGTCGCAAGGACGACTGCAGAGATACATACATTATTATCAACTAATTCCCCCGTACATTTCGCGGAAATCCTGAGCGAAATCTTAAATATTTCTGATACCACAGGGGTCTCAAAGGTATTTAAGACAGTATTTTCGATGGCATTAACACCATTCAAAGCCATACTGGGTATTTTTCCAGACTTCGTCCATTCGATTTTTGGCGGACTTCCCCTGATCCTAGGACTAATTGCAGGAATCCTATTCCTAGTCCTTATTTTTCGTTATGGCAACCCATGTCACAGATCAAACTCTCGCGACAATGGAAGATACGATCCTAGCCATTGGATACCGGGACCGGATATCAAAAATCCTGGGACTATCCCGGCTTAGAGACCTAAACATGACTTGGTTTCTATCATTTCGACCAATGTGGCAAAGGTGTGTTTTACCTGTACTAAGGTGTCTGCTATGCGGAGAAGAATGCGTGTTAGACACCTGTCTGACGCTACAATCGGATGCGCCGGTGGATGCAGATACACTGTTGGTTCCTACCAAGGTTCACGCACTGTGCTGCCCTCAAAGGCTGCCAATTCTGATGACGGCATTCCTGGAATCTTCACCACTGCGATTGAAGAGTAGTGAAGTTCAAGATGAAAGCAGCATCGAACAGGTACGACCTTCTGTCAGCAATGCAAATCAGAATGTCAATGGAGACAATCATGCGCATGAATGCATGGTTACCCCTATTTCCGACTTAGAGGAACTTTCCCATGAAGCTGTTGACAGTTTTTTCGAAAGCCTGAATGATATGATGTTCTCTCCGGAACAGAAATAGAGACTTTTGAGTAAACTCGCACACGGCGTTCCCTGAATTCGGCCTTCAACTTTAAAAATAAAGTCACATGAACAATTACAATCCAGTTCACGGACAGCAACTTTTTTCAGCAAGCCCCTAAAATATTTTTCTATATATTTTTTCCCGGGACACTGATTTTCTGCTTAAAGTAAGAGACTATTCCTAGAGAACTAAGATTTCTATTTTAGATACTTTATAGACTTTATAGACTTTAGCTGCCCGCTGGTATGTTCGCAATAGATTTTATGTGATGAAATGGTTTCGACTTTTTTTCTGTATAGCCATATTAAGAGCCATTTCATGTGTATTTCTCATATACCAACAATCAATAATGCATAACAATGCGTGTTCACTTTTGCATCTAATTCATAGCTTAAGTGCATACAATATATATGACTGCAATTTTTCAGTATATTTGAAAATTTCGAAATGCATTTATGTATTTTGGGGTGGTAAGGTATACACTATACTCTATAGTATGTTGTACTATGTTATACTATGCATAGATTAGTAGATATGACCATAGTTAGCGTGGAGTGGGTGTCGTGTATTTCTATAGGTTCTGATTCGATCCCCCTATTCCTGACCCTATTCTGGTTAAACTTACTAGCTAGTTAACTAACAGTCAGCCCATGAGGCAAGAAATCCCCCATGATGCAGATACCGTTATCTGACGCAGTCACACTACGGCACAGGAACGTGTTATCTGATTAGGTCATAACGCTTGAGATCTAATTAGACAAGCGACATTCCTCCAGCCCCTGATAAGGCATACGACGTTCTCATAACAAATCAAACCTATGACAACCTGGATAATCCGTGCGGCCATTGTTTTGATTTCACAGAGAACTTTAGTAAAGAATGTGCTAACGAGCAAGTCGTATGACATCTTTATTGACGTACCTATGTCCATCCTTACGTCAATCTCGGCACCTTTAAGGTATAAATATTGCCGACCTTGCCCTATGCAAACACACGCGTGGTGACAAGACGGAGCAGCCATACTTGCCGAAGCCGAGAGCAGAAGCAGACCCCGCAGGCAGCAGCCCCGCCTTCCTGACGCGCTGAGAGACGCGCTGCTATCTCAAGCCGAGAGACCCAGCACCGGCGCTTCTGGGCAGCCCTCGCAGGTAGCCTGGAATATCGAGAGCAGAGAAAGAGATACCATTCCTCATTCATCCTAAATTCCAGGTACAGAACTGAATAACCCCTCCTAGAGAATTCTTTAGTTATTCACTTGGCAAAAACAAACTTAAACTAAACTGTAACTTTCTATTCCCGCCCACGCATTAGACTTAGGTCAGGTACACGGGGTAGGCGTATTTAGAAACACCAGTTGAGTACGTTTAGTCAAATGTATATGTGTATGTAAATATATTTTAATCATTTTAAACATCATATGGCTCAGAAACCATATCAATGTTTTTACAGTATTATTTTATACTATTGCTTCTAATGTATGCACTTTACTTAACTATAAGTATTGCAATAATATCGATCAATTTCTCTTGTACGAGAAAAGAGACTGATCAATAAATAACATCTTTTATTGAACACGCCCGTCTCTTCCTTTTCTCTACATTCTGATGAGACTAAGAATGCACGTACTGACTGAGTAAAATAATTGCCTTGTGCTCACACGACTCTCGAGATTGACTCTTGATTAGGGGAGAGCAAAGTTGTCATGTTCTATGGTTGTCAGAAACTAAATCCCTTCTTGTCTAATCAGGGGAGTTAATCCTTCCTTGAACATTCGAGAAAGTTTCTAGCGAACTCTGAGCTTAGCTGGCAAACCCAAAAATTAAGTCTAGTATCGACAGTAGTAGACCTAGTTAACGTCTGGCCTAAGCCTTTACTGCTGTAGGCACTATTCCAATGCGCAGAGCCTATTGGGAAAATAGGAGCTACACTACACAAGCATGAGCGTGATGAAGTCAGAGGGCGGCTTTGGATTGGTCACCCTTTACGTGCGAATTATTCCAACCTTTAAAGTATAGATCTATCTGTGCAATTGGATGTCACTAAACCTGATCACTCCGAGACGTTTTGTTTGGATGTATGGAGATCGGTCACCATAATACGATCACTGTGAGAAGTTAATTAGGATGTAGACAGTTTGGACAATTAAATTGTAAGGTACTTGATGAAAGTGCAATAGATCTTAATATGTTTGTTAAAAAAGGTCATAATCTCTGTCTTTTATTGTCGATAGCCCTGTCTGAATAAAGGGGCATTGTCACGAGATGGAGAAGAGAAAAAGAGTTGGGGATTTTAGTTTATTTTCTTGTTTGTTACATTTTTTAGAAAAGGTGGTTTGGAATGTCTATTGGACAGAATGTTACTGGTATAGTATCATTTGTTGGTACTCACAAATATGGTAGGTTATTATGGTTATTTTTTGAAAGGTAACAGGGAATCAGATATTGGTGGAATTAGGCCATGCGTCCATTATTCAGACCATTCCAAAGGATGTTATCATATAACCGCTGTCTGTGTGTGGACAAGCAGTAGATCCATCTCTGTTCTTTTTAGAAGAGCCTGGCATGCAGGTTTTGTAAATGTTGTTCCATTTGTTCAATGACAACCCATCTTTAGTCATTAGTGGTGTGTCCTGTTTTTAGGAAATGATCGTCATCCTTGTAGTATTCGGTCTGCATCTTATGTTGCTGTGGTGTTCGTAGATTCTTGTTTTCAGCTTTCTACCGGTCATGCCGATATATTTTAGGTCACATTGATATGTTTCTTGAGATGCCAGATATTGCCAGGTTCCGAAGTCAGGGTCTTGTTATAAGATGACATACCCTGCTGTAGTGTAGCTCCTATTTTCCCAATAGGCTCTGCGCATTGGAATAGTGCCTACAGCAGTAAAGGCCTAGGCCAGACGTTAACTAGGTCTACTACTGTCGATACTAGACTTAATTTTTGGGTTTGCCAGCTAAGCTCAGAGTTCGCTAGAAACTTTCTCGAATGTTCAAGGAAGGATTAACTCCCCTGATTAGACAAGAAGGGATTTAGTTTCTGACAACCATAGAACATGACAACTTTGCTCTCCCCTAATCAAGAGTCAATCTCGAGAGTCGTGTGAGCACAAGGCAATTATTTTACTCAGTCAGTACGTGCATTCTTAGTCTCATCAGAATGTAGAGAAAAGGAAGAGACGGGCGTGTTCAATAAAGATGTTATTTATTGATCAGTCTCTTTTCTCGTACAAGAGAAATGGATCGATATTATTGCAATACTTATAGTTAAGTAAAGTGCATACATTAGAAGCAATAGTATAAAATAATACTGTAAAAACATTGATATGGTTTCTGAGCCATATGATGTTTAAAATGAATAAAATATATTTACATACATATATACATTTGACTAAACGTACTCAACTGGTGTTTCTAAATACGCCTACCCCGTGTACCTGACCTAAGTCTAATGCGTGGGCGGGAATAGAAAGTTACAGTTTAGTTTAAGTTTGTTTTTGCCAAGTGAATAACTAAAGAATTCTCTAGGAGGGGTTATTCAGTTCTGTACCTGGAAGTTAGGATGAATGAGGAATGGTATCTCTTTCTCTGCTCTCGATATTCCAGGCTGCCTGCGAGGGCTGCCCAGAAGCGCCGGTGCTGGGTCTCTCGGCTTGAGATAGCAGCGCGTCTCTCAGCGCGTCAGGAAGGCGGGGCTGCTGCCTGCGGGGTCTGCTTCTGCTCTCGGCTTCGGCAAGTATGGCTGCTCCGTCTTGTCACCACGCGTGTGTTTGCATAGGGCAAGGTCGGCAATATTTATACCTTAAAAGGTGCCGGGATTGACGTAAGGATGGACATAGGTACGTCAATAAAGATGTCATACGACTTGCTCGTTAGCACATTCTTTACTAAAGTTCTCTGTGAAATCAAAACAATGGCCGCACGGATTATCCAGGTTGTCATAGGTTTGATTTGTTATGAGAACGTCGTATGCCTTATCAGAGGCTGGAGGAATATCGCTTGTCTAATTAGATCTCAAGCGTTATGACCTAATCAGATAACACGTTCCTGTGCCGTAGTGTGACTGCGTCAGATAACGGTATCTGCATCATGGGGAATTTCTTGCCTCATGGGCTGACTGTTAGTTAACTAGCTAGTAAGTTTAACCAGAATAGGGTCAGGAATAGGGGGATCGAATCAGAACCTATAGAAATACACGACACCCACTCCACGCTAACTATGGTCATATCTACTAATCTATGCATAGTATAACATAGTACAACATACTATAGAGTATAGTGTATACCTTACCACCCCAAAATACACAAAATGCATTTCGAAATTTTCAAATATACTGAAAAATTGCAGTCATATATATTGTATGCACTTAAGCTATGAATTAAATGCAAAAGTAAACACGCATTGTTATGCATTATTGCTTGTTGGTATATGAGAAATACACATGAAATGGCTCTTAATATGGCTATACAGAAAAAAGTCGAAACCATTTCATCACATAAAATCTATTGCGAACATACCAGCGGGCAGCTAAAGTCTATAAAGTCTATAAAGTATCTAAAATAGAAATCTTAGTTCTCTAGGAATAGTCTCTTACTTTAAGCAGAAAATCAGTGTCCCGGGAAAAAATATATAGAAAAATATTTTAGGGGCTTGCTGAAAAAAGTTGCTGTCCGTGAACTGGATTGTAATTGTTCATGTGACTTTATTTTTAAAGTTGAAGGCCGAATTCAGGGAACGCCGTGTGCGAGTTTACTCAAAAGTCTCTATTTCTGTTCCGGAGAGAACATCATATCATTCAGGCTTTCGAAAAAACTGTCAACAGCTTCATGGGAAAGTTCCTCTAAGTCGGAAATAGGGGTAACCATGCATTCATGCGCATGATTGTCTCCATTGACATTCTGATTTGCATTGCTGACAGAAGGTCGTACCTGTTCGATGCTGCTTTCATCTTGAACTTCACTACTCTTCAATCGCAGTGGTGAAGATTCCAGGAATGCCGTCATCAGAATTGGCAGCCTTTGAGGGCAGCACAGTGCGTGAACCTTGGTAGGAACCAACAGTGTATCTGCATCCACCGGCGCATCCGATTGTAGCGTCAGACAGGTGTCTAACACGCATTCTTCTCCGCATAGCAGACACCTTAGTACAGGTAAAACACACCTTTGCCACATTGGTCGAAATGATAGAAACCAAGTCATGTTTAGGTCTCTAAGCCGGGATAGTCCCAGGATTTTTGATATCCGGTCCCGGTATCCAATGGCTAGGATCGTATCTTCCATTGTCGTGAGATTTTGTTCTGTGACATGGGTTGCCATAACGAAAAATAAGGACTAGGAATAGGATTCCTGCAATTAGTCCTAGGATCAGGGGAAGTCCGCCAAAAATCGAATGGACGAAGTCTGGAAAAATACCCAGTATGGCTTTGAATGGTGTTAATGCCATCGAAAATACTGTCTTAAATACCTTTGAGACCCCTGTGGTATCAGAAATATTTAAGATTTCGCTCAGGATTTCCGCGAAATGTACGGGGGAATTAGTTGATAATAATGTATGTATCTCTGCAGTCGTCCTTGCGACTTGTAGATCATACGTTTCTTTAGATGACGTGAGCCTTGTAGGCGTCTGAAGAAGCACTGTTTTCATTCTGCTTAAAGTGTCTATTCGAATAGAAGTAATTTTCAAACTGGGCCATGCCCTTGCCTCCCTGTCTGGAAAGGAGCTGGGAAACAAAGAACGTCCACAGCACTTGACCTTCGCCGTCGTAGTGACGAGATAAGGAGTACCGGGCATAAGACTACAGCATCTGCGGTCTACAATAAGAATGTAACTCCCATTATAGAGTCTTTGAAAGAATGGTTCTATTTCAGTTGCAGGTGCGCCTTGCTGGTGACATGAAAGGTTGTATGAATTCCCTTCACAGGCTCCGTGCAAACTAATACCGTTACACAGAAGCGTGCCGCTTAGTGACATAGCACAATTGTTGCCACTAAGAAACACTTTCTGTCCTTTGTTACTGACACATGCATGTGAATAGGGCAGGTTCCATGTTGTTTTAAGGTACCCCTTTCCCAATTTCTCGTACATGCCAGCCTGTATATATTTTTGGCAGTATTGAAACCTGAAGGTTGAGATTGGAATATTTATGATTCCGTGGATTATCCATTCACTGACAGGTCGTTCTGACATTGTCAACGGTAATCTTTCTAGTTTTTCAATGCTCACGATTGTATAATCAGCACCCTTCTGAGCCATACCGATTTGTCTATCAGTAAGGTTAAAGATTTGGAATAGTGACGTTGTGTTGATTAAACGCCAAGGCACATAGCCTGAACGCAGATTTTGTAACGTCCAGCCAAGCTGTACAATAGAACGCAATTGTGACTGACCATGTTGTAATAACAGTAAGTCTTGCGATAATATATCGATTGCTGACGACACAATGCTGTCCAATGAAAAAATTCTGGAGGACAGAGTCATTAACCCATTGTCCACTACAGAAAGTGATTTTTCCAAATTAATACGGTCAATTTCCCGTATTCTTTCTGCTGTCTCAATTTGAGTAACCTTCCAGGCCTCATTGTATGCTGCATATACAGAGGCTGCTATGAAACGCTTATGACGCTGTTTGCGTGGTCCCAGTATGAAATCACGCAAGTCAGCACCATCAGTAAGTAAAGTTAGGTGTTGCTTAATTTCAGGCAGTGTGGTAGTTTGTAGCCATTGAAGGCATAATTTGCCCACACTGTAGGTTGTTATTATCCCTGGGTGATGTCTTTGGGGATATCTAGGGTCTGGCCTGGTCATTTTGAAACCCTGTGTTTTATTCAGGAATCTATCTTGACAGTTATTTGTATCTGTGGGCCAGATCAACCATTGTTTCCAATCAGGATGTGTTCTGTTTTGGTTAAGTATATGGTTTATGTCTATTTCTTCATCTGTTTCAGAGTTATTGCTAAACATTGTTGGCTTTGGAATAGACAGGTTATTTAAATCTTTGATTTTGGCTAAGCCAAGACAGGTGGTTTGTTGAACGGTGTCATTTAAAAATATCATTTGTTCTGGGATCATGCAGGCTCTAAACAAAGCTTCTAAACCCTGTACTTGCCATTCTTTTGTACCCCAAACACTTTTCAAATCAACATTTTTGTCCCAATAATCAAATCCAAAAGTATTCATTTTTTCAAAGAAAGAATCTGAATATATCAATTTTGTGTTGGTTATCATGGTTTTCATCCCTGTCTTGTTTGACAATTTGTAATAAAATGTTTCAGCATTAGTTATGTTAAAACCTGAAAAATATGAATATTTGCCATATACGGTTCTAGAGCTCCCTTTTGGAGGTGTAGCACAATGTTCCCATTGATTAAAATTTAAAACATTTCTAGGTTGTGCAGATTTATGCAAGAAATGGTTACCATAATGGTTATAGCAGTACATGCTGTCATAATTTGTAGAACCCTGCAAATAATCATGTTTTGTAAATTTAGCAGACATTACTAAGTCAGACATCATATTGTTTATACTTTCAAAGTCCCAATCATCAGCAAATGAGTTTGGTTTAGCAAAGTCACTCAAGGAGATCTTGATTTGGTGTGGATATTTCAGGATCTCGACCGGACCATAAATTTCATAGTCAGTGTTGTCCCAGGCTACCCCACCAGGTATTGGAATTGCTGTGAAGTTGGCTGAAGAAAGTTCTGAAGAAAGTTCTCGTTTCTTGACGTGTGAAGATGTGTGTGGTTTGAGGACCAAGTTGATGTTTTGACTTGCTGTGTCCATTTTAGCATATTTTCCCTCAATGAAGCGTCCCAAAGTAAATACCATGATGAGCCAAAGTATGAGGATAAATGCACCAAAACCCACCCAAAATTCAATCCATGGAGAAACTAGATATGTTTCTTTCAGTTGTTTTAAAAGTTCCTTCGCTTTGTCTTTAAAGGATTTTGATGATGGCTGTGTCTTTTGTTCGCTGAAGCCTTCAGAGGAATCATCGAAGTTGATGAAGTAACCGGATGCAGTTCTGTCAATTGTTCCAATTGGTTCAGGATTTTTGTTTCTTGCATTTTCACTTGGTACTTCTGTATAGATTGGTGTGTCTCTGCTAAATGTCTTTATTTGGGTTTTCAGAGGTCTAAGTTCTATTGCATTGTTGCATAGTCCTTGTTGTTCTTCCGTAGGCGTTTCGAATGTGATGAGCCTCTTTGATAGGACCTCTGTACTGGTAGCAAACCTTGGTGTTCTGCTACTTATTGGGAGTCCACTTGGCCTACTGTTTGTTATCGGCCACATGTTGTGGTTTTACCAGGTCGATGGATACAACTCGGTTCTCCTTTTTTCCAGCAAGTGGCGGTAGTACAACTGATCTTGTCCCGTTGACAGACAATACAGGAACTGCTTTTCTGTAAGAAGGCCCAAATTCCTTCTTTACCGCGATCTTCTCCCTGACTAGATCCCCGACTTTTGGAATCCAGACAGGTCTTGCTGGGACAGGTGGTGATTCTTCAGTGGTCGTTGGCTGTTCTTTCAACTGTATGTTGCTCAGGTCTTTTCTTGTTTTGTTTAAGTCCTGCAAAATAGCCAAACGGTCTTTGACATCAAAGCTTTTTTTCTGTTACCACTGAAGTCTGACTATCAAGGTCAGAGATCAACATCCTAGTTCCGAATAATAATTCGTACGGACTGAATCCCTTCAGAGAATTTCTTGGCAAGTTATTAAGACTACGTTGGACACTTATTAGATGTTTGACCCACCCAGCTCCCGAACCTAATATCCTTTCTATTATAGATTGCTTTCTGTCTTGGTTTTTTCTTTACACCATCCCATACCCTCAGGAAGGAAGTGAGAAGATTCCCGCTGGGCTGTGCTCATTTGGCCATTCTTTCCCCCCCCAGGCTGGATTGCCTGAGTGAAAACAATGGTCGAACGTAGCATGCTCTTAGCGTATATGCCATTTCGACTCGCAAATCTTGTATAACAGTCCGGACGTCAGCCGAGTGCTGTGGATCTACATTATAAGTGGGAACTAGCCTGTATATGTTAATCGCAAGCCATTCTTTTTAGTGGTGATGTTATCTGCCTTGATACGACGAGGTATTAAACTGCTTCTCTCCCCACTGCGATCTCTGTTGCAGTTTGGGCAGTTTTTTACAAACATGGTGTAGTGCAGGCTCATGCCTGGCCACCAGTACCGTGATTGTAATTCTTCCAGAGAATCTTTTAATTTAAGGTGTCTGAGACCCTCGCCCATGTGTGCGTCTGCGATTAACAAGTTTCTCCTGTCCATGTTTGGAATCACTCTATCCCCCACTCCAGGGATTCGAGCAAAAGGAATGGAGTTTGCATCTATTATGTATGTGTAATTGAGTGGATAGTTGATCGGTAACGCCGAGCAGTCGCCTTTTGATGACGTTTTTACTGCCAGCAATGTTTCGCCGTCAATGTATTTTAATGTACGCTTTTTTCGATCTACGGGAGCCGGTTTACTGGCTGCCGCTGCGGCTGTTTCAGCCAATGAATTCCCTACAACGTGAACGCCATCACGCTGGTGACTCAGTGAGTGTGTCACGTGAGTCTTTGGTAGTTCTTTTTTCAAAAGAGCTACCTGTTCCCAGAGCAGTCTCTGCTTTATTGGTGCATCCGTGTCATCTTTGTAATCGTTCTGAATCCAGTTCTGCAAATCCTTGTTATATGCTTTGACGCAGAAATATGAATCTGACACTATAAGTGTCGGGAATTCGCGATCCGCATTATCTAGCGCCATTTTCAAAGCTAATATTTCAGTTTGTAGTTCTGAATTAGTTTCTACTGAGTGTGATTTTGTTAATAGAGGTCTTAGTTTACCTCCGTGCCACACTTCTTTTGTAATCTCACATGTGGGATTGTATGCATGTTCTCCCCAAACGGAGGGTTGAGCATGTCCGTCTGTATAGATTACACAGGCGTAATGTCGTAGAGGCAGAATGTCGATTGGCAGAGGATACGTTTTTTCATATTTTAGATTTTTTAATTCTTCTAGTTCTGGATCAAAGAAGTAATATACTTTGTCCGTTGTGATTGAATTTACCCATTGTAACCATTCTGGATCCAATGTTGTTGTTGGTAAATTACACGGTGTTGTTAATGCCTCAAAAGCTGATTCTGCTGTTCTGACTGTGATATGTCTACCGTCAGCTATGTCTTTTTCTCTAGCTATTGCGGTTTGAACTGCTTGAACAATTTTTCCTTTGTTGTTGAATCTCTGTTCAACTTTTGTGTACAAATGTGATTTGAATGCAATTGGTACCTTATCTCCCTCATTAGAGGTTAGGTATGTGAATCCGTATCTCCCTGGGATGACTCGGATCACAAGGTTGCGTGTATTATCACGGGTTTCTAATTTTGTTTTAATTAGCATGTCTGTTTGTAAGGATCTCAAAATTTCTGTGTGTGCTTGAGTCCAACTGGATCTTTTAAAGTCTGGTTTAATTAGATCGTAAAGGGGTTTGACCCTTTCTGCGTAATTTGCAATGTAAGTTCTTCCGAAATTTAGGAAGCCTAGAATTGACTGTAGGTTTTTTAGTGTTTTAGGAGCTTGGATTACGGCACATTTCTCTAGGAAATTGTCTGCCAGGCTCTTGCCTTCACTTGATAACTCATATCCTAAGAATAGGACCGTCAGATGGGCAATTCTGGACTTTTTGAAGTTGAATTTGTAACCCTCTGCAGCGAAACCAAGTATTATGGTGTTCACTCTTTTCAAGTGAGTTTCTAGGTCATCATCTGTTAAGTAAATGTCATCGACATAAGATAATGCTTCATCATCATATAGTTGTAGTAATTCTGTTACTCTCGCTGAGAATACCCCCGGGCTGTTCTTGTACCCCTGGGCTAACCGACAGAATTGTTTTTGAGTGCCATTTACTGAGAATGCAGTTAAATATCTGCTCTCTGGTGCTATGTTTTGACAAAAGAATCCGTTGGAGATGTCCAAGGTTGTTTTGTATTTTTTGCGCACTATGTTATTCATTAGTGCAGCACTGTGTGAGTTTTGCACTGCAAAAGTTTTGCAACATGTGTTAAGGTGTCGGTAATCCAAAACTAGACGGTACGAATTGTCTGGTTTGGAGACCGGAAATAAAGGATTGTTCATTTGTGAGGTGCAAGTTTCAATCACCCCTTGGTATTCTAGCTGATCTAGTATTTCATTTACTTGTTTTTTAGCTTCTTGCTTAATTGGGTACTGCCTTTGTGCAGTAGGTTGTGATTTTAACTGGACTTTGTGAGGAGGAGAATCCTCATCCCATCCTACATGATTTTTATATAAAGCAGGTGCTGAGGCCACTGCCCACTTTCTAGCAAGTGTATATTTTTTATGAATCGGTATTTGATTCGAGAAGGCAGGCATAATTACTTCTTCGCCATGAGGGCATTCCCTGACAAACTCTGGTGGCCAGTCTTTTTCAGCTAGAAGGATGTCATAGCCCTTGGATAGGTTATCCCAAAATAGTCCCCTTATTTTCCTAGTCTTATCTCCCTCTATACGTAATGTTATTTCATATATTTTGTGGGGCTTGCTAACTCTGGTATCTGCAGTTTCCACTTGAAGGTATTCATTCGTGTCCACTGTCTCCAGATGATTCATAAGGACTTTGCGAGCTATGCTCACCTCTGCTGCGCTGTCTAGCATTGTCTGAGCCCATTCTCCGTTTTTCAGTTGTGTCCTCAGTATTCTCGGCATTGTTAACTACCTTGATACTGGCTACCTTCTTTTTTGGAAATTGTGATTTCTTTTTCAGTTGAGCAGGTTCCTTGTCTTTGGACTTGGCGTGCTCTTCTGATCGTCCTCTTCTTTCCGATTTCTGCGAGGAATTCTGAAAAGATTGAGAGGGACGTGTATCAATGTCTTGATATCTATCAGGTTTTTTAATATTATCCCTATTTCTAAGGTTATATCTATTCCCAGAGGGTTCACTCTGAGGTGACCTTTGTCTCGGGTTTGGAGATTTCTCTCTTCGCCTAGGAGACCTTCCTCTGGACTGGAATTTCTTTTCTTTAGGATTGGATTGTTTATTTCCATCCCAGTTCTTTTTTGGTGAATTATTATTAAAAAATATTTTTTCTGGACTTGTAGTCAGTTGCGGTTTTACTGGTATTCCAACTAGACTATCTCTGCCTAGTTCTTCATAGGATTTTTCTATGATTCTGGCAATTTCAGCTGGTTGGTCTGCTATATCTGTCTCTTTTAACCTCTGGCGGATCGCCACGTTTGCTGCCTCACCTTTTATGTTGGCTAATAATATAGCCGAGACCTGCTTGAAGTCTTTCAGTAATTTCATACCAAGAGTTAAAGCAGGTTCTGGACCGTATTCATCTTGAATTTGTTTTAGCACATCTGGTATCACCGAAATGGATGGGACACCGTGCGTTTTTGGGTAGATGGAAGCAAAGACTGTACCCCAAGTGTCACAGTCCTCAATGTGTGGTGCGATTCCCATTGGGAGACATATAGTCAGAATCCTGTGTTTTTCTAATGGGGTGGTGTCAGGAAACACCGCCTCTATTTGGGTAATTTTCTGTGCCAACCAGAATGGTATTTGTTCCCGTTTAGCTGGAACTTTACCTAGGCAGGATTGGATGTTCTGTGGTGTGATTTTATTTGTGTTCCCCTGGTGAGGGGTCAGCTGTGGAAGTTTAATCGCTGGCTGAATTGTTGAAGTCCGCATTACATACTGAACTAATTGTCTGTGAATTTTTAGTAGTTGTTTTAGCTGTATTAACAGCTCTGCTGCAGGCATTCTTTCGATGTCTGGATGTGGTGTGTATCCGGCTAGGACCGGCCACGTTGCTCCTGGTCTTCCTAAAGGACCGAGCCTTGTAATGTGATTGTTATGTATTAGGGCGCCATCAAATAAGAGCAAATGCTCTTGGAATTTGAGTGGTACTTCCACCTCCTCGAAAGGAGTGTACTCATTAGGAGGTTCCTCTACTTTGTAATAGTGGAAGTACTTTGTTACAGCATTTGCTGCTGGAAAATTTATCCATGTATAGTATACCTCTGTCTGCCGATATTCGTGTGCCTCGATTACGAATATGACTGTGCCACCTCTAGGTGTCAGTCCATTTTCTATAAGTTTTAGAGTTATAGCTCTCCTTTTGGCGACCTGGATGAGTATTATATCCGGGTCTGCATCGAGTGCTGTAGTATCAGCTGCTGCTATTTCAGTAGCTAATCTAATTGCCTCTCTTTCTTCATCACTCTCTGTCATTTTACCGACAGGAAGCTTATGTCTTTTGTTTGCAGATCAGGTTTCTTTATGGAACAAAGAGTAGGTGCACAATATTTTGGAACTGTTTTATCCTTCAACGTTGACTAGACCAAGAACCATACATAGGAGTTCCCTCCTGCGAGGTTTTGGAGGATATAATAACCTTTCACCCACTCCAGACGTCTTTGGAGTATTTAGGAAAAAGGGGTCTGAGTGAGAAAGCACGACTGAGTTACTCTAAATGTCTTACGTTAGTTTTATCGCCCTTTCCAAACGCGTTGGGCGCCATGTAGTGTAGCTCCTATTTTCCCAATAGGCTCTGCGCATTGGAATAGTGCCTACAGCAGTAAAGGCCTAGGCCAGACGTTAACTAGGTCTACTACTGTCGATACTAGACTTAATTTTTGGGTTTGCCAGCTAAGCTCAGAGTTCGCTAGAAACTTTCTCGAATGTTCAAGGAAGGATTAACTCCCCTGATTAGACAAGAAGGGATTTAGTTTCTGACAACCATAGAACATGACAACTTTGCTCTCCCCTAATCAAGAGTCAATCTCGAGAGTCGTGTGAGCACAAGGCAATTATTTTACTCAGTCAGTACGTGCATTCTTAGTCTCATCAGAATGTAGAGAAAAGGAAGAGACGGGCGTGTTCAATAAAGATGTTATTTATTGATCAGTCTCTTTTCTCGTACAAGAGAAATGGATCGATATTATTGCAATACTTATAGTTAAGTAAAGTGCATACATTAGAAGCAATAGTATAAAATAATACTGTAAAAACATTGATATGGTTTCTGAGCCATATGATGTTTAAAATGAATAAAATATATTTACATACATATATACATTTGACTAAACGTACTCAACTGGTGTTTCTAAATACGCCTACCCCGTGTACCTGACCTAAGTCTAATGCGTGGGCGGGAATAGAAAGTTACAGTTTAGTTTAAGTTTGTTTTTGCCAAGTGAATAACTAAAGAATTCTCTAGGAGGGGTTATTCAGTTCTGTACCTGGAAGTTAGGATGAATGAGGAATGGTATCTCTTTCTCTGCTCTCGATATTCCAGGCTGCCTGCGAGGGCTGCCCAGAAGCGCCGGTGCTGGGTCTCTCGGCTTGAGATAGCAGCGCGTCTCTCAGCGCGTCAGGAAGGCGGGGCTGCTGCCTGCGGGGTCTGCTTCTGCTCTCGGCTTCGGCAAGTATGGCTGCTCCGTCTTGTCACCACGCGTGTGTTTGCATAGGGCAAGGTCGGCAATATTTATACCTTAAAAGGTGCCGGGATTGACGTAAGGATGGACATAGGTACGTCAATAAAGATGTCATACGACTTGCTCGTTAGCACATTCTTTACTAAAGTTCTCTGTGAAATCAAAACAATGGCCGCACGGATTATCCAGGTTGTCATAGGTTTGATTTGTTATGAGAACGTCGTATGCCTTATCAGGGGCTGGAGGAATATCGCTTGTCTAATTAGATCTCAAGCGTTATGACCTAATCAGATAACACGTTCCTGTGCCGTAGTGTGACTGCGTCAGATAACGGTATCTGCATCATGGGGAATTTCTTGCCTCATGGGCTGACTGTTAGTTAACTAGCTAGTAAGTTTAACCAGAATAGGGTCAGGAATAGGGGGATCGAATCAGAACCTATAGAAATACACGACACTGCAATTACTGCAAGGATAACGGTAATGATTGCTAAGCTTTTTGAAAAAAGTGATGACAAATGGATGTCAAGATAATGTTTTCCAGGTATTCATCTTGTTATAAAAGAGAAGAACATGAATTGCATCACATATTATTTTGTGAAGAAGGAATCTATGTTTTCTTTAAACTTATGCGAGTGTGTTTATTTGTCCCAGACACCAGCTGATACACTGGGCACAATCCAAAGGGAACAATTGAAAGGAAGTCATTCTGAGGAGAGGCCTGAAGCCGCTGAAGAAATCACAAGGTATCATACAGTTTATTATCCTGTCTCATTCCCCTGGTGTTCAGCCTGAGTGGGTGGTCTTTGTCCATTCTCTCTATGGAACGCCAAGGGGTGTGGTCAGTCTGTCTTCATCATTGCTCCCGCTGGGCCGGTAAACTCAGGTTACTGCTAACAAAACTCTCAAGTAAATTAATCTTGGCTTCTGAGACTTCCAGAGCAAATCGTGCATTGCACTTTATCAATCCAATCATACCCATAAGGAAATGTAATTTTTATTTTTTCTGTGGCATTTTAATCTTCTCTGAGGTATCACTATATCCTTCTTTGGCATGATTCCCTTGCAGTTTATAGTGTGGCCAAGATAGCTATGCTCTTCCACACCAAACCTACACTTGTTGGACCACCAAGTTAAACCAAGCGCCGCAAACCTTCTCAGTACATCAAGGACTCTTTTATTGTGCTTGTTGGACCTGACATATTTTGCCATGGTTTCCTCTGTTTTTTTTGCTTCTGGCCTCCTGTTTTTGATTGTGTGCTGGAGAACGTTTTTGCTGATGCTTGGACTCTGAGCGCTTTATCACTGCTGACCAGTGCTAAAATGCAAGTGCTCTATGTGTAGAATTTTATGCAATTTGATTTGTCCATGATTGGCATATTTGATTTTCTAGCATGTCCCTCGTACAGTGCACTACATGTGCCTTGGGCCTGCAAACCAAATGCTACTAGTGGGTCTGCAGCATGATTGTGTCTCCCACAAGAGTAGCCCTCTAAACGTGTCTCAAGCCTGCCACTGCACAGCCTGGGTGTGCAGATTTTAACTGCCATGTAGACCAGGCAAGTATACCTACTTGCTGGGCCCAAACCTTTCTTTTTGCTACATGTAAGGAACTCCTATGTTAGGCCCTAGATAGCCTGCGGGACATGGTGCTGTGTAAGGGTGGGACATGTGTTTTTCAGTTCTGCATGTCCTGGTAATGAAAAACCACTACATTTGCATTTCACTATATCAAGTCCTATCACTCCCATAGGTTACCATTGGAGCTACCCTGTAACACTTTACATAGGTATCTTCCAATTGGGAGCTGCTAGAAAATGTTATCCGGCTCCCTGATATACCTCCATTAAAAATAGGTGTCCAGAGATTATCATTTTAGTTTTGTGTTTTTGGATTATTATGTTATGTTATGTTATGTTGTCTTGTAAAGCGCATGGCTACCCCAGCAATGGGGCGTCCCAGCACTGTAGACCACTGGGGAACCCGTCCTGGCTTTCCCTGTGAGATGATCCCTGCTGGGTATCTCCAAGGTGAAACCAGGCATCCCCGGTGTATGTGGGGGGGCGTTGTGGAGATAAGGCAAGCTAATGCCCAGAGTTGCCGAGTGTGATCCCTGGTTAGAGTAGGCGCCGAAGCGAGAATTATCGAGTTCGCTGACCTGGTCCAAGAAGAGGATTTTAGCTTGGGTGGACATTGCTGATCCGGGCGAAATTTTTCTAGGCAACATTTTTAAAAATGGGGGAAGTGATGCAGTGAGGATGTAATATTTTAGGAATCATGAGGCCTATATACTTTATTTTGGTATCAAAACATAGGTTTTGTGGGTCAAGTGGTCTTATAGAAACAGAAAATAATGCCTCAGAGCAAGCCTTCTGCCATTTTCCAAAATGGTAAATATAATAGAGGAAGAGGAGACGTATTGAAATGAAACAAATAATAATGTGTTTTATCCTTTTATGTATACACCAAACAATGTTTATGTTCTGAATATGAACAAAAAAATAATGTTTATCACTCCTGTTTTAGACACATTTTCATAGTTCAATTGACTAATTTGTTTTGGAAATCGCTTGCGGTACATTTGCAGAATAGTGAACATTTGAGAAGAGCATATTGACAGAGACATCTTTCTGTAGCACAGGTTTTCCTAGTACATGAATGTGTAAGTCATGTGGGTAGAGGCTTTTGAAATTTAGTAACTTTTAGCACTCCATCACGATCTCCCCAATCAAATTCACATGGATCTTTCTCTACATATGCATGATCTAAAAAATGTACACATCTTCTGATCAAGTAGAAGGCTCTTTTAATGTGTCCATGCATAGAATATGACGTTGGTGGAATGCCACTTTGCCAAACTGATCATTTGGGCTCACTGTACCTAGATAGTCAAATGTTTGGCAGCCGAAATGCGTTTTCCCACCTGCACAAGGTATTTTTCTACGGCTTTAAAGTCACATTCTTCTTCTGTCTCAGCAAATCCTTTTTAAAACTTCACAGATTCAGCAGTTATGAGCTATGTTCTAATGTTGCTCATAGTGTCATCGCCTGTAAGAATATATGCCTTGATAAGAAGACAGGGCATCTCTGGGTCAAGTTTCTTTTTAAAGAATATTAAGGGATATTAAGTTTCTTTTCTTACCTGTTCCATAACGTTTGCATAACTCTGACAATCCTTAACTTATGCACATTAAAACAAATCTAAGTAGTACAATAATAACATCTGTGTCATTTGACAGTACAATAACTCGATTGGAACCATTTTGAACAGCGCACTCAGTATGTGGCACAACACGAAGGTCCGCTTAATCCAGTTTGCTGTTAAGTTCTTGAACAATATCGCCTATACCTTTTGAATATATCTCTGCAGGCACCAACTCCTCATTGACAATCATTCCACTTGCAATAATTGTAAATTCAGTGTTCACTGAAGCATCAGCAATGTTTAGGTGAGTTAACATCTCCAAGTTAATCTTGTTCGATGTTGAAACACAAACACTTGAAACAAATGCATACTGAAAAGAAAGCGCCTCGTTCACAGAGTGTACAAAGTCAATAGGGTTTTGTGCACAATTCATCTGATGCCTGCCGCTGTTAGGTACCACTGGCCAGTAGTAGCTAAGGATGATAGCAAATGGAGAGGTGCACAGGCACAAGTCCAATAAAGAATCCAATTTGCATAATCAAACACCAGATGTTTATTCATTTTTCTTAAATCAAAAATTATATTAAGATCCAGCCAAAGAGTTTAATTCCAAAAACACTTTAGAACTTCATCAGGGGTAATCATGGAGTATACTAATGGTCCTAGGACCATATTGAGAGAAAACACATGGATACTTATTAAGGTTCCTGTGGTGACTGTTCATTAACATATATTATGGGTGCGTGACGGTGGAGATTGATGGCTCAGCCTATACTGGTTTCTTGATAGACCGCTTGACATTGGATGAAACTATCTATACTCATTTTATACATATCTTTGATACATTAGTATTCTCCATTATTAAGCCCTGATGAAGTTCTAAACTTTTTTGGGAACAAAACGCGTTGGCTGGGTCTTAGTATATATTTGGATGTAAGAAGAAATAATAAACACTTGGTGTTTGATCATACAAATTGGATTCTTTATTGGACTCTATATGCTATCATACAGGAATAGGTGTAAACTTTTGGATGCCGGCAAGTTCATTTGTTCCACTTGCAGACATGTGTCTGATTCTCTCACATTCTTTGACAGATGGTTCAAGATAAATGTCAAAGACATTGTGCATTTCTTACAAGTAGCACACTGACTTTATGATCTGTAGAACAGTCTGAACAACCTCTCCAAAGTTTTGCATGGATAAAATCTTCGACATTTACAATTGTGACATATAGTCCACAACAACAGCAGTTGTTGTAAATGAGGACACCTTTTCACATTGAAATTCTTCAGGTTAAAGTTTTTTTGGAGCTCTTCTACGAGTTTGTGCTTTACTGGTTTGGTTGCAGCATCTCTAATCAAATATTGCATTGGTTGGAAGAAGATCATGCGACAGAATGTCCTTGATAAAACCACCCCTTTCTTTTGCTACATCTGTGCTTTTGAAAGTTGGTTTTTGTAACCTGATTTGTAGTGGCTGGTTGGATGAAACTCCTACTACGGCAATAAAAGCATTGCAGTTTAGCTTTAATGATTTTGTTAATCAGCTTTTTCTCTTTCAATACAAATCTCTCGTTCTTCAGTTCTGCGTATAGTTTCAATCCATGTTCCAGGACATCTCTTAGATGTGTCTTTATATAATTATCTAAATATTGTTTGGTCACAAAGTTTTGTAGCCAACAGGCTCAGTCATTTCAAAGGGGTCTCCGGTGCAGCAAGAAATGAAGAATGCTGTTAACATCTTTATTAAAAGTTTCCCCTTCCTTTCCCACAAGTTTGTGGTAAGGAACATTTTCACCATCAATCAATCAATCAGGGGTTTATAAAGCATGTTACTCATCTGTAGGGGTCTCAAGGCACTGAGTGGGTGTTCTTAATGGCCGTGGTGGTCTCTTCAGTGGTGGCAGGTTTCCAGGTGGTGATGGTCGGTTGGTTGCCGGTGGTGGGGAGGGAAGCGGTGTCCAGACTGTCTTCGCTGAAGTTGTGGTAGAGGGCCTTGAGTTTCAGGTGGAAGTCGGAGCTGAGCTTGGTGCGGAGGTCCTGAGAAGGTGTGACGTCCATGGCTTTGCTGAGAGGGGTTTGGTGAACTGCTGTATGAAATTGAAGAGTTCCTTTGCATTGCTTACGTTGGTGTGAATTTTGTTCTTGGGTACGCTTGGTGGCTCTTATGCGCTGGTGGTATTCGTTCATGGCATTTCTGTCATTTTTCTGGTCTTCTGTGGTTTTCCTGTTCCGCCAGAGTTACTCCAGGCGTGTGCAAGAGCGTTTGGCTTCTTGGAGGTCGATGGTGAACCAGGTGGCCTTAAGGGGGCATTGTTTGATGGCGTGGCGGAGATGTGCAAGCTTGGGGGCGGGCAGTTTTGGGTGTGGTGGTGGCGGTGTAGGTGAAGTGTACGCAGTGGTGGTCTGTCCAGAGGGGCTGCGTGGTGTGGCTGAAGTGGATGTTTGTCCCTCCTGCGAAGATAGGGTCCAGGGGTTGTGGTTGGGGGTGGTGACGAGGTGCTTCTGTCCGAGGTTGACGAGGTTGTCAAGGAGGGTGGTGGAGTCGGGGTCACTGCGGTTGTTGAGGTGGAAATTCATGTCTCCGAGGAGTATGTAGTCCATGGAGGCAATGGCGTGGGGAGCGGCGAGGTTGGTAATGGTAGCGGCGGAATAGGCCTGAGGTCTGGGGGGTCTGTAGGTAAGGGTCCCAAGTAGCGTGGTTCTGGGGCTGGTTTGGATCTGGAAGTGGAGTTGCTCTGTGTTGGAGAGGGGGGTCGCTCGTGCTGGAGGTGGAGAGTCGAAGGGAGCTCTTGGGTGCGATGGCGAGTTCTCCTCCAGGGCGGACGGGTGGTCCTTTTTTGGGATATTGTATCCGTCGGGGATGGCGGAGGCGATGTCAGGGACGGAGGTGGCGTTGATCCATGTTTCCGTGAAGAAGGCGATGTCAGGTGAGAGGGAGTCGAGCAGGTCCCAGATCTCCGTGACATGTCTGTGGAGGGAGTGTACGTTGAAGAGGATGACTGTCAGGGATTCAGTGGTGCTGGTACCCGTCTTGGTTCTGTGGTCGCGGGAGAGCTGTTGATGTTGAAGGACAGTCTGCAGTGTCGACAGGAGAACTGGCTGTGGATGGTGTTCAGCATTAATCTCTGGCAGTGGTTGTTTCTCCCGGGGTTGAGTGTGAGAATGGTACTGGCAGTAAAGCGGAAGGGGGTCATAGATCCAGTGTTATTGGCACTGGCCGCGGTCGGGTTGTGGATGGACACTGACATGCTTGCCTTTGGCGCACCTTCGGTACTCCCGCTGCACGTGTCGGCTGCACGACCGTGCAGCCACCACCATTAAGTAGGGAAGGGGGCGGGACGAGAGGCAGGGAGGCGGGAGCAGGGGTGGGGCCACAAGGGTAGCAGCAGCAGAAAAACAGCAGAGCAAAAGGACTTGCAGGGAAATATACCTAGCGGGGCAGAGGAGGGAAAAATACACTATTTTAAGAGGGCAAGAATACATGAAAAGAGGGTGAGAGAGAAATCAATTAAATAATGAGGGCGAGAAGCGGAGACTGGTGCAGCTTCAACCAGGAGTCAGGAACGGTCTGCCAGCTCAAAAGCTCACCAGGAGGAGGGCTTAGCGCAGTGGTGAGGCGACAGAGATGCGGAGCTGCCATGGAGAGAGCTGACCTAGACTGGAGGTCAAGGTTTCACTTACAATCCCTCTCAGCAGCCACCATTAAGTAGGGGAGGGGTGCGGGATGAGAGGTAGGGAGGAGGGAGGAGGGAGCAAGGGCTGTGTAGGCGGCAGGGCTGTAGTGGCAGCAGCACAAGAATCAAAAAAGGGCCTTGACTCCTTACTCAGAAAGGCTGAGTCCAACTGAACTTATTAAACAAAACAAAAGCCAATCCTGGAACGTTAATCCAACAACAATAAAGTTTCAAAGACAAGCTGCTTTGATTAAAGCAAAAACAACCTATTTATATTTCAAGCAAATTTATTCTTATTTTGTGAAATAGTCGTTTTTCTTTTTAGCACACTGTTTGTCGTGCATGGAAAATACAAAATACAAAATGCATACAGTTATATGTACATTATATACAAACTAATAAATCCACAATTTCAAACACACTTGGCCATTCATTCGTACACCATCCTTTCACAACAATAGAACAAAAAATAATAAAACACAGTGCGTCCAAGCATCGGAAAATAAATCAGTCCAAAATATTTCTTTTCATATTTTTGCAAGCTTATTGTTGTTGTAATTGTCACAAGATCTCTTGTGAACCCAAATAAATGCAAAATGAGATTGACCAGATCGTCCAGCATCTGTTTGTTTAATAAGTAGTGGCAGCAGCGGCGGGGAAACGGCAGAGCAAAAGGACTGGCAGGGAAAATCACCTAGCGGGCAGAGGAGAGAAAAATATAGAAGAGAGAGTAATCAATGAAATACTGAGGGCGAGAAGTGGAGACAGGTGCAGCTCCAGGCAGGAGTCAGGAACGGTCTGCCGGCTTAAACCCTCACTAGGAGGAGGAGGAGGTGCAGTGGCAAGGCAAGGTGGCAGAGATGTGGAGCTGCCGGGCAGAGATCTGACCTAGACAGTAGGATGAGACTGTGAAAGATCTATAACTGCCTCTTTGAAGTTAAATCAAAGGCTGTGAAGGGTCCATTAATTTTGGATATGGCATCCGTCTGAAAACACTACAAACAAAAAAGACTTCATGGCAAACCACCTGCCATTGAGCAACATATTCACTTATTTTCTGTAGATGTATGGTTTTTTCACTTCTAGCTTCTTCACTCTTTCCAAATACTAGGGCCCTCATCTCAGGTAGTTTCTGCAATCGAATTAGCAAAACACACAAAACAGTGACTCCCCTTCTTCACATGTAGCTTCCCTTCGCATTCCCAATCAGCATGCATCAAGTTTTTCACTGGGACTATCATGCGTACAATATTTCCTTAGTACTTGCAAAGTTCTGATTGTTCTTCATATTCCTAAAAACTTGTTTTTCAGATTTTGAACTGAGTGTATTGAACATTTCCTGGCTTTTCACTATGTCCTTTAAATAAAGAGCATCCTGTGCCCTGTTCATTTTTAAAATAAGATATGCAAAACCTAATCTATGCATGTTTTTATAGCCTCAGATTTGATGAGCATACCTTGTAATGAATGAACATAAGGGTTCCACTCGATACTGACTGGACAGTTTCAACCCAAAGATTTCAGCCTCAATAGGTGCATCCTCTATGCCACATCCACTGAAATAGCTGCCTGCACACCGCAACTCAACTTTTGACATGTGGAAAATGTCCATCGGTGGATAAAGATCCATCAAAGTCTACCTAATTGCTCATAAAAATGTCAGCTTACTTACAGAAACACACAGAAAATTGGCATGACAGACTGGTCTTCAGGCTGACTACACACATTTTTGCAATTTTTTAGAGCTGTGTTTACTGTTGCGTAGTTTATGACTAGAGATGGTATTCCTGGAAAAAATCCAAACCTTGTTCAATGGGACAGTATTCTGGGATATCAGAGTATGAATTCTAGCTCACAGAGGAACTGTCCTTTCTTCATCCTTCAGGCTGCATCGAATAAGTAAAATTATATCAGCTTTGCAGGCTGCAGTTTTAGGTAGAAGAAGATCCAAAGATGTGTTTTTGGCTTGTAGTGATTTTAGACACATTAGCAAGGCAGTTGAGTTATAAGTTTGCAGCTTCAATTGTTTATGCCTACAGCTGTTCCAGCTTGTTTTCCAGCAGCTACATCATTGGTATAGACTGGAAAAGATGAGCTGTCTTCAAAATCAAAATTACCAAGAGCATCAATTGTAAATCCTTTCCTGGCAAAGTGAATTTGAAGTGGTGTGCTGTCGGATTCACAAGATTTTACAGCATGACCTGTTAATAAGTTCCTGCTCTGTACTTTGTCATTGTAAACTGTTGATGAACCAATCCTATTTTTTATTTTTTGGGGAGTTTTATATAGCACAAACTTGACCGAAGGTATCAGGTATCAGAGCGCTTTACATGAGCACCAGTTGCATTACTCAAGGGCCAGGGACGGACTGGCTACCGGGCAGTTTGGAATGCTGCTGAGCTGGGGGCTGATTACGCTCATGGAGACCTGTGTGTGCTATACAAAATCTGTTTTGCTTTAATTATTTTGAAGCACACGCAGGTCTCCATGAACAAAATCAGCCCCCACTTCAGTGAAATCAACCCTCAGCTCTGCAGCATTCCAAACTGCCCGGTGTCAGTCCGGCCCTGTCAAGGACACATTCATTTTTGTTAGGCACAGGGAGATTACGTTATTTGCCCAGAATCACAGGATGTTGAGCGCCATTGCAGAGACTTGAACCCAGTTCCCCAGATTTGAGATCGACTGCCCTAGCCATTAGACCACATCCTCTCCTCTTAATTGAAGTGATTAGCTTTCTACTTTTCACAGAATCTGTGGACAATCATCATGTTTAGCTGAGTTTTCTTTTTGCCGTGATGTAATTCATAAAGCATGATTTAGAAAAGACAATACATTTACATAGCATAAGCCTGTCGGTTCATGGGAATGTCTTTCACTTCTTTGCTTATATCTTCAAAGCCACTATCAATGATGTTGACTTCTGTTCCATAATCAAGAACTTTAGTTGGTAACTGTTTTGCTTTATTGATATTAAGCAATGATGTAAAAAAAAAAGTATGACAACATCAGGGAATCTTTTTGACTCCCATGGTTTGCGAAGCTCTGGAGCATCACAAAATATTTAATTAAGTCCAAAATCTAAATCTTTCGGGACATTTCATAAATGGTTCCACCTCATTTTACTGCATCCTGTAATCTTATTTTGGCAGCAGGACCTTCAGGAGTCAGACCAGCGGAGAAAACCATAAGTGGCTCATTCTTTTTGTTAGAATGACAAAAACAAATTCTGTCATTGTACATTCTCACCCAAAAAAACGTAATGTAATTATTATGGATCAATCCAGTTTCATCAATGTTGGCCATCATTTCTCTGATCTCACTGAGTGTAAATCTGCAGCCAGCACTCAAGAGTGACTTTCAAAAACTCAATTTGCTTTTTCATACAGTGCAAACTTAATAGAAGTCTGGCAGCTAGGCTGCTGCTGGGAACTTGTACATTCATATTTTCAAATGTATGAATTCATGCAGCTTGGGTGGGAATACAAATCCACTGCAAATACATTCACCTTGCAGTTTAGATCAGCTACTTAGCTGAAAACTACATCTTGGAAGAAATTAGCTGCAGATAAAAACATGTTTGCCCTTTGAGACTCACATATTCTGTACTTTGTTTTTCTTATCAATCCCTTTGGCCCTTATTCTAGCTAAACCACAGATAACACAGTGAAGATCCCCTGCTTTTTTACCAGTTGTTGGAGGTGGATTAGGGGAAGCCATTAATCTACCAAGCAGATGGGCATTGGGTTAGTTTATCATCGCTTTATCAGAAGACTCTGATTCTTGAGTTGTTTCACTGGATTCTGCTATTTTTTGACAATTTTTTCAAAGGCTTTTTTTTCATTATATACGACTTGTAGCACTTGTTGTTCCAATGATAAAATATATAAACCTCTTCACCCATCAGTTTAAATCTTTTGTGAACTTCGTCTTGCTGTATTTCTGCAGCATCTTGAACTCTCTTCTGTCCAGCACAGTTGATGCTAGCTTTTCTTTCGAAATTAGTTTAGAATATGATACATTTTTCTTTGTTGAAGGAGTCCTCAGATTTTGTTGCTGTTAGCAACACTATGTCATGAAGTAAAGATCCTCTGCTAACACCTGTTTCACTTATGTTTATGAATTTGAATTAATAGAAAACCTGAAACAAAAATAATATTAAAACAAATTACCAATATGATGGCTAAAACACATCATTATAAAACTGTTGTTATAGAAAATGGGGGAAGGGTAGCTCTGAGGAGTTATTTTCTGTCTCTATATGACTACTTGACCACCAAAACCTATATTTTGACACCAAAATGCAGTATAAAGACCTCATGGTTCCTGAAATATTACATCATCACTGAAACACATCCACCATTTTTAAAAATGTTGTCTAGAAAAATTTGCCTCGGATTAGCAATGACTTCCCAAACTAAATGATTTCTCTTTTTTAGTTCTCTTTTATAGCACTGGAGTGTTTCTTTGCCCATTGAAGGGTATCAGAGCTCTGTACATCACGCGTGAACAGTATGCATTGATAATAAATCATATGTGTGTAAATCATGATACAGGATGTGTTACGGAAAACAGTAATGGTTACAATGTGTAGGAGACCCATGCCCTTCATAGTTCAATGTGCTATATTAGAGGAATTACAATTTATGAACGGCAAGCAATGAATCTCTGTGTTAAAAACAGTAGCCAACCTATCCATATAATACAAATTTGTCATCTATGTCATACGTAATGTGCTTTGCAGAAGACATATTAACCCCCTATGTTACTTTGATTCAAAACTGGGACTAGACAAAATGCAGACCTCTCAAGCAAATACTTAATTCTCCAGAATTATAATAATAATATTAATAATAATAAGGAGTTTATAAAGCGCATGGTTACGCCATACCGCCGTGTCCCCGTGCTACAGTGAGAGAGTTTTAAGAGCCTTCCTAAACTTTAATTCAGACGTTTGCATCCGGAGGCTCAGAGGGAGCTTGTTCCAGCTCTGAGAGGCCTGGAGCCTAAAAGACCTGCCTCCCATTTTGGCCTTCTTCACCTTCGGCACTAGCAGCAGGACGGTCCCACTCGATCTCTGGGACCCTACGGGCACATCGCTGGTAACACGATCCTTCAGATAAGAAGGACCTGTGTCCTAGGTGATGCGATGGCATATGCACAGAGCCTTAAACATCACTCTGTTCTTTACTGGTAGCCAGTGCAGGGTGTCTAATGCTCTTTTGGAGGCCGCCCTCCTGGGCTGCATAAGCACCATCCGTGCGGCTGCATTCTGCACCACCTGCGATCTTCCCAAGCATTTAGCTGTGGCGCCAAGATATAGTATGTTGCCATAATCTAGGCGAGATGTAATGAGGGCATGCACCAGCGTCTTTCTAGCCTCTGTAGGAAGGAGATCCATCGTTTTCCACAAGCTTTCAAGGACTCCGAACCATGTCCCCACTATGCATCTGGTATGGACTTCATATGAGAGATTGGAGTCCAACCATACGCCTAGGTTTTTCACCTGGGTGCATGGTATAGGAGTGGGGCCCAGACTCAGAGGCCACCAAGCCGATGTCCAGCCTGACGGAGAACCCCCTACCACAAGCACCCCGGTCTTATTACCATTAAGTTTCAGGCTGTTCTTGGCCATCCAGGAGGCAAGCTCCTGCATGCATGCCCTGAAATTAGAGGCTGCCACATCCGGAGCCCGTGATAGGGAGATAACCAGCTGGGTATTGTCGGCGTATGAGACAATCCTGATTCCAAAACCTTCTGCTATCTCCGCCAGAGGTGTTACATATAGGTTAAACAGGGTAGGACTCAGGGCTGAGCCCTGTGGCACACCCTGTTCCAATTTGATGTCCTTGGAGTAGCGCGCACCCTGTCTAACCTGGAAGCTGCGTTCTGCCAGAAAGGATTGCAACCATTTTAGGGCCGGGCCTGAGACACCACCCTTATTAGGACACTGCAGCACGGTGTAATGGGCCACAGTGTGAAAGGCAGCGCTCAGGTCCAGCAGAATCAGGGCCATAGTGTGCCCAGCATCTGCCCCCTGTCTAATGGCCTCCATGGCCAGGAGTAATGCAGACTCCGTAGAGTGTAGCGCCCGGAAGCCCGATTGGGACGGGTGCAGCAGGCTCAATTCCTCAACATGAGTCATAAGCTGTTCGTTTACAACCTTTTCTGCCACCTTAGCCAGATAAGGCAGAAGCGAAATGGGTCGCAGATTTTCAAGTTTGTCCGGGCTGATGTTTGGCCTCTTCTGGAGTGGGAGAACAATGGCTTTTTTCCATCTCCCTTGCACCGTATGTGATCTAAACGAGACCTCCAGGACGTGCCTTATATAGGGCTCAAGAATAGCCAATCTCTCGCCCAGCACCTTGGGTGAGGTGGGGTCTCTGTGTGAGCCAGATTTAATGTTTATTCAGATTTTACTGAGTAGCTCCGGGGAAGGAATGGAGAAGTTATCCAGTCTGCGACCCGCCCTAGCCCCTCCGATCTGTTCCACAAATTCCATACCCCTCCTTGCGGTCCCAGGGAAGGAGGAATACATTTTCTCCACCTTCTCCGAGAAATAATTTGCAATCTGATTGCATGACTCAGCCGAGCCCGCTATCGGCGCGGCGTTAGCTGCAAGGGAGGAGATCTCCTTGTAGATTTTAAAAAGTTCTTCAGTAGAATTTTCCGCTGCCTCAATTCTGGCCTGATAGTAAGTAGTCTTAGGGCGATTTGAACCTCCACCTGGATGATCCTCTGAATAAGGGGGCCACTGACTTATGCCAGGACCTATTTCGCTCCATCTGAGCCTGAAATCCTGTGCTCCTACTCATCAGCACGTCCACCTACTGGATCCTATGTTTGCCAACTGGGAGGATGTAGCAATTACCACCCCCCTCCCTGTCCCCTGGTCGGATCACTTTCTGGTCCCCTTTGTGTTAAGGGTCCCAGAGACCGGTGCCCAGGAAAAACCCACAAGTAATCATCCTCGCAGGAAATGGAAAGACTTCCAGCGGGATGATTTTAATAGAGCGTTGACCTTGGGTCGGCCCCCGGGGGACACAGATATTGAAACTGCCTGGCAAAATCTGGAGAAGCGCATAGGCGAAGCACTTAATAGTGCGGCCCGCTGCTTCCTAATAAGACTGTGGGTAGGGCACATAAATCAGCCACTTGGTTTAACACTACTCTGCACTTGGCAAAAGCTGAATGTAAACGCCTGGAGAGGCAATGGAGAAGGGGATTTCAGAGTCAGGATAGACTGAAATACATTGGAAAACGGAAAGAATGATCTTACCATTATTATTATTCCCTGACATATAATAGACACAAAATGATTTCTGCAACAGGTGCCTTAACCCCATAAGATATTTAAAATATCTGACTTTGCTAATAATTATACAGAACAAATTTACTGCTATGTTTCTACTTGTTGCCAATGACTTTGTGGCAGGGTTTAAAGAAATGTATGTATATGTTGGTGCCCAGATTTTGCCTCGAGGTTGAGTTACTTTTTAGGCACAACGCCAACGTATAATTTCACTTGTTAAATATTGTAATGCGCTCAAATATACTCAGGATAAGCCTGCTAAAAATATGTGTAAGGTCGTAAGATCTGATGTCATTTCTTGTGATGCCACTTCCTATGATGCCAAGTGTGTGTGTTGTCACACACTGTGATGTCACATCCCATGATGTCACTTGTATACTACTAACCTTTTTTAATCTCCCCACTTTTTGTTTTCGGATTTGTGCCCCGGTAAAATGGCCACTTCTTTCTACTTCGTTCCATGCACTGCACACATGCACTATGTCCTGTCCTCAGCTCGTTCAATTTGCTGGAACCCACGTTTAAACCAGACAAATTCCATTCCAGTGATGTACCACTGCGATATGAAGGACAATCGGTTGTTGGTCTGTCTATTTTTAACTCACAGAGCTCTTCAGATCATGCATTCTGGACATTGCATTTTCTAAGGATAATAACTGTTTCCCTTCAATCAATGTAATCGTATGTTTTTCACTGACATGTTTCAGAAGTAACACCATTACCAGCGGATTTTAGCATGTTGCTTTCATCAACACATTAACTTCAAGAGTTGTTTCTACTTCTTGCATGCCTTTGTAAACTTCCATTTGCAGGTATAAAAGCAGGACCAGCCAAAAGAAGGATGAACGTTTGTTGTCAACTCAGCCACAGTTTCCAGTATCAATTCTTGTCACCCTGCAAATTCCCTACCCCTCTCCCCTGGGAATTCAATTCGAGAATGGATGAAACCAACTAATATTTACAGTACAGGGAAGTTAGTGGACGTGATTAAATACAGAATTCATACACCACAGTCTGCACAACCACTGGTATCTGTGGCACAATCAGTAAGCAGTAAGTCTCCTGAAACGTGTGTTAAGTTCAAGTAGTACCCACTATTAAAAAGTCAAGAAAATATGCAATACAATTCCCACATCAAGTTTGGTAAAATGGAGAAAAATATAAAAAAGCAAAAAGAGACCAACAAGATCAAATTTTGTGAAAGGGAACTAGAGGCATGAATTTTGTAACGTTTTTAGACAAAACGGGTATTGGAAAAGTAAAGCTCCATTGATGTTCATTAGGTTCATGGTTGACCAGGACTTTAGCACCATTCCATGCCCACTACAATGGAGCTAAAGTCAGGTACATAAAACTGGTCACCCTGGTCAAAGTTGTAACTATTTTTTCAAGCTGAAAACCTTCCAGTGGGTAATGTGCATCACGAAAGCTTGCAAAGGCTCCTCCAGGCTGAAACTCTTAGTTTTGGCACCAAAATCTGTATGTGTACAAAGCTATATTTGTAGCCCCCAAGGTCACTTCTCTGTTGAAAGTGATTTGCATTCAAGGCCAGATCCAAGTTTTATCTTTGGTATTAGACACTTTTATGGTTGCAAATCCACGTGCAGGGCAAAGTTGGAAACTGCAGCCACTCTGCATTTAATGAGAATGGATGCCTTCATTCTGAAGTCCTTCTGACCATGTTTTGAGTGGGATAAAAATCTCCACGTGGGGCAAGCCAGTTTTGTATGTCTGCTTAGGGTAAAGCCTCAGAATCTTCTACCAGTTCTCCGGAGGTGGAAAAAAATGGACCTTTTTCTCCAGCTGCTGGGAAAGTTTCCCCTGGTCTTTCTGCTGATATTACCTTCTGAGGTCCAAGATGATCTGAAGAAGTGGTAGTGAGACGTGAAGTAACACTTTTATCCCGTGCACAAGCCAATGACTTTGTTCTTCCCATCATTCAAACATATGTTCTTGTCAATTTCCTATCTCCTTTTTCAGCACTTCCTCCTTGGGTTACTGCAATCATTCCAATAAACCCTAAATCCAAGTTAGCTCGCTATTTCTTAAGTCTCAATCAATCAATCAGGGTTTGCAAAGTGTGCTACTCACCTGTTAAGGTCTCAAGGCATGGGGGGCAGCTCCATTGGGGTCATTCGAAGAGCCATGTCTAGAGATCCTTCCTGAATTGGTCCAGTGTCTGGCTTCACCAGAGGTAGGGGGGGAGCTTGTTCCATGTCTTGGCTGCAAGATAGGAGAAGGATCTTCCACCCGCTCTGTTCCTGTAGAAGCGTGGGACGGTGGCCAGGGAGAGGCTGGCTGATCGTAGGTTTCTCTTGGGTGCTTGGAAGGAGAGACTGTTGTTGACATATTGGGGTCCGATGTTGTGGAGGGCCTTGTATGCGTGCATGTACAAAAAGAACTGTTGATGGACAGAATGTATAAAAATGTCATACATTCACCACAGTACAGAGATCTAGGCCTAAATCCATCGTTTTTTTTACTCACAGTGTTATTCCAGTTTGGACCCAGCGATACGCAAATCAGTCTTGACCCTGCGCCCAATGGGAACAGTCCAGCTCGAAGAGCCAGGCCAGGTCCTCCCTGGACTGGAAACAAGCATCCTAGGACTGGTTTTCGGCTTTCAGCCCTCATCAGCCAGGGTAGTATTACTCCAGTGGCATGGAGAGCACGAGACCCACGTCTGGGTATACCCGTCACACTCAGGGTGACAAATGCAAAAGGAACAATTGATGGACAGAATGCAGAAAAATGTCATACATTCACCCTAGTACAGAGATCTGGGCCTAAATCTATCGTTTTGTTTGCTCACCATGCCATTCCAGTTTGGACCCAGTCTAATGCTAATCAGTCTTGACCCTGTGCCCAATGGAAACAGTCCAGCCCAAACTGCCAGGCCAGGTCCTCTCTGTACTGGAAACAAGCATCGACAAGGACCGATTTCAGGCTTTCAGCCCTCATCAGCCAGGATAGCTTGACTCCAGTGCCATGGAGAGCAGGGGACCCACATTTGGGCATACCGGTCCGACACTGGGGTGACAAATGCAAAAAAAACAATTGATGGACAGAATGTAGAACAATGTCATACATTCACAACATATAACTTGTGTGCATGCATGAGCAGCTTGAAAGCTATCCTCTCTTCGACGGGGAGCCAGTGGAGGTCATGGAGGCGTTGGGTGATGTGGTTGTGCCTTGGGATGTTGAGGATTAGTCTGGCTGCTGCATTCTGGATGGTCTGGTGTGTGCAGACGAGTTTTGTGTTGATTCCCGCATAGAGAGTGTTGCCATATTCCTATCTGATGGTGATGACCGTTTTCCTGGAGTCGGTGGGTATCCATTTGAATGTTATGCGGACGGTGTTGAAGCATGCCGAGGAGACGGCGTTGATCTGGCAATTCATTTTGAGCGATGAGTCCAGTATGATGCCTGCATATGAGGGCTCTGACTGAAGCCATCCTCCAGGTAAAAGAAGATACCATACCCCTGTCAGTGTAAAACAACATAATTAGCCTCCTGCTCAGACTTGAGCTAGATTGTTTAGCATGTCTCTGTGAAAGAATGGAAACAGTCCCTGCCAGTCCCATTTGCCATCATCAACTCAAAGGAAGAAGTGTTACGGCTGTCCTTTGTTCTTTCATCTGTCAATGTCTGCTTCCCAGTTGGCTAATCCCTGTTAAGTAGCCAGGAACTGCCAAAATTCCAGCCTTCCTGGGGCAGATTCCAAACCATTGTCCTCTAGGAACAGGGTGGTTATCTCCAAACCAAGTGTCTATTGTGCTTCAGTAGCTGATCTGCATGATAAACTAGTTCTGAGCCAGGTCTCTCTTAAACAACACTAAGTTCAAACTTAAAAACTTTTTCCACTCCGAATATCACAAATCTATTTCCACCTTGAGTTATAAGAAACTGTGTGGAAATCTCTTGTGAAGATAAAAAATATAGATCATATTTACACCTGCACCTATTCATTGAACACCCAACCTTACATCCACAGTACAAACTGGTTTGGGTATTCACCGTGATAGCACGAAATTCCCAATATATAACACTTTAATGAATATATTGCACACCATGGGTTGTGGACTTTACAGACTCACTTTGACTTACTTACTATACATGTTAGGTGTCACATATATCAAAGACACTTTTCTCTGTCATGTGTCACTGCAGTGATTTCAAACTGCTATAGTAGAGTTTTTTTTAACTGATTTCGAGTGGTAGAAGTACACATTGCAGCCCATGTATGACATTTAATTTCCATGATATTGGTCCATTTTCTTCAATATTTACTATTGTCTTTCAAGAAAATTAAATAAGCCAATTGAGTAAAGTAAATTTTATCATTACTGTTATAAGGCACCGAATCTTAGTCTCACAGTGCACAGAGATTTAGGACCAGCGAAAATGTAGACTGTCCACTGTCTAAAGCTCATACATTTATTTCACTGATTACAACGATATTGCCACTTTTTAGATCTCACCCACAGACAGCTGTATTTGCCTGTTGTCAACAGGTCTATTGTAATAAAGCCTTATAGCTGGCATTATGTACACTCTACGTTTAAAATCTCAAGGTTACGCTACTAATATATCTTATTTCCCTGCTCTTAATCTAACGGCTCTTACTATTCGCTTGTCCAATCTAATGAACATTTCCATCCCTCCATGTTGTGATTATATGAGCTATTTCCTTTCAAAGATCATTTCAGGACCTCTGCCTCCCCTACTTCTAATCGTTCCCCATCCATTCTCTCTTTATAAAAATGTACCCCATCCCTGTCAGGGCCTTGTTGCTTCTGCTGCCCTCTGCTGTGTCAGGCAGTGGGCATCTTTAAACGTTTATAAAACCGTTGCCAGATAGCTGCCTATGTGTGCAAACAAGCATGCGTGCTAAAATGTGTATCATGCCAGGAGCGTGGGAACTCTTATGCCTTTAAGTGAAAGCAATTTAACATAGCCACCACACATCCGCACAAGTGTGCATGCAAGGCAGACATCTTGGAATCTTTTTCCTTAAGCATTTGAAAACAACGACAGAAAGGTGTCCACCAACGATGATCGCATGAGGATCACATGATGAAAACAATGCATTGGCTAAACCAACAGGTCTGGTCCCCAATGTAACATGTGAAATCTACTGACTTTATCATTACATGTTATTTCTTAGTAGCTAGCAGTTAAGCAGCTGAGTCAAAACCAATACAAAGTGTTGCTTGCAATTTCTGACTCCAGGGCAGTTTTTGCCAGATGGCTGGCCTTTCATATTTATGCACAAGAAACATGTGACAGGCAAGGCTGGTAATACAGAAGATAATGGACATTTACTCACCCACATTTGTACAAGTTGCCTGTAATTCTGAATACTTAGCGGAAACTCCTGAGCAGATGAAAGCCTTGCCCTGCTCTTCTGCTTTCAGAAGAGAAACATGGCATGGAATTTGTCTGTAATGTAAATACCTAATGCCTTTTACATGTCTGTTAATCAGCTTGCAACTATCTTCCAAAAATCCTTATGTCCAAGTAAAGTAAGTCAATCCTTATATTGATGTGGCCAGGAGAGGGTACGTACCCCTCTGTTTACAACATACAGAGATGCTCTTTGTTTAACATCGAATGAAGTACAGTTTAACATGATTTCTGCTGAAAATTTCTTTTTGGTTTCCAGTTTATTAAAATGTGTCATACTAATGATGGGTCCTTATATAAAGAAAATGAATTCAGTTCTCTCGGTTTCTTGCACATTTAATACGTAAGAAATGGCAAAGGTCATTTTAGTGTGATCAGTTGCAAACATTCGAATGCATTGCAAACCAGGAGATTTAGATCCATCACAAAATGCCAAAATATGATCTGGTCATAGAATCCGGGATAATTGGTTTGGCAAGGAATTGGTTGATCTCATATCTTCAGAACAGGCATCAGGTGGTGGCCTTACCACCATTTCGCTCAGGTATTAGGAGAGTGGGACAAGGCGTCCCGCAAGGGTCCGCGATCAGCCCCATACTGTTCAATCTATATCTGTGTCCTCTAGTTAAATTGATCAAATCTTTTGGCATCTCAGTGATCAATTACGCTGACGACACCCAGCTCATCTTCTCCCTGGAAGGCGAAGATGCGGTGTTCACAGATACCTTCCATCGCTGCATGACGGCCACGGCTGACTGGCTGAGGAACAACTCACTTCAATTTAATAGCTCCAAGACTTAGGTTCTTCATTGTTCATCGGACCGCGTCCCACGCGTTCTGCCGCCTGATTTTTGGCCGTCCTCTTCATTAGGTAAGGTTGTGGCGGTGGATTCTGCCCGTAACCTTGGAGTGATGTTTGACTCCAATCTTCAGTTGAACGGTTTTGTTGACAAAACCATCTCTATTTGCATGATGCTACTCCGTATGTTGCGGAAAATTCTCCCCCTGCTGCCACTCCAGGCTAGACCAGAGGTGGTGCGTGGCATTATCCTCAGTAGGATAGACTATTGCAACGCATTGCTTCTGGGGGCTCCTGGTAATTTGATCTCCAAACTGCAACGTGTCCAAAATATGGCCGCAAAATTAGCCCTTGCTAGGCCCCGCGTTGCCTCCTCTTCCCTTGCACTTAAAGACCTACACTGCCTTCCAGTCCAACAGAGAATTCTTTTTAAATCTTCTTGCCTGGTCTTCAAGGCTTTACATGACCAGGGCCCAGTAATGCTACGGAACCTCTTCTCTTGGTATCACGCAGCGAGGCCGCTACGATCATCTTCGTTATACCTGGTTGTGGTTCCTAGGATTAATAGGATTCGAATGGGGGGCCGATCCTTTGGATTCACAGCCGCCAAGCTCTGGAACTCCCTTCCACTATCCTTGCGGAGCTTGGAGGACTTCTCATCCTTCAAGAAAAATTTAAAAACTCACCTTTTTCCCAGAGTTGGCTAAAACGTGTTTGTGTAAAAGGTTTCAGTGGAGTCAGAAGCGCCAGGATACCCTTTGGGTGGCAGTTAGCGCTATACAAATGAAGAAAAGAAAATCCTTGATGCTTTACTTCCTCTTTGAGATTTGAGGGTTTTAAAAACGTTATCTTCTCTTTACATAACTGAATTTCTTCAAGCATTGTATTTGTAAAATTCAGATCTTTATTAATATGTTAGTATGCACACAATCTAGCTCAGCACTAAATGTATTTATAATAGGCTATAGCTCAACGTTTGTAAATGAGACATTCAGATTTATCTATTTTCTAGTTACTATAATCTGGGCAATGATCAGAGAGGCTTTCTAGCGATTTCCACCTGCCCTTTTTTTGAATCCACAGTATTGACTGAAATTATATGATCAAGGTAGTTAGGTGTGGAGGTAAGAACAGAAAATCTATTGTTACCTTTAAATATATATCTTGATGATATTTGGAAACAATATAGGTCGATAATATTGTTCTCAGTATTTTAACATACATTCCTGAGACACTACCTAAGTATAAATATGATACCCAAATGCACTTAGTCAGTCATTCATGCTGGGATTAGAGGAAATATTTACAACAATGCTTAGGGCTATTTACAAATGTGACTTACACTTGTGAATAATTTACTCATAGACTTTAAAGTATATGTACTACTTTGGGCTATTCAAAACCCAGACTGTCAAGTTACTCAAAAGCTTAGACTTACATGTCTCTACCACTTAAAAAAAGAAAGTGTCAACAAACTTACAAGTGTAAGTTACTTCTGAAAAACGATAGGTGTGAATCCGGCACCACACATGGCCAACCATTGGTAATGCAATGCCCTGGAATAAAACATAAGGGATGCTTGGACTTAAATGTAAACCCCATAGGAAATAATGGCAAATTAAATTAAAGTGAATTATTTAAAAAAAGTTATAAATCATTTTTTTTGTATATGCATTTTTTATTTATCATCATAAAGGGCATATTTTATACACTATACATACATTTAAACATTAGCATAATTTTGAACATCATACGGAAAAACACATTGATAAACATTAGACCTAAATAATATGCTAATATGTATGGAGTGGTAAGATATATATACAATAAACAAAGTAGAAAACCTTAGAGTAACCTTAGAGTAACATGATATGCACAGAGAAGCTTTTTAGGAGGGCATATTACTACATTTTTAAATGAATCATATTACATTCCGTCCATCGCAAATGGTCCCCATAGCCTCTCAAGCTTAACCATTGATTTAATTCCCCTTGTCTTTGCTAGAGCTGCTTCTAAACCATAAATATCTCTTATATTCATCCACCAATCTTCTGCCACAGGAGGTGTATCAGAGATCCAGACCCTAGCAACAGCCAACCTGGCAGCAGCCATCAAAATTGTAAAAAGACGTGCTAATGCTGGAACATTATCCTTATATCCCAACATAATTTCGAGATCTGTGAGCGGTTGACCCAGTCCTAATTTAAGATGAAGTATTTGTTCGATTTTGTACCAATATCCCCTTAATTTTGGGCATTCCTTAAATATATGTTTCAAGTTTGCCGTATATACCCAGCATTTTGGGCAGTTTACCTTATCCCCCGTATTGTTTCCCTGGGCCCACTTAGCTATTCTAGCCGGGGTATAATATAGCCTACAAGTAGTACGTAGTTGCTGAAGCTGCAAGCTAACATAGTGAACCGAATCCTCGACGTTACATAAAACCTGTTCGACCATTCTCGGTGTAACAATTGTTCCCAATGTTTGTGTCCACTGTACCACTAGTTTTTCACTACTCTCTGTCCTAAAACTATGTAAATGAATATACATTGAGCCAATAACAGATTTGGACTTACCCCCATAAATGCAGTCCCAGATATCTGATTGTTTAATTTCATTTGCTCCCACATTTGACGTAAGATAGTCTTTGATCTGCATGTATTTAAACAAAAAATGATCTGGGAGTTTATAAACTAGCTGTAAGTCTTTGAATGACTTGAGCCCTTTATCATTATATAGATCACCCAAGCTAGCTATTCCATAAGTCGCCCAGAATTTACCTGCTAGATCATGAAACACAGTAGGGAAAGCTGGATTACCCCATATTGGATAATGTTTATGAAATATCGGTAGTTTGCACCTTGTAGCCATTGCCTGCCAGATATATACAATGTCTATAGTAGTCTTAAATTTTACTCTTTTGTAAAAGTTTGGATCTCTGATTCCATATAGGAATTTTTCTCTCTGTTTTCCTAACATAAGTGTAAATTTAGAGTAATTCTGGCATAGACCGAGCAAGTTCCGAAACCGATCCATAAAAAAATCCCAAAAGTAAAGTTTAAAGTCTGGGAAACCCAGTCCGCCTTGCTCAAAACCAGCTTTGAGCAACTCAATCGCCCTCCTTGGTTTTTTATAGCCTCAAATCAAACTACTGAAAGCACCCTCAAGTTTTTTTAAAAATACATTAAAGATTCAAAGGAACAGAGCAAAATAAAAATAGGAATTTGGGTAAGATATATAATTTATAAAGTTATAAATCTAAATAGTAATAATGTAATGTTATACAATATATAAAAATAGTACATTTGTAATAGTTAGAAAAAATAATTTTGATAGCACTTTTAAATTTACAGTGCATATAACATTACATATTAATAAATATACTTGAATTATGTTTAATTCGTTATGTATATTACTTTTAATAATTTTTAATGCATAACAAAATATATATATTTCTCTTTTAGTTAGAATCATTTTTCAGTAAAATAAAAAAGAAACATAATTTAATGTAACATATTTACATTGATTACAGGCTTATTTTAAAATTAATGTATTAGTTTTCTAGATTTCTTCATTAATTTTGCATTTAAAATAAATACATAAAATTAATTTACAATAATATTTAAAATAAATATATTTGTACAAACATTTTTTCAACATATATCTCTCAAAGGTGGTAACAGAAAATTCAGCAAACTGAGAAACTTGGAATCAAAGTACATTTTTGAGTTTGACACCAAAGTAGCTAAGGGTTTTCAAATGACTAGGAATGTATTGTCCATTTGAACTAAGGTATCTGCTTGTGAGTTGTTTTTAATAATTATTTTTGCTTTTTTAGGCTTGTTCTCCAGTATGATTTTGAACTTTATACAATGTCTCACATTGGTGGGCTGGGTACATTCCATGCCATTGATAAGGAAATTCTTCTGCAGCTAAGGTGTTGCTTTTGAAAGTTTTTTTGCTCATCTGTCAGCTGTTTCGATTATACCTCCCCAGACTAGCATTGTTATAATGATATATAACTTGCTATACGTCACTTTTTGTACATTGTTTCTCAGTGCATTTGTGGAAAGCATATGGTGTGACTGATATATTTAGGGAAACCATATTGTTTTGTAGATAGTATTACAAATGATATGTCAATATTGTACCCACAAAGGGCTTTGTTCTTGACAGATTTTCCACCAAGTCTAATTAATTTTGGTCCTGGATATTCCTTATGCCTCAGTTAAAAAATGTGTTTATTCACTGGCGTTGCTGTATTAAGTTTTGATCTGAACAGTGATTTGCTAATATACAGACCAAGCATAGGCAAATCACTTATATATTGATTTTTGGACATAAGTGTGCCCATTATTTTTTAATTCTATCCTATTTATTGTCATCAGCGGCATAATAATGTTGTTATTGTGGTTGTCACTATACCTTTCAATTCGCATTAACATTATATATGGACAATATTTATGAACTTTGGCCTTGTGTCCACCTACATTATATATTGTGCATATGATATTGATTCGTTTGTAGTATTTGGGCACTGCAATGCTAGACATGTAATGAATTGGGTCTACCATAGATGATTTGTTGTACGTGTTGATGTCCTGGTCATGTTACAAAATGGCTCCATTTTATGAAGGTCTTTAGCAGGCACCTGTAACCTGTTCAGAATGTTTATTATTCAGCATGTCTGCAGTTTATTTATGTTTTTGTGGCCTCCTTTCTTCCTTATCAATGGACAGGACGGTCACCGAAACTTGATTAAACAACTTCACTTCATTGCATCTCAGAGCATGTGTTTTCTTTTCAGCAGATATTTAGGACTGCAACCAGTGTTGTGTTCTATTTTCCTATTTTAAATAATGTACACACATGTCATCTTTTATTATTCTGTTAAAAAAGGTGCTCAATTTAAAAAATATTTAGGGCTATGTTAAAAATATGGGAATTAATCATACATAACAATGTAAATGTAATTTACATATTTTTTGTAACTGTATTACAATATCAAAATTTCTACCTTTTTAAAACCTGTTTTGGAATATTTACTTTATGTAAATGCAATTCACAAAACTACAGTCAGAGATCTCTGCCTCACCAATCTGTTCCGTAAAGAGATATCAGCCCCGATGGCAGAAATATGTGCACAAGTATAGGATTTAGTAGCAAATGTTTTTTTTTTAATTCTTTATTTTCAATGTAGCATATAAAACATTTCCATTTTCTATTGAGATATTTGCATGAAGTGAATATAGAACTCGAAATTTGTACAAATAAATTATACATAAGCCAGAAAAATGCACACACAGAATTAATTACGGGTAGTTAAATGCTGAAGTTCATTTTATCTAGGTCTAAATTATCAAATATCCTGGCCCACTACTGAAATGAATTACTTTCAATCCTTCCATATTCTATTTAGCTTGACCACTGAACCCACCCTTTTTGTGTATGAAATTTCCCTCCTAAAATCTCTTTGCATTTTGATGAACCACTGGGAAAATGTTGGTATAGCATATAAAACATTTCCATTTTCTATTCAGATATTTACATAAAGTGCATATAGAAATCGAAATTCATACCAATAAATAATACATAAGCCTGAAAAATGCACACACAGAGTTCATTAAGGGTAGTTAAATGCTGAAGTCCATTTTATCTAGGTCTAAATTATCAAATATCCTAGCCCACTTCTGAAATCAATTACTTTCAATCCTTCCATATTCTATTTAGCTTGACTACTGAACCCACCCTTTTTGTGGTGTATTATGTATCCCTCCTAAAATCTCTTTGCATTTTGAGGAACCATTGGGACATTGTCAGTATAGCATATAAAACATTTCCATTTTCTTTTCAGATATTTACATAAAGTGCATATAGAAATCGAAATTCATACAAATAAATAATACATAAGCCTGAGAAATGCACACACAGAATTCATTAAGGACAGTTAAATGCTGAAGTTCATTTTATCTAGGCCTAAATTATCAAATATGCTAGCGCACTACTGAAATCAATTACTTTCAATCCTTCCATATTTTATTTAGCTTGACTACTGAACCCACCCTTTTTGTGTATGAAGTTTCCCGCCTAAAATCTCTTCGCATTTTGATTAACCATTAGGAAAATGTCTGTATAGTCACTGATTTACAAATGGCAAGAATTAACGATCTTGTAACCAAAGTGGCAATAAAAATAAATTGTCATTGAATGAGAGTGAGTTTACCTTGAACCTCTACTCTCCCTAAAGGGCAGCAGAGGCATCGGGAGGAAGATCAACTGCCAGACCTCTTCCAATTTCCCAAAAAAACACCCTTCCAAAAATTCATTAAATGGGTGCATGTAAATACTACATGCATCCGTACCCCTATTACATTTTGACATCTGATAATAAAGCATCTATTTACTAAAAAAAGCCATCTTACTCAGATATGCGGCTCTTATAGCCTTACAGCTCAGTTTATTAAATCCTTGCCATTGTTGAAAATTAAGGCAGCAGCCAATCGACTCAGAAATTCTTTCTAGGTGCTTTAAAGTCATTTCCTTATTCTGAGCGGGCTTAAGCAGTTTATTCCAATTCCCAACCCCTCTAATTCAAAGTATTACATGAGCCTAACCCAGTTGTGAAACCACCACAACTATATGAGTTTATTTAACTGGAGCAGAATTTCTTTATCTGAAAGTAGCTAAAGAGAAGAGACATCTTTATATTAATGTTCTGCTCTCTGATTTCCTGCTAGGTTAACAAGCTCTTATTTTTAAAGCAGTCTTGTAACTTATGTAAGCCTTGTTTAGCCCATTGTCCACAAATCTGAGAAGGCAACTGAAGCTCCAAAGGGATGAATTCCACTAACATCAGTTGAAGGTATAACCAGGGGGATTGTAATGGCCTCCCAGACTTTTCGGAAATAAGAAGATATAACCCTGGAGATTTCATAGTGTGATTTTTTCAGAAGTTTGGGAATTTGCAAAAAAGGAACAAGACCAATTTCACATTTTTTAAGCATTAAAGTCAAAAAGAAATTAGCAGAGTACATCTCTTCTGAATTATTATAATTCAACCAGTTAATGAGTGATGCTTAATGATATAGTCATATGTTAGGTAACGCAAGGTCTCTGTCTTGCACATTTAGTTGTAAGGTTTCATATTTCAGTCTGGTTTTTTTTGTCTTCCATATAAAGTGTCTTATTTTAAAGTTAATCTGGTCAAAAAAGGGCTGAGGGACCTTAACCATTAAATTAGAAAATAAAAATAAAAAAGAGGGAGAATGTTCATTTTAAAAAGAGCCACTCGTCCCATAATTGTCAAGGGTAGGTCCTTCCATTGCATAAATAAATTACGCACCTTATTAAGTGTAGGAATAAAATTGAGCAAAAATAAGATATCCAGGCAAGAAGTAAAAAATATCCCTAAGTACCTTATGGGTTGAGACATTGAATAATAATGTTCCTGCATTGAAAACTAATATATCCAAAGAGCAGTTAAAGAACAGGGCGTCTGAATTTGCTTGGTTTATTTAATACCACCGAAAGCCGTGAATTTGCTTATTTTAGTGAAGGTTCACGAGATATTATCTTCCTTGGCGGTCAAGTTCAAAGCTATCATCCGCGAACAGCTCAAGTTTTGCAGAACCAGGAACAGGGGGTAAAATATCGTGACCATGCCTAATTGCACAGGCTAATGATTTAATGAACAGGGAATAGAGTGTTGGAGAGAGGGGTCAGCCTTGGCACTTCCCCTGGCTAGTAGAGATATGGCCGGCTCTATTATTCCCATTTACAATTTGCAAGGATTTTTGAAAAGATCTTATAATTATTGTTAAGTAAACTTATTGGCCAAAAAGAAATGACCTCCTCCTCAGGTTTCCCTTTCTTGACAAAGGTAACTACTGCAGCTTGAGTGAGTAGCAGGGACTTAATTTCCTTTAAGTATCCCATTGAAATAAAATCTCAAAAAGATATTCAACTGAGGTAGGAAAATCTTATAAACCTCATTTGGAATCCCATCAAGCTCTCTTGCTTTAGCAGATGGTGATGAAATCTCTGCATGGTTAACTTCATCTAATGTGATTTCCGCAAGCAGAGAATCTCTCTGTTTTCTAGATAATGAGGGGCAATTAATCCCATTTAACCAGTTAACAGCTTCCTCTATTGAGGTATTGTGGGGGTCAGAATAAAGCTCCCTATAATCTTCAAGACAAATGGCTGCAATTTCATGAGGGTGAGATGTGGATCTGCTAGTAGCTGGGTCCTTTATTTTTTCAATACTATTCATATTAGCCCTAAGCTTAGCTGACCAAGCCAGGTATCTAGCGATATGATCATTTTCTTCATACTATTTTTGTAGTACTGAATCATGAGCTAGGATCTCCTTGGAGGTAAAAAAAAAGTCTTGTAAGTTATTCTGTGCTTGGCAAAGCTTATTTTTACCTTCCAAGGAGGGCAGAGTTAGATAACTTGCCGTGGCTATGGAGAGTTGCTTTTCTATCTGAGATCTTTCTTCATACTCTTTTTTCCTCTTATGGACTTTATATGCATTTACCTCCCATCTAAAAAAATCCACCTCATATTGCATATTGAGAAGCTGTATTAACATTGAGGTTTCAAGAACTCCTTTAATGCCAAGCGCATATGGACCACCCACTTCTCGTCTACTAATAGAGACTTATCAAGTACCCATCTGAACTCAGTGTTTGAATTTGAACTTGAAATAGAACTGGTATTAGTGCATGGTCAGAGAAGGGATTTTCAATGATCTCGGATTCAGTGTTTAAGAGAGCATTGGAGATAAAAAAAATCAATCCAAGAGTAAGAGTGAAATGTCCTTGAATGGCATGTTTACTTCATCTCGCAAGGGAATTAATCTACCCAGTAATCCGCTTATGTCCCAGGCAAGGATTGTGCAAAAAACTCACAACCTGCAACCCAATAATGAACAGGCCACACCACTCCCAGTGACACCTGCACAAGGTTAAAGAGGGTTCCACTACTGTTGAACCTAACCTAACCAGCCAACACGTCGACCACTTCTATACAGTAGTAGAGGCCAATCATCCTGCCTTTTCACTTCCGACACCGCCAAATTTAATTTACTCTACTGTACCCCCTTTACAATAACCCCAATGGCATGTTTACAAAATACCACCACAGGTGCATGCCTCCACAGGCAATTCCTAAGGCAATGCGCTACCTTAATGTAAGTAGTTCAGCGTAGGCCAGTTTTAAACCTCCTTGTTGTACGTTTGTTTCCTTCTTTCCTTTTTCTTTCGCCCCCACAGGTCTTCAACTGCCCAGTACATTTCTACTAGGGCACCAATCTACTGCGTCAGGTCACCCACCTATAATTTAGGAGCCTGATTACCAGTTGTGCACTATAACACCATTTAGGTCCTGAAGAAGTGCCAAACGACTCATTAGGAGCGACTAATGCACGAAACATGTCGACCCACCACACTGCGACAGCCCGGTAGGAACATTATATCCTTATAGGGCGTCCACAGTCTTTTTAAGTAGGCAGGATCTATCAAAACCATCAACATTTCTTCTGAATAGGACTGATCCAGACCTATTTTAAGATCTACTTCTTGTGCACTACACTTACCTTGCCCTCCTACCCGCACGCACTCCACGGCTTCTTCAAAAAGATTTCTGGCAAATAGCCCCGTTTATGGTGAGCCCGTTGGGTATTGCAGCGCCGACCCGATGAGGAGCAAAGCCCAATGATGAAGCATGACATCCTTTGGGGTGTGTGAGGGTATCAGGTAGAAAGACCTGTCTCCGTCCACTTTAGGAACTGCATACCCTTTGCAGCAGAATACTCTAATTCACCCATATTCTTTGTATTTGACAATACTGGAGCAGTCTGCGAAATGGATGGATCTGTGGGTGGAGTCGTGAATGATGTTTCAGCTCCAGCTTCAACTGCAGTGGTGAACAAGGAAGCATCCAGGGTTAGGCCACCTCCTATGTCCCGAATAACAGAGATTTCATTAGGCTTGGATTCAGTGAAGCCTATTAACTTTGACTGACTCTATATATTAAGCCCTGAAAAAGGCGGGTAGGCTGTGTACTGTTTATTGGCTGAGGAACCCCTACTGACGGTGATTCAAGTGTTGCCAAAGGGGTTTTATCTTCACTCGGAAGAGAGTCATGATTAGTTGAGCTGGGAGAGGACTCTGAGGCATTATTAGGATCTTCCTTATTCTTAACCGGTAATGGACCCCACATAGAGGCAAGATCCTTAAAACCCTGCTGAACTTTGGATACCTGCTGTGAAACATGTCCCTGTTGAATGTCAAAAGAACAATTGATGGACAGAATGCAGAACAATGTTATACAATCACTCCAGTACAGAGATCTGGCCCTAAATCCATAATTTTTTTGCTCACCATGCCATTCCAGTTTGGACCCAGCCATAAGCAAATCAGCCTTGACCCTGCGCCCAATGGGAACAGTCCAGCCCGAACTGCCAGGCCAGGTTCTCCCTGGACTGGAAACAAGCATCCTAGGACCAGTTTTGTGCTTTCTGCCCCCATCAGCCAGGATAGCTTGACTCCAGTGGCATGGAGAGCACGGGACCCATGGCTGGGCATAACCGTCCCACTCGGCATGTCAAATGCAAAAAGAACAATTGATGGACAGAATGCAGAACAATGTCATACATTCATCCCAGCACAGAGATCTGGGCCTGAATCTATTGATTTTTTGCTCACCATACCATTCCAATTTGGACACAGCCATATGCAAATCAGTCATGACCCTGCGCCCAATGGGAACAGTCTTGCCCGAACTGCCAGGCCAGGTCCTCCCTGGACTGGAAATAAGCATCTTAAGGACCAGTTTTGGGCTTTCAGCCCTCATCAGCCAGGGTAGGTTGACTCCAGTGCCATGGAACCCAATGTGAACAGTCCTGAGCAAACTGTCAGACCAGGTCCTTCCTGGACTGGAAACAAGCATCCTAGGACCGGTTTCGGGCTTTCAGCCCTCATCAGCCAGGATAGCTTGACTCCTAAGGCATGGAGAGCATGGAACCCACGTCTCGGCATATCCGTCCCACTCGGGGTGACAAATGCAAAAAGAACAATTGATGGAAAGAATACAAAACAATGTCATACATTCACCCCAGTACAGAGATCTGGGCCTAAATCCATCGTTTTCTGGCTCACTATGCCATTCCAGTTTGGACCCAGCCATATGTAAATTAGTCTTGACCCTGCCCCCATTGAGAACAGTTAACCCTGAACTGCCGGCCAGGTCCTCTCTGGACTGGAAACAAGCATCATTGGACCGGTTTCTGGCTTTCAGCCGTCATCAGCCAGGATAGCTTGACTCCATTGGCATGGAGAGCATGGGGCACACGTCTGGGCATACCGTCCCACTCGGGGTGACAAATGCAAAAAGAACAATTGATGGACAGAATGCAGAACAATGTCATACATTCACCCCAGTACAAACATCTGCGCCTAAATCTATTGTTTTTTTGCTCATCATGCCATTCCAGTTTGGACCCAGCCATGTGCAAATCAGTCTTGACCCTGTGCCCAATGGGAACAGTCCAGCCCAAACTGCTAGGCCAGGTCCTCCCTGGACTGGAAATAACCATCTTATGACCGGTTTCGAGCTTTCAATCCTCATCAGCCAGGGTAGCTTGCCTCCAGTGGCATGGAGAGCATGGGACCCACATCTGGGCATACCCGTCCCACTTAGGGTGACAAATGCAAAAAGAACAATTGATGGACAGAATGCAGAACAATGTCACACATTCACCCCACTACAAAGACCTGAGCCTAATTCTATCGTTTTTTTGCTCACTATGCCATTCCAGTTTGGACCCAACCATATGCAAATCAGTCTAGACCCTGCGCCCACTGGGAATAGTCCAGCCGGAACTGCCAGGCCAGGTCCTCCCTGAACTGGAATCAAGCATCCTAGGACCGGTTTCGGGCTGTCAGCCCTCATCAGCCAGGATAGCTTGACTCCTGTGGCATGGAGAGCATGGGACCCATGTCTGGGCATACCTGTCCCACTCGGAGTGACAAATGCAAAAAGAACAATTGTTGGACAGAATGCAGAACAATGTCATACATTCATCCCAATACAGAGATCTAGGACTAAATCCATTGTTTTTATGCTCACCATACCATTCCAGTTTGGACCCATCCATATGCAAATCAGTCTTGACCCTGTGCCCAATGGGAACAGTCCAACCCAAACTGCTAGGCCAGGTCCTCCCTGGACTGGAAATAACCATCTTATGACCGGTTTCGAGCTTTCAATCCTCATCAGCCAGGGTAGCTTGCCTCCAGTGGCATGGAGAGCATGGGACCCACATCTGGGCATACCCGTCCCACTTAGGGTGACAAATGCAAAAAGAACAATTGATGGACAGAATGCAGAACAATGTCACACATTCACCCCACTACAAAGACCTGAGCCTAATTCTATCTTTTTTTGCTCACTATGCCATTCCAGTTTGGACCCAACCATATGCAAATCAGTCTGGACCCTGCGCCCACTGGGAATAGTCCAGCCGGAACTGCCAAGCCAGGTCCTCCCTGACCTGGAATCAAGCATCCTAGGACCGGTTTCGGGCTGTCAGCCCTCATCAGCCAGGATAGCTTGACTCCTGTGGCATGGAGAGCATGGGACCCATGTCTGGGCATACCTGTCCCACTCGGAGTGACAAATGCAAAAAGAACAATTGTTGGACAGAATGCAGAACAATGTCATACATTCATCCCAATACAGAGATCTAGGACTAAATCCATTGTTTTTATGCTCACCATACCATTCCAGTTTGGACCCATCCATATGCAAATCAGTCTTGACACTGCGCCCAATGGGAACAGTCCAGCCCGAACTGCCAGGCCATGTCCTTCCTGGACTGGAGAAAAGCATCCTAAGACCGGTTTCGGGCTTTCTGCCCTCATCAGCCAGGATAGCTTGCCTCCAGTGGCATGGAGAGCACAGTACCCTCGTCTGGGCATACCCGGCCCACTCGAGCTGACAAATGCAAAAAGAACAATTGATGGACAGAATGCAGAACAATGTCATACATTCACACCAGTACAGAGATCTGGGCTTAAATCCATCGTTTTTTTTTGCTTACCATGCCATTCCCCTGCTGAATGTTGGGCCTTCCAAGGCATAACTGACTTACAGCCTTATTGGGAGAAACTCTACCAAATTCACCACTGAATTGTCAAAATGTGATCTCTTTGGGGGGTGAGCCATTACGTCAGGTTTTCAAATCCTTTGAGGAGTTTGCCACAAGACGAGGTTTTACAGTTGCTTCTCTGGAAATTCTTTTCATATTGCTTGTCCTTTTTTTCATGGCAGAAAAATAGAGGCTTGTGAGGAGGGTGCAAGCTGCACCCAAAACCTAGTTAGGCCGCTTCCGCACCCAATCCCCTATAGCCACTTCTATTGGGACAACCTAATGCCCTCTCCTTCAACAACCATTCCCCAAAAATGCTTATTTGACAATATGTATAAGTTGTTGCGAATTTTAGAGAATAGCAAAATATAAAAACGCCGGTCAAGAAAGCTAACCTGTAGTTTAACCCCTGTTTGCCTTCCTCGGTCTCAATGTCCCTGCCCCCTGGTACCAACAACCCCTCCATCTCTGTCCATTGGTAATTCATCTCCCAGAGTCATACTCAGGGCCGGACTTGGAACAGTAACCGGCCCTGTCACACTGCTCAGCTGCCCCCGCCTCGGGTGAGGGGGAGTGCAGCCGAGCAGTTTGCGAAGGCCGATTTCGGCCGATTTTGTTACCGGGGCCCGATATTGTCGACCCCGGTAACAAAAACGCTCCCCAGGGGACCTAAAGTGGTCCCAACCATGCAGCCTTCCTGGGGAAATGCCCAGTGCCCACTATGGCCAGTCCGGCCCTGGTCATATTAGTGGAGGTGGCATGAAAACTCTTTCCTTGAATGCTCTGATGAGCTCCCTTCAGAGCGTGTTCCATAGCAAGCGTTCCAGCCTTAGAAGCAGCCACCCCGAATCAGCTGGTGACTCTCCACTCGAGCCACCCCTTGTCGACCGCTAGTACTTCAGATTTCTGTATTACCGTTGCACAGCCGCAAGCCGCTCAGCCCATCCAACTTTCAGCCACAGAGCACGAGGGGTGTTCCTGTGGCCATCTAGTAGTAAATGTGGTTTGGACAAATGGGAATGGTAGGAGAAAGGGGAACAATCCCTATGTAATTGGTGGGGATAAGGGACATTGAATGCTACAATTAAGGAGGACAAACCAATTTAAAACACAAAGTTAGGACAATTGCAATATCGCAAAACGCATATTTAATACTACTAATATAGTGCAAGCGACAAAACAGGCTTGAAAGTGTTCCAGCCTAACTTCGGACTGGGAGAAATACCACACATGGCCATCCACTGGATAAGTAACACTTTCCTTTGGAAATCAGTGGAGGTAACATTTTAAATTGTATTTTCATTACTAAATAATGTTAAATACATCACAAATACAATAATGTGTATATTGCATACACGATTTTGAGAATAAACTAATTTAAAATGTATTATTTGGGTTACATTTTAGTGCAGGAAATAATTAACATCTATCTATCTATCTATCTATCTATCTATCTATCTATCTATCTATCTATCTATCTATCTATCTATCTATCTATCTATCTATCTATCTATCTATCTATCTATCTATCTATCTATCTATCTATCCATCCATCCATCCATCCATCCATCCATCCATCCATCCATCCATCCATCCATCCATCTATCCATCCATCCATCCATCCATCCATCCATCCATCTATCTATCTATCTATCTATCTATCTATCTATCTATCTATCTATCTATCTATCTATCTATCTATCTATCTATCTATCTATCTATCTATCTATCTATCTATCTATCTATCTTTCAGTGTGTCTGTCTATCTATCTATCTATCTATCTATCTATCTATCTATCTATCTATCTATCTATCTATCTTTCAGTCTGTCTGTCTGTCTATCTATCTATCTATCTATCCATTTATCTATCTGTAAAGTTTTTTCTGTTCACTCTTGACCTTGGAAGCCTACACGTTTGCACCCCTTAACTTCCAGTGCCCTCCTACATCTTATATTACTTTGGGTGGGCCACCCACTAGTCTCTCCACATATTAGATAAAGATGCAGTGCTATTACCATAATTTACAATCCCTGTGGCAACAAATTATAGACTGAATGCTGAATGAACCACACATTAACCCCCAGTCCCGAGATCTGTGTTAAATTCATTGTTATTTTGCTTACTATGCCACACCAGTTTACACCAGGCCATATGCAAATCAGTCTTGGCTCTGCTCTTCAAAGGAGTAGTCCAGCCCGAACTGCCAAGCTGGGTCCTCCCTGGAACAGAGACAAACATCCAGAGACCGGTTTTAGGGAAACACCCCTCATCTGCCAGGTCTGCTTGAATCCAGTGGCACAGCAAGCAAGGGACCCATGTCAGGGCATACCCAACCCACTTTGGGCAAAAGGTGCTACGGCAACAAATGATGGATGAAATGCTGTATGAACCAAACATTCATCCCCAGTCAAGATAGCTGGGTAAAATCCATCATTTGTTTTGCTACCTACCCCACCCCAGGTTGGTTCCACCCATATGCAAATTAGTCTTGACCCTGCTACACATGGGAGCAGTCCAACCTGTACAGACAAACCGGGTCCTCCCTGGACCGGAAACAAGCATCCTGGAACCGCAGCACCTCCTACACTCTCTCACAAGATGTGCACTACTGAGCAATGGGAAACAGCGTTTATAACGCTGTCTCCACAGCGTGGTAACTTTACAACGTGGTTGTTACAACGACCGCATTGTTACCACGCTTGTCATTACATCGCAAGTCATATCAATGACTTGCTGTAGGGGGGGTGCAACACCAGGGAATGTGTTGGATTTTAAATCCAACACCTTTCTGCTGTTGCACAACTGGAGTAGGAACAGTAATTAATACTACTCCTAAGTCCAGCGCCCCCCTACAGCAAGTCGTTGATACAACTTGCCATGTAATGGCATGCGTGGTAACAACACAGTTGTTGCAATGACTGCATTGTAAAGGTATGTGATTCCTGAGCAAATTGGCTTCCTTTCTGGTGCAGAAACTGATTCCACATGGACCAGCCCAGGTGAAGTGACAACTGGTCATGACCTCCTACACTTCAAGTAGTGCCTATTGCCCTCTTGAATTGGTGAAGCGTACAAGATTCAAAGTGTGCATCGTAAACAGTTGGTCGAGACTGACCATAATTTCTGGGCTTGTGGACCACTACTGGGTTTCACAATTTTTGTGCAGAGATGAAACTAAACATTAGTGTATTAGTGAAGGACTGCATACAGGGACTACATCTTCATGGCTGCCTCCTTCCTTGTTTGCTGCAACTAAGTTTAGATCAAGATCTTGTTCAAATTACTACCGTGGCCAACCTGTGGGGATCTAGATACTACATTACATCTTTTACTGAGAGACCCAGTCTGCCTTACATTTCCACACACCAACAGACTGGGAGGACCTCTGTTACTTGGTATTGGACTACCTTGCCCGAGAGTACCAGGTCACCCAATCTGCTCTTCAGGAAGTTGGCTTAGGCTCACCATCGGCTGCTATGTGTTGCTGGATGCTACCATTCACCATGACCCTGACTACACACAAACTAAAGGAAAACGTATTTGTATATGATTGTTGCGAAAATTGATCTTCATGATTAAACAAACTCTAGCCTCTGGCCTGGGGATTCAGAGAGGTAATCGTCCTCAGTCTTCCAGAACCATGGACTGCCTCTTTTTTAACCAAGTAGGAGAATAGTAGCATTTGAACTCACAGTCCATATTCTAGAAGGTACATTGTCTGTAGACTTGTTATTGCTGTTGTTGGTGTTCATTGCCGGTATCCCATCACCTGTCTGCAACTCCTAGAACTAGAATGTCCAGTGGTTCCCTTGCTGCAGACCCTTGAATACCTTAATACCACCTTTAGTGGAAAATCTACTGCACAGGTACCGAAACTAGCTATTGATAGCTGGACGGAGTGTGTAGTTAGGCACCGACTAGGCACTGTCCCTGAACCCTATAAATATTCAATTATTTTTTGCTACGCATCACCAAGCACCGTGTTGCTCTGCATCCAGGAAAATCAGACATTTCTTGAAGTTCAGAAGGTTTTATGGTACATAAGCCTAACATGAAATGAAGGAGCTCACAAGCAGACTGTGGTGTGGGGCCCCTGAGACTCTTATAACTACTAGACATTCATAAACATGTGGCCGACTGGCAGGGCTCTGAAGGGTGGGAAAAACCCCTGCAGTGCAAAAGCTGCAGGATTCTTTCTGTGTTACCCTCCTCCCTGGCAGGTGTATTGAAACCCATTACCTTTCCAGTACAAGAAAACTGAAACCATTTATCTCAGCTGTGCAAAGAGATCCATTTGACCCTTTGAAGTACTTTTGAACTATAACTTTACAAGACAGTGGTTTGGCGCTGCTGCTGCTCTCATCGTTTTGCAAGGACCAGAGATTGAGGTATCCCACAGCGACAGACTCAGACTGTGAACACCATCCACTTGGTGTCAATGGCCAGAGGGGAAATATGTATGATGCTTCATGCATGCGCCTTATGATAGTGATAGGGGTTATATCTCTGGCCAGAGCTAGAGAATTCTGGTTTTCTTTGTTAATCATTTCTTTAACTTTAGTACGTTTTTATAATTTATATCAACCTATTCATATTTTTCAATGTAGAGCACTGAATGCAAGGGTAGGTTTATTGGGTGATACTGCTGTATTATCTGTGAGTTTAGAAACCAAGGGCCCGATGTAGGTAATTCTTATTTACCACTTCTTAAATACCGAATTTTACCGATTCGGTATTTAAGAAGTGGTAAATATGAAGGGGGGAGATGTAGGTATTTCCAGATGTGTAAATACCGAATCTTTAAGATTCGGTATTTACCGAATCTGGAAATACCGAATCGGTATTTCCTATTGATTCCTATGGGCTGTGAAGCCCATAGGAATCAATGGGCAATACCGATTCTGTAATTACAGAATCGGTAAATACCGATTTTAGCAAGGGTGCAGGGGGTGTCACTTTGACACCCTCTGGCACCCCAAAAATAGGCATGTGCGCCATGTGGCACACAGACATGCCCTAAGGGCATGTCTGTCTGTCACATGGCTAGGTGTGCATGCACACATGTGCATGCACACCTGAGTTCGGTATTTTAACACCCAATTGGATTGGGTGTTAAAATACCGAATGTGAAAGGCCTGCGGCACTCAAAGATGTGCTACCTACATATGCTTTTACAGACTCGGTATTTTTACCGAGTCTGTATTTACCGATTCGGTAATTTTACAGAATCTGTAAATACAGATTCGGTAAAATACCGATTCTGTAAAGCATGCTCCTACATCTCAAAATCCAATTACCGGTCGGTAACGGCCGAATTCGGCCGTTACCGACCGGTAATTGGCCACCTACATCCTGCCCCAAATATTGAATGCTCTACCGCTTTATCCGTCTAGAGTTCAGTAGTACTATGCCTACAGGACGCCAGCAGTAAAAGACTCAGAATGATACATTTAGAGCTAGTAACCTCTGACTGCCGGATAGGCACCCCTAATCAAACATTTCCGACTCAACCAACATGTCAGCCCTGTTTAATTGTCATTTCATGAGCATTTGAATAGTTTTAAGTGGGAAGTCATCGACTACATTTCAGAATAATGCAACATACAGGAGCAAACGAAAGCATGTTATTCGTTTTCCTGAAAAAAATCAGTAAATTTATTGATCGGTCTGAAAGTTCTGCCAATAAAATATTCCACTAACATATTCAAGACGGGAACACACAATTGAGTAGCATAGACGATAATGAATTTGTCAGCTTAATTTCGTAGAGAAAAATATATTTAGACACGCAATTGTCAGTTTTTTGGGGATAACACTGAAATGTTATTTCAGAGTAATTGTTGATTTCTTCAGAATGCGGTGATTACCTATTGAAAGAACTATCTTGATAATGGCAAAGATGTAAGAAAATGCAATTTCATCTGGTTTAACAAATGCTTCAGAATAACATAAAAAAATATGGCGGATATTCTGTTACAATGCCTATTTTTCCTCTGAAGATCTGGATTTCTTCATTTAATTAATGCTTTATCCTCCTTATTGTTTATCTTCAACACTAAGGGGTATATTCACACGAACGTGTGCTAAACATCACCAAAAAATGCTAACCCACCTTTACACATCGCAGCCTATCGCGGGAAAATACCCATGTGTTAACGTGGAATTCACAACACAGCAGTACCATGCGATAATCCGCCGAAAATGCAGCCAATGTCTAAGATACAACCACTGCAACAGAGATAAAAAAAAAAAAAACAAACGTGTACAAAGACGCGATATGCCCAAACGCAATAAGAAATCAGTGACAACCAGCGAGAGGCCAGCAATACCCACGTGTAATGCAGCATACGTTAAATGACACTAAAAAAACGTCATCAACTGCCGAGTACCACAGATGCACCCTGACCCACTGCAGAGGACAACATGTACCCCACAATCCCCACGGAGGAACACCCAGGAATACAGGGCCCGTGGAAGGCCAAAGAGAAGAGGAAGAGGAAGACGGGGTACAGTTGCCAGGAAAACCCGATTATCGCCATGGATGATCCAGAACACCACCACCAACTTTACGTCATCTCCAACGTGTCATTGGCAAAAAAAGAGGCAAATATGGCACACCACCCCGGACGATGTGCATGCCGTCGCATGGCAGAGGAGGACAATGGAAGAGCACAAGAGGCCCTGGACTGATGTAAATGGCAAAACCAAGCAAAAACTCGCTGCCAACACAGAAGCAGCAACGTAGCCCGGAGGAGGGGGGCCAGCTGAACACCAGGAACTGAATGACACGGAAAAGATGGTGGCCACATTCACCAGACGGGAGATGGTGACAAGGGTCGGGGATCCGGACACTGTCCAACATGACCCGACACCACATCAACCGAGTGCGCACTGACCAGGGAGTAGGTGGACGGGGGAGACTGGCCCAATGACACACATGCACAATTAAGCAAAGCACATTGCACACCCACAATGACTCAGGATCATGTCCCTGATCCCACAGGAATACTTTAGCACACATGCAAACACCAAGTAGTCCCATGTGCACCATGTGCCCAAAGGGGCACCCACACAACACATCAACAAGCACACAACCAACACATGCACACGTGCGAAACACAGCAAACATGCATATACGTCAGCCACACTGACTATGCAAGAGACACCACATGACGAGTAGCATGACTGCAGTCCAATCACCATGACAATGTACAAAGCACAACACTGAGGTGGCTGAGTGCGGACCACAACCGGAAAGGAGCAGGTCACACTCGGACACAACCACCTGCACAAACAACCCCTGAGGTCAGCAACACATCTGTGGACAAACCATGCCCAATAGTCACAACTCGACAAAGATCACAAGATATCCAAGTCTGCAACATCTCAACATCGTGAAAGCACAGACCTGACAGGCACACCGCCTGAAACGGACCAGTGGCAGACAAATCAGAGCCGCAGGAGCGAATCAACCACAGTTCAGAAAAAGCACATAAGTATACGTGCACCTCAACATTGACAACATCCCGGTACAAACAGCAACACCTCCACAACAGAATACAGGGCACTACTGGTGCCGCAAATGTGCATAACATGGCAAATCACATTTGGCGCAGCAGGAAACTGTGACATGACGATGTACAAGTACAACCTTGTTATATTTTGTATTTTAATCTCTTGTATTTCCCTTTTAAATTACTTTATGATGTTTCCCCTTTACACCACTATCCCTTAGTTCTGTGCACATGCACCTGTCTGTAGATTCTATTTAGAATTGTTTATGTGTAAATGTGTTGTACTGGCAGATGCCTGCTGGGAACTAATGAAGTGAGTACTGTGCTGTCTTATTAAACCAGTACCAACTCAACTTGGACTTATCTGAATTATTTACAACTTATATACTACAAATTTGGCGACGAGGGAAACCTGTACCTTTCTACTCTACAACCTACAGCACAGGAGTAGTACATTGGAACATTTTCTACAATTTTTGTGTTTTTGGACTCCGTTATTCACTGTTAAAATTTTCAACCATCTTTATTTTTTTCTTTACTTCCTTGGATACTTCTTCCCAAAAACGTGATTTTAAACCTTTGGGATATATTCTGCAAAATGTCATCGTTTTGAGACTCATGCTGCTTTGCCTGCTTGGTTTTCTATGACTGGTTGGATTACTTGCTCTACATCGTTTTAAATCTCTTGAAAGACCTTCTGTGGCGAGGATCGTACTTTTTATGTCAACTGAAGGAACTTTTGGGAAAGTTACAAGGTTTGACCAACCTGTCGGCAAAAAACTGGAAATCGGCATTTTTCAAATTGCCATCACGCATCTGCATCGCTGTTTATTCACGCGCGTTCCATGTCCTGACGTCTTCAACATCCAACTTCGGCCTTAAACGCTCTACGCAAGGCTGTTAGAGGAAAGAATATCAAGAAGCGTGGCTGAAACGCTCTGACGTCAACACGCGACGTGTAGCGCCATCTTGTGTTGCCATAACAACGCAAGAAACTCTTCACGAACAGCGTTTGAGTTTGCTTCACTTGAAATTGAAGTTATTTGATGTTAAATCATCTATTTTCAAAGCGGTTTTCGCTAGATGAGCTGTGGACGTTATTTCCAGTCTACTAAAATCGGCAAGCAGCACTTTCAAGATTCTCCAATTTTAAAAACAGTTTCCATTAGTTTTTTTTTTAAGGAAAGGGAAGCGTTCTCAGTGAATTGTTTTTATATAATATTGCATACACTTTTATTTCACGTTGTGTAAATTACTTATACATGATATAACGGATACTGTTATTTAAGGTTGCACATGATTTCCTTTTACTGATTTGTGTGTGTGTGTATACCCTTATAATTATATATTGTACTATTTATATATAATTACAGCTATGCAATTCGATCCACCCACTAAATTTCTTCAAAGTAAAGGGGATCCTCCCATACCTTGGAATAGATGGAAAGAGGAATTCTTAACTTATTTGAAGGCCATAGATGGAGAAAGGATGGGGAATGAAAGGAAGAAAAATATTTTTCTTCATTGTCTCGGATCTGAAGGACAAGCTATTTTTAGAACTTTACCCCCTGTTCCTGGTGATTTGGGAAATTTTGATGAGGCCATGTTACGTGTTGAGACAAGATTCAAACCCACAACCAGTATTGCTCTTAATCGTTATAAATTCTATACAAGGGCGCAAAAGGATTCTGAAAGTTTTAACGATTTTTTAACTGCCTTAAGGTCTTTAGTTGTTTCTTGTAATTTTGGGGAAATTACTGACGAGATGATAAGAGACCAAATTATAGTGAATGTGAAGTGTAAGAAAACACAAGAGCAGTTATGGATTTTGGGGAATCCAACGTTAAAATAAAGCATTTCTACAGCTAAAGCATTTGAACAATCCAATAAATGGATGAAAACTATTGAGGAGAATTCTAAGGGTTTGAAGAATGACAAGACAGGTGATGAAGTTGGTGCCATTAGCAATGTTAAGAACAATTTTCAATCCAATAAGAACATTGGGAGGAATCAAATTATTTGTTACAGGTGTGGTAGTAATAGCCATGTTGCATCTTTCAAGTTCTGTCCTGCTATTGGTAAGGAATGTAGCAAGTGCGGTAGATTTGGTCATTTCTCCAAAGCATGTAGGGATTTGAAAAAAGGGAGTGGTGATCGCAATGTCAATCACTTCAAGAATAATGAAGTTTCATGTGTGAGATCTCATCCTTCTTCTAAAATTGCTGGTGTTTAATGTATACATTCTAAAAATGGAGAAATGATGAGTGATTGTGGGATGGTAGTTTCATTGATGAACGTCGGAGTAGTTGATGGGGAAGTACTCAATTCACCTAAATGTTTTGTGAGTTTTCTGGGTGTAAATCTTGAAAAATGGCAGATTCTGGTTCTCCTTGGACTATCATTACGAGAGATTATTTTTCTGAGAAGTATGGTTCAAGGATATCAGAAAAAGAACTATCTTCCCCGGATATCAATGCTCTGTGCTTCAATAGATCTAACATTGATTTTATTGGCTATCTACAATCTACTATTTATTTTAAAGGAAGATCCGCAGTCATCAATTTGTATGTTGCAAAAAAGGGTATTGGTGTACTTGGATGGAGAGATCAATGGAAGTTGGGTATAATGTTAAATCCACGATGTAAAGATCCAGTCACATTATGCGATGATATGTTTTCAGAAACTGGTTCTATTGTTACGGTAGAGGGTGACCACAGGTGGGAAAAATTGTCTAAAGAATTCCCTGTTGTTTTTTCAGAATATTTAGGGAAATTGAAGAGTTTCACTCATGGGATCAAGCTCAAACAAGGAGCTATACCCCTAGTACAAAACCTAGGAATGTACCACTTAACGTCAGAGAGGAATTGCATAGTGCCCTTAAAGAAATGTTGGACAACGGAGTAATAGAAGAAATTGAATCATCTGAGTGGGTTTCTCCAGTCGTTCTTGCTCGTAAGCCTGATAAAAGTTTGAGGCTTTGCATTGATTTGAGAGCATTGAATGCTAATATTGTAGTTGATTGCCATCCCCTACCCAATATCAATGAAGTGGTGAGCATGCTAGAGGGTGCCACAGTTTTTTCAACTCTCGATCCTAGATCGGCATATCATCAGATCGAATTGACGAAAGAGTCCAGGCACTTGACAGCTTTTATTACTCCTCAAGGATTGTACCAATTTAAACGCATGCCATTTGGGTTAGCCTCTGCGGCTACCGTTTTCCAAAGATCCATGTTTCACTTGTTCAGGGAAATGGGAAATTACGTTAAATGCTTCCAAGATGATATTCTCATTTTCTCAAAAAACAATGAAGTTCATAGTGAACATTTAAGAAACGTATGTAAGGTTTTAAGTGATTCTGGGTTGACAATAAAAAGTAAAAAATGTAAATTGTTTCAAGAAACAATAGAATACCTAGGGAACACGATCTCTAAAGATGGTGTATCTCCAAAAAAGTCATTAATTGATGCTATTTTAAAAGCACCTGCGCCAGACTGTAAAGATAAATTGCTATCATTTTCAGGTCTTTGTGAGTACTACAGCAAGTTTATCAAAGATTTTGCTTCTAAGATGGAACCTATTAGAGAACTTGCTAGAAAGAACGTGGAATTTGTATGGGGCAGCAGACAACAGAGTGCCTTTGATTCTATGAAAGCTGACATGGTGACTGCTCCAACTCTCAAACCTTTTTGTTTGAATAAATTGTGTTTGTTAACGGTTGATGCTAGTCTTTAGGTTTGGGTTGTGTATTGTCACAGCGTTCAGGAAAGGAGGAGTGGAATGTTGCATTTGCGTCTCGTACACTCACTGCCACAGAGAGAGGATATGCTGTTATTGAGAAGGAACTTTTAGGTTGTGTTTGGGCTGTGGAACATTTTCGTAATTATTTTTGGGGTGCAAGGTTCATGTTAAGAACAGACCATAAACCTTTGGTGAACATTTTATCTCCTGGTGGAGGATTAAGAGCTACTGCTCGCATAGCCAGACTCATGTCACGTCTCCAGGAATATAACTTTGATATTGGAAAGGGGCGACCGCTCGGTCCCCCCGAACGTATGGATGGGTGCCCGAACCTCCCGGGAAACCATTTTGGGCGGGGTGGGCGTTGCTCGGCTGGTATGCCCAAAGCGGCGTGGCCGGAGCGCGCCTTCCCCCGCCCGAGAGGGGTTGTCCTAGACACCTCGATGGAAGATCACGCCCAGTAGGCGTATCGGGGACGGGTACACGCCCTCCCGCAGAAGGATAAAGGAGCGGGAATCCAGAAGATCGTCCTCTTGTTCCTCGGATCGGAAGGCTGCACCCACTCGTTGTCAATGATGGTGTTCCTATGGACCATTCCTGCCACAGCTGCAGAGGGATGTGGGCCACCTGCCCCATCTTTCCCATCAGCGTCCGGTACTTCTGGAACTGGGATCCATGGGGCATTGGTGCATACACAGATGTTGTGCAAGACACAATATCCAATGACAATCTAGCACATGATCTCTGGGCTGTACAGGAGCTTTCCACCTGTGCCGTCCAGGCACCTGAAACGTGACTTCAACATGCCAAATGTGCGTTCAACAATGCCCCTGGTGCGTATGTGACCGCATTGTACTGCCTCTGGGCGTGTGTGTTCAGGTCTCGGAGGGATGTCATCATCCAGGAGGAGAGTGCATATCCTTGATCACCTGTGACAGTGCAGGGTGAAAAGGGTCAATACCTGGTTCAGCAGAATGTGATGGCAGGAATGTGATGGTGTTATCTGTCTGGTAGGTGGGCATGTTGATTGCCATGTTGTGTGTGGTTTGGTCATATGTGCGTTTCCACAGTTGTGCATTGTGTGATAGTGGCTTTGAGGTGTGCGGTGTGGTAATTTAACACTTACCAACGAGCAGTCCAGTTCCATATGTGCCTGGGGGCGGGTCCAGGTCCTCTGGGTGGTGGCGGTCCTGGGGGTGGTTGCGGTGGGTGTTGTGGCTCTTTTGGGGCCCGAGCTGCATGATGAGCAGCTCCATGGCGTCGTTTGTTCTTCGGGTGTGGCTGTGTGCGGGGCTCCTTTGCCTATTGCAGGTAGTCGTCCGGCTTTACACGGAAGGAGGCAGGTGTTAAATACCTGCTGCTACCACGGCTTATTGCGTGGTTTTGACACACATCGTGGGTCTGGCATTTTGTTGTGAAAGTGGTGTTGTGGTTTTTTCGTGTGTTTTTCCATGGGAATGCCTAATCTGCATCTCATTAGGGTTAGTTGGTGGTGTCCACCATGGAGATCAAGTTTCGGGGCAGTTATCGTGGGAATATAGGCGATGTCTGCAGTTTGCACCAGCTTGTGAATGGGGTGTTAAATTTATCTCCACTTTTGTTGCGTTAAGGTGGGGATAAACCGGAGATAAGTCCTTGTGTTTTGCTACAGTGTTTTACGGTCAACGTAGCTCTAATGCCCAGAGAATGGTCTAACACAGGATTTTACTTATTGCTTATTTATCGTCTATAGGAACCTACCAACATCAGATGAAGGCCACTGATAAGTCTTCTACCTTTTGATTCATGAAAGCTAACACTACCCTGTCCCAGAGCTCAGAGCTATGTGCCAGCACAATTAGCTATTAATCTTTGATTAGTGTCAGGAGACACATGTCAGTAGCAGCTCTGAATCAGTCACTCGGTAATTAGCAACGGGTGCACAATGCTACTTATTAAGAACCTAGGTCAGCAGCATCAATGTGTCTTTGAAGGATTTGAGTGGGGAGGAGGGGTATACCTCACATATACAACAGCAAGACACATGGGCATGTTCCAAAAGGGATATTGAAGAGCAATGTACTTTATGGGAAAAAAATTATACCGCAAGAAGATCGTGGTGGAGATCGTGTGAAGAAGTTGCATCAAGTGGAGTCACGCCTGATCATAAGACTCAGAACTAAGTACCCGAGAGGTATTAATAATGAGGAGGAACTCTATGTTCACTATCTGATGTCGTTATCTTGAGGCTGATGTTTCCAAAGTGGTCTACCTCACAGGGGCAACTCCTTTTGGTGGATATTAGCAGCTAGCCTACGCTGCGAGGTGAGACCCGCCGCATGACACTGACCTGCGGACCCGGGCAGTGCCTGACTCTGGGCCACAGGAACAGAAACAGCACAAGGTGACGATCTAACACTTACAGACTGGACTTACTGCTTGTACCCACTTGGTATTATGGCAGAAATTGGGCTCAAAGCAACACCCACAGGGGGACATAAGGTTAGAGACTGCAATTACCAGATGCCTGTGCAGCAGGTTAACACACCCAGTGGGGCGGGACTGAATTTAAATGCAGGTGTTCTCACCGTTGCTGTTTTTGTCCCAGCTTGTTTGGCTCATGAACAAGGGAGAGATCCTGTAAGGAACCTTGAGAAATAAAAGCGGAATGTTCCACTATCGGATGACGTTATCTTCAGGCTGATTTTTCCAAAGTGGTCTACCTCACAGGGGCAACTCTTTTTGGTGGATATATATATAATATTGTAATTGTAATTGTAAAATCACTTATATAGCGCATGGCTACCCGTAGGCATCCCAGCGCTCTTGGCAACGGTAACCCTGGGCTAGTCCGATCAACATTCCTACTGCAGGCTAATTTCTGGGGAATAGGAAGGTTTTGAGTTTCTTCCTAAACTGAAGGAAGGTCTGTTCCTGCCTCAAGTTATATGGGAGGGCATTCCATTCTCTTGCTGCTTGCAGAGAAAAGAGCCGGCCGCCTGAGCGGGCTCGCTTTATTCTGGGAATGATTGCCAGGTTGTGGTCACTCGAGCGGAGATTGAGTTGGGGCTTGTAAGGACTTATCATATTTTCCAAAATGGAAGGGCCTTCTCCATGCATGATCTTGTATGTGATGCATAGGGATTTAAATCGCACCCGTTCCTTCACAGGGAGCCAATGGCGTGATCTTAGAGCTGGCTTCGCCGACATATATCGACTGGTTCCAGTCAAAATCCTGGCGGCATAGTTCTGAGCCACTTGTAGGGTTTTAAAAGTGGATGCCGGTGCCCCAAGATATAAAGCATTCCCGTAATCAATTTGTGATAAAACCAAGGATTGAACTACGGTCTTCTTTGCTTTTTCAGGGAGTTGGGGCAGGATTTTACGCAGGGATTTGAGTATCCCATGACAAACTGCAGAGGTCTTTCTGGCTTGAGTTTCGAAGGACAAAGCGTTGTCGAGCCAGAAGCCTAAGCTTTTTATTTTTGGTTTGGGTGATGGTATGGCACCCATACAAGAGGGCCAAGCTAGGCAGTCGGGGATATCCTGCTTTCCTAAGAGCATCAGCTCAGTTTTTCCTCCGTTAAGTCTGAGCTGAGACGAATTCATCCAGTTTACTACCACCTCCAAACAATTAGCCAGATTGTTCGGGGGAGCGTCTGTTTGTTGCAAGGAAAACACCAACTGGGTGTCGTCCGCGTAGCTTATTAACTGGATGCCAAACGGAGCAACTAGTTCCGCCAACAGGGCCATGTAGACATTAAACAGTGTGGGGCTGAGGGACGACCCCTGTCGTACCCCACACTGTAACGCTAACAGACGAGAGCAGTTATTACCCTCAAACACCTGAAAATATCTTTCCTCAAGAAAAGATCTCAACCACTCCATGGCTTTCCCGGTTACCCCGATGTTCCAGAGTCGAGACAGCAGCAGATGGTGACTTACCGTGTCGAAGGCAGCACTGAGGTCCAGAAGGATAATGGCCGCGCTGCCACCTGCATCCAAAATCCTTCTGGCCTCTTCTACCACCCTCAACAGTGCTGTCTCGGTGCCTTGTCCCTTCCTGAACCCCGTCTGGGATGGATGGAGAAGATTATACTTCTCCAGGAATGCCACCAATTGGATGTTTACCAATTTTTCTGTCAATTTCCTCATCCCAGGTAACAAGGATACCGGTCGATAGTTGGCCGGATCTCCTGGGTCGAGGTTCGGCTTTTTAATCAGGGATCTGACCATGGCCACTTTCCATGCCTTTGGGACCGTAGCCGATTCCAGGGAGGTGTTAACCATCTTAATTACGGGTTCGCTGATGGTTGGAAGTGCCTGGTTAAGTATTTTCATGGGGACTGGATCTCGTGGTGATCCACTTTTTATACTCCTCAACAGAGAGGGGAGAAGCTCTTCCGTGAGGGGGTCAAACTCGGAAAGTGTTGGACATTCACTTCTTTCCTCCGGGGGAGGTACACTATGATGTGAGGCCGGGTCCAATACCGGGATCGTCTCAAGAATTTTGTGTATTTTGGTCTGGAAATAGTTCGCCATGTCATCACATCTTGTGTCCTGCTCGTCTGCTTTTACGGGGGGATCTGGGATTTTTGTCAAGAGCTTTACAATCTTGAACATTTCCCTGGGGGCATTGGCGGCGGATTCGATTTTGTTCGCAAAGAATGCAGTTTTAGTGGTAATAAGAGTGGTTTTGTATTTCTTCAATGTGGCTTTGTAACTGGTCTTCCTTTCCCCGCTAAAATCCTTCCGCCAGTGTCGTTCTGCCCTTTTACATTCTTGTTTCAGTATCCTTAAGTCTGAGGTAAACCATGGATGTTTAAGCTCTCCCTTCCTAATTGTTGAGGGTTTTTTCGGTATAAGCGTATCTAGGGATTGGGTGATCCACTGATTGAAATTATTGACAGCCCCTTCCACATTAGGATTATCCGGTGGCTTACTGCTTTCTAACAGTCCTTTCCATTCATCCAAGTCAAGTTTTGTCCAAGGTCTTGTTAGTCCTCTATCTGAGGAAGTAGTAGCACTCATCCTGGAAATTCTCCAGTGAAAAGGAATCACCGAGTGATCCGATCAAGGTACAGGGTAAGGCTCCAGGACTGTTATAGTCGCAATGTTAGTAAAAATGGGGTCAAGAGTATTTCCTAGCTTGTGCGTGGGGCGCCGAACCTTAAGGTTAAGGTTATAGCTCTCTAGGTCATTTTCTAAGTCTTTGGCTGCCCTATCTCCTGGCTTGTTAAGATGGAGGTTAAAATCTCCTAATAGCAGGAAGTTTGTGACCGTACATACCCCTCCTATCACCGCCTCCAGCAAGCATTCGTGAAATGTGCCAAGGGGTCCTGGTGGTCGATAGATCAACATCCCTGCTATCGAGCTCTCACATGAGGGATGGAGGGTGAAATGTGTACTTTCACATCCCTGAATTCTAGTATCCTGTAGTCGGCAGCTTATACTCTCCCTATGGATAATTGCAATCCCTCCTCCTACCCTCCCTGGACGATCTTTATGCTGTGCTATATATCCTGGGGGTAGTGCCTCGACCAAATCTGGGCCAGAATGTGCCCCCAGCCAAGTCTCCACAAGAAACAGGGCGTCGAGATCTCCGTGGGTGATTAAGAGTGAAATTTCCTCCTTATGTCCAGGCAGGGATCGACAGTTAAGTAAGGCCATCTTCAGGGTTGTGGTCTGTTTAGCTTCGACAAATGCCTGTTCCGTTACTTGAAAAGGGCAGTGATTACATGCTTGATGGCCTTTTGTCAGGTCTAGCGTATGTAAGCACCAGGAAATGATTGTTCCCTTGCAAGCTAGAAGATCATCACGAGTATAGACTCTTACCTGAGCAGAGTGTCTGAGCCCGAGGCCTGATCGTGCGCGAACGGGTGCAAACGGGCTTTCCTCTGGCGCTCCTCCGGCACTCATCAGGCGCTCCCGCTGCGCGTTACCACTGCGCGTCCTCATGACCCGTTAATGTAGGCTCTCCTCCCAAGCGCGTGAGCGCTAGAGCGCTACTGAAGAAGATGGCGCCGGAAAACGGCGCTTCCTCAACTAATATGGCGTCCTAGGTGATCCGGGGCCCGCTCTAGAAGCGGTGAGTTGTACGCCTATGCGGTTTTTTAAAGTGCAAGTGGGGGGCAGCGTGCGCAATCACAGCGCAATTAAAATCAAGGTAAAATAAACTATATTAAACCCAAATACCAAAATTAGGAATTATTATTTTAAAATATGTACTTCGCTGGCGCAACGCGCTACTATCCTGCGGCAGTACTATGCAGCGCGGCAACACCCTAGGGGGCACCTTGTTCCAGGCTGAACCCACCTGAGTCTGCGGCTTATGTAGGCTCTCCTCCCAAGCGCGTGAGCGCTAGAGCGCTACTGAAGAAGATGGCGCCGGAAAACGGCGCTTCCTCAACTAATATGGCGTCCTAGGTGATCCGGGGCCCGCTCTAGAAGCGGTGAGTTGTACACCTATGCGGTTTTTTAAAGTGCATGTGGGGGGCAGCGTGCACAATCACTGCGCAATTAAAATCAAATGTGTAAAATTGTGTAAATTCCACGCACTTCAAAAGAATGAACAAATGTCTCAACAGGCAGTGGCGCCTGTCGAAATGCACAGTCCACCCATCATAACAGTTAATGACTTCGATTTGCTGCACAGCCTACATGAATTACGCGAGGAAAGTACCGATATAGATCAAACAGGTATTGAAAGTTTTCCTAATTTAGATGTGGCTGCACAGACACAGTCCAAACCAAAATCAACTTTCAATCCAATCACGTTGCATGACAACATCGACATATACAATGAGCTTGTGACTAACCAGTTGAAAAAGCAACATGTGTCCACATTGCATGCACGGCGTCAGTCCACCTATCAGAATAATTGTTATGGGCAACTCATGAAAAAACTAGAAACTAACAATAATGTAATTATCCGTAAATCAGATAAAGATGGAAACGTGGTCTGGTGGCCCAGGAAACTGTAAATAGAGTAAGCACTCTGCCACATAAATGATCCCCAATGCTACAGATGTAGTGGCTGGAAAACCGTCAAACTGGCTTGGAGTGATTTTTATGCCAAGTTGGTAGCATGGAAGATTGAGTGCAGATAAATAAAAATTTCTTAAAAACAATCATTCTGTCTTGTTCTGAAAAAAAAAAAAACAATCATTCTGTAATTCCAGTTGTTTACCTTAGCCCAAAGATACACAAAGACTCAGTGAAACCACCAGGAAGGCTGATAATATCAGCCAGAAACAGTATCATGGAGAACACCTTACGGTATGTTGACTTTTTTTGCAAGAGCATGTCACGCATCTACCCTCCTATCTGCAGGACACTGGTGACTTGTTGCGGAAGAATAATGATGTAGTATGGCAAGAAGACTATATGTTAATCACCTTAAACGTTACCGCGTTGTACACCAGTATACATCATTTGGATGGTATCAAAGCTGTTGAACATATTTTAGGACTAAACCAGTGTGCATGTTGAACCATAACAAAATGCTGATGAGCATGATTTCAATATGTTTGAATAACAATGTCTTCCTATTTTAGAATGAAGTCTTTAAACAGATTAGAGGTGTAGCAATGGGAGCTTGCTTCTCGCCCTGTTATGCCTGTTTGCATATGGGACTTTGGGAGGAGCAGGTCCTCAGTACCAGGTTCGCAGATGTACCAGCTAAAAATGTGATAGTTTGGTATCTTTAAATAGACAATTTATTTCTTATCTGGAAAGGAAATGACGAAGAGGCTTACATGTTCACTGAGTAGATCAACAATAACAATTTAAATCTGCAGTTCATGGCACATATAAGTAAAGAAGCAGTCAACTTTCTGGATGTTGAAGTATATGTACATGAAGGAAAATTTATACTAGATTACATCGTAAGCCGACTGCCAGCAATACAGTGCTCCACGCTGCCAGACACCATCCTGAGCATCTGATACGAAGCATTCCCTATGGTGAAATGCTTCGCATCAGACGCATTTGCAGCATGGATGAAGACTGTATCAAGGCTCAAAATGAGAGTAAGAACAGGTTACTGGCTAGGGGCTATTCTGTTAAGACAATTGACAAAGCAATTATGAAAACTAAGTCAGTGTCTAGATCAACAGCCTTGAATAAGAATACAAAATCAGGTGGTATGCAGATCACACCTTCTCCTATTGTCGAGCCACCAAGGCTAATTGTGACATACAGTTGCCAACACCGTGTCTTGTGTAAGATATTCAACAAGGATTGGGTCATAATACGCAATGATCCAGTGATTGGCAGAACGGTGGCTGATTCTCCAAAAATCATGTTCAGAAAAGCACGTTCCATGAGTGACATGCTGGTTAAGGGTAGTCCAGAGGTCATTACCTAAAGCTAAAACCCCTCTGACGCTATCGCTAAATTCCTTCTTAGAAGCCAGTGTGAAGCACCCGGATTTCACCATCATGGGTGATTTTAACATCCACCTGGAAAAATTAGACAAAGCAGACACTGCAGCACTGATGGACATCTTCGTGAATCTGACCATGGAACAGATCGTGCATAATTATACCCATAAAGCAGAGCATACATTAGACGGAATTTTCACGTCTAACAAGCATATTGAAATGATAGATTGTCTCCCCGTTACCTGGTCAGACCATAAGACCGTAATCTTTTCTATAACACCAGATAAGGTTGAAGGGACTGTTCTGCCTCCTACCACGGATAGGACTACTTCATTTGTCGACTGGTCCAGGTTAGACTCACAGAAGCTAAAAGAACACCTAGTATTAACGATACCGGAGCTAGTGCCGGATAGTAATATGGGCACAGATCAAATTTCTAAATGGATAGCAGGGTCATAAAAGTAACGGCACCATTGAAGAGAAAAACGAGTTTTAGAAAAAAACAACCATCACAACCCTGGTTCTCCGAGTCTCTCAGGGCGCAAAAAAGAGTATGCATGAAACTCGAAAGGTTATGGAGGGTTAGATATGACCCTGATAGAAAAAGGAAATATAAAATAGCCTTAAACTCCTATAAAAAACTAATCTTTACGGCAAAAAGTCAATTCTTTGTCCAAAAGATAGAGGAGTCAAAAAACTGTAGTAGATAACTCTTCTCGACAGTTAAAAAACTATCAAGGATAACAACTAGCAACAATACACCTAATAGTATTGATTTTTGCAACTCTCTTGGGCAATTCTTTGTTAATAAAGTGATATCGGTATTCAAGTCATTTAAATCTAATTTGCAACCAATGTCAGAGACCATCTCTTCTAGGAATTTATTTTCCTCAGATGAAACATCAGAATCTGTGTTCAAATTTTGTTCCCCAGGGCTAGAACAGATTACTCAGGCAGTCCTGTCTATAAAATCTGGGGCATTCGGGGATCCATGTCCACCAAAAATTCTACATCTTTTCCCAGAGCTCCTTAGCGAGCAACTGGTCAGACTCATGGAGCATATAATTATCTCAGGTGTCTATCAACTCTGTGGAAATCAATTTCAGTTCTTCCCCTACTCAAAAAAGCTAACCTAGATCCATTAGAACCTGAAAACTATAGACCTATAGCTAGGATTCCATTTGGTGCAAAGGTTCTCGAGAAACTGCTGAATAAACAACTGGTCCAATTTGTTAAAGAGGCAGACATCCTTGACCCATCTCAGTATGGTTTTCGAGAGGGGCATGGCACCGAGAATGCACTGCTAATGGCTGTAGAAGAACTCAAGAGTGTGCTGGATGCCGGGGCGAAGGCCGCCTTGATTCTGTTAGACCTCTCGGCGGCCTTTGATACGGTAAATCATGACACACTCCAGGACCGGCTTACAGCAGTGGGGTTCCATCAAGATGCAAGAACATTGATGGCATCATTTTTGAGAGACCGGTCTTTCACGGTGGAGAAGGGAAGGGCTAAATCCAAACCTTTCAACTCCCCTTGTGGGGTACCGCAGGGGTCATCATTAAGCCCTACGCTATTTAATTTATACGTAGCACCGCTGGCAGAAATCATCAGGGAATGTGGCTTCCTTCCTGTATCATACGCTGATGACACGCAAATCGTGGTCACAATCTCTGAGGATATGCTAGGCACGGCAGATAGGTTTAGAAACTGTATGAAGCAGGTTAGCCTATGGATGGAAAGAAACTGTCTAAAACTCAATGGAGAAAAAAGTGAGGTCATGATACTGGGGAGCAACATTGAAATCTGGTCGCCGAGTTGGTGGCCCGTCAATCTCAGCAACTGCCCTTTGCCGGTCAAGAAAGTAAAAAATCTAGGAATGCTGAAGATAATAGACTCACTTTCAAAGCCCAAGTCAACAAATTATCATCTACCATGTGGTACATACTGAAAATGGTCAGGAAATTAATACCATATATCCCGATGGACTCACAAAAAATGGTGGTCACCACATTAGCCCTATCGAGACTCGATTATGGAAATGCGTTGTATGCCGGATTGCAGACCCAGTATCTGGTGAAACTTCAACGGCTGCAAAATTCAGCGGCCAGGCTGCTATTAAATATCCCTAAATCAGAACACATCTCTCATCATCTGAATGCCTTACATTGGCTTCCCATCAGGAAACGGATTAGATTTAAAACATTATGCCTAACTTACAAGGTGCTGCAGGACGCAGGATCTCTATTTCTCAGGACGCATCTCAAGCTGTATGTTCCATCAAGAGAGTTGCGTTCCTCACAAGCCAAACTAATTCAGGTTCCCCGTTTTAAACAAGTTAGGTGGGGCGGCAGAAGCTTCATATTGCACGCAGCTAAGGATTGGAACCTTCTCCCCCAGGCCATAAAAAATTGCACCTCCCTGCTGTCCTTCAGAAAACTGGTAAAAACATGGCTTTTTAACTTACAATAACCAGGCTATAACCTCAGTACTGCTCACATGTCTCTGTTCAGCGCTAAGACGCCCAAGGGCAAATGCGCGCTTTATAAAACGACAAATCAAATCAAATCCAATCAATTACTCCAAAAACATGGCTACAAACAGCAAAGGGATTTATCAGATGTTCGGCATCACAGACTTGGTGGCTGGGTGGAAGAGTGTGAGTATCTGCTCTAGGAAGCATGGGGGCAGTGTAGGTGCTGTATCTTCCCGACCCTTATCCGCAAGCCAGCGAGCTATCCATTGCAGCTGCATGGCTAAATAGTGGTGCTCAAAGCAAGGCGTAGCCAGTCCCCCCTGGTCCGTGGGGAGGTATTGCTTCATTTCTGTCATCCTGTGTCGGCTTTTGCCCCAGATGAGGTCCCTGAGTATTTTAGAAAGTGTGACAAAGAAGGCTGCTGGGATATATAATGGCAAGTTAGCAAAGTAGTAGAGGAGCCTGGAAAGAATCACCATTTTACGGTAGTGCTACCTTGCCAGTGACCCTTAGCAATAGTGTGCCCCAGAAGTGTTCCTGTGACTTTATGGCCATGAGGGCCCGCCCCAGGTTGCCATCAAATAAATCGGTCAGTTGACGGTATATCTGGATTCCCAGGTATCGAAATGTGTCCTCCTTCCAATGTACTCTCGTACCACTGAGGGAATTTCCCGGATCCTGCCTCACCCTCCCCGAACGCGTGAAAGCAGGACTTCTTGGCATTCACCCGGAGCCCCGAGATGGTGGCAACGTCTAGTAAAGTGTGGGCTAACTGGGCCAGGATATCATCTATGTCCCTCATGTAGACCAACCGGTTGTCTGCATATAACAACACTTGGTGTACTGTATCTCCTAGGGGTATGCTGTCTCCTAAGGTTGTGCGCAAGGCCGCCGCTAGAGGCTCGATCGCCAGCACGAACAGGAGCGGCGACAGCGGGCACACATGTCTGGTACCCTTACACATTGGTACGGCTTCAGATATATAGGGACCCAGCCTTACCTTTAAGAGGCCCGCCATTTTCAGAAAGCCCAGCCCCAGATTATAACGCTGCAGCAATGCGGACAAGTAACTCCACTCCAAGCAATCAAATGCTTTTTCCAGGTCTAACATTAGACAACCCGCTCTCAGCCACTCCTGCACACTGTCTGTAGCCACTCTGAAAAACCTCCACAGGTTCAGTGACGTGTTCCGCTTGGGTACAAATCCATTTTGATCCCTGTGGACCAGGTCATGAACCACTGACGCCAAACGCTCTGCTAGTACTTTGGCAAGTATCTTATAATCAGCGCTGAGGAGTGCTAACAGCCTATAAGATCCCAAGGCTGTGGGATCCCGGTCTTGTTTGAAGCAGAGATACTAAGTACGCCTCGCGCATCGAGGTGGGCAATGTGCCTTTCTCTAACGCAATTGTGTAAAGCGTGTGTAAGTGTGGACAAGATACTCCCGGTAAGCCTTGTAGATTTCAGTGGGTAGGCCGTACGGACCGGGCGTTTACCTGGATGAGGATGAGATTGCCTCTCCTATCTCCTCCAGGGTGAGGGTGCAGTTGAGAGCCTCCTGATGTGTTGCTGAAGCTGTGGGTGACTGGATCTGCTCGAGGAACATCTCAAGTTTGTGACTTGAGCAGCACCCTCCTGACTGATACAGCTGTGTATAGTGATCTACCATGACCCTGTGAATCTCCCGTTGTGTGTAAACTAGATCGCCCTCTGGCGTGCGCATAGCTGCAATCGGAGCACGGTTACTCTCCTGTTTCAGTAGCCAGGAGAGCAGTCGGCCCGCCCTATCTGCTGTGGCATGTGTGCGGGCCGTGTGAGCTGCATAGTTATGACACTGCAAGCGCTTCAGGAGTTCCTTGTGTTGTGCCCTCAGGGTCTCTAGATGGTTCAAGTGCATGCCCCCTCCTTCCCCCGTTGTGAATGTATCTAGGACCCTAATTAGATATTCCCGATTTATGCCCTCATGTGGTTATAACAAATTATATCCTTATAAAGGCATAAGAATCATATCCATATTTAGTCATAGCCAATGCAGTCCAAATACGGCAAGGCTACTCCCATAGACTCCTAGAAAGTACAACGTGTTCTTTAAACAAACCAAGCCTCCAGCAGCCCGGGAAATCCCCCTGCTTTTGTTTTGATTTGAACAAGAACTCCTGGAGTCCAGAAAGAACTGTAAGTTCTTAGTGACGTCTTAAGTCCAACCTTACGTCAAACTCGGCACCTTTCAGGTATAAATATACCAACGTTTGGCTTAAGCAAACACACGGTGGTTTGGAGCAGAGCGGCTATCTACTTGCCCGACGCCCAGGTGATGCGAGTGCCGAAGGAAGCCGACCCTTCCATTTGACGCACTGAGAGAGACGCTGTCTTTTCTCCTGCCGAGAAATTTCAGCTCCGGGGTTTCCAGTCAACCTTGCGGGTTGCTTTTCGTTGTGCTTTTCACACAGACCCCTTTTCCCGTAAAAACTCCAATAGACGTCTGGAGTGGGTAAAAGGGTAATATCCGCCGTAACTTAGTAGGAAGAGATTCCTATGTATTAGTTCTTGGTTTAGTCAACATTGAAGGATACAGTGTTCCAAAATATTGTGCACCTAATCTTTGTTTCCTTGAAACTTGCTCTGCAACCAAAAAACTTTCTGTCAGTAAAAATGTCAGAAGGTGAAGAGGATAAAGAAAGAGATGCTTTAGCAGCTTAACTGTTGTTATATGACACAACTCTCCAACAGAATGACCCGGATGCTATAATCATCCCGGTCAATCTAAGAAAAACTATAGCTATTAAACTTATAGAAAAATGGACTATCACCAAGAGGTGGTACAGTCATATTTGTGGTAGAGGCCCATGAATATCGGCAGACAGAGGTATTCTATTCATGGATACATTTTCCAGCAGCACACGCTGTGACACAAAATTTCCACTATTACAAAATAGAGGAACCTCCGGATGAATACGCCCCTTTCAAGGACGTTGAAATTCCACTAAAATACCAAGAGCACCCCTGATTGACATTCCAAATATTAATTTAATTGTATTGCTATTGGTTTCCTCGCTGCCCCATTTCCACGAAAAATTATGACTGTATTATGTATGCTACAATGCTGAAGCGCCGAGCACATGGACCCATGACTGTATTCCCGATTCATTTTTGCCTTGTGTGACCTGTTATTGTTATTGTTAATTTTCAATTAAAAAAAAAAATACCAAGAGCACCTGCTCTGGTTTAATGGCGCCCTAAAACATCAAAATCACATTACCAGGCTTGGTCCACTAGGTCGACCAGGAGCCACATGGCCGGTTCTAGCCAGCTACACACCACATCCCGACATTGAAAAAATGTCAGACCGGGAACTTTTAGCTCAGCTAAAACAACCAATCAAAATACATAGACAATTGGTCCAATATGTCATGTGGACTTCAACAGTCCAACCAGCAATAAAAATTCCACAGCACACCCCTCACCAGGGGAACACAAATAAAATCACACCACGGAATATACAATCAGCCATTGGCAAAATACCCGCAAAACGGGAACAAATTCCATTCTGGTTAGCTCAAAAAATCACTGAAATAGAGGCAGTATTTCCTGATACTACGCCTCATGAGAAACACTATCTGTCTTCCAATGGGTATTGCACCACATGTGGAGGACTGTGACACTTGGGGCACAGTCTTTGCTTCAATATACACAAAAACACATGGTGTACCGTCCATGGCGGTTATACCAGACGTACTAAGACAGATTCAAAATGAATACGGTCCAGAACCTGCTTTAACTCTAGGTATGAAATTACTGAAAGACTTCAAGCAGGTCTCGGCTATACTCTTCGTTCCCTTAACTTTGACTCCCATGTTCATTCCCCCACTCACATTCAGGGTCATATCCTTGATCAGGTTTGGTCCCTTAATTGTCCAGTAGCTTCCCTGTCCATTTCCCCCTGCACATGGTCCGATCACTTCTTGATCTCTTTCTCCCTTCACCTTAGTCCAGTCACCAAGCCCCCTCCTCTCAAAAACATTTGGGCGCGCTCCTGGAACCGGGTGGATGTGGCTTCTCTGTCTGCCACACTCTCTGCATCCAGTCCTAATTTACACGGTCTGTCGTCCTCCGCTCAAGCTGATTCAATTAACTCCTGGCTCCTTATAGGCTGCGATTTGGTCGCTCCCCTCAGGCGGGTGTCCTCCAGGCGTGCGAATGACGCAAACCGTTGGTTCAATGAGGAATTGAAGGCCATAAAATTAACTGTGCGCCACGTTGAGCGGGCTTGGAGGCGAGATTATTGCCCTAACCTCAAAACCCAGTACGTCATCCTCCTTTCTCAGTACAAAAAATCTATTTTGGCTACCAAGACTGCTTATTTTTCCTCAAAAATTCTGGCAGCCGAAAATCAGTCCAGAGAAATTTTTTCTATCGTACACAATCTCGCCTTTTCCGACAGAGTCACCCTAAAACCCTCCCCTTCCCAGGGCCTATGTGACTCCCTTAATACTTATTTTCTGGACAAAATTTCCAATATTAAAGCCAATATCCCTTCCCCTCCTCTTTCCTTTGTTGACCCACATTGTCCGTCAGTCGGGGCACGCCTGGATTTGTTCCCCCTCTTGACGGAAGAGTCTTTTCTCACCCTCCTCCCTATGGTTAAATCAGGTTCCCCTTTAGACATCTGCCCTACCCACATCCTCAAGCACATTTATTCGGTTTGTGTTCAGCCCCCTCTCAATTTTCTTAACAGCTCACTGTCTCAGGGCATTGTTATCAACCACTTAAATCGGCCATCATTGTCCCCATCCTTAAAAAGCCGGGCGCGGACCCCTCCGCTCTTGCCACCTACCGCCCCATTTCCTTGTTGCCTTTTCTGGGGAAGGTACTGGAGCGCCATGTGACCAGAGCGCTCAGTACTATTGTGGAGGAGAACGGCGTTTTAGCCTCCCGTCAGGCTGGCTTTCGCCCCGCACACTCTACCGAGTCCGTGGTGCTATCGGTCCTCGACAACCTCAGGGTGGGTATGGACACTAACCAGCCCCAGGCCCTGGTCCTCCTTGACCTCTCTGCCGCCTTTGACACGGTTGATCATTCCATCTTACTCTCCCGTGTCAGGGCGGCGGGGGTTGGAGGTTCGGCCATGGTCTGGCTGTCCTCCTTCCTGAGGGACCGCACCCAGGCAATGTGCCTGGGTGACTTCTCTGCGGACTTCCGGAAGGTACAATGCGGGGTTCCTCAGGACTCCTCCCTTTCCCCCCTTTTATTTAACTTGTATATTGCCCCTCTTATTTTAGCCCTCCAGCAAATGGAGGTCTCCGTCTACAATTATGCGGACGACCTTCAGCTTATTTTTAATTTGTCCCCATCCCCTGACTCCATGCTCAAGTTCCAGTCTGTTATGATTTTTATCCGGGACTGGATGAATTACAACCACCTGAAGTTAAACCTAGACAAAACTGAGCTGGTTTTGACAGGTGGTTGCTCCAGTCCCTGGACCTCCTTTTTTTGGCCCCACTCCCTGGGTCCCTCCCCTTCTCCATCCTCTTCTGTGAAAACCCTTGGATTAAGCTGAATGACCAACTCACTTTGCACTCCCAGGTCAGTCTAGTGCTGTCCTCTTCCTTTCTTTCATCCCGCACTATCCGTAAAGTTTCCCATTTTTTTTCATTTTCCGCTTTAAAACTCATAGTCCTGGCGATGGTAATCTCTCGCCTCGATTATGGCAATGCACTATATGGTGGCATGCCCGCTTACAGTTTGCGGCGATTACAGTTGGTTCAAAACCAGGCTGCTCGCCTGGTTTACAATCTGGCCAAGTCCCACCATGTCACCCCTCTCCTTAAGTCCTTGCACTGGCTCCCTATCTGAGAACGAGCTCAGTTCAAGATGGGCTGCATTACTTTTCAGGCACGGGTTGGCGCAGCCCCTGCTTTCATTTCTTCGGAAATCAAAGTCTATGCCCCTGTTAGGGAGCTGCGCTCTTCATCCCAACATCTGCTGGCAGTTCCCCGCTTTAGGCGCAAAAAGTGCGGGGGCACGAAATTTTCCACACTTGCCCGTGCTTTCTGGAACTCTCTCCCCGTCCATCTTAGATCTTCCACTCAATATCTACATTTCCGAAAGGCGTTAAAAACTTTTCTCTTTGCACAAGTCTTTCCACTGTAATTGTTTTCTTCTGCTTCTCCCCTGATCTCCATGTTCTCTGGGTTCCGTACACTATAGCGCTATGAAACCGCCAGGTGAACGCGCGCTCTATAAATGCTTTAAACTCAAACTCAAACTACACTACACCCCTTCACGCTCATACTGCAGTTATTGAGATTCAATGTGGGTGATCGATTTCGCTAGCTGTTTTCGTGTGTTCCACGTGGCCCCTAAGCAGTGACCTCTAAGTGTTACTTGAGGGCATCCCGTTCCACCAGCGCATCACACACTGTGCTTTCGTTGAGATCAAAATATGAGGATGGCTGTCACTAGTGAAGAGCAGAACTCGGGATCTTCCAGCGTAGTGGGCTGGAGAAGCGATGTGGGTGTAGGGGCCGATCAGCTTCCCAACTGAGTTGAAACCACAGGGGGTTGTGATCGGAGTGTGTCCGCCCTAGATACTCCAATTTTATGACTAATGGTAGCACAGACTGGGATCCCACCACTGTATCTAGCAGCACATGGAGGTCATGTGTCGCCGAGTAATAGGAGCAAATACTTCTGTGGGGTGAAGGACCCGCCACATGTACAGCAATGCCCAGTGTGAGAGCCAGTCTGTGAATGCTTGTGCGTTTGACGTAGCTGATGTTTTACGAAGAGGGGGGAAGGATCTATCAAAGTGTACGTCAAGTATTGAATTGAAATCGCCTCCCAGCAACCAGGGGAGCCCAGCATAAGGGGTTAGTATAAGCGACAGCTGTGTCAGAAATTACGTCTTATCAACATTCGGGGCATAGATTGAGGCCAGCAGTATGGATTGGCCATTAAGTATTCCGTGCACTATAGTGTACCTGCCTTCAAGGTCTGTTACCACATCTGTGCTAACGAACGGGACACCTGCTCTCACCCAAATGAGTGGGCCCCGAGCATGGGCCGAGTACACAGTACCATACACCTGTCCTCTCCAACGCTTGTGCGTTCTTTCTAACTCCAGCTGTGTCGTGTGTTTCTTGTAGTAGAGCAATGCCAACCGAGTGTCTCTGAAGATAGGTAAATATGGAGTATCGCCGTGTGGGATTGTGCATGCTGAGTATGTTCCATGTGAGTATGTTAACTTGTGCCTCTGCTAGAATGTATAGTCATGTGGGAAGCCAGAAGTAGAGTATGCTCGGTGAGCGTGGAACTTAGTTGAACATGAGTGCACCGGTCTGCGGTAAGAATAACAGTGTGCAAACTGTGAACATGTAAACGTCTGAGGCTTACTTTGGTAGTCTGCCCGTCCAAACTTCTGTGATCATGCATCAATAGAAACAAGGTCAATGTGTGCCCTGATGGGGTGTGTGCGTGAGAAACATTGTACAGTGGCTGTTCCCTGATTACCCTGTGTGTGCAGTGCGCTGCTCAGAAGTACTGCCAGATGAGCATGCAGAGCTTGTAAGTTTCAGAGCATAAGTTACACCTCATCATGTGTATATTAACTGCATGCGGTGAGACCCACAAGGTGTCTGTTTATAAACGTAGTGGTCCCCGGGCAACGTCTAAGTGGCGCATGCAGTCAATAGCAGTGCTGGCCAGCATCGCCCCTTGCACATTATGAACAAAATCACATTAACAAACAGTAGGCTACTTGCATGGGCAGTCCGCCACAGAGGTTAGCGCAATATTGTTCTCATCCCATGATACCATCAGCAGTCTGCGGAGTGACCATCGGCAGACCGAGGTTGTGAGAGATTTCAGTGGATGGGGATGATGAGCCGCTCACCACTACCGTGGGTTGCAAAAAGGGCTCCAGGTGATCTTTAGCATTCGGGGTACCAAGTGTTGTGACTGCTTCTAGTACATTTTGACGTTCCATTCACATTCTCCCCGGGCTTGGGGCTACTGTTCTCGATGCTGGCCCACGGGACGCCCTTCACCTTCTCCGTCGTCTGTTTCTCCTGCCTGTGGGGTTGTCTTCAACAGGATCCGTCAGCCTCGTTCCCGACCAGAGCCTGGACTCCTCGAGCCAGTCCCATGCCCTCGCAGGAGAGTCAAATAAGTGGGTTTTGCCCTTCTCCACCACTCGCAGCCCGGTCGGGAACAACAGTGAGTATGGCAACCCTAGCTCCCTGAGCTGGCGTTTCACCACCATGTAATTGTTTCTGCGGTGCTGCACAAGAGTGGTGTAGTTGGGGAAAGCATGACGCGGTGCCGCTGACTGTGAGACTGCCCAGATTCCTCGTCTCTCATTCCTGTCTCTGTAGTTGAGGAATTTAAACAGGAATGGACGTGGCCTGGCTCCCGGCTGGGGCTTCTGCGCCGGCACCCAATCGGCTCTTTTCACTGCCAACTTTTTTGACAGTGTCCCCCGTGGCATTAGGTCGTGCAGCCAGTCCTCAATACACTGTTCTGGGTTCCTACCCTCCTCTCCTTCTGGCAACCCCACAGTGTGTATATTTTTGAAACGGAAATGTCCTTTCGAATCCTCCTCTCTGTCCTCCAGGGCGTGTATACGATCCATCAGATCTTGCATCGCAGCAGCAAGACTGTGGGTGACCGACTGGAGTTCCTTGAGTGTTTGACCTTGACCGGCAACTTTGTCAGCCAGTTTGCGGTGGAACGCATGGAAGAGCGTGAAGTCTGAGTTAACTTTATTGATCCAGTTTTCCAGGGATGTCCTAGTGTGATCTAGCACGGCCCCTATTTTCTCCACTGCTGCAAGGACCGAGTCCATTTTGGCCGCAAGTGCCTTTGACCCTGTCTCCGTCTCATTCTCGTCTCTCAATCTCAGAGGATCTAGGCTACCAGCATGCAGCGGCCCTTGCTGCATCTTGGTGCGCATACGGCCCATCACAAGTTATTGCGCTGTAGGCATTCGCAGCCAGTGTCTGGCGGGTTGGCACACAAATGGTGTGGCCACGTCAGAGGCCCAGGATCTAGGCCGACTGTCTCTGAGGTGTGTGTTTCCCAAACAATGTGCTCAGGCTGAGGTACTAATCACAGCCCTACCATGTGAAGCTTCTATTTTACCGGTTTCATGGCCTCTTTGAGGTCTGGTCCTCTAGCAGGTGACAGCCTGTAGCAATCCCCGGTACCAGGTCTCCACACGCGGTGACCCCCCACAAAGTGTGTTGGCTGCAGAGTGCTCACTTCCCTGGTAATAACTTATTGCAGTGAAGGTGCCTTTAGTGTTCTGCCTGTACCTATCTCCACTTAACTGGCTCCTTGCGGGAGATAGGGCTGGTGGCTTCCGGCAGGTGTGGTTGCATCCAGAGTGCCGGCCGCGCCTCTCGTCACCGGGGTGTCTGGTGGGATTGTTGCCGCATGTAGTAGGGCCTGGCGTCTGTTGAGGACCATGTGAATCTCACCCAGTGATGGGGCACCGTGCGGAGGCCAGTGATGTACTTGCATTTTTCCACTCTCAGGGTCAGGGTTCGGATCATGAGGTCCACACCGAGAGTGGTGTTTCCCCTGGTGTAGTGGCTTGTTCCCAGGGCTGGTGCGCGGCAGTAATGTCCAGGAAAGGCCTCCTGAGCACAGAACAGGGCAGGAACCCTCAGCGCGCCTGATGGGAAATCTGCCTTACTTTCACAGGTGCTCCCGTTTGAAGCGGTCACGCGGTCTGTGTGAGTGGTATGAATGCCATTTTATTGTTTTAGCTCCTCTGCAGGTAGGGTCCCCGGCAGCCTCCGCTTCGCCTCAGCGTCTCCCCTGCTCCCCTGAGCAGAGTTCGGCAGGTACCTGGAGAGTGCGGCCTGAGCAAGGAGTAAGCGCTGTCAAGGCCGCACCATGCAGCACCGCAAAGGCCCCGGAGCGCGCCTCTACTTGTGTGCTGTGGAGGCGGAGGCTTCCCCAGACACCTCTTTCCCAGCTGATGCCGTCCGCCCGGCTGGCACGACTGTAGGAGGAGTCACTGGCTCGGCTGTGGGCACGCTCAATTACCGGCTTGCCGCCACCATGCCACACACCCGACACCGGGCCCATACCGCTTGGTATAGCCCTGTCTAGGACTATGCGCGTTGCATTCACTCCACAGCCCTCCAGAGAGTCACTTTCCATGGTCTTTCCGCTACATCTGTCATCCCAGCGCCTCATTCTCTAGGGACCTCCGAGGAAGGGTGGCACCAGCATGGCCCAGGCGGCCTCCCGACGGATCAACCACCTCGCTGCAACCTGAATTCTCGCTGCGGGGACAGTTGTTATCCCCCCAGGAGGCCGCCTACGTTCACGCTCCTCACCTGGTGTCATGATGTAGAGCTCGGGATTGCAGATGTCCAGCGGTTGCGGGTTTCACCGCACCACACTTCAACTTCACAGGCGACCTCGTCGGATGATGCACCTCCCACGGCAGTATGGCAATTGCATCTACTTCATGTACAGGGATAGGATCCGCCGGAGATGCCAGACGCGGCCTTCTCTCTGTTGGGTCTGTGTCACATCGGCAGACTCTCTTTCAGCAAAGGTGGTCGTCTTCTGCTAGGGGTCTCCACCGCACCGTCTCACCACGCGGAGGCCTAGTCTGTTAGCATGCCTGTAGCTGTGACCACAGCGGTGGAAATGCTTCCTGGGCACAGTTGCTCTCCCGCTGTCCAGCGCCACACGTTGTCAGCATGGATGGTGCACTGAAAGGATAATTATGCCGGGGATATAGGGGATATATGCCGTAGCGCTAGGAGTTCACGTCCGCCATGATGGCTGACTAGCCAAGCCCCCCCATAGAATCCCCTTTCATGATGTTTCTATTGTTATATCTAAACAGAATTTGACATACATGTGCTGGAGTGGTCATGCGGCCTGCAGTATGTGGATAGTACCAAATTGCAGGCGCACAAACAGATACTCCAGCACATGAGGGCAATAAGCAACAGTGACACATCCTATCGGTTTGCCATACACTTTAAGGAGGTCAATGGCAACTGACTGGATCACCTTAGTTACTTTGTGGTGGACATGATTCTGCCACTCAGGCATGGTGGCGACCATGAGGCTCTGCTTAGAAAATTGGAAACACAGTATATCCTGCAGGTGGATACCAAGGCGCCCAATGGGCTCAACTCCAGTGAGGACCTTTACACCTGTTCATATTCTAAATCACCCCGGAGCCCTAGGAGTTCACGTCCGCCATGATGGCTGGCTAGCCAAGCCCCCCATAGAATCCCCTTTCATGATGTTTCTATTGTTATATCTAAACAGAATTTGCAAAACAGAATTTGACATACATGTGCTGGAGTGGTCATGCGGCCTGCAGTATGTGGGAATTACCAAATTGCAGGCGCACAAACGGATACTCCAGCACATGAGGGCAATCAGCAACAGTGACACATCCTATTGGTTTGCCATACACTTTAAGGAGGTCAATGGCAACTGGCTGGATCACCTTAGTTACTTTGTGGTGGACATGATTCTGCCACTCAGGCATGGTGGCGACCGTGAAGCTCTGCTTAGAAAATTGGAAACACGGTATATCCTGCAGTTGGATACCACGGTGCCCAATGGGCTCAACTCCAGTGAGGACCTTTACACCTGTTCATATTCTAAATAACCCCATTTTAAAAGTATGATGCACTCTTTGCAACATCTTTTCATACTCGACCTCCTAAAATGAAACTGTTGTCATTTTAACACTTTTTAGGGTAGCACTTTGAAATACACATGCACCTAGTAGAATTCAACATAGAGCATACAAAGGGCACTCATGGGCACAATTGTTCATTCTGGCTCTCGCCACATCTTATGGTACACAACTATTCTGCATTGTCATCATAAAAATTTGATAAACTAATGAGCCATTTTGAACAAAATTAGTTCCATTTCGAACCATTATTTGGTATAGGTATTAGGCTATTATTGTAATCTATAAATCTGTTTTACATGATTAGCTGATTTTCACATATATATATGTTTTAAAGTATTTAAGAAGTAATACATATTTATCAAGTTTTTAACATCTTAGGAAAGCTAAGCAGTTTTTAAGTTATTTATTATAAAGCTGCACCCACTTGGGTTATATATACTCATTAAAATGTAGTTGGTTCAGTTCTGGCGATGTTGGGTTGTTATATTTATATAACTGGTCGTATTGTATATCTGAACTTTAAATTTCAGTTTGATATTTTAACTGTGTAAGTTGGATGTATTATTTACATTAGTTAGTAGAGCGCCGGCAGTCGTTATATGTGGCACTTTGACTTCAGTGCATGCATACCCACTTGGGTGTCATTCTGCTCAGTATACAGATGTATTCATTACTGCCTATCGGGAAATATGATTGTCATGTTCTTCAAGTATATTTGACTCTGCCCATTTTTCAAATTACGAATATTTAACAATATATGCGCATTTGCACAATATTGTCAAGTATTTATTGGCACATTTGCACAAACTGTTTATCAGCTACTAACTTCAGGAACATTTGTAAGTGATATATTAGGGTACAGAATACCTTCACTATGTCTATTGCATTATGTCACATGTTGCTGCACTGCCACTTTAGATTTTGGTTCACTCCTCATGGCGTCATGTGATCAAGGCCTGATGGTAGTGCCGGGTGTCTCTATTAAATAAAATACCTTGCAAGAAGATTCTTGGGTCTGTGTTCATCCTTCCAGTTTATTTCATTTGAGATGTCATCAGTGATGTCATGAGTGATGTCACTGACCATGTCATGAGTGATGTCATATGTGACGTCATCTTAGCTGAACTAACTATAACGGGGGAATTTCAAAGGTTTGTATGACTGAAATGTCCAGCTAACTATAACATGTTTGAAACCTATGGTTTTTTCAGTGAATTTGCAAGGTTTTTTAAATGCTAATTCCTAACTATAACGTGTGTGAAACCTATGGTTTTTTCAGTGAATTTGCAAGGTTTTTTAAATGCTAATTCCTAACTATAACGTGTATGAAACCTATGTTTTTTTCAGTGAATTTCAAAGGTTTTGTAAATGATAATTATTAAATATATTAATTATTATATTTCTTTCTTTTTATACTAATTTCTTACATTTTTATTATAAATATTTATATTTATATTATTTATTTAATTATATTTCATATTCTAAATGTAAAATATTAACAAAACTAAATTGAAAAATATTTTTTTATTACTTATTTTAATTTATTAAAATTGAATTCTATATAATTCCTTTTTCATTGTTTTTTTTGGTAATCGTACGGTGCGCGTACTGTGATTGCACCATACTTTGTACTGCTAATCGTACTCAGCGCGTACCCGCGCATACGCTACGAATACGCTTTGACGTTACGCGTCGCTTCAATGCTTCCATGTGACGTCATGTACGGCGCCCCGTACGTGAAAGGCGGGAATGTTTTTAATTGTTTAAAAACATATATTTATGTATTTAATGTCCATACTAACAGAACACATTATCTAGGGTAATTATGAAAATAGATTTTTTTTTAAAATTTTAACAATCGTATATTACTTTTAAATGCAAAAACACAATTCTCCAAGAAGAGTGTCTGGCTGAATGTATAGCAGCTTCACTATTAGAACAGTGTATAGATAAGCACATAGTGCTGTATGGCTCACTACAATACTGAAACGGAAGTGTGAAAGTGTTTATTGGAACCGTAAGGATACAGACTAGGCAATTGAAGGTTTAAAAGGCAAGTTTGCAGGTACATACAAGAGTGCATGCATAGTCTATACAGATTTGAAGCAGTTCATGCCCTAAGGCCTACTTTCGTGCATGACTACTTGGGAACTGACTGAATGATTACAGTGCTGCAAGGAGAGTGTCTGTCTGAATATATAGCAGCTTCACTTTTAAAACAGTGTATAGATAAACACATACTGCTGTATGGCTCACTACAATACTAAAGTAGCAGTAGCAGAATGTTTGGAGGAAGTGTAAAGATACAGACTGGGCAATTGAAAGTTTAAAAGCCAAGTTTACAGGTGCATAGAAAAGGGCATTTATTATTTAATAAACTTCCCAACACCCCAAGCAGCAGCAAACCTTTCCGAGGATAGGTTTACGATTTACAAATGCTAGCATTTTTTAAATTAAGAAGCATAACAATAACAAATATTAATCCTTTTTTTTCTTCTAATGATAATATTTTTTTATCTCTTCTATTTAGATGTTTTTAATCATGAAAATGCAAAGAACACAGTTTACTGAGTAACACTTTTTAAACTCTCCAATGTATGTAGATAATAATACCTTATACGTGTTATGATCGAAAAAGAAACCTTTACAGCTTCACAGTTTGTAACTTTTCCAAACGCGTGCAGAAGAAAAACAGTTAAAACGTGAGCATGTGTAAACTGCAAAACGTGCCATCTAAATAGGCGGACCCACAGCTTCCTTCCATAGACTACCAAATAACCAAAAACTATATAAACCACACCTACTGTGCAATTAGTTTCGTTTTCGCGAGTTATTTCTGAGTCGCCAATCTATGTTGCAGGTTCCGTTTTCTAGCATCGGATTCCCTTTTTGGGTCAACAAACATGTTCCGGAGTTGTAAGTTGTTTCAATATGACATAGGCAAGAGGCAAGATGGCCGCTGTAGCGCTGTAGAGGGAAGTCGCATCATACCCCCTCTCTGACCCAAAGCCAAACGAGGAGACAGATGACTCAGAAATAGTAGGATGCAGTCCATCCTTCACCTTGTAAAGAATCAACAAGACGGGAGCGGCTGAGCGTTCTGGCAGAGGAAGAGCGGCGTGCTTCTTAGAGCTGCATGCCTATGGAAGAGGACTAAGACTTTGCCTATCTCCCTGGTTGAAGCATTACACATTTTTATATCGGAGAAGGCGATGGCGCAACGCGGCAAAGAAAAACAACAGCCGCTGCCTGGCAGTATGAGTAAGGAGACAAACCAGAGGGACGCAGGAAAACTTGGCGCTATCCCCAAGAATAAGATGCTGCCGCCCCCAGTTAAGAAACTTACACCGGCTGCTTCGGCTGTTTCGGCGACGATTAAAGCACAGCAGCGCAAACTGGAGAAAGCGCAAGAGAAGGAGAGAGAGAAGGAATCCAAGCTGACAAGGAGTGCGGCTGCCCGTAGCAACGGGGCGCAGGAAGGGCCGGCCCGGGGCTTGTCGGAGAGGAGGAAGGCTGATAGAGACCCTACCTTAAGGCAGCCATCGGTAACGGAGGTATTCGGGCTGATGGCGGCTGCGGGGGAATCAGGAACAGCCACGGCAAGTCAACCGCCCGGAGCAGCAAGCAGGAACATCCTCGAGGACGCAAGCGGCAGTGTTGCTAGGCAACAGGAACGCGCAGACCTCACGCTTCCCGCGGCAATCTCGGCAGCGCTGGCAGACGGCTTGCAGAAGGAGCCGGAGAGCCAAGGAGAATTGGAAAATGCCGATTTGAGGGTAAGAGAGGATATTGATGGGTCAGAGTGCCATAATACATCCCAAATGTTAAATGCATTAAAGGAAGTGGAAGCGGAGATGCTGGGGGAGCAGATTCAGTTGCGGGGGCCCAAGGAAGCAAAGTGGGGGAGCCTGGTGAGCCTTGGCTCACAGAAAGAACTGACAGAGCCAGAAATCATCGAGGGGGCCGAGGGGGACCGGTTCTTCCCAGTCCCAGAAGAGTCTGACTCCACCATTGCCAGCAGTGACGAGGAGAAAGGAACTTCAGATCTAAGTCTGGGTACGGGTGATAGCGGAAGCTCCAGAGGCTCCAGGGGTTCCAGGGGGAGACGCACCCTGAAAAAGCGCAAGGTGGTAGCAAGACGGGCAGGTTCTCCTCTGAGTACTCACAAGAAACTATTATGGGACTATTCAGCTACGTCCAGTATGTATAGAGAGGACGGGCAAGATGGACAAGGCGAAGGGGAGAAATTGGACATTATGTTTGCCACTCTAAAACAGATACAAGTAGAGGCTAGAGCGGAAAGCAGAAGAGCTAGGCACGACACCAAAAAAATCCAAGCCTCAATCAGGAAAGTAAATAAAAAATATGAAGAGGTTGAAGAGAGAGTCGTAGGAGTTGAAGAGAGAACTGGCAGGCTGGAAGATGAAGTTACGGACTGGCATGTAGTTAAAGTGGAACAGGCAAAGGCTGTGGAGGACTTACAATGGAAGGTGGAGGAGTTGGAGAATCGCCAGAGGCGAAATAATGTTAGACTCCTTGGGCTTGAGGAAGGTGTGGAAGGGCAAGACCCAAGAGAGTTTGTCATCAAGCTGCTAAAGGGGGTCTTTCCAGATGTGCCATGGCAATGGGAGCTGGAAGTCCAGAGGGCCCATAGGTTTCCACTGACTAGGAAGAAAAGACAGGACGGGGGCACAGATACACTCCCAAGGGCCATGCTGGTGTTTTTTGGGAACTTTCTAGCAAGACAAGAGCTGATGGAGAAAGCCAGGCCAGATTCCAAGAAATCTTTTGAAGGAGTAACATTCTTTGCCAGACCTGACTTTTGCCATGTGACAGTGGAGAGGCGATGGCGACTCAGACAACTAATTGCAGCATTCCAGAGACAAGGGGCAGAGGCTTATTTAATGTTCCAGGCGAAGCTAAAAGTTATCTCTGTAGGACGTACAAGAATGTTTTTTTCTGAACTAAAGGCGGGAGAATTTTTGGCAGAATTAACAGAACAAGGGAGAGCTAGGAATAAGGAATAGATAAAAGGGAAGGAATAGGGGGAAGGAAGAAGATGGATAGGGAGGGTTGTGGCGGGCTTTTCTAGCCTGAGTCATGGCGGGTTCCAGTATTGAGGGAAGGAGAGGGAAGGAGAGGGGGGGCGATTCTGCAATGCACAGTGGTCACGCATAGGTCATCTCTGACCTATTTGCCTGTGCTAGGGGGGGTGGGTCAGCGGAGGGTGGGGGGACGGAGGGGGGGTAAAGGGGGAGGGAGGTGATGGGAATGGTGTTGGTGTAGGGGGTGTGAGACATACAGTACAGACTTATAAATTACACAAAGGAGAGAGGCAACTGTCGGTCAATTTCATAGGAGTAATGGGAAAGCTGGTAAAGTTAAGCACGAATAAATGGCAGTTAGGATAATTACGCTCAATATTTGTGGGTTAAATAATGCAGAGAAAAGGCAAAAACTAGCTGCGGCACTTCGATTCTGGAGAACTGATATAGCCTGTTTACAGGAGACGCATGTGGCTAGCAAAGATAAATACATGCTGGAGCAAATGGGGTTTGAGGTACTCGCCTATACAGGACAGGAAGTTAGAAATAAGGGGGTGGCGATATTAGCTAGGAAAGGTGCTGCAAAAATTAAAAGGAAGAAAGAGGATCAAGATGGGAGATGGGTCTTGTTGGATGTGGAAACCTTGGCTGGGAGATTTACACTTACCTCATTATATGGGTCAACTGAAGATGAACCTGAGCTGCTTGAATTTTTGGATGGGGAATTAGCACTGTGGCCAGAGCCCGTAGTATGCTGCGGAGATTTTAATATTAATGGTCTGGATGGTCTAATCGAGAGGGATGGGGGCAGATATCGGGGTAGGAAGAGAAGGACATACAAAGCAGTACGCATACGACACAACACCTTGGTGGATATGTGGGCGGAGAAAAACCCAATAGGTACAGGCAGCACCTACTATTCAGCTCCTCATAGAACGGTTGCTAGATTGGACTACTTTTTCATCTCTAGTTCATTGGTGGGTGGAGCCGCAATAGAACGACTCCCTAGGATAGTGTCGGATCATAATCCGCTGGTTCTAAGTTTGACACTGGCTAAAAAAAGGGACAGGACGTCTAATGAATGGACTTTTGAACGGGGCTGCTGAAGGAGGAGGAGTATGTGAAAAGGATGCAGGAATGGATTACACAATTTTGGGACATTAATAGGTACTCAGCCTCAGCGGATATGGTATGGGACGCTTTCAAAGCTGGAGTGAGGGGAGAGACACTAAGCTATACTATGTTAAGAAATAAGAAAGAAAAGGAGAGGATGGAAGAGAGGGTTAGAAGCCTGGTGAGTTTAGAGGAGTGGTTAGTGGCTGCACTAAGGAGACAAGAACCTATTGAACAGATTTTACTGGATCTAGAGATACAGAAGGCGGAGACAGGAGTAAGGCTGGCGTAAAAGGCAGCAGGGAACTTTCTAGCAAAAACAGAAAAATGCTATGAATTTAATGAGAGGGTGGGCCATTTGTTGGCAATTAGGACTAGGCAAACATTAGCTGCAGGGGAAATAAAAGAAATCAAGGACAGCACAGGGGCTATAGTTAATAAGGTGGAGGAGGTACAGGAAGTCTTCAGGAGATTTTATGAAACATTATACGAGCAGGACTCACGTAATACTGAGTTAGGGATTACAGAATACCTGTCACAGATACCGCATGGAGGGTTAAGTATGGAAGAGAGGGGAAAACTGGACCTCCAATTAACGATACAGGAGGTAAGAGAAGCGACATTTAGTCTCCCCTCCGGCAAAGCAACAGGACAAGATCAAATTCCAGTAGAATTTTATAGGACTTTTTGGGATGTGTTAGGGACAGACATCTGGGCAATCTGCTGCATGGCACAGGGGGGAAGGGTTGTTCCGCAGTCTTGGGCCGGGGCGGACATAATCGTACTAAAAAAGGACAAGCCTCCAACAGAGCCAGGCTCATATAGGCCAAATATTCTGCTGAATGCAGACGCAAAAATATTCTCTAAAACATTAGCGAAAAGGCTGACTAGGGTTATCGAGGGGTTGGTGTCCCCGGCACAGCATGGCTTTATTCCAGGCAAAGGGACTACCCAACATACAAGACAGATGATCACCATTCTGGATGCAGCCGAGGTGGCAGGAGAGCCTGTCGCGGCAATTTTCTTGGACGCTGAAAAGGCCTTTGACAGGGCCTCCTGGGCCTACCTGTGGAAAGCCCTGAAATGGGCTGGGATAGGTAAAGGCTACATAAAGGCAGTTCAGGCACTATATAAATACCCGTCGGCTAGGATAAGAATCAATAAATCATATACGAAGGCAGTACAGATCAGGCGAGGGACCAGGCAGGGGTGCCCAGCTTCACCTTTACTGTTTGCTATATATCTGGACCCGCTGTTAAGGAGGCTTGCGCGCAATCACAGGATCCCCCCAGTCAGGCTACACAAACAGGAATATAAATTATTCGCTTATGCGGACGATGTAGCAATCACAACATCAGCACCAGGGGGGGCTTTGGTCAAAATAGAGCAAGGGGCAAGGGACTTCGGGGCGTTCTCGGGGTATCTTATAAATAGAGGAAAGACGCAGATAGTGCAGAACAAGTTTACTATATTCCAGGATACGAGAGTAGTTCCGGAAGCAATGTATTTGGGGATTAGGGTGTCAGCGGAATTGGATAGAGTAGTAGAGATTAATATGGAGCCACTCCTAGGGAAGGTTAAAAGAAATTTAGAGAGAGTCAACAATTTACATTTGATGTTAATGGGGCGCATTAATATGATAAAAATGGTTAGGTTTCCAAAATTTCTATATATTCTCAGAGCAATTCCCTTATACTTCGATTGCACATGGTTTAATAGAATAGAAGCAATTTTGAATAGGCTAATATGGGCACAGGGGAAGACACGTAGAGCGTATCATTTCTTGACACTACCGAGGGAGAAGGGGGTTTGGGGGGCACCTGACTTCAGATTGTACTATTGGGCAGTAGCTCTTCAATACTCACAAGGGTTATTAGGAGGTAGTAGCCAGAATGGCAAGATCTTGGGCTGCGTGAATGTTTATGAGGCGGTTCTGGGGAAAGACAGGGAATGCCTTGGTAAACACAGTGGATTATGCCTATTTTAAACATACTAGGTTCAAGACACTAAGTGCAATTTACAAAATTTGGAAGGTCGTTGGGAAAAAGTTAGGAATTGGGAGGTATAACAGATATCTTAGGCTGTATACAAATAATGCTTTTCCCGCAGAGATCTTCAGGGACACAGTTATGAAGGAGTGGGATGGCAAGGGGATTAAAAAATTAGGGGACTTGCTGTATGCAAAAGGGGTGTTTTTACTATTTCAGGATATCCAAACTAAGTTCAAGATTCCAGGAAGTAATTTCTTTAAATACCTACAAGTCAGGAGTTACTTTTATAAGAAACAGGGTGGGCCAGTAGGGTTGTCTCATTGTAGGATAATGGACTATTTGGAGCGTAGCACACGGGCAACGATTAGGCAACTCTATGCAGAATTCTATGCATTAAAAACAGATGATAGAGAGAAATATGCCAAGAAATGGGTGGAACAAGTAGGGGCGCACCCCGATGGATTACAAGCCTCATTAGATCTAGGCCGGTCTGTTCTGTGCTCGGCTACGTTACAAACTCAGCACTATAAGACGATCTATTCTCTCTATCATACTCCTGCTAGAATTGCCCAGTGGGGGGGGTAGCACTGGAATAACTTGTCCACGATGTAATTCAAGTAGTGCCAATATTATACATATGTTTGCACAATGCCCACAACTTTATACATTAAAATTGGCAATTGAAGAGTTTCTGGAGGGCTCTCTGGGTATGAAGACTAAATTGTCGGATGAATTGATAATGTTAGGGGTGAATATAGGAGATAATAACGAATACCCAGAATTTTTGTTTATGGTTACGGCAGTTTTTAGGATTATTATTGCAAGGGCCTGGCTCGATAAGACGGCACCTACATTTCAGACATGGATAGCAAGGCTCCTTTCCACATACAATCTGGAGAAGGCCATCTATGATAGGAAAGGCAGAAGAGCAAGGACATTGGGGGGTAGGATATGGTTACCCATTGAGCAATGGAAGAATAGGGGTAAATAGAGGTTAAAAATATGAATTTTGTTTGTTTTTTAATTCTGTGAAATGTCGCTTTTTTTTTCTTCTTTTTTTATCAATATGAAATATCTGTACTGTAAAAATGCATTGGATTTATTGGAAAAATGAGGGGGGGAAAACTCAATAAAAATGTTTAAAAAAAAAATGACATAGGCATAGTACTTAGTTATACTTTGTGGCTATTTGTCAATATTTAAACATTTATATATAGAAAAAAATGTTATTGCATGTTTTTCGCTTTTTCTCTGTAACGTCAGCAGCTTGATTTTAGAAACAGATAGATTATAACAAACATTGCTCCTTTTCTGGCTCCTTTCACCTTATATATAGTGACTTTTTATATTTTAATATTGACACTGTTCTTCGCTTGAGAGGTGTTGGTGACCTTAAACATTTACAATCAACGTCACCATCTTCCACTTGATATTGTGTTTTCCCCTAGAGATCACACACTGTTAATATGTATATTATAACATTCACAGTCTTGGTGTTCTTAGTGGAGTTCACGATCCGTCGTCACAAAGAGTAACGATAAGTAAGCAACGTTACCGGCTTGCGGTTTTCAGTCTATTTTCCCCTTGTGATCATGTGCTGTGAAAATATATACATAATATTATTCTCACTGTCATGATCTCAAAGGAGTTTATGACCCGTCACCACGAAGATCAAACTTTTTCACCTCCCGGAGAAAAGAAGTTCAGTAAATAATTACGGCTCGAAAGTATTTCATTATGGATGTTCTGTTAAATATTTTCCTTTCCTTTTTACTGTAACAATGGTATCAATCGTTATATTATAATAGATTGTTCTATTGCTACAGAAGGGGAATGGGAGATTTTTCAGCGCCATCTATAATATAACTTTCAAATATTAAAAAGTACTTGATCAGATATTTTTTTCACGAAACATATTTTACGAAACAGCAGAACAAAAAATTATAGCTATCATGCATACTTTGCTACTTTAAATATTTAATAAACCCTACATTTCTGAATGTTATTTTCTAATTTCTAATCTTATTTGTGGTTCCTATTCACCTTCTCCCTAAAGAATATATACGACCTGCACTTTATATTGTAAGAGTACCATCCTATATATTCTTTAGTGAGTATGTGATTTATTAGCGGAACAGTCTGCAACCTCTAAGCTCTACGACAGCACATGCCTGAATTGTACAGAATAAAAATTTGAAAAATAATAATGCATGCATTTCTATGTAATATGAAATCACTTGTATTTAACTGTTTTTTACTGTTTCTCTTGATCTGAGATAATGTATAATGTAGTGCAGGAGTGTTTGTTGTAGCACTTCTATTCTACTTTATCTAAATGTAACTGATGCCCTCTTACATCATCAGGAATGTGGGGCAACACGTTTACAAACTGTAGCACAAAAAAGAAGGATATAGCCACGCTTAACTGATATTTTATGAAATTCCATTTTTAATTGTCACCCCTTTTATATATACAGCGACAGTTTCTGAAGAAAGTTTATTTGTATTTGCTTAATAAAAACTGTTTCAAACCTAGACTGAATGTTTTGCTGCGCAACCACACCTCCCCATCAGGAAAGTAAGCAAAACATTATAAGTAAATAGTACTCCTAAGAAGTATGTCACCCACAAACTTGATAAAAAAAACAGCGCAAGACACTGTCATTTTTCCGCCGTGATTTATACACCACACAGCAATTATATAAATGGCCCTTGAAACATATAAAAACAATTGTTTCCCTCATAATCCCTCTCCACCACCTTATGGGCCCTGTACAGAGTTAATAGTGCTCCTAACCTGCCCTCTACTACTTTCTTTTCCCATACTCCTTTGGAAAAGGCATCACAATATCACTGACAACAGTGAACCGTTCCCACCCAATAAGGAGCAAGCTTGTGCTCGGAACACTTTAGCCAATAAAATGTCCATGTTGTTCCTCAGAAGAGCAAGGAATGACTGCCAAACCTTCTACTTTTAATACTTCACAGCCAATGAACATTAAGCTTCGTAAAGTCCCGCTTGGAGCACGTTACCCTAATACTCCCCGAACAGGAAGGAATCCCTAACAAAACTTTTCCACTGACTTCTTGTACGACTAACGGTTTCTGTGGAAAAAAATATAAATCTCCAGCACAGTACTATTTCAATTAGCAACATATTGTGGTGAGCTTCTAACCTCTGTGCTCACGCAAGTGTTTCATGAACTGTTACTATGGTAACAGGCAGAAAGGTACTGGCTGTACAAAAACCGTTATATTCACCCATGATCCTCTACAAGACAGAAAGGAAAACAAAGTAAAACAAAACACTGTACCACATTTATAACCCCCTTGCGCCACTTGCGCATCCACAGCCCCCCCAAAAATTAATAGTGTGTGGACCTCAAACCCCGGGAACAACCACCACCACCCTGGAGATTTCTGTATTGTGTGACACGGGCTCGGTGGCCCTCCGCCTGGTGCCGTTGAGAGCCCTGCAGACCGCCATGCCCAGAACCGGTTCCTGCAGTGTCCTGGGGTGCTTACCCCCGGGATACTGCTTTTTGCTATGAGAAGGCGGAAGTCTTGCGGCTCCCGCCCTCCCAGAGCAAACTTAGTTTGAACTTTGAAAGGCACAGTGAAATCTGCTCTCACTTTCAAAATCCAAACAAGATTGCATTTCCACATGCAACTTAGCATCTCCCCATGTGTAAAAGCAATGCCGGTGTTCTATAGAGGAGTGGACCCCATCGAGCTGTGTACCCCTTTCACTCAGCGCATGTGTATTAATGGTGCGCATGTGCACAATATGCCCCACCACTCCCACCTTCAGTGTACCTCTAATATTTCTCATTTCATTTGCGCATGCTCTATTCAAACATGGCGGTCACGAGAAGTTGGCGGGACCCTAGGGGCATTGTACGCTACGTCTTTTTTGTAGATACGGTCACATGTGTAGTGACGTATGTACTGGATGGGTGTGGTGTGGGTGTATAACAGCAATGAGGGATTTCTTAGTTCCAGGTCTAGTTGTCAGATCAGCACACACACTCCCTCATGCCTAGTATACACCCACACCACACCCATCCAGTGCATTCGTCACTAGACACGTGACCCTATATATAAAAAAAGACGAAAAGCACATGTTGTACGCCATTTTAGAGTTGTTCCCAAAGTACAGAACAAGGGGCGCACTACTACATGCGTGGCCTCTTTGGTCACTGAGTTAGTGGTGCCCGAAGCACTGAGCAGGTGAAGAACCTGCGATGATGATGAGGGGAGCACGAGTATGTCGTTAGCCATAGAGATATCAAGACTCGGCACCATATATGAGACTTCTTTGTTGGAGATCGGGACTACATCATGCAGAAGGTGTCTTTTCCACGAAAAGGTGAGCAGTGAGGCTTGAGTACGCATTGAAGGGAGTCAGGGTTGTATCAGACTAGATACAAAAACCCGATTTAGCGTTTTAGACAAACGCACTGCTATATAGTGTATTAATTTACATGTATACATTTTTTTCCCAATAGAAGAAACGTTTTTATAATCGCTGAAATGTCCAGAATATTAACAATACAAACAGTTCGTAGAAATGTGAAAGGAACGTGTATGAAAGCGCGATGTTATCTAACTCCAAATGAATATAGTAACAATTACCAATCATAACATCTTTCTTTTATTATCTTTTAGATGTAGAGCTTCAGGACGGATTATTTCCGGCACGTGGTGAAAAACACCAGTGACAAAAAGGTGAGCCGCAATTATTGTTTTCAATCACTCTCTTATTTCCTCTCTCGTTTCATAAAAAAATTACACACAATGTTAACTTCCTTTTTATCTCACAGGTTGTGTTTTACAAATTGACGACACCCCCCAAAAGAAACTTACAAAGCTCTATGTTCGTGTATTCTGCGATGATGCATGGCCATTGTAACAAGGACTGAGAAGCCTGCTTCGACACGTAGTGCTCCCTGTTTGAATGACGGCAATGGCACAAGGTGAACAAAGAAGCTTGTTTCCGAAAGAACGACAAGTTATCTGTGAAAGGAGAGAATGTGTAGTATGCAGCGCAACACCCATTGGGCTAACGGGGCTTCAGCTAGGATGAGATAGCTTCCTAGGCCCACACACAGTCACACCCGAGTACTTCACAGGTCTTTTAAAGACCTTTTGCTCGTTAATGAGGCTTTGATGTCCCCCCCCGCTTACAGCCCCTGCAGCTCCACTCTGCTTTTTCCTTGAAGTTAAGCCCCCGCGCAAAAAAATTCTAGCCCCCCCTACGATATTTTTGACTGTGGTTGCACCTCTGGCTTCAGACCACTCCCCCGCCGTGTTTGTCTCTCCCACGTTTTAATATCCTTTTTTCTCTCTCTCACATCGTTTCTCTTTCTTTTTTAAAGTTTTGGACGATGCTGTCTCCAGTCTGCTGTATAGAACCTTATCTGAGTTGAAGTGGTGAACTCTCTTGGTTACAGTGAAGGCTGCTTCGACACGTAGAGCACCCTCTTTGAATCACGCCAATGGCACTAGGTGAGCAAAGAATTTTGTTTCCGAAACAACAACAAATTATTTGTGAAAGGAGAGAGTGGGTAGTGTGCAGCAGCTTGACTGTGTAGAAATGTATAATTACCTCTGAGCAGTGACAACAGATGGGTTACAACAGTCTGAGAAACAGATCTACAAGCATACTGCGCCACTTTTGTGTCAATTTTAACATGGGAAAAGTGGCTCAAGGAGCTTGCAAATCTGCGTTTGACTTTTCAAGAAAAACTCTCAACTCCAGACTCTGCGAGTTAATGGGGTGCAATAGTCTAGGTACGCAATTTTAAGAAATCCCATTAAAATTAACTTTTGTCAGAAATTTTGCAACTCAGTTTACAGTGATTAATCAAATGTTCTTTTCTTTGTCTTCACCAAACATTCTTTAGAAGCAATCACGATATATCGAGCAACAGCAATGAAATTGTCTGCAACGTATTGAATATACTTTGACGTGTAGAAGCAGAGTTAAATTCAAGTTGTAAATTCTGGTGGCCGCAGTGTTTATACAAGGTAAGCACAGCGGCCTAGATATACAATGCCTCCATTGCAATGCATTAGAAAAAAATCGCCGTATTTACAATCCCGTTCTGCCACTTTTGTGTCAGTAATGCAGTACGCACTTCCACATAGACACCACTTGAACGCGGGACTATAACAGAAGTGAAATGTACTAGGCACACTGCACACGTAAAATCGTAGTTACCTTCAATTGTAATGCTTCACCTCATTTAGTCACATCTACATAACTTTAAACTCTAATTTTCTTTTTTGTTTTGCAGATTACCTATCCTACATCTTTTGGAGTTCACATCACAATTTGTTTATAATACTGTTTTATTAAAGTTATTTTTCAAGTTGTTTATTATATTATCTTTAAGTTACGTTTACAGTTATTGTTGTTTTAATAAAAAAAATATATACTTGTTTTTTTTGGGGGGGGGGGTGACGGTCCACAACAAAAATAATATTTATAATTTGAAGTACTATAGTAAGATGTTTGACAGTACGGTTGAAAAGTACTGGCTGTACAATAAGTTATTTTCTCTGGATGTACTACAACATAGAAAGGAAATCAAAGTAAAACAAAACAATGTGTACAACATTTACAAACCTCTTGCGTCATTTTTGCGTACAAACCTACCCCCCTACAAAATTAAGTGTATGGGCCTCAATGACGCCCCTCAAACCACGAAAACAACCACCCCCCGGAGATTTCTATATTGTGTGATGGAGGCTGCGTGGCCCACCGCCTGATGCCCTGGAGTCCGCCATGTCCAGACCCGGTTTCTGCAGTGTCCTGGGGGGAAACAGCCATTACAACGCGGTCATAACCACGCGTGATCGTTGCCACAAAGCCATTAACATCCATATGGCTTTACCACGCAAGCCTTTACCACGCATGCTTTTACAAGTAGTATACATTTACCACGCATGATAAAGGCATAAGCATGGTAATGGCTTTGTGGTGACGGTCACGCGTTGTAATGGCTGTGCCTTACGTGCTTCAAATTAGTTTTTAGGTTTGTGTGTGACCAAGTCTGATAAGATCGGAGGCCAGGGACAAACACTGTGGTGTCTGTGGCAGGAAATTTCATGGATCATAGAGAAGATAGGCGGGGTGGTAAAATGAAAGTAGCAGGTATAATAAAAATAACAGAGGAAAACGACTAAAATGGCGGGGGACGGAGTATGTAATTAACGTTTGGCGCCTCGGCAATACTTTTCAAATAAATATAGACAGAATATGATTATTAATACATTACAAAAGTATAGCAGCGGATGAGGCACATGACCCGGCAGAACAAAGTGGCAAATGTAATACCTGAAATGAGGAGAGGTTTGCTTGGAGAACTTGAAGAAAAACAAAGAAGCGTGGGCTTGGCATGTGTAGAGAGTACAACTGGTGCAGAAAAAACCCCGAAAGTTTTACATACTATCATAGAAATGTAGCTCTTTTTTTGACCAGTAAAGTTAGTTCTGAAAAGAACAGTTTTTTATGAGCCCCAAAGCCCCCACGGTCCCAGCTGGCTCCCTGCATCCTTCGGGAGCCGGCATTGCTTTTTGTCACACCGGGCACTGCAGAAGGCGGCACTGTAGGCACCCCGGAACACTGCAGAAGCCGGCCCTGAAATTTGGTGGTCCCCAGGGCCATCAAAGGCTCCAGGAAGGATGCGGCCGGGCCCCCCTCCCAACATTCAAAAGCCCCGAGGAGTAGTAGTCCCCGGGACTGGGTGGTCCCCCCCTATTTTCTATATTAAAGCCCCAGGGAGGTGGTGGTCCCCGGGGCATGTGGAGGGGCTTGAAACCCCCCACACACTGTTTTTTTAAATAAAGAGAGGCCCCAGGGAGAGGCGGTCCCCGGGGCTCTGAGGGGGTCATTAGCCCCCCCAACATACACATAGTTAAAGCCCCGGGCGATGGCGATCCCCGGGGCAAGGGGACCCCTCTGGGTGCCTCATTATGAAAAAAATATTGCCCCCGATATTTGGCCCCCCTGGGGGCTAGTTAACAATAAAGCGGACTGTGTTTTTTTTTTTCAAAAATGCGTACCACACGCGTACCCCGTGATTTTATTTTGAAAACATTTTTGGGGCCTAACGATCCATTTGAGACCCCTTGACCAGACCTAGGGGGTCAGGATGTTTCTACCCTGACCCCTTCGCATGTTTTTTACAATTCTTTCACTGCTTTCTTGTGACTCTGATCTACCGAGGCACAAGATGTCTGCCAACACTTCATGGTTTGGAGTGTTGACAGACAGCTGACAGCCAATCAGCATGCAGCTCGTGCTCGTAATTGTACGGTTTTCGGTACACTGGAACTACTGAACGGATTTACATCATTTAACAAAAAGCACAATCTGCGAACCAAACTCTACCTTTTTGCCAAATTTGGTGTAATTCCATTCAGCCGTTCGGGCTGTAGTCCTGGCTAAAGGTCCTTATGGAAAATTGCATGGGGGAAACACATTTTGGGACCCCCCTTTTTTCTCGGCCCCCACTTGAGATTAGTCCACCAGCGCCAAAGTTATTCCAAATAGAATGTTGTGGATTTCCTATGGAAACTAGGTCCTAACTATAACTACCTACTGGTGACCGCCAGTAGGTAACATATATATAAGGTAATATATCCCAAGCGCCGCTTGAAGGACTCGGATGCCGATAGTAGTTCCTCAGCATACCACGAAAGCAGACACGAACCCAAAGTAAGTGCAAAGAAGTAGCGTTTATTCCTCGCTAGTCAGCCATAACGCGTTTCACCACAAACGTGGCTTGATCACATGACAACGTTCAAACCTTGAACGGACCATTAAGACAGCTAGCACCCAAAGCACGTGACTGTGATCACAATAGACATAAAAGAAAAAACGTGAAATACATTTGAAAAATCTCCTTCGAGTAAAGATTAGTGTATAAAGTATATACGTAAATTCACAAAAATACAAGGATAATAATGGGAAAAAAGTACATTTGCTGTCTAATACATACACATTTTTTTACAGTTTTTTTGACGTTTTTTTGAGGAAATAACTCAGCACAACAGTTTATATATAATTAATCGCTGCTGTTGACCAACGTAGTTCATAGTAAATGTATATATGGGCAACTTGGATTAAAAATGCGCACATCACATTTGTGTGCAATATTGATGTTTTTTGTATTTTGGAAAAAGTGCAAAGTGCATATATCAATATGTTTGAGAGTACATCGATATAAAAAAAGTTGTTTCCATCATACAAAAAGTAATTCCGTATAAATAAACGTAATCATTTCATATATATACACAAATATACAAATATATTGCCCAAAGTAACATTGAGTTGGTCATGACATGATTTAAAGCATAATGCTTAAATGATAATTTGTCTGAGTGTGCCCGTAATTGCGGAGGAAACCCTCCTTTTCCCCTTAACCAAGTTTTGGTTAAAAACCCATAGATAATGTTACTCGAAGGATGGTATCCAAAAAAAGAAACCGTCACTGAGTGCATAAAGTGATTGTGTGCTTAATAATTAAAAAGCCTCAGTGTGAGGATTTTATAAATGAACAGAGAGAAGGAATGCAGCCGATGGGGACAAAGTCCAAAAAAAACCCTATGTGTGGTTTAAAAAAACATGTTGTTAAACCACTTGGAGTGACGATATGACTAAAAGAGTTTCAGGGCTTAGTCAATAAACAATGGATTACAATGAAAACATAGAGGAGAAGGACACAGGGGACAGTTTCTCTATACAGTTTGGGACTGGGACAACAAAGTCAAAATAGCCAGAAGTTCAATAACATTCAATAAAGTGAATCCAAAAATCACTTATAGGGGTTCTTGAAAATGTTATACTTATCGGCATGTATGTAAGTCTTCAGTATTGTTTAGCCCTCCTGGGCTCTTACTATTGAAGTTCAGGATATACCTCGTCTCCAATTTACGCATAAGATGTTCACGGTCACCCCCTTGCTTAGTTTTCGGAATGGTGTCAATGACATAATATTTGAGATCCACTAGATTGTTATTGTGGATCTCGCGAAAATGTCTTGCTACAGGGTAGGTGGGATCAGAGTTAGTAATAGCCCTAATGTGCTGTAGTAGCCTAACATTAGCTGGTAACTTGGTACTCCCTACCTACCGTAAGGGACATGTACATTCTAAGATGTAGATAGCGTACTCAGTTTTGCAGTGAAGGGATTTAGTAATTTTGAACTCTTTACTACTGAAGGCTGTGCGGTAGCTAGTTTTATTGATACCGTAAGTACATGCCTTGCATGAATGGCATTTAGTAAAACCCCTTGAATTTTTTAACCAATCCTTGGAAGGGATCACCTCGGGACAATTAGATACAAGGCTATTGTGAAGGGAAATAGCCCTCTTGTAAGTTACACTAGGCCTGATAGGCATGACTTGACCTATAACAGGGTCCGAACGAATTAGTGCCCAATTTTGATTGATAATTTTATTTATAGCACCTTTTGGGCACTATAGGTAATATATATATACACACATATATATATATATATATATATATATATATATATATATATATATATATATATATATATATATATATATATATACGTATAAATATATATATATATATATATATATATATATATATATATATATATATATATATATATATATATATATATATATATATTACCTACTGGCGGTCGCCAGTAGGTATATATAGTTAGGATTTTTTCTCTATGGGATTTTTGAAAATTCTATGTCTAATAACTTTGGCGTTTGTGGACGGAATTGGCTGAAATTTTCAGGAAAATGGCACATTTTGTTTCTGAGCAGTCCCTGAAAATTGGGGGGGGGTTCGTCAAGGGGGGGTCGAGAAAAAAGGGGGGTCCCAAAACGTGTTTTTAACATTGAGTTTTCCATAGGGCGGTTGGCCTCACTTTTAGCCCGAACGGCTGAATGGATTTGCACGAAACTTGGCAAAATTGTAGGGACTGGTAGCCCGATGTGCCTTTTGTAGGTCTCAATATATGTGCTACAGTGGATTTTGAGAAATTAACGTTTAAAAAAAGATATATATCTGTAACAGCGGACCGGGCAGCGCTCCAGGACGCGTACTTTTCGCGCAACGGAGCTTTGTGAAGCGAAGCTGATTGGTTCTCCGGCGTCTGTCAACATTCCAAACAGTCCGTAGCGGCCGCCATCTTGTCTCTCGGTAGGATCGAGAGACAAGAGGAGGCCAAAGCGAAGGGGCAAATGACCATAAGGGGGAATAGTAGATCCTCGCTGACCCCCTAGGTTTGATGTGGAGGTTTTAAAAGGGCCCCGCGGGGCAAAAAAAAAAATAATAATAATAATCCAACGGCTGAATGGATTTGCACGAAACTTGGCAAAATTGTAGGGACTGGTAGCCCGATGTGCCTTTGCTAGGTCTCAATATATGTGCTTCAGTGGATTTTGAGAAATTAACGTTCAAAAAAAGATATATATCTGTAACAGCGCACCGCTTCGCGTACTTTTTGCGTTACGGAGCTTTGCGAAGCGAAGCTGATTGGCTCTCCGGTGTCTGTAAACATTCCAAACAGTCAGTAGCGGCCGCCATCTTGTCTCTCGGTAGGATCGAGAGACAAGAGGAGGCCAAAGCGAAGGGGCAAATGACCATAAGGGGGCATAGTAGATCCTCGCTGACCCCCTAGGTTTGATGTGGAGGTTTTAAAAGGGCCCCGCGGGGCAAAAAAAATAAATAATAATAATAATCGAACGGCTGAATGGATTTGCACGAAACTTGGTAAAATATTAGGGACTGGTAGACCGATGTGCCTTTGCTAGGTCTCAATATGTGTGCTCCAGTGGATTTTGAGAAATTAACGTTCAAAAAAAGATATATATCTGTAACAGCGCTCCGCTTCGCGTACTTTTCGCGTTACGGAGCTTTGCGAAGCTGATTGGTTCTCCGGCATCTGTCAACATTCCAAACAGTCCGTAGCGGCCGCCATCTTGTCTCTCGGTAGGATTGAGAGACAAGAGGAGGCCAAAGTGAAGGGGGAAATTACCATAAGGGGGCATAGTAGATCCTTCCTGACCTCTTAGGTTTGATGTACCATTTTGCCAAGTTTGGTGTAATTCCGTTCAGCCATTCAGGCTGTAGACATATGTAAATGTCCTATGGAAAATTGCATGGGGAAAACACATTTGAAAGTGTTGAAATTTAGAACCAATTAAAATGTTACTTTGGTTTTGTATTTGTGTGTGATGAAAGTTAATTGGTTATGTATATATGTCAAATGAGAGGAAACCACAGCCATTTTGTGATACTACTGTCTGAGGTACATTTGTGAGGAATTTTTGGTGGTGAATTTCTGGTGTTTGATTTACACAGTACTAACACCTCTCCTACTTTTAAAAAGGTGAGTTGTTAATTTGTAAGGGGAACTATGTTGTACACTTGAAGATAATTTGAAAAATGTTTTCTGTTATTTATTTGCAGTCCTTCTGTTATACTAAATACTTGATAAAGTTAGTTTTATATTATGTATTACTAAAAACGATAAATGAAAGTGATTATTTTTTTCTGCAATTTACAGCAAGCAATTTCAAAATAAAATGGCTCACAATGAAGAGACCGTGGCAATTTCTTTGAAATTGAGAGCACCAATAATGAAATATTGTCACAAGGAGGACATGACTTGTATGATTCCATTAGATTGATTGAAATGGACAGCACCAATAATGAAATATTGTCACAAGGAGGAGATGACTTGAATGATTCCACTACATTGATTGAAATTGAGAGCACCAATAATGAAATATTGTCACGAGGAGATGACTTGAATGATTCCACTACATTGATTGAAATTGACAGCACCAATAATGAAATATTGTCAGAAGGAGGAGATGACTTGAATGATTTTTTTGATCAATCTCTTGATGGCGAATTTATCGAGTGTTTGGAGACCATAGAGTTACAAGAATCATTATTGCAGACTTTTCATGAGGACATTGCTGATGAGGACATGTTACTAGTTCTTTCAAATTTAGAAAATTCTGAAGAATAAATTTATATTTAGAAATAAAAAATTGTTTGAGACATTATTCATTTTTATTTTTAATTTATGAGGTTGTAGCGAAGTGATTGTAGTATAAAATGAGACTTATAGTATAGAGTGCAACATTTTTATGTTACATGGTAAGTTTACTCATATTTACTTCCCTTCTGCCACTATATTATCTCCAATGTGTATTTGACATCTCTTCTTCATCTCCGGCCTCCTTTCTCTCACTGTGTGTCTCCGATGCATCTTATCGCTGCTATTTTGTGTAATTACAGAAGAGAGTAAAATAAAATAGTTCGGAACGTGAAAAGGGGGCAAAGTAGAGTACTCCTCACCCCCTAGGCCTTTTTAGGCGGTCCCAAAAGGATCAGTTTCTGCTTTCCTGAGAGATTATGGTATGAGTTCCATATACCACAATAACTTGCATTACAACATGCAAGATATCTATCTCCTATTACCAACTTTTGGAGATATTCGCGCTAAGCGCGAATATCTCCAAAAAATAACACCTGCCCTGAGCAGTTCTTAGCCATGTTATCCAATGGGAGGTGGATAACATGGCTAAGAGCATTAGCTCGGTAATGTATGAATATCGCTGAGTTTTTAGCGATATTCATGCATTGCGGCCGTTTATTATCGCATTTGTGATAAACCTTGATAATAGCAAGGTTTATCTTCGATAATTTCTGACGATGCTTAGCGGTAAAAAATTCGTTGGTAAGCATCGTTAGCGATAAATATCGCTTAACTTTGGTAATATGCCCCAACGTCTGTTAACGTTCGATTCGAAGGAAATGAGGAAGTGTTGAAAAACATTGTCTGCGCCATCTTGCCTTTTTTGAAATGCCACACTTTTGTCGTGCACGGCAGCCATTTTAGATGTCTTGACCAGACCCACTCTCTGCACGCTGTCGATTCGTAGCATGGCTCCTCACCCTCGCAAGCATCTTCCCCAGGCACTGGTCACCCCCGCTCTCTGTCTTATGCATGGGCAATAAACCTCCCCCCATCTGCGCTGCTCTTCCCTGAGAATCACACTCTGTGCCCGCCCGACACCTCCCTTTCGCCCTATTCACTACCGCACCCTCTGACACTCCTCTTCCTCTGTGTCCGATTGTCCAGGCTATCAGCTAGCCCTGCAGATGTAGTTTATGGCCCCAGCTGTAAAGAATCACCCCTCTTCAAAGGAGTTATAGTAGATCAAGGCCCACACCCGATGAGATCCGTCACACCACACGTGTTCCTACTATCTGAAAACTATCCTGTATTGTGATTGGGGAGGGGACCGAGCCTGAAGCGGAAGATTCCAGGAATGACTCTTTGTACATCAAAGTTTTTACAATTATGTGTCACATTAAAAATATATAGCACTCCAACAAAGTAGTAGGAATATAAAACTTTAATAACATATAAATATATACAACAAAACAAAAACAGTAAAAACATTTAAACAACGAAGAGACCGTGGCAATTTCTTTTGAATTATCCAATAGATTTATTGAAATTGACAGCACCAATAATGAAATATTCTTGTCAGTAGCGGTCTGTTGTGCGAATAGTTCCAAGGCAGCAGAACGCGCTGAAATCTAGATGGCACGAAAGTGATGTCTAGCAAGTTGCCGCCCAGCAAATAACGGCGTGGGGCGTCGCGGGGGTGAGTGAGTCCAGTAGGCACCACAGCTATTCTTACCGGCATTGCAGAATTACTGCTGGGGACAATGCCTGTGCTGTAGCAGGGTCACAGCAGAAACAAAAAGGATTCTGTTGAAGATGTTGTTGGTTTTCAATTTGAAAACAGTTCTGGTGTCAACTGCTATGCTAATGTAGTGGTTAATGTTTTGTTTTCTCTAGAAAATGTAAAAGAGGGGGAGGCAGTCCAAAGTTCCGTTAAAAGGGCAAAGGAAAGGATCGGTGGTTTGAACTATCAGTCAAAAAGGGGAGGGGGTGCAACAATTTTTCCTACCGGGTCACACTGTGCTTTCACCGGAAGTGAGGTCTGCAGGATTCTAGTAATTCAAAGTGAGGCTGGCGCCGACGTCCCGCGGATACAGTTTCGTCACTCCACGGGTGATCATGGCAGTCATTCCCCATCGGGGGTCGGAGACTCCCGCGGCTCCTCTAGAATCTTCAAGGTCGTGGAGGACTACGGTGGTGGAGTCAACCAGTGACCGGGCCATTTCTTTATGCTGGGCCCGCTCTTGCCAGGTCGACCGCCATTTTGAGAGTTCGGTAGCTACTGGCGATCGCGGGGTCAAATGAGCGGACGGGCTCCACCCTGCCGGGCGAGACGTTGTAGCATGGCCACAGTGGAAGAACTCATTTCCGGGCGCCTGGAGCGCTGAGGGTGCAGCTGGGAAGCCTCCACTGGGGAGGCGGGAGAGGCCTGTTCGCACCGTCTCTCCCTCCCAGTGCACCCCACGGCGTCTCGCTTCAGATTTGTAATGGGCGGACCAGGCGATGAGGACGAGGGGGGGGGGTCGGAGGCATGTGCAAGACATCCCCCCCAGGGTTGTTGCAGCAATTATACAAGAAAGAAGAAGTGTCCCGTCCGTCTTCGGGCCGGGCTTCCGGTAGATGTCGGCCGGACGCCCCTGGCTCTGGCCCCATGAACGGGTTTCTTGGTTTATCGGCTGCAGCCGGATCCCGTCGGCCTCGGCCCCCCGACCGTTGGTGGCCGGACCGGAAGAGCATGTGGCGGGACTACCTGCAACTCTCAAGGGCCACCGCGGCCGGACTGGGAGAGAGAGGGGAGGGTCGAGGAGACATTCCCCCCCCCTGCAACTGTTCAGCGTTGTAAAGGCAATCCCCTGGCCGGGTCCCGCTGGTCTCGGCCTCTCCTCCGGCTACACCCTACGTTAGGATCTCCTGGCCAAGGCGTGGCAGCAGGACCTGCCTTATATGGGCTGCTCCCGGCTGGGCGTAGCCGCAACCCTGCCCCACCTTGGAAGTTTCCAGAGTGGGGGCGGATGTTCTACTGACTTGCATTTTCCCTAGTCTATCGATTTTTTTGGCGTGGCAGGCGGTGGGACAGCGAGGGGTGATTTGGTTTCTCTTACTGTTTTTCTCGTCTCTCACCACTGGCATATTTTAACGTTTTCTTGTTTCTAGGACATTAATAGGTTTTATCATTACGTTATGTTATCGTTTCTTTGTTCGTTGTTTAATAAAAGTTCATGTTCATCAGTGGCCTACTGATTTTCGTTTTCCTATTCTTTTCTTTCCAGGTTGTTTCATGCTAAAGTTTCTGTTAACAGGATACAGTGATCACTTCGTTATTATTGCATATGTCCTTTTCACTAGGGGTGCTCTCTGGTCGGGCCAGATGACGTATGTCTAGTAAATGGTCCGGGTGAAACAGGTGCATCAATCAGTGGGGAGTAGATAGGCATGACAGATTACAACGGGGGAGAAAGGTCCGCATTACGTACCCTTTCACTACTTGCAAAGATTTTCCTACGTTTATTTGCAAACAGGGAATACCTCCAAAAAGAACTAATTCCCAAACAGTCAATGTTCGGACAATTAATCAATCAATGAGGAATGAAATAGGTACGACGTGTTAAAGGCTTGCGTTACCTACCCTTCACTATCTGCAAAGGGAGAGAGAATATTCCTATTCTTCCTCGTTTGCAGGCAGAGAAGATCCTTAAGAGAACCAACTTCGAACAATTCAATGCTCGATTCAAACAATCAACAAGGGGTACTGTGAACACAAATGAACGCCGCTTATGTACATACGCATTGCTATTTTCAACAGGTTGTTCCTAATGTTTCTATTTTAGCGAGGTCAAAAAGAGATCCCATTAGTGGCCTACTGATTTTGCTCGATTCCTTTTGTTTTTTTACACGGTTTTTCGCTATCTGCAAAGACTAAACAGAGTATTGCGACTCTGTGCTTGTTTGTAAATAGAGAATGAACCAAAGAGAACAATCAATCAAATGGAGAGAGAAGCAGGCACGACGGATTACAAAGGGGGCAAAGGGCTGCGTTAACTACCCTTCACTATCTGCAAAGAGAGAGTACTCCTAATAGAAATGAGGGGTGGGGGGCAGCATTCAAAGCAGATCAGTGTGCATAAACACGAAAATGTTTTTACTTACCACGTACTTGACATTCGACAGCTTATGATATTTGCTATTAAAAAACCATTGAAATTCACTGAAAAAACCATAGGTTATAGACCATATATAGTTAGGAATTAGCATTTACAAAACCTTGAAAATTCACTGAAAAAACCATAGGTTATAGACCATATATAGTTAGGAATTAGCATTTACAAAACCTTGAAAATTCACTGCAAAAACCATAGGTTAGAGACCATATATAGTTAGCTGGACATTTTATTGACATAAAACCAATGAAATTTCATATATAGTTAGTTGCACTAACTATATATCGCGCACCCGCAATCCACTGCTGATGATGTCACATATTACATAATTCATGACATGGTCAGTGACATCACTGATGACATCACTGATGACATCTCAAATGACATCACTGATGACATCACTGATGACATCTCATTTGACATCAATGACCACATCACTGATGATATCATTCATGTGACAATACAATGCATCTCCTCACATTTTAATATAACCTCTGTTTCACCCAGTGTTAAAAAGAGTATAATTTTTGAAACCATTGACACACCAATACTAGTTACTACATACGCACTCACTGATTGCTACGTCTACACACACCTTCACTCATTCACCCATACAATCATTCATACATACAATCACTCATCTTTACAACACTATCATATGCACTCATACACCTATACAGACACTCACAGTCTGCCACTCATCCATGGAGTTACTTACACACCTAGTCAGTCCTGTAAAGAATCAATGAGACTTCCATTTTCTTGTCTATACAGTTAAGCATAGAGCACCTTACATTTTCAAACATGTACTAACACATACTTACTTTCTTATACAATCATTGATACAAGTACAGATTGATCTGCACAGAGTCACACACCTCCCAGCTAGCCACACACACACTCAGTCTCCCATACAAATACTTGGGCAATCAATCAATAACCCATATAGTTACTCATATAGCTACTGATCAACACATGCAGCAGTTTACAGAACAACAGACATAATGATGCACAAATTAAGACAGTTTAGTCACTAACCCATGCACTCAGTGAGACACATTTAATCACTCACTCATACATTCAGTCATGCACCTACTAAATCCTTCGTCCAGACACTTATACATCCACTCATTCTTCAATATGTAAGACATATTTTAACTTTACAGAATTATACAGTCACTGGATGTAGTCATCAGTGATGTCATTTGAGATGTCATCAGTGATGTCATCAGTGATGTCATTTGAGATGTCATCAGTGATGTCATCAGTGATGTCACTGACCATGTCATGAATGATGTAATATGTGACATCATCAGCAGTGGATTGCGGGTGCACGATATATAGTTAGTGCAACTAACTATATATGGAATTTCATTGGTTTTATGTCAATAAAATGTCCAGCTAACTATATATGGTCTCTAACCTATGGTTTTTGCAGTGAATTTTCAAGGTTTTGTAAATGCTAATTCCTAACTATATATGGTCTATAACCTATGGTTTTTTCAGTGAATTTTCAAGGTTTTGTAAATGCTAATTCCTAACTATATATGGTCTATAACCTATGGTTTTTTCAGTGAATATATATATATATATATATATATATACTAGTTCCTAACTATTACTACCTACTGGCGACCGCCAGTAGGTAATATATATATATATATATATATATATATATATATATATATATATATATATATATATATATATATTCTTCGCCAATTGCGCTCCTGCGCTTTTCGGAAGGCTCTCCGCAGTATTCCCCAGCTTGCCAGGCTGATTCTTAGCCCCAGGACACACCTTGCAGTGCAACACCAATCCAGTTTACTTGAAGTCCGACGCGTTTCGGGGCTACCACGCCCCTTCCTCATGGTGCCCAAATGAGCACACACAGTCACCTTGCTCAGGTTTCAAAATGCCTTTTTATTTTGAAACAGTACCTCCCTTAGTGGGCGTGGTCATGATTAAGCCGTCACCAGGCATCCTGGGACATGTAGTCTATGAGCAAAGTCCAGTATTTACCTTCAGTAGGTTGGGTGCCCCCATGTGCAAGTAAGTCAGTAGTCTATCACCTATAGTAGGGGATGGCATCTGCATGCGTGCATTTATCCTTGGAAAACCGCGCTGGTAAGTTAGACGCTCGTCGTCTCCCTCCAGCCATCTCAGCACACAAGGAATGTGCGCCGTTTGTAGAGTGGAGCACTTCCACGACCTGAGCTGGCCGTAAATTATAGTCTTCACCAATTGCGCTCCTGCGCTTTTCGGAAGGCTCTCCGCAGTATTCCCCAGCTTGCCAGGCTGATTCTTAGCCCCAGGACACACCTTGCAGTGCAACGCCAAGCCAGTTTACTCTAAGTCCGACGCGTTTCGGGGCTACCACGCCCCTTCCTCATAGACGCACAAAGGAGCACACACAGTCACCTTGCTCAGGTTTCAAAATGCCTTTTTATTTTGAAACAGTACCTCCCTTAGTGGGCGTGGTCATGATTAAGCCGTCACCAGGCATCCTGGGACATGTAGTCTATGAGCAAAGTCCAGTATTTACCTTCAGTAGGTTGGGTGCCCCCATGTGCAAGTAAGTCAGTAGTCTATCACCTATAGTAGGGGATGGCATCTGCATGCGTGCATTTATCCTTGGAAAACCGCGCTGTTAAGTTAGACGCTCGTCGTCTCCCTCCAGCCATCTCAGCACACAAGGAATGTGCGCCGTTTGTAGAGTGGAGCACTTCCACGACCTGAGCTGGCCGTAAATTATAGTCTTCACCAATTGCGCTCCTGCGCTTTTCGGAAGGCTCTCCGCAGTATTCCCCAGCTTGCCAGGCTGATTCTTAGCCCCAGGACACACCTTGCAGTGCAACGCCAAGCCAGTTTACTCTAAGTCCGACGCGTTTCGGGGCTACCACGCCCCTTCCTCATAGACGCACAAAGGAGCACACACAGTCACCTTGCTCAGGTTTCAAAATGCCTTTTTATTTTGAAACAGTACCTCCCTTAGTGGGCGTGGTCATGATTAAGCCGTCACCAGGCATCCTGGGACATGTAGTCTATGAGCAAAGTCCAGTATTTACCTTCAGTAGGTTGGGTGCCCCCATGTGCAAGTAAGTCAGTAGTCTATCACCTATAGTAGGGGATGGCATCTGCATGCGTGCATTTATCCTTGGAAAACCGCGCTGTTAAGTTAGACGCTCGTCGTCTCCCTCCAGCCATCTCAGCACACAAGGAATGTGCGCCGTTTGTAGAGTGGAGCACTTCCACGACCTGAGCTGGCCGTAAATTATAGTCTTCACCAATTGCGCTCCTGCGCTTTTCGGAAGGCTCTCCGCAGTATTCCCCAGCTTGCCAGGCTGATTCTTAGCCCCAGGACACACCTTGCAGTGCAACGCCAAGCCAGTTTACTTGAAGTCCGACGCGTTTCGGGGCTACCACGTCCCTTCCTCATGGACGCACAAAGGAGCACACACAGTCACCTTGCTCAGGTTTCAAAATGCCTTTTTATTTTGAAACAGTACCTCCCTTAGTGGGCGTGGTCATGATTAAGCCGTCACCAGGCATCCTGGGACATGTAGTCTATGAGCAAAGTCCAGTATTTACCTTCAGTAGGTTGGGTGCCCCCATGTGCAAGTAAGTCAGTAGTCTATCACCTATAGTAGGGGATGGCATCTGCATGCGTGCATTTATCCTTGGAAAACCGCGCTGTTAAGTTAGACGCTCGTCGTCTCCCTCCAGCCATCTCAGCACACAAGGAATGTGCGCCGTTTGTAGAGTGGAGCACTTCCACGACCTGAGCTGGCCGTAAATTATACTCTTCACCAATTGCGCTCCTGCGCTTTTCGGAAGGCTCTCCGCAGTATTTCCCAGCTTGCCAGGCTGATTCTTAGCCCCAGGACACACCTTGCAGTGCAACGCCAAGCCAGTTTACTTGAAGTCCGACGCATTTCGGGGCTACCACGCCCCTTCCTCATGGACGCACAAAGGAGCACACACAGTCACCTTGCTCAGGTTTCAAAATGCCTTTTTATTTTGAAACAGTACCTCCCTTAGTGGGCGTGGTCATGATTAAGCCGTCACCAGGCATCCTGGGACATGTAGTCTATGAGCAAAGTCCAGTATTTACCTTCAGTAGGTTGGGTGCCCCCATGTGCAAGTAAGTCAGTAGTCTATCACCTATAGTAGGGGATGGCATCTGCATGCGTGCATTTATCCTTGGAAAACCGCGCTGTTAAGTTAGACGCTCGTCGTCTCCCTCCAGCCATCTCAGCACACAAGGAATGTGCGCCGTTTGTAGAGTGGAGCACTTCCACGACCTGAGCTGGCCGTAAATTATAGTCTTCACCAATTGCGCTCCTGCGCTTTTCAAAAGGCTCTCCGCAGTATTCCCCAGCTTGCCAGGCTGATTCTTAGCCCCAGGACACACCTTGCAGTGCAACGCCAAGCCAGTTTACTTGAAGTCCGACGCGTTTCGGGGCTACCACGCCCCTTCCTCATGGACGCACAAAGGAGCACACACAGTCACCTTGCTCAGGTTTCAAAATGCCTTTTTATTTTGAAACAGTACCTCCCTTAGTGGGCGTGGTCATGATTAAGCCGTCACCAGCCATCCTGGGACATGTAGTCTATGAGCAAAGTCCAGTATTTACCTTCAGTAGGTTGGGTGCCCCCATGTGCAAGTAAGTCAGTAGTCTATCACCTATAGTAGGGGATGGCATCTGCATGCGTGCATTTATCCTTGGAAAACCGCGCTGTTAAGTTAGACGCTCGTCGTCTCCCTCCAGCCATCTCAGCACACAAGGAATGTGCGCCGTTTGTAGAGTGGAGCACTTCCACGACCTGAGCTGGCCGTAAATTATAGTCTTCACCAATTGCGCTCCTGCGCTTTTCGGAAGGCTCTCCGCAGTATTCCCCAGCTTGCCAGGCTGATTCTTAGCCCCAGGACACACCTTGCAGTGCAACGCCAAGCCAGTTTACTTGAAGTCCGACGCGTTTCGGGACTACCACGCCCCTTCCTCATGGACGCACAAAGGAGCACACACAGTCACCTTGCTCAGGTTTCAAAATGCCTTTTTATTTTGAAACAGTACCTCCCTTAGTGGGCGTGGTCATGATTAAGCCGTCACCAGGCATCCTGGGACATGTAGTCTATGAGCAAAGTCCAGTATTTACCTTCAGTAGGTTGGAGGGAGACGACGAGCGTCTAACTTAACAGCGCAGTTTTCCAAGGATAAATGCACGCATGCAGATGCCATCCCCTACTATAGGTGATAGACTACTGACTTACTTGCACATGGGGGCACCCAACCTACTGAAGGTAAATACTGGACTTTGCTCATAGACTACATGTCCCAGGATGCCTGGTGACGGCTTAATCATGACCACGCCCACTAAGGGAGGTACTGTTTCAAAATAAAAAGGCATTTTGAAACCTGAGCAAGGTGACTGTGTGTGCTCCTTTGTGCGTCCATGAGGAAGGGGCGTGGTAGCCCCGAAACGCGTCGGACTTCAAGTAAACTGGCTTGGCATTGAACTGCAAGGTGTGTCCTGGGGCTAAGAATCAGCCTGGCAAGCTGGGGAATACTGCGGAGAGCCTTCCGAAAAGCGCAGGAGCGCAATTGGTGAAGAATATATATATATATATATATACACACTCCACCTCCTGGGAAACCGAAGGAAGGAGCCACACGCGGGGATTGTGAGAAGAGGTTCTTTATTGGTATGAGCAGATAAGGCGTGATGCATTTCGGCGCTTAGCCTTCCTCAGACGCCACTGCCCGACTGTTAGAACGTGCGCCCAGCTGTGTAATTATCTCTGCAGCACTCCTTAGTTGATCGGTGCACGCCTACCCCAACCATGTGATCGTTAGCTGCAGTGTCGATCTGCTGGCACTGCAACTCCCAGCATACTTCAGTCCGGTAATAATACGTGGGGAAAACCAAAGGGCATTTTTGTGTTTTCTGGCGTGTGTTGTGCTGGGCGAACTTACAACAGTCTATTAAAACCGAGGAACCCCTCAAGTCCCCGCAAAACCGTTTTAAACCCACAGAGAACAGGTCCGCCAGGTCGTGGGTCGGCAAAAGTTCACCATTTCCATCTGTGAAGTCACAGACTGCTATTTCATGCAGCGTCCCGTGCTTCCCTGTAGAGCTGTAGGTGGGCTGTCTCGGGCCAATACCTTGGCAGATACGCAGATTCCAGAAAAAGGGCAGCCAACTTGAAGAAAACGGGAGCTCCTAGATGCGCCTCTGGATGACACGGAAATACACACTCCACCTCCAGGGAAACCGAAGGAAGGAGCCACACGCGGGGATTGTGAGAAGAGGTTCTTTATTGGTATGAGCAGATAAGGCGTGATGCATTTCGGCGCTTAGCCTTCCTCAGACGCCACTGCCCGACTGTTAGAACATGCGCCCAGCTGTGTAATTATCTCTGCAGCACTCCTTAGTTGATCGGTGCACGCCTACCCCAACCATGTGATCGTTAGCTGCAGTGTCGATCTGCTGGCACTGCAACTCCCAGCATACTTCAGTCCGGTAATAATACGTGGGGAAAACCAAAGGGCATTTTTGTGTTTTCTGGCATGTGTCGTGCTGGGCGAACTTACAACAGTCTATTAAAACCGAGGAACCCCTCAAGTCCCCGCAAAACCGTTTAAAACCCACAGAGAACAGGTCCGCCAGGTCGTGGGTCGGCAAAAGTTCACCATTTCCATCTGTGAAGTCACAGACTGCTATTTCATGCAGCGTCCCGTGCTTCCCTGTAGAGCTGTAGGTGGGCTGTCTTGGGCCAATACCTTGGCAGATACGCAGATTCCAGAAAAAGGGCAGCCAACTTGAAGAAAACGGGAGCTCCTAGATGCGCCTCTGGATGACACGGAAATACACACTCCACCTCCAGGGAAACCGAAGGAAGGAGCCACACGCGGGGATTGTGAGAAGAGGTTCTTTATTGGTATGAGCAGATAAGGCGTGATGCATTTCGGCGCTTAGCCTTCCTCAGACGCCACTGCCCGACTGTTAGAACGTGCGCCCAGCTGTGTAATTATCTCTGCAGCACTCCTTAGTTGATCGGTGCACGCCTACCCCAACATATATATATATATATTCATTGAAAAAACCATAGGTTTTATATCAGTTATAGTTACCTGGACAATTTACTCATACAAAACCATTCAAATTCCCACGCTATAGTTAGTTGTACTCACTATAACTGGCGCGGCCGCAAAGCACTGCTAATGACGTCACATATTACATCACTCATGACATAGTCAGTGACATCACTCATGACATCACTGATGACATCTGAAATGACATCACTGATGACATCATCCAGTGAATGTGTATCTTTCTGATTAAACAAAATATATATTTTATATATGTGTACCTAAACATCGATGGAAGAACAAATGATTAAATTAGAGTTTAAATGGATGTTTTTTTTTAATTGGTTGTATAACTAATTTATTAAGTGTATGTTACTAAATATATGCATTACCAATTATTGTTTAAAGTTGTAAATATCTGTATCACTGTCTCCCTTTATCTATAGATGGATGCTTAGGTTGGTGAGTAGCTACATGATTGTCTATATGGGTTATTAGTTAGTTTTTTGAGTATTAGTATGAGTGTCTGTTAAGTTTGGTGGGAGGTATTACTTTGTGCATATATGAATGAATGAGTGCCTTTCTGTTTGCATATGTTTTGAAGACAGCATGTGTGCACGACTGTATGGATGGATGAGTGTGTGTATAGGTGTGTTAGTGAGTGAATGACTGTCAGAATCATTTCTTTATGAGTAACTACATATATTTTATATTACTATAAGTAAGAATTGATGCATATAGGTAAGTATGTGTGAGAGTGAGAAATTGTAAGAGTTTCTGTATAAATACTTTTTTGTTCCTATAAGAGATAGTTTTAGTAAAAAAGTATGTGTACGTTTCTGTAGAAGTAAGAGTAGTGGTGTATGTATAGCTGTATAAGCAAGTGTATGGTTGTTTTATAATTTATTTGCTTGTGTGAGTATGTGTGTGAGTAACTCTAAGGATGAGTGTCGTTGTGTAACAAAATGTATAGATGAATGAGTATTTATGATGATTGAGTATGTGTATGAGTAACTATATAGATATGTTGGTGAATGAGTGAATGTGTATGTAGATTTCGCAATTTCTGAATAGATTGTTGTAAGTGGAATTAGTTTCTCCATTGTTTTGTAATTATTTGAATCTATTTTTCAATGTGTGTATCAAAACTTATATTACACTGAGAGAGAGTCTGCCGTTTTTTCGCAAGGATGATGTCATCAGTGATGTCATTTGAGATGTCATCAGTGATTTCATGAGTGATGACACTGACTGTGTCATGAGTGATGTAATATGTGACGTCATTATCAGTGCTTTGCGGGCGCGCCAGTTATAGTGAGTAAAACTAACTATAACGTGGGAATTTCAATGGTTTTGTATGAGTAAATTGTCCAGCTAACTATAACTGATATAAAACCTATGGTTTTTTCAATGAATTTGCTAGGTTTTTTAAATGCTAATTCCTAACTATTACGTGTGTAAAACCTATGGTTTTTTCAGTGAATTTGCAAGGTTTTTTAAATGCTAATTCCTAACTATAACGTGTGTAAAACCTATGTTTTTTTTAGTGAATTTGCAAGGTTTTTTAAATGCTAACCCCTAAATAAAATATGTGTAAAATTCTTTTTTTTAATTATGAATTTAAATACATCAAAACACTGAAAGTAGCTTTTTTTCTCCTTTCTTTATTGCCCTTCCTTTAGTTTTCCAGTCCCCTTAACTCACTCCCCTAACCTTAGTCCCCTTCTTTCAATTACTCTTCAACTTCTCTTTTCTCACTCACCATACTCCCCTTTTCTCACTGTTTCCCTCAGTCCCTTCCTTCCCTCAGTCATTTCAATCACTCAATTCAATTCAATTCAAAAGTGCTTTATTCGAGTATTACTCATAAAAGCAGACATACAAACACATAAGTTAAAAAACAATTAAATTTACAGAGGTCATATATGACATAAGCACGTTACACAATAAAAATAAACAATTATATATCAACAGGATTCACATAATCACAGCTGTAAAGTTCATATAGTAAGAATCAAGTTAAAAACAGATCCAATATCAATACTAAAAATCATTAAAAATTTTCATCCGAAAAGACACATTACGTGGGACGATACAGAGAATAGATAATCTAATTTAATTTAATCTAGCAATCTCTGATCAACTAGGCAGAGAGTAGTTACCCTACTAGCAATCTCTGCCTAATTACCCACGCCCACCCCAGGTACTTTGAAATCGCAATTATAATCCAGGTCAAGGAGGTAGATTTAACAATACGCAAAGCTACCATACTACTTTTAGTACCCAGGTTTCTGCACATAGGTGCCAACCAAACACGTCTTGGAGCAGAATATACATGGCAGGAGAAAAAAAAATGACCAAGCGTTTCCTTTCCTTCCCCACATACTGGGCAAGTAGCTGGTCCTCCATCTCTCCACTTTGATGTTAAGTTGCGGAGAGGGAGAGAACCAGCCCTTAATTGGAAAAACCGTTTCCTATCCATGGGTTTCGATATATAATCCCAATACAATTCATACATAGGAAACAGTTTAACCTCAAGGAAAGTGGTAGTCATGGACCCGTTGTTAATGCTGAGCAAACTCCTATTTTCAACCCGTTCCCAAAATACATTTTTTAGGGTTGACTTAGAGGGGAAAGATGACCCAGCTGGATCGGACCATAATGCATTTAGTCCTAATTCACATAATGCTAATTTTAGTGATTTGAACCATCTCATTTTGTTAAATCGGTCCGCTTTAATAACATCAGCAAACCCTTCTGCATAATGGGAGAGCTCAGAGGTAGTCCAAATCCTGCGCCAATATAATATCGGTCGAAGTTTACCCATTTCCGAGATTTCTTTCCTGCCAAGCTCATATCTCAGAGGCAAAAGCGGACTGCTCTGTGGGGTGCCTGTAAGTTTCCTTAGGAAATTATTCTCCGATGTTTGTAACTCCTGCAGGTTTTCTTGCCCCCACAGCTCAGCCCCATACAGTGCTGACCCTATTGCCTTTGCCTCATATATGATCAAGGGTGGTTTGATCGGTGTGGTCAACGATTTCCTATGTTCCTTAACGATGGTGCCAGCCAATTGCTTATGTCTTAATACTGCAATATTTATATGTTGGTTCCATCTATTGTCATTAGAGATATGAATCCCCAGGTAAGTAAAGGAATTTACTACTTCAAGGTAGCGCCCGCTCATGGTTATTTTAGATTTAAAATTTCTATGAGGATTAAAAACCATGAGTTTTGTTTTAGAAGCATTCACCTCCAGGCCGTGATCACCACAAAACTTATCAAAAATTGCCAGTGCTTTTTGCAGACCACTTGGGGATTTAGATAAAATTAAGGTGTCATCGGCAAACATTAAAATAGGAACTTTTACACCTGCGAGAGAGGGAGCATCCACAGCCTGAGATTGCATGCGGGGAACAATGCCATTAATAAAAAGGGTAAACAATGGTGGTGCCATTGAGCATCCTTGTCGAACCCCACGCTCAACAGGAAATTCGACAGTGTCATTTCCATAGCCACCCCATTGGATTTTAGCGTAAGTGCCTTCGTGCAGTCTCATGATCAAGGTCAACAGGGTCCCTGGGACCCCCAGAGCCGCCAGCACGTCCCACAATTTTGCCCTTGGTACCAGGTCGAATGCAGCCCGCAGGTCAACAAATGCTGCATAAAGACTACCTCCACCCAGTACCACAGTCCTCCACTGGATTAATTGAAAACGGAAGACCTGGTCCACAGTGCTAGTTGCTCTGCGGAACCCAGCCTGAAAAGGAGATAGAATGTTGTGGTCCTCTGCCCAGTCAAGCAAATTGTTAATAATCACTCGCCCCACAACCTTTTGAACAGTGTCAATTAAGCTGATTGGGCGGTAATTACAAGGTTGGGCACGGTCTCCCTTTTTGTATACAGGGATAATTACCGCACCCCGCCATGATGCCGGGATTTCAGCACCCTTGGCAATATGATTTAGTAGTAAGTAAATGTATTTGCTCCACCTGTCGATGTCATTTAAAGAAACATCCGCAGGGACCCCATCAATGCCTGGAGCTCGGCCACTGTGTACGGATTTTAGGGCAGACAGTACTTCACTCAGAGCAAAGATGTTGTCTTCCGCAAACAAATAAGTAGGGCAAATACTATTTACAAGCTGATCCCTGGTAGAATATTGTTCGCTGAAAAATTTGACCCATGCATCATGAGGGACGTTGTTATTACTAGCTTCTGCAGACCTTTCATGACCCCATTTGACAATGTGCCAAAATAGTCTAGAGTGTTTGCGATCACTTGCACATTTCAACTTCTGCCAGTGGGCTTCGTCCCATTCTCTTTTCGCCTTAGCAATGCAATTTTTATAATGCTTCCTAGCAGATCGAATCTCACCCAAGTTGTTGCTCTTGATAGCGACTCCTAGATTGGATCTTGCCACCTTACAATCATGATTATACCACTTTGCAGCTCTATATGCACATACCCTCTTTTTATGTACAGGTTTTAGAAAATAACTTTTAATTTCGTTAAAGAGAGTCACGTGTGCTTTAGTTATGTCGTCATGGCCCAGAGGGGTCCCAGCAACGCACTCCAGGGCCGCAATAGCCTTGTCTGTCGCTGCTCCTATTTTTTCAAGGACCTGCTGGTCTGTCCTGACACCTGACCACCTTAACCTGCGCATATCATTAGTTGGTACAATTACCGGAGGCAAAAGTTGGTCACAGGGGGTCGATACAATGACTTTAGACAGCCACCAATTGTGAGAGACGCATAAAGGGTCATGGTCGCTTTCTGGCCTTACTGTTACCACCATGTCGCTAACAGATGACCATAAAGATATGCTACAGATGACATAATCAATGCGGCTTTCGTTTCGCCCATTATTAAAAGTCATGGCTGGAACTCGATCTGACATGGTTCGACCATTCAAGGCTCTCAGCCCATACTCCAGGCACATTGCATTTAAGCCTAATATATCTGCCGTCCAACGAGTTACCGGAGAAGTATCTAATGTGGGAATATCCCATAGCTTACCTTCCTCTTCCCCCAGTGAGGCCTCACCAGTGATGAGAGGTTCAAATGTGCGATTTAGATCGCCTGCGATTAATATATTTTTCCTTGCTGAATGTATCTCAAGGAGATTAAACAGACTCAAGAGAACCTCAGATTTACCTTTATTTCCACCTCTAGCATAGATATTATAAATGTCAATGGAGATGGGTAAATCACTAGTGAGTCTAATGAGCTGGATATCTCTTTGGTAAAGCTCCACACATTTTACTACAATCTTTAAAGACTGCCTGACCCATATGGTAAGGCCCCCCATCGGACGCCCTTTGGGGCCCCTGGTGGCAGGAACATGAAATGTATGTACCCCAAGGCAAAAACAGGATCACAGGCCCAAGTCTCTTGGAAGATACAAAGATCGTACTTATTTATAAATCCAAACCAATCTGCACAATCCAACTTGGAACATAGCCCAGCCACATTCCAAGACAAAAGATTCCCCGTATTAGTTTCCATGACAGAACTGGGGCTTAAATCAATCTCATTCATCAATTTATCAACAATATCATTGCAATTAGCATTTTCATTGATTGTTCCAGCTGGAGCCTCAAAGGGGGACCCCTTAGTTCGATCTTTAGTTAAATAACTGGTCTCCCCAGTGGTGCTTACATCACAGGCAAGTTGCGGCATAGAGTTGTAGTTAGATGGTTGTCAATCACAAGCGTCCAGGTTTGAAAAAGCAGAGAATCTATTTTCCAACCACAAACCCCACTCTGTAGAGTCAATATCCTTCCTCCCCCTTTTGGTCACAATATTCCATTTTGTTCTTAGAATACTTGAGTTCGGTCCGCTTCCCTTCCTAGGGTAGAAAAAATCCAAAGTCAGTGGAACAATTGAAGTTGATCTTCGCTGTGGTGGTAAGATGTTGGGCAAGATATTAGGCAAAACACCAGGGTCTGAAAAGTGAAGGACAGCACACTCCCCCTTAAACTTTTTGACCCTGTCCCCAATCCACTGAACCCTTCTCGCATTTACAAGCTCTTCCGAGAGTTGCTGCTTTCCCCAGGGAGAAATTACCATGTTGTTGGTCAGCCATGATAAAGATTTATTTATTAAGGAGGATGTTGATTCATGTTCTCCTTGAGCCAAGGGAGGGACATTGACAAGGACAAGAACCAATGGGGAGGCTTCAACTACAAGCTCAAAAGTCCCTTTCCCAGCGTTAGAATCAGCAGCGATGGGAGCTGGTATCGTAGCATCCAAAACACCACCTGGGAAATTAATCTGAGCTGCCATTGGTGGATTTAATGCAGGGATAGGGATAGATCCACTTTTTACTACCGTGGCTGGTTTGCTCAAAGTGGGCTCGATCCTAGATAGAACAGCTTCCGGGAGTTTGCCTACTTCCCCCAGAGGTGTTTCTAGTAAACCTTCTAATCGACTAACCTCAGAGGTTAGCTTGTCTATTTTACTGACCAGAGGTTTAACTATACCTTTAATTTTTGTATCCATCATGATCAATAATTTATTAAATTGAGCATTTGAAAGAGTAACGTAGGCCTCGCTAGTCAAATCATCCTCCTCAATCTCTATTAAGTTCCTCGGTGGGGTTACAACTTTATTCTTAGCTGACCTTAAACCCTCCCGTTTTGACATAACCTTTTGGTTAACCCCTGTAATCCTCGGGGCTAGGACGGGTGCTGCAAGGGGGATTGGGGACTCTTTACTAGTGGATATCTCTATCAGAGTTTCATTAACACTGATATCTTCAATGCCAGCGACAATACCACTAGGCTGGATGATGTTAGTATCATGGAGAGAATCATGTATTTCACCAGTTAAACTACTATTTTGCTGTTGCGCAAAGGGATCATCTGGCTCTATATCAACAAAGGGAGATTGGTTAGGTGAATCTAGTCCCAATGAGGATCTCCTATCACTGTTAATTCTTTCCACAACATGTACAAGATAGTTATCGATCGTATTATTAGGAGTAGTTTGCTTTTTCGCAGGCATGATTCAAATGGGCAATTTACTCAAGGCACTCAAGGCACGATATTTTCCCACAAGGCACAACAGTTACAATGGATACGCTGGGTAATGATATCCGTAATGAACAAAGTACTGCAGCTGAATGTATATGAAATCGAACAAAGTCCCAGGCCCAACCCAACCTTGTCCAACCTCGAACGGCCTCAGACGGCCCGCCCTTTGTCCGGGCTTCGTCCGGGCGTCCCGCTCGCGTCCCGCGACGCGGAGGGAGCAGCGCTTTTCAAGCACCTCCGGGCGCGGTGACCCCACTGGAGTGTTTCCGGGTCGCTGGGCAGGCTGGGAGGTGTAGTCTCCCTCCGCTCGGCGGCCGCTAAGGGTGACTACAGCGGCGGCGGGAGGGAGACCGGGGCTCAGCCAGGCAAGGAGAGAGTTCTGCAGGTACGGCCAGCAACAGGCAAGTTCCCTCACAAGATGTAGAACACCCGCTCCACCGAGGGAGCAGCGCTTTTCAAGCGCCTCCGGGCGCGGTGACCCCACTGGAGTGTTTACGGGTCGCTGGGCAGGCTGGGAGGTGTAGTATCCCTCCGCTCGGCGGCCGCTAAGGGTGACTACAGCGGCGGCGGGAGGGAGACCGGGGCTCAGCCAGGCAAGGAGAGAGTTCTGCAGGTACGGCCAGCAACAGGCAAGTTCCCTCACAAGATGTAGAACACCCGCTCCACCGAGGGAGCAGCGCTTTTCAAGCGCCTCCGGGCGCGGTGACCCCACTGGAGTGTTTCCGGGTCGCTGGGCAGGCTGGGAGGTGTAGTCTCCCTCCGCTCGGCGGCCGCTAAGGGTGACTACAGCGGCGGCGGGAGGGAGACCGGGGCTCAGCCAGGCAAGGAGAGAGTTCTGCAGGTACGGCCAGCCACAGGCAAGTTCCCTCACAAGATGTAGAATCAATCACTCATTTATGCACTACGCTTTCATTCAAAAAAATGAACGACACAGTGTATTAAGAATATAACTCTTTTTAGAGAATTGAATGAGTTCTGAAAAGAACTGTTTTTTTTCTTTTGTTGTTTTATATATTTTTTTCCTTTTTTTAAAGTTTGAGATTTTTTTTGAAGAAAATTCAGGAACTGCAACAAGGAAACTGTTCAACCGGAACAAAATAAATGAAAAATAGAAAAAAAAATTATCTCTTTTCAGAGCATTTATGATTCTGAATCATGCGTTCAATTAGATTCACGCTCTGTTCTCCATAAACAATAACATCGAAACATTTGTTGCACCGCATATGCACATGTGCTAAATATGGCCTAACGTCCATTTCTTCTGTTGCTGGCGATGGAGGTGGAGCTGTAGATGTGCTGGCCACAGCCGATGGAATCTGCTGGGCCAGAGCTCTTGTGGCTGCTTGGGCATATTGCACAGGGTGCACATTTTTTACATGTCTTACCATAGTATGGATTGAAAAAGAGTATTATTTAAGAGGGTTTCCCCTTGAAAGAACACTACCACAAAGGGTACACGTTACTTTAGGGGCATTTACCTTTTTTTGATGCTCAGGAAAAGTAAAAAACTTCCAAATAAAAGAAGATTTCCCTTTCTTGGCTTGCTGGCGATATTCCATGTGGGAGTCAGAAGAAGAAGATGATGTTTCTTGTCTTTCTGCCATCCTGTTCTTTTTTCTGCTTCCAGCTCCAAAAAGGGTCCTTCTTCTAGGAGAATAAAGCAAATAGTGAGGGAAATGGGTGGGGTTTTGAAGATTCTAGATCTGAAACTACTATGAACCAATTAAAAATGTTGTTTTTGAGTCACATGACTTGACTTTTTTTTTTTAATTCAATTGTGAGGTGCGCGACCGGGTGCGCGCACCCCGTAATTTTTTTAAGAAAAAAAGGTTTTTTTGCCCGTCAGAGTTGTTTAGGGACCCCCTGAGAAACTCTAGGGGGTCAGGGACTGTCTATCTTTCCTCCTTTTCACGTTTTGAAACGTTTATGTAAATCGGGTAAAACGCCATTTTAACCCGACGTGCGTGACCGGGTGCACGCACCCCGCAACTTTTTAGAAAAAAAATTAAGTTTTTTTTGGGTCTTGGGGGTCCTTAATGGACCCCCTGAGAATACCTAGGGGGTCAGGGAGTGTTTACCAAGCCTCCTTCTCACGTATTGAAACTTTTAGGTATCGAGTTAAACGCCCTTTTGAGACGGGGTGCGCGACCGGGTGCGCGCACCCTGCTATTTTTCAACAAAAAAAACGTTTTTTTGTCCCATCAAGATTCTTCTGGGACCCCTTGAGAAGGTCTAGGAGGTCAGGGTGTCTCTACCTTGCCTCCTTTTTACGTTTTGAAACTTTTATGAAAATCGGGCAAAACGCCATTTTAAAGCGACGTGCGCGACCAGGTGCGCGCACCACGTGCGCGCACCCGAGCGCGCACGTCAAGTCATGTGACACGAAAACAACACTTTTCATTGGTTTATAATAGTTTCAGCACTAGAATCTTCAGGAATCCCACCCATTTCCCTCACTATCTGTTTTAGTCTTGTGGAAGAAGGACCCTCTCCAGCTTCACTGACAAGAACTTGAAATGGCTGCCAGACTAGATTCATCTTCATCAGAATCTGATGACCAACATCGTATTCCTCATCGGCGAGTCAAAGAATCATTCATTTGGCAATTTTTTCGCTATCCAGAGGACCAAAAAAAGGTGAATGCGCCGAAGGTCACATGCAACCTTTGTGACACAGTTCTTTCAAGGGGAAACCCTTCCAAAAAATATTCCTTCTCCATCCATACTATGATTAGGCATGTGAGGCAAGTTCATCCTACACAGTTTGCGAAGGCATCCACTAGAAACCTGGTGACACAACTGCCACCAGCTGTGGCCAGCACTTCTTTGGCAACACCTCCATCTCATTCAACTGCCGAACTGGACCTGAGGCCATATTTAAAGAAGGTGCACATGAGGTGCAACAAGTGCAACGAAATTCTTGTATACTCAGAACAAAGCCTTGTGCTTGTTGAAAAGCGCATCATGGAGCATGTGTGCACAAGAAGGCGATAATTTTTTTTTATTTCAGTTTTTTGTTGTTCCTGTTGAACACTTTTGAAGTTCAGGATTTCAGTTTGTGTTTCAAAAAACCCCCAAAAAATATAAAACTTTGTTAAAAAAAATAAAAAGAAATAACAAAACAAAAAAAAAGTTCTTTTCAGAACGAACTCATTTTTCCAAAAAGAGCTCTATTTCTTATGCACTGTGTCATCTTTCTTTTGAATGAATGTGTAGTGTATAAATGGCTAGCTGAAATGAATGACAAAAATGGACTAAGGGACTGAGCGAATGAGTGCGGTAAAGGAAGTATAGTGACTGAAGAAAGTGAAGTAAAAGAGTGACTGAAACAAGGAAGCAAATGTATGTTACATGGTGCATCTCTGCAAATCAGCAGCGATGCGCCAAGTAACCTACGACAAGCAAAACCACCCGTGCGCCACCACTGATGTTCCACATTTATAATGTGGCACACCATGGGACAAAAACGGCACCGATGAGTGACACATCTGTGCCATAAAGGTGTTGCATTGCTAGAGTTGCGTCGCATGCGCGATGCAGCTCCAGCAATGCTCCAGGGGGCCCATTCAACTAATTCTGCGTCAAGCCTTACGCCTGCTTCAGTCAGGTGCAGGGTTTTGACATAGCATTGGCCTAAAAGTGATTGAGTGAAATCTTGTAGATTTCACTTAGCCATTTTTAGCAGGCGTTCCTGCGCAGGAACGTCTCCCCCTGCACCATAACCCCTCCTTAGGGCACAGGGCTTTACAACGTGACGCATCTCCCAGATGCGTCACGTTGTGAATAAAACATACCATGGCACATCTTTTGCACCGCCGCTGTGTCACAAAAGTGACGCAACAGCGGCGCAAAAGAAGCGTAAAGGGCTTGTAAATCTGCCCCAAGATGTTTAAAGGTAGGGTAGTTAAAAGAAATTAAAAATTATGGGAAGAACAGTGTGGAAAAGAAAGTAAAGGTGCAGAACTTACAGAAGGGGAGTGAGAATTAATATATGGACGGACAGTAAGGGACAAAGAGAGATACATAGAGTAGGGTTAGGGGAGTGAAGGTAAAGGAAATGGAAAGATGATGAAGGAAGGGGATTTGAGGATGATAAAAGGGAGGTAAGTGAAAGTGAGAATTAGGAAATTAGTGAATAAAAAAATTGAATAAGAGAATGAAGGGACTTAGGAAAGCATAGAAAGGGAATGGAACAGAGGGACAGATTTATGTTACCCAATACATCTCTGCAAAATAGTAAAGATGCGCCAGCAAAGATGCGATACACAAATTAATCCTTGCACCACTCATGATGCACATCACATCTAGGGCTGAAAGTTTGCACAGTATTGAAATTCTGTTGCATGCAGGACGCAACTCCAGCACTTTTCCAACTTCCTCTATCTGTAACGTGCTATGTCAACCTTTCCAATATGCACCATTCTATTTTTTAACAGCATTACAAAATAACATGACACAAAATACAAGAATAAAGAAGCACAATAACCTTCTAATCTTCCCCATAGTGCATATAGCACTCTATCTTCATTAAAATAATAATTACTCACCTTTAAAAATGCTTTGGAAGATGTAGACCGTGTCAATCACAGTCAACAGATTTTCTGAAGCAGAATCTCTGAATTATGCTTGTGACACTAGAGCCTGATAATAATGGTACAGATTCTTTTTCATTTCAGACCCATATTCTTGTACATAGCCAATAAAAATTCTTCCCACACAAATTCAAAACCAAACTGCACATTTTAATTGGTTGTACATTTGAATACTTTGAAAGTCACATAACATTCACCCATCCCCCCCAGTGCTCATTCCCCTGTAACCATGGTAACTCCCTCCTAACCCAGCACACCTGCAGAAGTTCATCATACAATGTTGCAAAATATTCCATCAAGGGTGTTTGACCTCTCACTGTACTAGCTAATCATGTGACTTTTTCTCAACCATTAAAGTGACTTCTTTAAAAAAAAAAAAAGGATGCACCCTAATATTCAGTGCTGAATTTTAGGAAAGCAGCAACCATTTCTTGTTTTTCAAGTGTACTGAATCTCAACCAGTTTTTTTCATAACTCCTACTTTCAAACTGCCATTTTATTTCCACAACTCATCTGAATACAAACACATCTACCTTGAAGATGCCAAAAGTCTGGTTTGTGGGTCATAGCTTTGTCCACTGGAGTCAAAAATACACAGCTAACAGAGGTAATTACAACCTTGATTTACCAAATGTGGACATTGTATGGATTGGACAGAGAGGATTGAGATGTCACCAATTGATACCATTGGTAAAATCCTTTATGCATCTTCCACACCCTGACCTTATAATTGTGCACTGTGGTGGAAATGATTTAGGCACATTGACTGGTGTAGGTCTGGAAATGCTTTTAAAGGACATCTTTGGGCAATTGATGACACTTTTTCCAAAAACTGTCTTGGTATATTCTAATATATGCCAAAGGCAAAAATGGAACTGGTCCAACCAATTTTGTCCACAGATTGAGAAAGCAAGGAAACATGTAAATAAATCTGTTTCTGCGTACAAGAGAGACTATGGAATGGGTAGTATATACCACAACAACTTGCGTTACAACATGCAAGGCATCTATAGGAGAGATGGTGTACATTTTACCGATGAGGGGAATAGAGTCTTCCTCAGTAACATAAGACTCTGCATCAGTACTTACTTGTAAGTACCAAAAACACCCAATAAACACAACGGCTCTTTTTAGAGCCATCAAACATCTAAACACTCAAACTTGTAATTTAACTCAATTTTTTAAATCTTTTTTTGTCGCCGTGCCGCGCACCTCGCAACTTTTTTGCGAGGAGAAAACAAAAAAAATTTTCTTTTTGGCTTTGGGGGTCCTTATCGGACCCCCTGAGAAAACCTAGGGGGTCAGGGAGTCTCCACCCTGCCCCCTTTCCACGACCTGGTGCGCGCACCTCACAACTTTTTAGAAAAAAAAAGATTTTTTTTGGGCCTTGGGGGTCCTTAATGGATCCCCTGACAATACCTAGGGGGCCAGGGACTGTCTACCAAGCCTCCTTCTCACAATTTGAAACTTTTATTTAAATCGAGTGAAACGCCATTTTGACACGGGGTGCGCGATCGGGTGCGCGCACCCCCAATGTTTTAGAAAAAAAAAAGGGTGTTTTCAGCCTTGGGGGTCCTTAATGGACCCCCTGAAAATACCTAGGGGTCAGGGAGTCTCCACCCTGCCCCCTTTCCATGTTGTGCCCCTTTGTTATCTACAATATGTGGACTCGCACTGACAAAATGGCGGTCAACACTTCCTGATTTCCTCCAAATCGAATGTTGACAGACGTCAAACAACAAATCAGAATTACGCTCGCGCACGGGAAGGTGCGCGCACCCGTGCACGCACGGTGCGCGCACCCGTGCACGCACGGTGTGCGCTTATAGATATATAATTGATTTTAACTTTGATTTTCTCAGCAACTACTGGAGGGATTTACACCATTTAAACAAAAGCGGAATTTGCGAGCCAGACTCCACCTTTTTGCCAAATTTCTTATAATTCCATTCAACTGTTCGGGCTGTAGCCTATGGAAAATAACATGGGGAAAACACGTTTTGGGACCCCCCTTTTTTCTAAGCCCCCACTTCACGAATCCCCTCGAAACATTCAGGGAAGGAGCGGAGCAGAGCTGGCCAAAATTTTGGAAAATTACACGCAAATTTCTCCAACGGCGCCAGAGTTATTCCCAATAGAATGTTTCAGATTTCCTATGGAAACTAGGTCCTTACTATAACTACCTACTGGCGACCGCCAGTAGGTAATATATATATATATATATATATCATTACTCTCTATGTTCATGCCGGAAATGACATCACCAAATCCTAAGTTGTGTCAGTTAACTTTATTGATAAAATGTCTAACAAAATGTCGTGCTGTCACAGTAAGAAAAAGGCGAGGAGAATTTCTCTTGATCACGAGAAATTTTCCTCGAAACGCGCCGAGTGGAGCCAAAATTTGAAGTTTGGATTTATTTTGGGTCTCGCTATCCCATCAGGGCCCTCCGCTGTAAGTGGCAGGGGTTCAGAGCGACACCTCAGCTTTGGATATATATATATATATATTTGAACAAGATGCCTGTGGCATGAGAGGCACACTGCAGGGCTCTCCCCTCCGGGTTGAAATGTCTCAGCGTGCTTCTGCAACCATGTAGCCTTGTAGTTGGAATTATGGGATTTGTAGTCCGTGGTGAAAAGTACACGTTGATAATCTTGGGTGCATGATGCTTCAATTTGATACCTTGAGTAGGCTTGCTTTTTGTGTTTCAGCACGCTGATTATTAGCATGACGAGTCCTGCACTCCTTCACAGCCAAGAAGTTTGGATGCTTCAAGCTTCATCCCGCCGCTCCTCCTTTCAGAACAGCAGGCGATGGTGCCCTCTCCGCGGCCAGGCTGCCGCGTAAAAATCCCATAATTCCAGCTACAAGGCTACATGGTTGCCTATGGATTTGCCTGATAGAAAATGTCCATAAATCACGTGAAGTACTGACTGGAAGCAGCCCCTGATGACGGGGGTGGAGTCCCCCAGAAACGAGTCGGGCACATTACTCTTTGCAACGTGCAGAAGCACGCTGAGACATTTCAACCCGGAGGGGAGAGCCCTGCAGTGTGCCTCTCATGCCACAGGCATCTTGTTCAAATATATATATATATATATTCACTGAAAAAACCATAGGTTATAGACCATATATAGTTAGGAATTAGCATTTACAAAACCTTGAAAATTCACTGAAAAAACCATAGGTTATAGACCATATATAGTTAGGAATTAGCATTTAGAAAACCTTATTTTACTCACACAAAACCATTGAAATTCCATATATAGTTAGTTGCACTAACTATATATCGCGCACCCGCAATCCACTGCTGATGATGTCACATATTACATCATTCATGACATGGTCAGTGACATCACTGATGACATCACTGATGACATCTCAAATGACATCACTGATGACATCTCAAATGACATCACTGATGACATCATCTAGTGTCTGTGTGTTTTTGTAAAGTTTAAATACGTTTTACATATTGAAGAATGACTGGATGTATGGAAGACTGAGTGTGTGTGTGGCTGGCTGGGAGGTGTGTGACTCTGTGCATATCAATGTGTACTTGTATCAGTGATTGTATAAGAGAGTAAGTATGTGTTAGTATATGTGTGAAAAGTATGGTGTTCTGTGTTTAACTATAGATGAGGAAATCGAAGTGTGATTGATTCTTCACAGGACTGACTAGGTGTATGAGTGCATATGATAGTGTTCTAATAATAACTGACTGTATGTATGAGTAATTGTATGGGTGAATGAGTGAATGTGTGTGTAGACGTACGAATCAGTGAGTGCGTATGTAGTAACTGGTATTGGTGTGTCATGATGTCATCAGTGATGTCATTTGAGATGTCATCAGTGATGTCATCAGTGATGTCATTTGAGATGTCATCAGTGATGTCACTGACCATGTCATGAATGATGTAATATGTGACATCATCAGCAGTGGATTGCGGGTGCGCGATATATAGTTAGTGCAACTAACTATATATGGAATTTCAATGGTTTTGTGTGAGTAAAATAAGGTTTTCTAAATGCTAATTCCTAACTATATATGGTCTATAACCTATGGTTTTTTCAGTGAATTTTCAAGGTTTTGTAAATGCTAATTCCTAACTATATATGGTCTATAACCTATGGTTTTTTCAGTGAATTTCATTGGTTTTTTAACAGCTAATATCTGTAGCTGTAAAATGTATTCTTCTTTAGATCCAAAAATATATTTTATATGTTTATGAATAATTTTTTTTTAAAATATTTTTTTTTCTTCGTTCCCGCTTCGCGAATCGGGAAGCTTCCCGTTAGCTGACCTTGATGCCGCGAAATAGACCGCGAGCCGGTAAACGTTTCTTTACCGCAAGTGCCGCGTTAGAAAACAACATCGTGACGCCTCCCGTCCGCATGACGTTTCACGTTGTCGCGTGATACGTCATATGACGTGCTACGTTAGCGAACTGGTACGCGAAGCGAGTCGCAAAGCGCAGGTTTCTAGAAGCAAACCGGGAGGCCCTGCAAAGCGCTTAACGTAAACACAGCAAGTCATGTGACTTGGTAATAACACTTTTCATTGGTTCATTTCACTTTTGGTTTCCTAATGATGTAAGACTAGGTCATATAATCTAAAATGAACACTTTTGATTGGTTGAGAACTCTTGTTTTTCCCAAATGATGAAAATCCCTCCTTCTTTCCTCACTCTGACTTTCATCATTGTGAGAGAAAGACCCTTTGTGATTACTGAGCAATGGCTTCTTTAGTAGCTTCAGCTGGTGCTTCCCCACCACCTCCACCACATCCAAGGAAGAGTGGACCACCTGCTCAAGTTATAATTCAGCAAGAAGAGGAAGAAGAGGAAGACGAGGAAGAGCACGAAGAGAGGCAGTTTTTGCCTGAGGAACCCAGGACGTCTCACCGGAAAGAAAACTTCATTTGGCAATTTTTTAAAATTCCCAAAGGTCAGAAAAAAGTAAATGCAAGATACGTAACTTGCCTTATATGTCAAGATAGACTGTCCAGAGGAAGCGACGAAAAATATACAGTTTCGGAAACTACACAATGCATCGCCATATGACTAGGTGGCATCCTAACAACTACAGTGCTGCACAGTTTCGGAACGACCTAGATAATCTCCCTATTATGGCCAGAAGATCTGTTGTACCGGAAGTAACGGGACCAGAGGGCAGGGAGATGGTGCCAAATATACAAATGAGATTTGGTGAAGTAAAACACATCTGCGTATTTTGCGATGGATTCATTTGCTACGGAGAAAGAAGCATCACTCTGATCAACAGAGCTATTGACTATCATATGCAAGTTTGTACGAAACGCCCAAAATAATAAATACTTTTTTTTTGTTTTGTTGCTCCTGTTGAGCCCTTTACAATGAATCGTTTTCATTGCCCCCTCCAAGAAAAACCCCAAAAAATATAAAACTGTTCAGAAAAATTCAAAAAAAGTAAAAAAATGTTCTGAAAAATAATTAAAAAAATATAAAACAACAAAAACAATAACAAAAAAGTTCTTTTCAGAACTACCTCCCCGTTATTAAAAAATTGGTACAATATTTGGAACTGTGCCAACCTCTATTTCTCTTAGTTCGCTTCCCAGTTCGCTCGCCGGTACGCGAACCGGAAGCGAACCAAAAACAGTAAGTATAAGGGAAGGAAACAGACACTTATGTTAAAAGAAAGACAGCTATAGGGGAGTAAACTAGAGATACTATTACCCGTAATCCACTGCTGATGATGTCACATATTACATCATTCATGACATGCTCAGTGACATCATCAGCAGAGGATTGCGGGTTTTTTGGCAACGTGCCTTATCCACGGTTTAATAACGCTGCCTTTTGCTTTATATAAGTTTTCAAATTGTATGAAATATATACCAATAGGTCGTTATGAACCTTTAGGTAGTGCTTTTCTTCATGAGGTCTGGTCGCTTCCATACACATACAGATGTTTCAAAGATGATCAAGAAGTTTATCTGAATGGAGAGGAATGCACTGAGACGCCAGATCATTCACTAATGTGTAGGCACATACAGTTACACGGTTCATGCAACAAACACCGACCAAATATGGCTTGCGTGTTGCAAAGCACGCCAGTTCCTGCTATCATCCCCACGTTCAAGTTGTTGGAAAATGGTAGTTATTTGATGCTCAATAATGAAGATTGTTCTGAGTTAATTAAAAGTATTCCTTTTATCGTAACAGTAAGTGAACGGGTTATTTGCTGCAGAAATGTTCTATTTTCTCCCACACATGAACATAGGGAGTTTTCAATCTGGTCACAAATACCAACCTTGGGAGAGATTTCAACGGCATGGCAAGAATAAGAGCTCTTTTGTCTCAGAGAGAGGTGGCCTTGAGTTCGGCCCGTGAAACTTTCGTGCTTCACATAGCGAACACCCGTACAGAGGTGCAGACCCTTTTCAATTCAGATTTGCCTTTCAATTTCAGCAAGATGGTTCGGACTATCTTTAACGCATCCTCCACAAAGGCCCTGGCGCACTTTTTTAAAGTTGTTACCAGTGGTCTCGTGACTTCATTTGAGAAAATCTTTGGAGTCATCCCTGCTTTCTTTCATTCTATTTTCTCCACTCTGCTTCGTGGATTGGCATTTTTACTTGCATTACCAGCGGACGCTCTTGTGCTTTTTTACATTTTTAAATATGGATGTCCCTCCTATGCAACCTCCCACCCTGCAGCTGCTGACACTGTTCCGCAATCGCATGCTAGAATATTATGGCACAATGCCGTTGGCGATATTAAGCACGGCATATGGATTATCTTTTCGATTCTCCTACTTCACCTGTGTCCCGCCTGTATTTCACTGCCTGACCTGTGATTTCGATTGGGCCATTGATTTGTGTCTCTGCGGACCGGTTTCTCCTGACGTCGACTTTAATCAGCTGATGACTCCTATCATTACTCACGAGTTGGTTTTTTCCTGGCGAAAGGATTATGGCTGTGGCATTGATGCATGGAATAATTGGTCCCTGGAATTTATTGGCGGCAGCACAGTCTTTCTTGGAACAGAGCTTTCTTGAAAACCCACCGAGCTGTCCTCTGATGGTGATAGAGGATCCGGTGCTGGGAGAGCACGTATGTTCTTTTCCGCTTTTAAATTAGATGGCTGAACTGTTTTCGGATGAAGACGGTGACTTCCTATTGGAGGCTGTTGCAGCTTATTTTGCATACACAGTTATGTCATAGACCTTTTTCATGTTTGATATGCTGAGTACTAGCATTTCATTGACAATTCATTGACTTATTTGTCAAGTTTTTATTATTTACCTTGCCTATTGGCTTAAGACTCGATAAAGTACTTGGCTGTTTTATTTTTCTTTAGCATTAAATTTTCCTAGTTTTTAATGCTTCACCTTGCGGACCGTCCACATATAAACTTGCAATCTGCTCTCATGAGATGGCACTTCTATTATCTTATTCAGTTCGTTTCCGGATCATGGGGAGGTGTCATCTAGGTCCTGGATATCTTTACACCGTGTTAAGTTAGCATGGGCTCATTACTGGTTTAAACGCCATTTTACCTTTTTTGCAACTTCTGCACACGACACTTAGTTGTTGCTTTAGCTTTCCACCTAGTAGTTCATCGTGGTTTACATGAGAATAATATGTTATTGCTCTACTATCTGCTTTGCTTGTTAAACTATATCTGTACAGCGAGTGCTAAAGTTTCAAGAACAACACGATACAGAATTGTTATGAGGTCTGATCTCCACGACTTCATACTCATAACATAAGTGCAACTTCTGCCAATTCTGGGCATGAGGCGGGTTTTATATTGCTTTGCCGAACACACATACACAACAGTTGATGCGGTTCACATGAAGAGAGAGCTGGTGTATGCTGATGTGATTCCTTCAAATCTAAGACACTAAAGTATGGGCACGCCCTAAACCAACACAAAGAGACCTTCTTAGCAAATAATATAATATGTGTATTAGGGAGGGTGAGATATAAGCAGCCGTGGGCCGTGGAGGGAGTTACGGTGAGGCAGGGAGGCGGGGAGGGGGAGAAGCAGGGTGGAGCCCTCTCTACCCTGCCCCTCCCCCTCCCCGCCTCCCTGCCCCACCGTAACTCCCTCCACGGCCCGCGGCTGCTTATAAGTGTTGCTAACTCTTATTCATTTACAGCATGTTAACATACTGTCACCATTCGCTTTTTATGTACTAGTAACTATGCTGGTAATTTTGCTACTGATAATATGTGTACTTGTATTCTCCACCCTGCTTCTCCCCCTCCCCGCCTCCCTGACTCACCGTAACTCCCTCCACGGCCCGCGGCTGCTTATAAGTGTTGCTAACTCTTATTCATTTACAGCATGTTAACATACTATCACCATTCGCTTTTTATGTACTAGTAACTATGCTGGTAATTTTGCTACTGATAATATGTGTACTTGTATTATCTAAGATACTACGCCTGAGAAGACGGCATTAGTAAATAAACATTTCAAATACACATGTGTTCTTCTTAACTCCATGTTCTGGTTTCTAAGAAATATATAACGACCGACTGTTCATGAGTTCCACGTATCCTGAGGTACTATAAGTTCATATTCTGGATTGTCTAAACATTGAGAGTTTGTTATATCCAATGTGACACTGTACCTAGCTTGCTAAGGAGTTTTTGATTACTAACGTGAGTTTTGGGACACCCTAATTCGCCGAGGTTCCAATCCTCTGTCCACAGTTCTGTGTGAGAACAGAAACCCTGCGACAGGGGCACCCCCGACCCTTGCTGGAGCTTCATCACACTTGCGATACAACTCCAGCAATGCGCCACCTTTACGGCACAGATACATCACGCATCTGTGCTGTTTTTGCCCCATGATGCGCCGCATTGTAAATGCAGCACACCATAGGTGACGGAACAGCGGCACAGAATGACTAACACATCCCTGGTGATGCGCCAGTCATCATAAATGTATCCCTATGCTTCTTATCTTGTTAGAGATGAACCGCCATATGTATCATCAAAGTTTTTTGCATTTCCTAAATAGCGAACTTTAAGGAATAAATAGCGATTCTTTACCATTCCTAGTTTGCGATTAGCTATTTGCTAATTACAAATTACCCATTCATTTCCTTCATTTCCATTGGGCGGTTGGACTCACTTTTAGCTCGAACGGCTGAATGGATTTCCACGAAACTTGGCAAAATTGTAGGGACTGGTAGCCCGATGTGCCTTTGCTATGTCTCAAGATATATGCTCCAGTGGTTTTTACGAAAATTAACTTTGAAAAATATATATTGGGCTACATTGGCCTATATATATGTTGGAGCCCAAATGTAGCCCAATGTAGCCCAATGAAGCCCAATGTAGCCCAATGTAGCCCAAAGATGGCCGCCAGACACACAAAAAAACAAATGTAGCCCAAATATCAGCCAGATGTAGCCCAACTATAGCCCAGTGACAGAATGACCAATCAGCTTCGCAAACCTCCGTTACGCGAAGCGGAGCGCTGTTACAGATATATATCTTTTTTTGAACGTTAATTTCTCAAAATCCACTGGAGCACATATATTGAGACCTAGCAAAGGCACATCGGGCTACCAGTCCCTAATATTTTGCCAAGTTTCGTGCAAATCCATTCAGCCGTTCAATTATTATTTTTATTATTTTTTTTTGCCCCGCGGGGCCCTTTTAAAACCTCCACATCAAACCTAGGGGGTCAGCGAGGATCTACTATGCCCCCTTATGGTTATTTCCCCCTTTGTTTTGGCCTCCTCTTGTCTCTCGATCCTACCGAGAGACAAGATGGCGGCCGCTACGGACTTTTTGGAATGTTGACAGACGCCAGAGAACCAATCAGCTTCGCTTCACAAAGCTCCGTTGCGCGAAAAGTACGCGTCCTGGGACGCTTCCCGGTCCGCTGTTACAGATATATATCTTTTTTTAAACGTTAATTTCTCAAAATCCACTGGAGCACATATATTGAGACCTACAAAAGGCACATCGGGCTACCAGTCCCTACAATTTTGCCAAGTTTCGTGCAAATCCATTCAGCCGTTCGGGCTAAAAGTGAGGCCAACCGCCCTATGGAAAACTCAATGTTAAAAACACGTTTTGGGACCCCCCTTTTTTCTCGGCCCCCCTTGACGAACCCCCCCCAAATTTTCAAGGGCTGCTCAGAAACAAAATGTGCCATTTTCCTGAAGATTTCAGCCAATTCCGTCCACAAACGCCAAAGTTATTAGACATAGAATTTTCAAAAATCCCATAGAGAAAAAATCCTAACTATATATACCTACTGGCGACCGCCAGTAGGTAATATATATATATATATATATATTACCTACTGGCGGTATATATATATTACCTACTGGCGGTCGCCAGTAGGTATATATAGTTAGGATTTTTTCTCTATGGGATTTTTGAAAATTCTATGTCTAATAACTTTGGCGTTTGTGGACGGAATTGGCTGAAATTTTCAGGAAAATGGCACATTTTGTTTCTGAGCAGCCCTTGAAAATTTGGGGGGGGTTCGTCAAGGGGGGGCCGAGAAAAAAGGGGGGTCCCAAAACGTGTTTTTAACATTGAGTTTTCCATAGGGCGGTTGGCCTCACTTTTAGCCCGAACGGCTGAATGGATTTGCACGAAACTTGGCAAAATTGTAGGGACTGGTAGCCCGATGTGCCTTTTGTAGGTCTCAATATATGTGCTCCAGTGGATTTTGAGAAATTAACGTTTAAAAAAAGATATATATCTGTAAGCGCGGACCAGGCAGCGCTCTGGTTCGCGGACTTTTCGCGCAACGGAGCTTTGTGAAGCGAAGCTGATTGGTTCTCCGGCGTCTGTCAACATTCCAAACAGTCCGTAGCGGCCGCCATCTTGTCTCTCGGTAGGATCGAGAGACAAGAGGAGGTCAAAACAAAGGGGGAAATAACTATAAGGGGGCATAGTAGATCCTCGCTGACCCCCTAGGTTTGATGTGGAGGTTTTAAAAGGGCCCCGCGGGGCAAAAAAAAATAATAAAAATAATAATTGAACGGCTGAATGGATTTGCACGAAACTTGGCAAAATATTAGGGACTGGTAGCCCGATGTGCCTTTGCTAGGTCTCAATATATGTGCTCCAGTGGATTTTGAGAAATTAACGTTCAAAAAAAGATATATATCTGTAACAGCGCTCCGCTTCGCGTAACGGAGGTTTGCGAAGCTGATTGGTCATTCTGTCACTGGGCTATAGTTGGGCTACATCTGGCTGATATTTGGGCTACATTTGTTTTTTTGTGTGTCTGGCGGCCATCTTTGGGCTACATTGGGCTACATTGGGCTTCATTGGGCTACATTCGGCTAATTAGCAAATAGCTCATCGCAAACTAGGAATGGTAAAGAATCGCTATTTATTCCTTAAAGTTCGCTATTTAGGAAATGCAAATAACTTTGATGATACATATGGCGGTTCATCTCTAACAAGATAAGAAGCATAGGGATAGATTTATGATGACTGGCGCATCACCAGGGATGTGTTAGTCATTCTGTGCCGCTGTTCCGTCACCTATGGTGTGCTGCATTTACAATGCGGCGCATCATGGGGCAAAAACAGCACAGATGCGTGATGTATCTGTGCCGTAAAGGTGGCGCATTGCTGGAGTTGTATCGCAAGTGTGATGAAGCTCCAGCAAGGGTCGGGGGTGCCCCTGTCGCAGGGTTTCTGTTCTCACACAGAACTGTGGACAGAGGATTGGAACCTCGGCGAATTAGGGTGTCCCAAAACTCACGTTAGTAATCAAAAACTATTTAGCAAGCTAGGTACAGTGTCACATTGGATATAACAAACTCTCAATGTTTAGACAATCCAGAATATGAACTTATAGTACCTCAGGATACGTGGAACTCATGAACAGTCGGTCGTTATAGATTTCTTAGAAACCAGAACATGGAGTTAAGAAGAACAGATGTGTATTTGAAATGTTTATTTACTAATGCCGTCTTCTCAGGCGTAGTACCTTAGATAATAAAAGTACACATATTATCAGTAGCAAAATTACCAGCATAGTTACTAGTACATAAAAAGTGAATGGTGATAGTATGTTAACATGCTGTAAATGAATAAGAGTTAGCAACACTTATAAGCAGCCGCGGGCCGTGGAGGGAGTTACGGTGAGGCAGGGAGGCGGGGAGGGGGAGAAGCAGGGTGGAGAATACAAGTACACATATTATCAGTAGCAAAATTACCAGCATAGTTACTAGTACATAAAAAGCGAATGGTGACAGTATGTTAACATGCTGTAAATGAATAAGAGTTAGCAACACTTATAAGCAGCCGCGGGCCGTGGAGGGAGTTACGGTGGGGCAGGGAGGCGGGGAGGGGGAGGGGCAAGGTAGAGAGGGCTCCACCCTGCTTCTCCCCCTCCCCGCCTCCCTGCCCCATCGTAACTCCCTCCACGGCCCGCGGCTGCTTATATCTCACCCTCCCTAATACACATATTATATTATTTGCTAAGAAGGTCTCTTTGTGTTGGTTTAGGGCGTGCCCATACTTTAGTGTCTTAGATTTGAAGGAATCACATCAGCATACACCAGCTCTCTCTTCATGTGAACCGCATCAACTGTTGTGTATGTGTGTTCGGCAAAGCAATATAAAACCCGCCTCATGCCCAGAATTGGCAGAAGTTGCACTTATGTTATGAGTATGAAGTCGTGGAGATCAGACCTCATAACAATTCTGTATCGTGTTGTTCTTGAAACTTTAGCACTCGCTGTACAGATATAGTTTAACAAGTAAAGCAGATAGTAGACCAATAACATATTATTCTCATGTAAACCACGATGAACTACTAGGTGGAAAGCTAAAGCAACAACTAAGTGTCGTGTGCAGAAGTTGCAAAAAAGGAAAAATGGCGTTTAAACCGGTAATGAGCCCATGCTAACTTAACACGGTGTAAAGATATCCAGGACCTAGATGACACCTCCTCATGATCCGGAAACGAACTGAATAAGATAATAGAAGTGCCATCTCATGAGAGCAGATTGCAAGTTTATATGTGGACGGTCCGCAAGGTAAAGCATTAAAAACTAGGAAAATTCAATGCTAAAGAAAAATAAAACAGCCAAGTACTTTATCGAGTCTTAAGCCAATAGGCAAGGTAAATAATAAAAACTTGACAAATAAGTCAATGAATTGTCAATGAAATGCTAGTACTCAGCATATCAAACATGAAAAAGGTCTATGACATAACTGTGTATGCAAAATAAGCTGCAACAGCCTCCAATAGGAAGTCACCGTCTTCATCCAAAAACAGTTCAGCCATCCAATTTAAAAGCGGAAAAGAACATACGTGCTCTCCCAGCACCGGATCCTCTATCACCATCAGAGGACAGCTCGGTGGGTTTTCAAGAAAGCTGTGTTCCAAGAAAGACTGTGCTGCCGCCAGTAAATTCCAGGGACCAAGTAGTCCATGCATCAATGCCACAGCCATAATCCTTTCGCCAGGACAAATCAACTCGTGAGTAATGATAGGAGTCATCAGCTGATTAAAGTCGACGTCAGGAGAAACCGGTCCGCAGAGACACAAATCAATGGCCCAATCGAAATCACAGGTCAGGCAGTGAAATACAGGCTGGACACAGGTGAAGTAGGAGAACCGAAAAGATAATCCATATGCCGTGCTTAATATCGCCAACGGCATTGTGCCATAATATTCTAGCATGCGATTGCGGAACAGTGTCAGCAGCTGCAGGGTCGGAGGTTGCATAGGAGGGACATCCATATTTAAAAATGTAAAAAAGCACAAGAGCGTCCGCTGGTAATGCAAGTAAAAATGCCAATCCACGAACCAGAGTGCAGAAAATACAATGAAAGGGAGCAGGGATGACTCCAAAGATTTTCTCAAATGAAGTCACGAGACCACTGGTAACAACTTTAAAAAAGTGTGCCAGGGATTTTGTGGAGGATGCGTTAAAGATAGTCGGAAACATGTTGCTGAAATTGAAAGGCAAACCTGTGTACGGGTGTTCGCTATGTGAAGTACGAAAGTTTCACGGGCCGAACTCAAGGCCACCTCTCTCTGAGACAAAGGAGCTCTTATTCTTGCCATGCCGTTGAAACGTGTCCCAAGGTTGGTATTTGTGGCCAGATTGAAAACTCCCTATGTTCATGTGTGGGAGGAAATAGAACATTTCTGCAGCAAATAACCCGTTCACTTACTGTTACGATAAAAGGAATACTTTTAATTAACTCAGAACAATCTTCATTATTGAGCATCAAATAACTACCATTTTCCAACAACTTGAACGTGGGGATGATAGCAGGAACTGGCGTGCCTTGCAACACGCAAGCCATATTTGGTCGGTGTTTGTTGCATGAATCGTGTAACTGTATGTGCCTACACATTAGTGAATGATCTGGCGTCTCAGTGCATTCCTCTCCATTCAGATAAACTTCTTGATCATCTTTGAAACATCTGTATGTGTATGGAAGCGACCAGACCTCATGAACAAAAGCACTACCTAAAGGTTCATAAAGACCTATTGGTATATATTTCATACAATTTGAAAACTTATATAAAGCAAAAGGCAGCGTTATTAAACCGTGGATAAGGCATGTTGCCAAAAAACCCGCAATCCTCTGCTGATGATGTCACTGAGCATGTCATGAATGATGTAATATGTGACATCATCAGCAGTGGATTATGGGTAATAGTATCTCTAGTTTACTCCCCTATAGCTGTCTTTCTTTTAACATAAGTGTGTGTTTCCTTCCCTTATACTTACTGTTTTTGGTTCGCTTCCAGTTCGCGTACCAGCGAGCGAACTAGGAAGCGAACTAAGAGAAATAGAGGTTGGCACAGTTCCAAATATTGTACCAATTTTTTAATAACGGGGAGGTAGTTCTGAAAAGAACTTTTTTTTTTATTTTTCTGAACATTTTTTTACTGTTTTTGAATTTTTCGGAACAGTTTTATATTTTTTTGGGTTTTTCTTGGAGGGGGCAATGAAAACGATTCATTGTAAAGGGCTCAACAGGAGCAACAAAACAAAAAAAAGAAGTATTTATTATTTTGGGCGTTTCGGACAAACTTGCATATGATAGTCAATAGCTCTGTTGATCAGAGTGATGCTTCTTTCTCCGTAGGAAATGAATCCATCGCAAAATACGCAGGTGTGTTTTACTTCACCAAATCTCATTTGTATATTTGGCACCATCTCCCTGCCCTCTGGTCCCGTTACTTCCGGTACAACAGATCTTCTGGCCATAATAGGGAGATTATCTAGGTCGTTCCGAAACTGTGCAGCACTGTAGTTGTTAGGATGCCACCTAGTCATATGGCGATGCATTGTGTAGTTTCCGAAACTGTATTTTTTGTCGGTCCCTCTGGACAGTCTATCTTGACATATAAGGCAAGTTACGTATCTTGCATTTACTTTTTTCTGACCTTTGGGAATTTTAAAAAATTGCCAAATGAAGTTTTCTTTCCGGTGAGACGTCTTGGGCTGCTCAGGCAAAAACTGCCTCTCTTCGTGCTCGTCCTCCTGTTCCTCTTCTTCTTCTTCTTGTTGAATTACAACTTGAGCAGGTGGTCCACTCTTCCTTGGATGTGGTGGAGGTGGTGGGGAAGCACCAGCTGAAGCTACTAAAGAAGCCATTGCTCAGTGATCACAAAGGGTCTTTCTCTCACAATGATGAAAGTCAGAGTGAGGAAAGAAGGAGGGATTTTCATCATTTGGGAAAAACAAGAGTTCTCAACCAATCAAAAGTGTTCATTTTAGATTATATGACCTAGTCTTACATCATTAGGAAACCAAAAGTGAAATGAACCAATGAAAAGTGTTATTACCAAGTCACATGACTTGCTGTGTTTACGTTAAGCGCTTTGCAGGGCCTCCCGGTTTGCTTCCAGAAACCTGCGCTTTGGCACTCGCTTCGCGTACCAGTTCGCTAACGTAGCACGTCATATGACGTATCACGCGACAACGTGAAACGTCATGCGGACGGGAGGCGTCACGATGTTGTTTTCTAACGCGGCACTTGCGGTAAAGAAACGTTTACCGGCTCGCGGTCTATTTCGCGGCATCAAGGTCAGCTAACGGGAAGCTTCCCGATTCGCGAAGCGGGAACGAAGAAAAAAAAATATTTAAAAAAAAAATTATTCATAAACATATAAAATATATTTTTGGATTTAAAGAAGAATACATTTTACAGCTACAGATATTAGCTGTTAAAAAACCAATGAAATTCACAGAAAAAACCATAGGTTATAGACCATATATAGTTAGGAATTAGCATTTACAAAACCTTGAAAATTCACTGAAAAAACCATAGGTTATAGACCATATATAGTTAGGAATTAGCATTTAGAAAACCTTATTTTACTCACACAAAACCATTGAAATTCCATATATAGTTAGTTGCACTAACTATATATCGCGCACCCGCAATCCACTGCTGATGATGTCACATATTACATCATTCATGACATGGTCAGTGACATCACTGATGACATCACTGATGACATCTCAAATGACATCACTGATGACAACATCCAGTGACTGTATGTTTCTGTAAAGTTAAAATATGTCTTAGATATTGAAGAATGAGTGGATGTATAAGTGTCTGGATGAAGGATTTAGTAGGTGCGTGACTGACTGTATGAGTGAGTGATTAAATGTGTCTCACTGAATGCATGGGTTAGTGACTAAACTGTCTTAATTTGTGCATCATTATGTCTGTTGTGATGTAAACTGCTGCATGTGTTGATCATTAGCTATACGAGAGGCTATATGTGTTATTAATTGGTTGCCCAAGTATTTCTATGGGAGATTGAGTTTGTGTGGGGGTGGCTGGGAGGTGTGTGACTCTGTGCATAGATGTGTGAGCAGTTGATTCACTAGGTATATGAGTTCAAGAGTGCATGTGGAAAAAGCTACATGGGCGGTTGACTGTGTGCATGAGTGTATTGATGAGTGAATGGATATCTCAATGCTACATGTCATAGTAAGTACATATGTAAAACACAGTACATGTGAGAGTTGGCATATATAAATAACTGTGCATGAGAGCCACTGAATGTGTGAGTGGCTGTATGGATCATTGTGAACTTGTATCAGGGATTGTATAAGAGAGTAAATATGTGTTACTATATGTTTGAATAAGTAAGGTGTGTATAACTGTATAGTTGAGGAAATGGAGGTGAGATTGTTTCTTTGCATGACTGACTAGGTGTGTGAGTAACTCCATGGATGAGTGACAGTGTGTGAGTGTCTGTATACAGTGAGTGTATCTAAGGTTATATTAGAGTCTGAAGAGGTTTATCGTATTAGCACAAGAATGATGTCAAATGAGATGTCATCAGTGATGTCATCAGTGATGTCATTTGAGATGTCATCAGTGATGTCATCAGTGATGTCACTGACCATGTCATGAATGATGTAATATGTGACATCATCAGCAGTGGATTGCGGGTGCGCGATATATAGTTAGTGCAACTAACTATATATGGAATTTCAATGGTTTTGTGTGAGTAAAATAAGGTTTTCTAAATGCTAATTCCTAACTATATATGGTCTATAACCTATGGTTTTTTCAGTGAATATATATATATATATTAAGTTACTACCTAGTTTCCATAGGAAAAGCATTTTTTTTCCTAATAACTTTGGTGCCGGTTGACGAATCTTCGCGAAATTTTCAAAACTAGTGGGGCGCTATGGGAAAATTTCCGGGTGATTTGATAAGCGGGGCCGAGAAAAAAGGGGGTCCCAAACCGTGTTTTCTCTATGTTAATTCTCATAGGAAACTTTAGACACGGCTACAGCCCGAACTGCTAAAAGGAATTACACCAAATTTGGCAAAAAGGTAGCCCTTTTTTCTCACAAACATAATTGTCTTGTAAATAGTTCTGCAATGATATTTTGAATATACAAAATGCATAATTGTATACATTTTTTTAATACAATGATAGAGGACTAAAACTTGAGAATGTGTTTTTTACACTAAGGTGCTACTCTTTTGGTGACACCTATACACATATGTACTTATAAAAATCAGTTCTTTCACGTAAAAGTTGTGCCTGGCCATTTAGCAATTGAGTTTGATATGACTATGATTTGCATCTTTACAATATTTTTTACGCTTGTCTTTTGGTCTATGGTCCAGATTGGGTGTTCTGGCAACACGAGGCATGCTATGCATTCACGCATATGATAAATATTTCTTACTTGTTATGTATAATAACAACAGTGCATTTAAGCAGTTATTTTGCCATTCACCAAAATGTTTGTCAGTTATTTGTAAACAGTAACCAATCTGGATTACCAGCAATATTTATTCAAGCATGCAGTAGAAATGAATGTGTGTTTTCTTTGGATGCAACTAATGTATATAGTCACTGTAAATAGATGCACTATGCCTTTACATTTTCTGCTATCTGACATCAAGCACAACCATGTGATTCACGTGTGGGAGGTGTGGCCCAATGGGGTGGGCTTTCACCATGCAGATAAAAGAACTTTCCAATGTTTGAAATGTGGTGTGTGAACAAGAGTGCGTCAGTACTCGAAACGTTACATTTTGGAAGGCACTTGGAATAAATAACATCTTGCCTGGACTACGTGGGGTCTGTCTCTTCTCTCGCCGCTGCTGTCACTGCTGCATGTGGAGGTTTGAAGGATTTTCACAATATATATATATATATATTCACTGAAAAAACCATAGGTTATAGACCATATATAGTTAGGAAATAGCATTTAGAAAACCTTATTTTACTCACACAAAACCATTGAAATTCCATATATAGTTAGTTGCACTAACTATATATCGCGCACCTGCAATCCACTGCTGATGATGTCACATATTACATCATTCATGACATGGTCAGTGACATCACTGATGACATCACTGATGACATCTCAAATGACATCACTGATGACATCACTGATGACATCTCATTTGACATTACTGATCACATCACTGATGACATCATTCATGTGATGATACAATGAACCTCTTCAGACTCTAATATAACCTTAGATACACTCAGTGTAAACAGACACTCACAGACTGTCACTCATCCATGGAGTTACTCACACACCTAGTCAGTCTTGCAAAGAATCAATCACACCTCGATTTCCTCAACTATATAGTTATACACACCTTACTTATTGGAACATATAATAACACATATTTACTCTGTTATACAATCCCTGATACAAGTTCACAATAATCCATACAGCCACTCACACATTCACTGGCTCTTATGCACAGTTATTTATATATGTCAACTATCACATGTACTGTGTTTTACATATGTACTTACTTTGACATGTAGCACTGAGATATCCATTCACTCACCAATACACTCATGCACACAGTCAACCGCCCATACAGATGTTTCCACATGCACTTTTGAACCCATACATCTAGTGAATCAACTGCTCACACATCTATGCACAGAGTCATACACCTCCCAGACACCCACACACACACTCAGTCTCCCATACAAATACTTGGGCAACTAATCAATAACCCATATAGTTAGTCATATAGCTAATGATCAACACATGCATCAGATTACAAAACAACAGACACAATGATGCACAATTTAAAACAGTTTAGTCACTAACCCATGCACTCAGTGAGACACATTTAATCACTCACTTATACAGTCAGTCATGCACCTACTAAATCCTTCATCCAGACACTTATACATCCACTCATTCTTCAATATGTAAGACATATTTTAACTTTACAGAAGCATACAGTCACTGGATGTTGTCATCAGTGATGTCATCAGTGATGTCATTTGAGATGTCATCAGTGATGTCATCAGTGATGTCACTGACCATGTCATGAATGATGTAATATGTGACATCATCAGCAGTGGATTGCAGGTGCGCGATATATAGTTAGTGCAACTAACTATATATGGAATTTCAATGGTTTTGTGTGAGTAAAATAAGGTTTTCTAAATGCTATTTCCTAACTATATATGGTCTATAACCTATGGTTTTTTCAGTGAATTTTCAAGGTTTTGTAAATGCTAATTCCTAACTATATATGGTCTATAACCTATGGTTTTTTCTGTGAATTTCATTGGTTTTTTAACAGCTAATATCTGTAGCTGTAAAATGTATTCTTCTTTAAATCCAAAAATATATTTTATATGTTTATGAATAATTTTTTTTTTAAATATTTTTTTTTCTTCGTTCCCGCTTCGCGAATCGGGAAGCTTCCCGTTAGCTGACCTTGATGCCGCGAAATAGACCGCGAGCCGGTAAACGTTTCTTTACCGCAAGTGCCGCGTTAGAAAACAACATCGTGACGCCTCCCGTCCGCATGACGTTCCACGTTGTCGCTTGATACGTCATATGACGTGCTACGTTAGCAAACTGGTACGCGAAGCGAGTGCCAAAGCGCAGGTTTCTGGAAGCAAACCGGGAGGCCCTGCAAAGCGCTTAACGTAAACACAGCAAGTCATGTGACTTGGTAATAACACTTTTCATTGGTTCATTTCACTTTTGGTTTCCTAATGATGTAAGACTAGGTCATATAATCTAAAATGAACACTTTTGATTGGTTGAGAACTCTTGTTTTTCCCAAATGATGAAAATCCCTCCTTCTTTCCTCACTCTGACTTTCATCATTGTGAGAGAAAGACCCTTTGTGATCACTGAGCAATGGCTTCTTTAGTAGCTTCAGCTGGTGCTTCCCCACCACCTCCACCACATCCAAGGAAGAGTGGACCACCTGCTCAAGTTGTAATTCAACAAGAAGAAGAAGAAGAGGAACAGGAGGACGAGCACGAAGAGAGGCAGTTTTTGCCTGAGCAGCCCAAGACGTCTCACCGGAAAGAAAACTTCATTTGGCAATTTTTTAAAATTCCCAAAGGTCAGAAAAAAGTAAATGCAAGATACGTAACTTGCCTTATATGTCAAGATAGACTGTCCAGAGGGACCGACAAAAAATACAGTTTCGGAAACTACACAATGCATCGCCATATGACTAGGTGGCATCCTAACAACTACAGTGCTGCACAGTTTCGGAACGACCTAGATAATCTCCCTATTATGGCCAGAAGATCTGTTGTACCGGAAGTAACGGGACCAGAGGGCAGGGAGATGGTGCCAAATATACAAATGAGATTTGGTGAAGTAAAACACACCTGCGTATTTTGCGATGGATTCATTTCCTACGGAGAAAGAAGCATCACTCTGATCAACAGAGCTATTGACTATCATATGCAAGTTTGTCCGAAACGCCCAAAATAATAAATACTTCTTTTTTTTGTTTTGTTGCTCCTGTTGAGCCCTTTACAATGAATCGTTTTCATTGCCCCCTCCAAGAAAAACCCAAAAAAATATAAAACTGTTCCGAAAAATTCAAAAACAGTAAAAAAATGTTCAGAAAAATAAAAAAAAAAGTTCTTTTCAGAACTACCTCCCCGTTATTAAAAAATTGGTACAATATTTGGAACTGTGCCAACCTCTATTTCTCTTAGTTCGCTTCCTAGTTCGCTCGCTGGTACGCGAACTGGAAGCGAACCAAAAACAGTAAGTATAAGGGAAGGAAACACACACTTATGTTAAAAGAAAGACAGCTATAGGGGAGTAAACTAGAGATACTATTACCCATAATCCACTACTGATGATGTCACATATTACATCATTCATGACATGCTCAGTGACATCATCAGCAGAGGATTGCGGGTTTTTTGGCAACATGCCTTATCCACGGTTTAATAACGCTGCCTTTTGCTTTATATAAGTTTTCAAATTGTATGAAATATATACCAATAGGTCTTTATGAACCTTTAGGTAGTGCTTTTGTTCATGAGGTCTGGTCGCTTCCATACACATACAGATGTTTCAAAGATGATCAAGAAGTTTATCTGAATGGAGAGGAATGCACTGAGACGCCAGATCATTCACTAATGTGTAGGCACATACAGTTACACGATTCATGCAACAAACACCGACCAAATATGGCTTGCGTGTTGCAAGGCACGCCAGTTCCTGCTATCATCCCCACGTTCAAGTTGTTGGAAAATGGTAGTTATTTGATGCTCAATAATGAAGATTGTTCTGAGTTAATTAAAAAGTATTCCTTTTATCGTAACAGTAAGTGAACGGGTTATTTGCTGCAGAAATGTTCTATTTCCTCCCACACATGAACATAGGGAGTTTTCAATCTGGCCACAAATACCAACCTTGGGACACGTTTCAACGGCATGACAAGAATAAGAGCTCTTTTGTCTCAGAGAGAGGTGGCCTTGAGTTCGGCCCGTGAAACTTTCGTACTTCACATAGCGAACACCCGTACACAGGTTTGCCTTTCAATTTCAGCAACATGTTTCCGACTATCTTTAACGCATCCTCCACAAAATCCCTGGCACACTTTTTTAAAGTTGTTACCAGTGGTCTCGTGACTTCATTTGAGAAAATCTTTGGAGTCATCCCTGCTCCCTTTCATTCCATTTTCTCCACTCTGGTTCGTGGATTGCATTTTTACTTGCATTACCAGCGGACGCTCTTGTGCTTTTTTACATTTTTAAATATGGATGTCCCTCCTATGCAACCTCCGACCCTGCAGCTGCTGACACTGTTCCGCAATCGCATGCTAGAATATTATGGCACAATGCCGTTGGCGATATTAAGCACGGCATATGGATTATCTTTTCGGTTCTCCTACTTCACCTGTGTCCAGCCTGTATTTCACTGCCTGACCTGTGATTTCGATTGGGCCATTGATTTGTGTCTCTGCGGACCGGTTTCTCCTGACGTCGACTTTAATCAGCTGATGACTCCTATCATTACTCACGAGTTGATTTGTCCTGGCGAAAGGATTATGGCTGTGGCATTGATGCATGGACTACTTGGTCCCTGGAATTTACTGGCGGCAGCACAGTCTTTCTTGGAACACAGCTTTCTTGAAAACCCACCGAGCTGTCCTCTGATGGTGATAGAGGATCCGGTGCTGGGAGAGCACGTATGTTCTTTTCCGCTTTTAAATTGGATGGCTGAACTGTTTTCGGATGAAGACGGTGACTTCCTATTGGAGGCTGTTGCAGCTTATTTTGCATACACAGTTATGTCATAGACCTTTTTCATGTTTGATATGCTGAGTACTAGCATTTCATTGACAATTCATTGACTTATTTGTCAAGTTTTTATTATTTACCTTGCCTATTGGCTTAAGACTCGATAAAGTACTTGGCTGTTTTATTTTTCTTTAGCATTGAATTTTCCTAGTTTTTAATGCTTTACCTTGCGGACCGTCCACATATAAACTTGCAATCTGCTCTCATGAGATGGCACTTCTATTATCTTATTCAGTTCGTTTCCGGATCATGAGGAGGTGTCATCTAGGTCCTGGATATCTTTACACCGTGTTAAGTTAGCATGGGCTCATTACCGGTTTAAACGCCATTTTTCCTTTTTTGCAACTTCTGCACACGACACTTAGTTGTTGCTTTAGCTTTCCACCTAGTAGTTCATCGTGGTTTACATGAGAATAATATGTTATTGGTCTACTATCTGCTTTACTTGTTAAACTATATCTGTACAGCGAGTGCTAAAGTTTCAAGAACAACACGATACAGAATTGTTATGAGGTCTGATCTCCACGACTTCATACTCATAACATAAGTGCAACTTCTGCCAATTCTGGGCATGAGGCGGGTTTTATATTGCTTTGCCGAACACACATACACAACAGTTGATGCGGTTCACATGAAGAGAGAGCTGGTGTATGCTGATGTGATTCCTTCAAATCTAAGACACTAAAGTATGGACACGCCCTAAACCAACACAAAGAGACCTTCTTAGCAAATAATATAATATGTGTATTAGGGAGGGTGAGATATAAGCAGCCGCGGGCCGTGGATGGAGTTACGATGGGGCAGGGAGGCGGGGAGGGGGAGAAGCAGGGTGGAGCCCTCTCTACCTTGCCCCTCCCCCTCCCCGCCTCCCTGCCCCACCGTAACTCCCTCCACGGCCCGCGGCTGCTTATAAGTGTTGCTAACTCTTATTCATTTACAGCATGTTAACATACTGTCACCATTCGCTTTTTATGTACTAGTAACTATGCTGGTAATTTTGCTACTGATAATATGTGTACTTGTATTCTCCACCCTGCTTCTCCCCCTCCCCGCCTCCCTGCCTCACCGTAACTCCCTCCACGGCCCGCGGCTGCTTATAAGTGTTGCTAACTCTTATTCATTTACAGCATGTTAACATACTATCACCATTCACTTTTTATGTACTAGTAACTATGCTGGTAATTTTGCTACTGATAATATGTGTACTTTTATTATCTAAGGTACTACGCCTGAGAAGACGGCATTAGTAAATAAACATTTCAAATACACATGTGTTCTTCTTAACTCCATGTTCTGGTTTCTAAGAAATATATAACGACCGACTGTTCATGAGTTCCACGTATCCTGAGGTACTATAAGTTCATATTCTGGATTGTCTAAACATTGAGAGTTTGTTATATCCAATGTGACACTGTACCTAGCTTGCTAAATAGTTTTTGATTACTAACGTGAGTTTTGGGACACCCTAATTCGCCGAGGTTCCAATCCTCTGTCCACAGTTCTGTGTGAGAACAGAAACCCTGCGACAGGGGCACCCCCGACCCTTGCTGGAGCTTCATCACACTTGCGATACAACTCCAGCAATGCGCCACCTTTACGGCACAGATACATCACGCATCTGTGCTGTTTTTGCCCCATGATGCGCCGCATTGTAAATGCAGCACACCATAGGTGACGGAACAGCGGCACAGAATGACTAACACATCCCTGGTGATGCGCCAGTCATCATAAATCTATCCCTATGCTTCTTATCTTGTTAGAGATGAACCGCCATATGTATCATAAAAGTTATTTGCATTTCCTAAATAGCGAACTTTAAGGAATAAATAGCGATTCTTTACCATTCCTAGTTTGCGATGAGCTATTTGCTAATTAGCCGAATGTAGCCCAATGAAGCCCAATGTAGCCCAATGTAGCCCAAAGATGGCCGCCAGACACACAAAAAAACAAATGTAGCCCAAATATCAGCCAGATGTAGCCCAACTATAGCCCAGTGACAGAATGACCAATCAGCTTCGCAAACCTCCGTTACGCGAAGCGGAGCGCTGTTACAGATATATATCTTTTTTTGAACGTTAATTTCTCAAAATCCACTGGAGCACATATATTGAGACCTAGCAAAGGCACATCGGGCTACCAGTCCCTAATATTTTGCCAAGTTTCGTGCAAATCCATTCAGCCGTTCAATTATTATTTTTATTATTTTTTTTTGCCCCGCGGGGCCCTTTTAAAACCTCCACATCAAACCTAGGGGGTCAGCGAGGATCTACTATGCCCCCTTATAGTTATTTCCCCCTTTGTTTTGACCTCCTCTTGTCTCTCGATCCTACCGAGAGACAAGATGGCGGCCGCTACGGACTGTTTGGAATGTTGACAGACGCCGGAGAACCAATCAGCTTCGCTTCACAAAGCTCCGTTGCGCGAAAAGTCCGCGAACCAGAGCGCTAACCGGTCCGCTGTTACAGATATATATCTTTTTTTAAACGTTAATTTCTCAAAATCCACTGGAGCACATATATTGAGACCTACAAAAGGCACATCGGGCTACCAGTCCCTACAATTTTGCCAAGTTTCGTGCAAATCCATTCAGCCGTTCGGGCTAAAAGTGAGGCCAACCGCCCTATGGAAAACTCAATGTTAAAAACACGTTTTGGGACCCCCCTTTTTTCTCGGCCCCCACTGGACGAACCCCCCCCAAATTTTCAAGGGCTGCTCAGAAACAAAATGTGCCATTTTCCTGAAAATTTCAGCCGATTCCGTCCACAAACGCCAAAGTTATTAGACATAGAATTTTCAAAAAACCCATAGAGAAAAAATCCTAACTATATATACCTACTGGCGACCGCCAGTAGGTAATATATATATATATATATATATATATATATATATATATAAAGTTACTACCTAGTTTCCATAGGAAAAGCATTTTTTTTTCCTAATAACTTTGGCGCCGGTTGACGAATCTTCGCGAAATTTTCAAAACTAGTGGGGCGCTATGGGAAAATTTCCGGGTGATTTGATAAGCGGGGCCGAGAAAAAAGGGGGTCCCAAACCGTGTTTTCTCTATGTTAATTCTCATAGGAAACTTTAGACACGGCTACAGCCCGAACTGCTAAAAGGAATTACACCAAATTTGGCAAAAAGGTAGCCCTTGGTGTAGAAAGAGCCCTTTTTGTTAAATGGTGTAAATCCGTTCAGTAGTTCGTGAGAAAATAAAAAAAATAAACGTATCGATATATAGAGGCGCGGTGGATCTGCGCACCCTGCCGATCACGAGCTGCATTCTAATTGACTGTCAAGACTCCAAACCAGGAAGCGTTGGCAGCCAGAACCGAGGCACAAGAAAACAGAAAAATAAAGGCGTAAAAGTAAAAAAGGGGACATGGTTGAAACACCCTGTCCCCCTTGGCCTGCTCAGGGGGTCCGACAAGGACCCCCATACCTCTGGGCCAAAATAAGCATTTAAAAAAAAAAAGAAAATGTAAAATGCACACTGGGTGCGTGGATCCAAACGAAAAATAAATAAATAAACAAAGCGAGGTCTTTCTGGCTTCGTTTCTTTTAACCCCTGGGTGGGCTAGGTCCGAGAGGCATTTAAAAATGTAATAGCGGGGCCCAGGGAGGCCCCCTCAGACCCGGGGACTGCCACCCCACGGAGCTTTCTATAAATCTTTGCAGGGAGTCACGGCCCTTTCGCAGCCCGGGGACCGCCACACCCCAGGGTTTTGTATTGTTTATGTTTTGGGGGCCTCCAAGGCCCCCAAGCCCCGGAGACCACCACCCCCGGGGATTTTAAAAAAATATTTGCAGGGGGCACATGGTGCCCCGCTGCCCCGGGGACTGCCACCCCTGGGACTTTTACTTTTTAAAATGTTACCTGTGGAGGGGCTCAACCCTCCCACACGCCCCAAGGACCACCACCTCCCCGGGCCTTTGCAATTGTTGTGAGGGGGGCCGTGGGCCCCCCTCTTGGAGCCTTCGATGGCCCTGGGGACTGCGACCTCCCAGGGCCAGCTCCTGCAGTTTCACGGGGTGCCCACCCCTAGGACACTGCAGTTTGCTACGGTACGGCAGGAGCACGTCTTCCGCCCTATCGTAGCAAAATCTAAAGCAGAATTGCTTTTCCACATGGGGAGCTGCATGTTAGCAGCTCCTCATGTGGAAAAGCAATGCCGGCTCTCACAGTACACGGGGAGCCGGCCGGACCGTTGGGGTGTTAGAGCTCACCCCAAGGTCCCCATTGACGTGGATAGGCCCCGGCGGATGGGGTCCCCAGGGCGAATAGAAATTAGTGGTAGGAGCACGTTTTCTTTAGGAAAAATTTGGAGTCGCAACCCTAGCATGACGCTTAGTGTGACCCCCTGGTGTGAATGCGCTGGGTGCATGACTCCCAGCGTGCACCCGGGTGTGAATGCGCTGGGTGCACGACTCCCAGCATGGCCCCCTGGTGTGAATGCGATAGGTGCGTGACTCACAGCGCTGACCCCTGCTGGGAACGTGCTGGGTGCGCGACTCCTAGCCGCACTGGGTGCGTGACTCCCAGCAAAAAAATATACGATTTTTTTATTATAAATCTAGGTTATATGTTTGGATCTTGGGTAGCTCTAAAAAGAGCCCTTGTGTTTATTGGGAGATTTTAGTACCTAAATGTAAGTGCCTATGCAGAGTCTAAAGTTGCTGAGAGAGGCTCTTTTTCCCTCATCTGTGAAATGTACATCATCTCTCCTGTAGATGCCATCCATAAGTTCAGATTGTTGTTGTATAAGGACCCCATACTATAATCTCTGAGATAAGTAGGAACTGCTTTATTGAAAATTTTCCTAGCTTTCTTAATCGGTGGACAAAATTGATTGGACCAGTTCCATTTCTGTCTTTGGCATATGTTAGAGTAGACAAAGGCAGTTTGGGGGAAAAGTAACATCAATTCTGCAAAGGTGTACTTCATTAACATTTAAAGACCTATCCCAGTCAATGTGCCTAGGTCATTGCCGCCACAGTGCTCAATTATGAGGTCAGGGTGTTGGAGATGCAAAACAGATTTAACCAATGGCATCAATTGGTGCCACTTTAATCCTCACTGTCCAATCCATTTAATGTCTACATTTTGCAAAGCTAGGTCTTTGTCAATACCTCTGCTTTCAGTATACCTTTTGCACAGGAAACTATAGCTGTGTCCCACAATCCACACTCTAAATATCTGGAAGGGAAGGCTGGATGCACTCAAAAGATGTCTGTAGGTGAAGTAGGCAGTTGGTAAAATAACAGGTCTCTAAAATGGGTGACAAGATGCAGTTTTAAAAAAGAAGAGAATTTATTGGCATTATAGAGTGAAAAATAGGATGCATGTTTCTGTGTTTAAAAAGCTTGTTTCTTATTGGTGAGTAAAAAATGTTTGAAAGGTACATTAGATAGGATAAGCTGATATTTTTAAAAGTTAAGCACATTTGCTGTTTGAATTTGAAACATTGTATGCTGAACTTGTGACCTGCGTGTTCAGTTTAGTGTTCCATGAACTGTTACTCTGGAAACAGGCATTAAGCAGAATGGGGGTAGGGTTGGAAGTCATGTGTGGCATTGAAATGTGTATTTCATATACATTTAAAGTAATATGTAATTGCAGTGAGATTTCCCAAGTCACTGGTATGATTAGAAGTAATGTGTTATGAAAAATACAAGGTAACATTATTTGTAATGTACTTTTGAAGTCTCGTCTGGATCCACGGTTCCATTGCTTACAGTGCACGGACCAGGCGCGACTCCAAAAAATTCCTGTGATTTTCAAATTTTTTATTTGCATCAATAGGGACAAAGACACAATAACAACAAAGAAATGAAGCATTTCATAAAAACGTCAGAAATAATTAATACATTAAAGTGATTTCAGCAAGATAATCATGAATCATTAGATATCAAGGACATTTAGTATCAAAAAGAAGAAGAGCTGAGTATTAAGACATAAACATTCCCCAAATCCTTTGTACTTTCATTTTCATTTGAAGACCCCTTATTGTTGCTAAAGCTCGTTCCATATTATATATTTCCTTAACAAGACTCCACCATTCCTGAACCGTCGGTGGATTATGTTGAATCCAGACCCTAGCAATTATTAATCTCGCACATGAGATTAAAATGTTCAATAAATCACTATTCACCCCAGAAGTGCCAACAAGCACATCGACAGATGTCAATATTATTGGGCAGGCTAGCTTTGTAGAAATAACTTTAATTATACCATTCCAGAAGTCACTCAATTGTGGACACTTAAAAAACATATGAGTGATATCAGCTGATCGTAAGTCACATTTTGGACACTTCGTGCGTTCAGTAGTACTATTATTATTAGCCCATTTTAAAATCCTTTCTGGTGTATAGTAAAGTTGGCAGATAGTTTTAAATAACTGCAGCTTAAGACTAGAGGAATGAACAGAGCGGTTTAAACTATTTAAAGAAGAAGTGATCAGATTAGGTGTCACATCAGTATCCAACTGCTTACTGCAGATAATTTTATAGAATCATCATTTCTAAGACCAGAAAGCAATTTATATCCAATACTAATCCATTCTTTATCAGTTTGTTTATACATGCAGTTCCATAAATCAGAGTCCACTATATTAATAAGTCCTAATGTCCACAGTAAATAATCTCTGATTTGATAATATTTAAACCTAGCCCTTTCTGTGAGATTATAACATATCTTCAGTTTTTCAAATGTAGAAAACCCCTGATGGTCATATAAATCTCCCAATGTTTTAATACCAGCATCTGACAGCACTAAACCGGCTGTATCGTGAAAAATTCCTGGTAGGCCCGGATTAGACCACAAGGGAGTGCTCGAATGAAAAAGAGAGGTTCTACATTTACCAAGAATAGATCACCATATGCTAACAGTATCTCGTAGGGTCTTGAATTTCACACGTTTAAAATAATTGGGGTCATTTAGTCTATACATAAACATATTTACATCCTCACCCAACATAAATCTATGAAAGTACAAGCATTTCTCGGGGATAATCAAACTTCGAAATCGAATAAAAAAAGTGGACCAATATTACGATTTGAAATCAGGTAAAGACAGCCCTCCTTGATTAAATGGAAGTTTGAGCAATGTAACAGCCCGGCGAGCTTTCTTATACCCTCAAACAAAACTGCTAATAATACCATCCAATCTGTTGAAGTAAGAATTATTAATCCTTAAAGGGATGGATCGAAAGAGATATAAGTATTTTGGAAGTATCTTCATTTTAACCAAATTTATTCGGCCAATAATACTTAAAGGTAACTTATGCCATTTCTTAAATAAAACTGCAGTTTCTATTAATAGTAGTTCATAATTGAAAGCAATTATAGAGTTGACATTCGAAGAAATTTTAACCCCCAAATAAGTAGCTACATCACATACCCCTATCACTGATCTTAGTGGTTTGTAATTCATTATAATTTGGGTCTTGCCGGTGTTAAGCTTGTAACCCGAAACCAGGCCAAATTCCTTTGCCTCATTTATAATACCATTCAGTGCTTCAGGAACATTAGTAGAATACACCGCAATATCATCAGCATAGACGGTAATTTTAAGAGAGTCTGCACCATTTACAAATGGAAGAATCTGATCTTGTCTTTGTAATGCAATCAAAAAAGGTTCCATAATAAGAGCAAATAATAAAGGTGACAGGGGGCACCCTTGTCTTGTCCCGCGTTTAATCAAGAAAGAAGGAGAGCATTTACCCATATAGCAAACTCTACTAATAGGTTCATCATATAATGATTGAATCCATGTCAGAAATTGACCTTTTATGCCGAAAGCCGATAATGTAGCCCAGAGGAAGCCCCACCCCACTCGGTCAAATGCTTTCTCCGCATCTAATAAAATCATACCGAGTGGGGTTGGCTCAATCCGTGCTACATCGAAAGCCGTAATGGCCATAATAATATGCGCCGTGGTATCCCTCCCAGGTATGAACCCATGTTGCTGGGGCGATACCAATTGTGACATTAATGGTGCCAGCCTAGTTGCAAGTATCTTTGCAAATATTTTTGCATCATTATTTATAAGCGATATAGGTCTATACGACCCTCTTTCATAAGCAGGTTTACCCTTTAAAAACAAAATAATAATTTGAGTAGAATTCCCGGATTTCGGTGCTTTATCCTCTTTCCCTATGGCTTGAAGAACCCTAACTAATAGCGGTATCAATTCCTCCATACAGATTTTATATAATTCTAAAGGAATTTAATCTTCTCCAGTAGCTTTACCAGATGCCAAGGAGTTAATAGCTATTCTAATTTCAGCCGGTGTAATATCACGTGTTAATTGATCTGCTTGTTCTTTTTCCATATTAATAACTTTATTTAACGTTAGACATCTTTTGATATTATCATCACTAACCTCCCATTCCGGTGTATATAACTCTTGGTAGTAATTAGCAAATTGCTGTAGTATTGATTTAGGTTCTTGGAATATTTGATCGTTAGCCCCTTTAATCCAAGATGGCGGATTGATGCCGTCAGTGCGGAGGGCGGCTGCTGAAAGTCCGGTCGTGCTTGCTATGGCTAGATAGTTTCTAAACGGCTGGCATCCAACCTGCACGCCTAAATCAAGAAAATCCTGTCAGATTTATCGACCAGCTCTTGAGAAATAACACTGTTTGACAGCAACGGAAAATTTACGGTGTTCTCCTACCTGCCTCTCGATGGTGGAAGGACGCGGAGCAGGAGCAGCTGAGCTGGACTAAGCGCGACTGGTTGAGTAGTGTGCTGCATGGAAAATACGGAGCAGGAGCAGTGCGTAGAACCAAAAGCTACCTACAGTTGGTGAGGAGCGGTTTACCGGTTTACCGCAGTAACAGAACGTGGAGCAGAGCGAGAGCTGGATGCAGCGCCTGAGGCTGATTGAGAGCCGGGTAAGAGAACTGCTGCGGTTAATCCGGCTTCCGTACCTTTACCCTGTAGCTATAAAGGGGGTGTCGGTGCTTGGCAGGCTCAATCTCCCGGATCACTGGGGGTTTAACTCTGGCTTTAGGTTTGGGACGCCAGCTACATTAACGGAGAACTTTGTAATGGCGCCAAAACCCCAAACCAGAAATGTGCGAGGGACGAAGCAGACAGGGGCAAACAATAACGGTGATGTGACACAAACAGAAGTGATGGAGGCAGGACCTACTACGGAGGGAGTACCTTTGAAAATACCAGATGGGGGAAGAAACTTAGGAAAATCGGGGAAACCTGGCTTAAATGCTAGTAAACCACTCTTGCCGCTTTTAGCCCAACCCAAACTAGTATTTAATAAAAACACACTGGAGTCAACTGCTGGCGATTATACTGCACTATCGGACAATCTTGATACTTCGGGACCACAGTGTAACATTGTTGCTACCTCATCTAATGAAGAGAAAGACTGTAATGCCAGTGTGAACACTCAGATTCAGGCAGAGGAGATTGCTAATGCTGCCAATGCTAATTCTACACCGGCTTCAGCTTCACTAATAGAGACTCCTGAAGGTCACAGCGATAAAGTGTTAATTGAAGATACGGTGAGAGTATCGACAGGAGATGTGATAAGTAGGGAAGTAGAGGGCACTGCGGAGATTATATCTAATGAATATGGAGGGGGCACTGAAACAGATGAAGAATATAGTGACTTTCACGATGTAGGCAATAACACACCTTCAGGTTCAGTCAAGGATAAAGCCAACAGTGTAAAAAAAGGCAGAGGAAAAGTCAAGAATAAGGCAAAGAAAATTGTAAATAATAAATCAAAATCAACTATGGCAAAAGTAATAGCAGAGAACAGCCCTATAAGGCAATGGGTACAGGCTAAAGGCGGAGTTAAATCAATGGTTTTAAGGCTCTCAGGGAACAGCCTTACTGAAACTGGTAAAGAGACAGAGGTTATGCCTGGGGGGGTAGATTGTCTTGTTGATGAGATAACCCCTGTTGCAATATTGGTAAATGGAGGGGACATTCCGATATCTACTTTGGGTATAATTGAGACCTCTTCATCCCTCTCTCCTTCCTCCCAGGTAGTTGTGCCTGAAACTTCAGGGTCAGTAGTAACTAAAGACATTGACTCTACTTCAATGGGGGCAGATAACATCATTGATACATTCCCCTTAAATATCTCTCAAAACGATACATCTAGGGACTGGAACCTTCATGGGGAGGTATCTTCGTCATTTCAGATGATTCTGCAGTTACTCAGCGAGCAAAAACATGAAGCTCAATCACACTATCAACAGATGCGGGTAGATAGTAGTAAAACCCAGTCAATGCTACAAGAGATGTCTCGCAAATTAGGGGTTATCTCTCCGGAGGTGGAAGAGCTACAACAGAGAGTTGTATTAACTGAAGAGAAGTCAACTCACTCCGAGTTATTAGTTAACAAACATGATTCTCAGATCTATCAAATGCAAGCAAAAATTGAAGATTTGGAAAACCGACAACTCCGGCAGAATCTGCGCGTATTTGGTATTGTGGAAGGGGCTGAGGGAGCCGATCCCAGGGCATACATGGTTCACCTATTCCAGAAAGCGTTCCCTGAGCTATCGGACTGGGATTGGGGCTCACAAATACAACAAGCCCACCGACTTCCTATGATCCAAAGAAATAAGGGTAGCCAATACCCGCGTCCTATGCTGATTTGTGTTGGTAACTTTCTGCTTTGTCAAGACCAAACACCCCTGTTACCATCGATTCCGTTGTTTTTTTTGTTAGATCGGACTTAAGTAAACTTACTATGGAACGTCGATGGAAGCTTCGACAGTATATTGATCCGATAAAGGAATTAGGGGGTCAAGCTTTTCTACAAGAACCTGCCAAGTTAAAGGTTTTAAAAAATTCACGTGTATACTATTTCTCAGAAGAAAAGGAGGTTGAGCAAACTTTGAGTAAATGGAAACTGGAGAAGAATGGACAATGAAGTATATTATATGTACTACTTTATGAATAATGATGAAATACTTTATATGCAGTCTGGACGGGATTAGGATTGGGCCCTGGTCGCTCTTTAGTTTTACTTGCAGTTAAACCTGGATGGTTTTTTTCTTGTTATATTTAGATACCTGATTCTGCAAAATGTATTATATTGCCGTGAGCCTGTAGTATTGTACGGCCGGATCTTCGGGGTCAAGACTTCGCCCTTGTGCTGCCATCACAGCGGCAGTAGGGATAGTGGGGGGACCTGCATGTAGGCTTAGGAATGGGAGGCGGTGGGGCAGAGACCTGCCAAGTAAGGGTTGGGGGGGTAGGGAGATTCAGGGTAAAAAAAAAAGCATCATTGGGACAGGGAGCTGGATACAATTAAGATGCAGCAAAGTAGATTTGTTTCGGTATCGAGATTTCAAGGACAGGAAAATGTATTTTATTAAATGTATCAATTAAAGTGTATGGTTTGGAATGTGGCAGGCTTGAATAGTAGAATTAAAAGAAGCCTTGTATTCGAGGAACTGAAAATGTATAATCCTCAGATAGTAGTAATCACTGAGACTCATATAGCTTTTAAAGATAGAAAATTATTAAAACTACTGGGGTATGACACTTTGGTTTGTACTGATTTCAATGCTTCAATTCGGGGGGTAGCAATCCTTCAACATAGGCAGTTTAAAGTAGAAATTAATAAAACATTAACTGATAAGATTGGCAGATGGGCGATTGTACAGATTACAATCGAAGGGTGTAAATATACAATCTGTGGCATTTATGCGTCAAATTCGGATGAACCTAGAGTCATTGACCAAATTAATTTAGAGCTGCTTAGCTGGGAAGGGGAGCGCATAGTATTGGGAGATTTTAATTGTATTATGGATTATAATTTAGATACAACCAGAAGGGGCTCATTTTAGAGAATGCGGAAGACCAGGGCTGCAATTCGAGATCTCGCAGTGATACACTCAATTAAGGATGCTTGGAGATATTTATATCCTAACATTGCTGGCTATACTTATTATTCTGCCGCGCACAAATTGTGCTCACGTATTGATATGGTCTGGGTTTCGGATACTATTCTTGAAACTAGTACCATGATGATATGTCCAAGAGTTACCTCTGACCATAACCTGATCCTTTTGTCATTTGATGTAACAACTGGAAAACAAATACCTCGCTCTTTTTCATTCCCTAGATATTTATTTTTGGATCCCACTTTCTTAAATGTATTAAAAGATCATATTAAAGAATTTATTGGTTTAAACATTCATTCAGCATCACCAATGATAGTGTGTGATACATGTAAAGCCAGCATTCGAGGTTTTACACAACAGTTTATATGGCGACAAAACAAAGAACGCAGATGTCAAAATGAGCAAATGGTAGCTGATATACTTCTCACAGAAAATGTATTGTCTGAAGCTTTGTTAAAAGGTGATAGTGTGGAAGAACTGAACTTTAAATTAATTGAATTAAAATCAGCGGTAAAAAATTTATTTAGGGAGAAAACTATTATCAAACTTAAAAAATATCAACTAGACCAGTATGAAGGGGCTGATAGGATAGGCAAAATTTTTCCTTATATAGTGGCTGAAGATCGAGCTCAAATGATTATTAAAGAGATTAAAGGGGCTAACGATCAAATATTCCAAGGACTCCAGAAAATTCCAGAAGCAATTTTGGTTCAGTTGGAGGTCAGTTGACAAGGATTGATAGTGTAACCAATAGAAAGGTGTCTTAGAATTAACCTGGGAAACAATGTGATTTGATATTTAAATGTATATGTGTGCAGAATGAGAGGGAGACTTTGCCATTTTTTGGTTTTGCTAAGAGCAGTGCTGTATATTCCTTGTGTGCATAAGAAAATCTAGTATGTGATTAAGATACTTCATAATCTACAAATTAATTTGAACTGTGAATTATTAATTTGTGAGGTGTGCTATGTCCTGCCTTTGTTTTGAAACATGACATATAATTCATAAAATATCAAGTTACTCATATATTTTGTAATGAAGAAATATCAATTGCAGTTTTTTGTAATATGTTTAAATGTTGTTTAATACACACTTTGTATAGTATTATGTGTGTTTTGGAAAAGGGATTGCTGATTATGACTGATGGTTTTAATGTGTGGATATGTACATTAATAGTATAGTGCATACTTTTAGGTATTGATTTTAAATTAGAATTGTATATGTTGAGTTAAGTTATAAGTGATGAGAGTAGTTGTTATGAGTGTCTAAAGAGGTATAGTTAAAATATGCAACATCATTTTTGGTGTTTGGTTTCAATTTGAAGCTTGTATTGTGAACTTATGTGGTGTACATAGTGCTTTTGTAGAGAGATATTTATGTTTTTCAGTGGAATGGTGACTTATAGTACAGAAATGTTAAAGGTTTCTGCTTTGTATTTGACTATTTGAAATATTAAAAGTAGTTGTAGAAAGGTGATGTAACAGTAGAGATTAATGCAGTAGTTTTATTCTGTAAGGAGTTTGCTTGCTGAGCAGGTATTGCCTTGTTAGTACTGAGACACTATTCCAATCACCCATCGAGCACTGTAGACTTATTCATTCAGTGTAGTAATACCTAAGTACTTATAAATTCTCTATGAATTGTGTTTGGTATAGTCAAATGTGCACAATGTATGCAGTCCCTAACCCCTTGCAGACTACTGATTCACTCCAACAAACATCCGGGTAATACTCATGCTTCTCTGGAATCACACTGTGAGTCTGTGTATACTCCTACAATCATCCTGCTAAAACAAAATCACTTATAAGGTCACCTTGCTGTCAACTGCTAGCACTCTAGGTACACAGTCACTGTCTTTCCAATTGCACAATTTCTCAGGCATTGAGGCAAGCAGTGGTACAATCAAATGTGCACAATGTATGTGGTCCCCTAATTCCTGCAGACTACTGAGTCACTCCTGCAAACATCCAGGTAATACTAATGCTTGTCTGGAATCACACTGTGAGTCTGTGTACACTCCTACAATCATCATGACAGAAGCATGTCCTTATCTAATCACTCTGCTAAAACATAAGTACTTATAAAGTCACCTTGCTGTCAACTACTAGCACTCTAGGTACCCAGTCACTGTCTATGCACTTGCACAATGACTCATGCATTGAGACAATCAGTGGTATAATCAATTGTGCACAATCTATGCGGGTCCCTAGCCCCCTGCAGACTACGGTGTCAGTGCTGCTAAATTCTAGGTAATACTCATGCTTCTCTGGAATCACACTGTTAGTCTGTGTCCACTCCTACAATCATCATGACAGAAGCATGTCCTTATCTAATCACTCTGCTAAAACATAAGTACTTATAAGGTCACCTTGCTGTCAACTACTAGCACTCTAGGTACCTAGTCACTGTCTATGCACTTGCTCAATGACTCAGACATTCAGACAAGCAGCGGTACAGTTAAATGTGCAGAATGTATGCAGTCCCCTAACCCCCTGCAGACAACTGACTCAGTCCTGCAAAAATCTAGATAATATTCATGCTTGTCTGGAATCACACTTTGAGTGTGTGTCTACTCCTACAATCATCGTGACAGAAGCATGTCCTTATTTAATCACTCTGCTGAAACATAAGTACTTATAAACTCACCTTGCAGTGAACTACTAGCACTCTAGGTACTCAGTCTCCGTCTATGCACTTTCATAATGACTCAGGCATTGAGACAAGCAATGGTACAATGAAATGTGCACAATGTATGCGGTTTCCTAACCCCCCTGCAGACTACTGAGTCAGTCCTGCAAAAATCCAGGTTATAGTCATGCTTGTTTGGAATCAAACTGTGAGTCTGTGTCTACTCCTACAATCATCCTGACAGAAGCATTTCCTTATTTAATCACTCTGCTGAAACATAAGTACTTATAAACTCACCTTGTAAATACCTTAAGGCAACAAGTGTTATGATTCCAAAGTCATCAATGTGGCAAATGCTGCCGACGAAAGTACAAGTCTAAGGAAAAGTTTTATACCAAATGTCATTTTGGATTTCCACGTCCTGTAATATCCAAAGGAAGAGTAAACAGTTTTATGTAAGCGTGAGACATTCCATAACTAGAAATTCTCCCAAAAATACATGCAATTTGAGAAGAAGTGAAAAATCTAAATATATCAATGATTATAATCCAATTATTCTATCAATGTGGAATGCTAATAAAGATATCCCGTATGTTGCAGATAACTTCATTGCCGTTGCCCGGTATGTGACATCTTACATACCTAAATCAGAAAAGACGGAGTTGAAAGAAATGTGGGAAGAAATTTCCCATGAGAAGAGTCTTAGTAAGAAATTGTACAGTTTCAGTTTGAAGATGTTATCTCATCGAGAGATTGTATTGTATTGTATTGTATTGTATTGTATTGTAAGGGGTGCTTATAGAGCGCACTGACACCATGGGTTTCCTGGCGCTGGGTAGACATGGAGAGTACAGAAAGACTAGACAGATTGAGGGAAGAGCCAGGTTTTTAGAAACTTACGAAAAAGAATCAAAGAGTTAGAAACTTTAAGAGAAGAGGGAAAAGAATTCCAAAGCTTGGGGGCCAGGTAAGCAAATCTCCGGCCTCCAGATCTACAGAGTTTATGAGAGGGAACAGTGAGAAGGTGAAGATGGGAGGATCTCAGATTCCGGGGCGGGCAATAAGATGTAATCAGAGATTTCACAAACGCGGGACAAGGCCCGGTTTGCGATTTGAAAACAAGACAGCCGATCTTGAAGGCAGACCTGGCAGTGACGGGGAGCCAATGGAGTTTGACAAGAAGGGGCCTGGCAGATTGCCACTTCGGGATCCCTAGGGCCAGTCTCGCCGCTTGATTTTGCACCACTTGCAGTCTGGCCGCCGATGTTTTAGGCAGACCGTGGTAGATCGCATTAGAGAAATCTAAGCGGGAGAGGACAAGGGCCATGATGACCTGTAGGAGGGCGTCGGGTGTGAAAAGAGATGCCACTTTCCTGATCCTGCGTAGCTGGTAGATGCAGGACGAGACTACCGTCCCCACCTGTGGCCCAAGGGATAGACCGGAGTCAATTGTGACCCCCAAGCTCTTCACCGTGGCCACGGGGGTGGGAGAGGGACCAAGTTCCGCCGGCCAGAATTGTGGCCCCCAGGAAGTGGCGCTCCTACCGGGAAGGAGGAGCTCCGTCTTCCCGGGGTTCAATTTCAGCTGGTTGTGGCCCATCCACTGGAGAATGTGGGACATGACTGCCTGGAAATTAGGGATAGCAGAAGGGGAGTTGAGAGAAAAGATGAGTTGCAGGTCGTCCGCGTAGTTAAACACGGTGACGTCCCACTGCCTCAAAGAAAAAAGAAGGGGGCGAAGATAGAGATTGAAAAGAAGAGGGGATAGCGAAGAACCCTGGGGGACCCCACAGGGCGAGCAATCCCTGGGGGCCCTGAAAGTGCCAAGGCTAAGGGTCTGAGACCTGCCGGTCAAAAAGGATTTGACCCAGGCCAGCGCCAGGCCCTGGATGCCAGCCTGCTCGACACGGTGGAGAAGGATGTTATGGTCCACCGTGTCGAAGGCGGCAGACAGATCTAGTAGTACCAGGGCCTGGGGGGTACCCTTGTCCACCCCGTCTCTCAAGGCATCCAGCACCGCCAAGATCACAGTCTCCGTGGAGTGGCCGGGTCTGAAGCCAGCCTGATTGGCCTCGAGAAAGTTGGAAGTTGGAGTGTTCAAATGCTCGGATCGGTTGTCATCTGCAAGTTTATACCCAAAGTCTAGAAGAATAATTTGGGTGAGTCTAGGTCTTGCTGCAACGCGAAATCGAGTACTTAAATCTGTACCAGAAATTGAATATTTAGCATTAAATGAACCGGAAAGTAAAGATATTGTCAAAACAAACAAAGATAGTATGTTGGACACATATTATCCAAATAGAAGTCATCATCATCTTGAAAACATATGTCTCTATAAAGTGCTGCAAAATTACACTTTTAAGAGGAATACTACAGAAAACATAAATTAAGGAAAATATGCAGTGATTGGTTCAGAAGGTTGTTTGGTGAAACAAAGCAAAGGAAATCGGATTAATCACAAACAACTGAGTTGTGATGCTGCTGATAGAAGAGAATTTTACTATTTAGCACTTTTGCAACTCTTCAAGCCTTGGCGTACAGAAGTGGAATTACTTGGAGATTTTCAGTGCTATGAAGATTCTTTCAATGCTTGTAAAGATAGGATTGAATGCACAGTTTTTGTAAATTGTTTCCAAATGTTGAATGAAGAAATTGATCAAGGATCTACTATTGCAGCTGAGATTGCTAGAGACAGTTTTCAAAGTTCTGCTCCACTGAGTCAAGATCCAATAGGACAACCAATTCTTGAAAATGAAGCAGCAATTGCCATGAGTGCAGTGGAAACAGCAATGCATCAAGCTCAGGAAGATATTATGGACTTAGGAAACTTGGAGGAACAACTAAATGTTGAACAGAAAGAAATATATCAGCAAGTGAGACAACAGATCAACCATGGTTTTCTTCATGAAAAGAAATAATGCACATGCACATCATTTCATCCTATCTGAATGTATGTCAGTGGTCAAGCTGGTACAGGAAAAATGTTCTTAATTAAAGTTCTGACCAGTTATCTACAGAAAACAACTGACTCACATTTGTCTTGTGTTGTAACTGCTCCAACTGGATTGGCAGCACACAACATTAAAGGAATTGCATTACATTACTAATGCTAACTGTAGAGCATCTAGAGCATGAAAACAAATTGGAATATCACAAGCTATCTCGAGAACCTTGTTATGAAGTTTCAAGAGTGCTAAAGAAAATGAAACTTCTGATTATTGATGAGGTGAGCATGGTCTCAAACTTAATGCTTGCCTTTTTGCAAAAAAAAATGCAGAAAATTCTAAAAACAGAATACGATGTCTTATTTGGAGGGAAACATGTGATAGTTTTTGGAGATCGCAAAACCAAAGGAAATGATGGACGGTGCGTTGACAATACAAGCACTCACCCCCAGTCAACTGATCTGGGTTTAATCCATCACCATTCTTTAGCCCACTATGTCACCCCAGTTCAGACATGGCCATATGCAAATCAGTCTGGGCTGGACTGTTCCCATGAGGCACAGGGTATGCTCAGACGTGAGTCCCTTGCTCACTTTGCCACTGGATTCAAGCAAGCCGGGCTGAAGACGGCTGGAAATGCCAGAAACCGGTCCTCGGTAGCTTGTTTCCGGTCCAGGGAAGGCATGGCTTGGCAGTTCGGGCTGGACTGTTCCCATGAGGCACAGGGTCAGACTGATTTGCATATGGCCATGTCTGAACTGGGGTGGCAGAGTGGGCTAAAGAACGGTGATGGATTAAACCCAGATCAGTTGACTGGGGGTGAGTGCTTGTATTGTCAACGCTCCGTCCATCATTTCCTTTGGTTTTTCTCAGTTTTTGGAGATCTACTGCAACTCACTCCAGTAATAGGACAACCAGTATTTAAAACACTTGTACATGAAGACACCAGAAAGTCTTGGGGAAGTGTTGGAAACGTTAACATTTGGTCATATTTTGTATACAAAGAACTCATTAAAAATATACGACTGGTAAATGGTGTTGATTATGGAACTATTCTTCAAGATATAAGAATTGGCGTATTGACAGAATATGGCAAACAAGTATTGCAAAGTCGACTATTCAGAAACTTGTTTCCAAATGAAATATTAGTTCCTGAAAAAATATACAAACAATGTGCAGAAAATACATCTAGAATCTGCTTAATGCCAACACTGCGTGAGTGTTCTACATTCAATGAAGAACTTTTAAAGCTGGAAAATGAACAAATAATAAAAATGGAAGCCATTGATAAAATAGATCATGAAGAAATCACTAATATTTTGATGGAAACATTAAAAACTAAATTTGATACTTTAGGAAAATCTATATCTAAAACTGCTGGTTTAGAAAATAATTTATCTCTAAGTGTAAATTGTCAGGTCATTTTACCCTGTAATTTGGATGTGGAAAAAGGTTTAGTAAATGGAGCAATGGTTAAAGTTGTTGATTTTGTTAATTATTAAAATGGAGATGGAATAGAATTTTTGAAAAGTAAATTTGATCAAATTGAAGAAGTAAAACAAATTGGTCATTGTTTGGTTTGTTTTTTGCTTGTTGAAGATTTGTATTTTCGTAGAAAACAGTTTCCTCTTTCTCTGGCATATGATGTGACTATTTATAAATCTCAAGGTTTAAGTGTAGACAGTGCTTTGGTAAACATTGGAAGTACCGTATTTAAAGAGGGTATGGCATATGTTGCTATGTGCCGAGTCAGAACTTTATCTGGATTGCATTTGATTGATTTTGATGAGAGAAAGATTAGTGCAGATGTAAATTGTTTAAGAGAGTATAATCGGTTAAGAAGATTATATGCTGCCAATTTAGATGAATATCCTGTATATGAAAAGCATGTAGTAGGTCGAAAAAAAGAAGATATGAGAATATCTGTAGTGAAGGCAAAGAGAAGGAAAACAATCACGTTAAGGTTGAGATTGCTAGTAAAAAGAAAAAGGCCACTAGTGAAGAGATTGTATGATATCAGTTAGAAAGTAGTTCAGGTATCAACTGCTATGCTAATGTAGTGGTAAATGTGGTTTTTTTCTAGAAAGTCTTCAGCAGCAAATTATGGAGAATTGAGAAAAAAGATGTTGTTCCTTGTTGCATTCTATTCATGAAAAATTGAGAACTGATAAAAGTAAAATATAAAGTGTTTATGATATTCATAATCTTCGGTATATATGTTCTGGTTCTATGCAATTTACGCAGAATGTCCAACATGATGCTAAGGAATTTCTATTCTATATGCTTGCAGTATTGGAAAGTGAAGGAATAGAAATTGAAAATCTTTTTGGACTTCGTTATGAATGGAAACATGAATGTGAAAATTGTACGTTTACTTCTACCACTCACAGAGACAATGAAAGATTCATATATTTGACAATACCGAACTGTAAAACAGTGTCTTTCAACAAGCTAGTTAAAGCAGCAAATCAAAACATGGAGTGTCGCCAATGCAAATCAGAAATGTTATCGACAATATTTATTCACTGATTTGGACAATATATAATTTTAATGATACAACGTTGCACAGCTGATGGAAGAAAATTGGAAACTTTAATTAAACATTTTGTAGCAAGTAAACTATCAATATCAGGAAGAACTTTTGTAGCAGTAGCAATTATTTTCCACGATGGTCCTTCTATAACATCTGGACATTACACTATCTATTTAAAATGCAATAAAGGGTGGATATATTGTAATGATGCTCATTTGGTTTTCAGACATTGTTTGCCTTACGAATTACCAAATTCCTACCTAATATTTCTAAAGTCGAATTTCATAATTTGGAGGAATATGTTAAAATGTATTAATACGATTAATATTGCACAATTTCAGTATAAAGGATTTCAGGAATATCATTTGGCCTAGATGTAAGATATGTATATCAATTAAGCACTTTTTCTTGCATATTCTGACAGCATATATTTTAAAGAACATCATTTAGAGTATATGGAAATTATAAAGAATTGTTGATTGAATTACTGTTTCGGTTCTTTCATATTGTAGTAGCAAAAATCTCTTAGAAAGAAGCATTTTATATATTTGAGATTTGTTTTACATGCTATGTTATTGAGGATGTTGTTTTTATGAAATGTGCAGAGATAGTTGACTATATTGAAAATATTTTTGACACAGATTTGGATTTTTTTAAACAATCTTATTGATTGTGTGTTTTTTTTTTTGCCCGCTGTTATGTGATGTGTAACATTGAAATCACTATTCACATTGAATATTTTGAGAACAGCAAAAAAGGCAAACTAAATATTTTATATTATGCTTAAATTATGTTAAAAATGTCGACATTTAAAAAAAATTAAATTATAAAAAATAGCTGCTAAAAATGTTTAGAATATTTTGATATCTAGTACTGTAAAGGTAAGATTAAGTAATCCAAACACTACCCATGTACTACTACATTCAGCTGTGCTGAATCTATATAAACCTCGAACCAGCTACTTAGTAAGTTACTACCCAGGTAGCCTAGTAATCCTCCTGTCTGTCCCATGTACTTTTCCAATCACCCTTCTAGCACTATCGACTTATCCTATTACTCCACCAACACCAAAGCACTTATACAATCACCTTGCAGTCTGTTTGCAGCACTGTGATCTTTCCAATTACTAGAGATGGACTTATGGAATGTCCTAGGTCAGTGGTTCCCAAACTTTTTTGACCTGTGGCTCCCTTGATCTAATCGGCCGTGGCTCCCCACCATTTTTTTTACCTGTGAATCTGTGGTTTCCACAGGATCTTGTCGCTCAACCAGAGTCATGCGCCATGTTTACCGTCAGAAGTGTATATTACACCAACCTTAATCATATACAGAGCAATAACTGTCATTCACCTCTTGTAAAACACTCTAATCATGTTGCGCACTTTAGCACAGAAGGTGCATAGTGACTAAAGATATTTGTACAAAGTTTGAACGTACGGTGCTCAGCCTATAATTAAAGTGAATCCCTGGCACAGTGACCGTGGTTCTGTGCACAAAAGATGCTGCTGTTAGAAATGTGCTGCCAGGGTGGCACGACAACGGAAGATGCCCCCACAATGCCAAGGCTTCGTATATTATACATGTTACACATACCCACTCACTCCCTGCCCATTACTCGCTAGCAGCTGCTAGCATGCTGCAGCTAATTCTTGTCATTAGCCTTAGAGTCTGACCTCTCCCCCGTTGAAGGGGACGCTGGCTCCCGGACAGTGATAATAGCGCCCAAACACCAGCCATGAAAGCTGGAGTTCATGCAGCGATGCTGTTTCTAAGAAGTTTAAACAAAAACCCTGATAGACATCAATAGGATGAAGCCAAAGCTGGCTTTGTAGGCGTTCGAGCGTGTGAGCTGCAAAATACTAAAGATAACATTAGTAAGTGTTCAACTCACTGAGCCGTCTGGCCGTCAGGGCCTAATAAATTTTACGCTCAAATAATAACAAAACGGCAATAATAAAATAGCAAGTACATGGATGCCTGTAAGTATGAGAAACTGCTGTTCATGTTCTTACTGTGCTTGAGTCAAAGACGAAATAAGTAAATGATGTGGCTGCTGACCAGTACCAAGCAATGGCAGCTGGCAGGCAAGGTGTGTGCCAAGGCACCAGAGTACGAGCAAGCAGACAGGGTGAAAGGCAGGGCACGGCCAGAATTGCAACGTTGTTCAACAGCCAAGGGAGCCACTCGTTCTCAGCTCTTTGATTCTTTGTCACTTTCCGTGAGAATGTGCAGACTCTTTGATGCAAACAAACAATTTGAACAACTGCTTTTAAAACCGATTTATACTCCATGCTGCAGCTAATTCTTACACGCGTACGTACATCATACACGTGTAAGAATTAGCTGCACATTGCAGGATGATGACGGTGGCATTACTAACTCCCTTGTCTGTGGCTGCAATTTCCCACATTGTGCGCGCGGCGCCCCAGGCACCTCATTGCGGCGCACCGGGGTGCCGCGGCGCACAGTTTGGGAACCATGGTCCTAGGTACTAAGAGAGGTATACATACAACATTCTACACACTATGCGTGCAGACTTCTAACCACATACATACTATTGGTACAGTCTAGTAAATACTCAGGTACTACCCATGCTGCCTATGAATTCTCTTGTCAGTCCCATGTACCTCTCTAATCACTTGTACTATGTACTTATATAATCACTTTGACAATATCTATCCACTTCTAAATTCACCAGACACCCTGTTTATAGCATTGTAATCATTCCACTTATTAGGCATGGACTTATGGAACGGCCTAGGCACTAAGACAAATATACCTACAATATTCTGTGAAGAATGTAGGTAGACATCTAACTATAAATATACTATTGCTCCACTGCACTAAATGTCAAAGTAGTACCTATGTACCCTAGCAATCTTCCTGTGAATCTCATAAACTTCTCCAATCAAACTACTCTACGACTTGACGATGAGGGGTATACTACTTTGTGCACTGAGAGTTATTAAATCAATTCTCACACTAAATGATTTGAAATGAAGTACGCTCAACTTCCTAAAGGGGCATCGTCAATAACCCCAGTACAACTCCAAGAATTTACCATCAAGAAGGAGCGTCAAAGTTACAAAATAAATCAATCAAAATCTAATATCACATTAATATTAATAGACTCAATTCCATAAACAATCTTCCAGATAAGCGATGTGTGATTCGTTTTCTTTATTCAAATCATATGTTGTTTTCAGTCAGCTCTGTATTGATGTTAAGTACAACGTTAACAGCCGACGCGTTTCGTCCCCATCTGGGACGTCATCAGGGTTGTGAAGAATCAAAAACAACATACAATCACTATACAATAGTGTTTCTCAGTAAAATCAAAATACATTCAATTTTTAGCTGCTACTACCCGTAGCATACATTCTTATTAATGTTGTAAATACAAAACATCTGTATCTTCTGCCTATTGGACAATCTAACAATAGAAATCGAGATTTTCATATACTTCTTTCAGTCACTTTGTCATGTTGTAATGTGGAGAAAAACAAACAATAAAAAGGACAGCTCTAAAATGACCATTCCAATCATTATATTATGCATCCTGGATTCAAAATTATCCCTTACTCTCACATAGTCAAGTGCCTATTTATTAAAGTAAAAAAGGTGTCCACATATCACCTTCCTCAAAGATTCCCCATAGATCCAATTCTTATAGTAATCCTTCAATATCCAAACACTGATTAACGATGATTCTAACTGTGCATACCATTCATCATAAGTGAACAACGATCTCTATAAGGAAGAGGTAAGGATGTTATATCTCGTACCCTGATAAGAAAGTTAACTCTTGTTCTACTGATCTTACACATACTTAATCAAACAATTAGGTGAGAGCTCATCCCCATCACTAAGTATTCGAAAACTCCCCCAGTCATACTGTTGAGTAGAAATTATGCATCCAAAGCCCCTATGAAAAGTCTATTCGTCAAAAAATATCCCAAATATACCTTCCCCCACGAATGGAGACCCCACTGTCCACTGGGTTTATAGTCTCACTCACCTATTTCCTTTAACTCTTCAAACCCTTTAGAGTGCTATCACATCAATTATTTCCTTAATCTTCATTTCCATTCACAATCCTCAAATCCAGAAAATATATGGACTGAAAAAGACAATTCAAAAAATAAAGTCAATAGGGAAAAAGCCCTATTTGCTATAATCTCCTACATGGGTCACCTTATTGTCCCACCCAATCTCTCTTACCCTTTTAGGTATCCGTACTCTTATCTAAAGATATTCCTCTTCTATTCAACATTAGCTCCAAAATACTCTTGCTTCCATAATAATGACTGTAATTATAAAAAGAAAAAAGCCCAATTGTAATCCAAGCTACTCTAGTTTAAAAGACCGAGTGTTGTAAAGTACAAGTCTACAACCCCCCCCCCCCTTTGGTCCTATCAACTCTTACCGAACTGCATATTCCAAGTCCATGACGCACTCCTTGCTCCCGGTCCGATAATTCCGGTGTGCAAGTAAGAGCCATTTTGCTGTCCTTTTTAACTTCCCGTCCGCCAATCATGAGCGCGGAAACCTCCAGCCAGCTTGTGACTCCGCCCACTCCCCTATACACAGCTAGCTTCCCATCACGTCCGCCACTGCTTCTCTTTTCTCACGTTATCGTAAGCCTCTATTCGCCGGTTACGTTTCTGGCTACTGCCGTCACTTATTATTTCTGAGTGCAAATCCCTGTTTACTCTTTGGTCCGCATATCGTTATTCAATATATTATGGACGTACAAGTTCGTTATATTATTTATATTTGTTTTTATTATTATTTTTAAGAAATATTTCTACTTAATAAATTAACTGACTCTCACACTCTGTTTAATAAACACTCAAAGCTCCATATTATACGGCCGATCGAAAGGTGGAAGTTGCCTTCTTAGTATTCAGCCTATATCACAGGATCAACTTTTTAATTCCTGTATATGCGTTCGAGTCACTATTGCATCTGTAATCCACGAGTCGTGCCCCTGATAAAATACTGAGAATATAATAATTTATTAACAAAATGAACTATGTGAATTACATCACTGCCCGTATTATTGTCGTACAAGTTGAAGGTCGGATTGGGCGTCGTCTACTAGAGATTCCACCTATCTGTCGCGAGACCTCTTATTCCCGAGTGTATTCTTATGACCTCTAGGTACATCAGGGCACGCTTCGCCATCCCCACTCGATTAGCCTCTCATTCCCCCGTACACGTTCCTACGCTATGGTCCCGGCTTAACGTAGACAATACAAATATGTACAGCCTCGATATGAAATGGACGGAATCATTACTGATGATTCATCATTGCTACCCAAGTTATGAGCTGCATGGAATCCTAACTCATGATAAATTATTTATTTTTAGTTCACCCTCTACATTAATTTATATTCCAATTCCTAAAGATTTCATCAAGCGGCTCGAACAATCAGGTTTCAGCCCTGGTCGCCAAAAATAGAAGCAATAATTCAACACCAAAAACCAGAATCCTATTCCCTGGCACTTATTAGTAATGCAATCCAATACATTCAGTAGATCCTCCTACTTCACTCACATCTAAGAGAAACCAGATCCTTAAGTCTGCCGACCACCAATATATCCTTGCTATTTAACAATCATAGAACCAGTGTCATACATTAGTCCCAATCTTGAAAAACAATATATAACTTCTCCAATCACCCATCCAGGACTATCTACTTATCTTATGATTTCATCAATACATAACCACTTATAAATTGAGCATAAACTCTGTTTGCAGTACTGTAATCATTCGAGTTACTAGTCATGTACTTAAGGAATGGCCTAGCCCGTAACACTAGTGCTACTACAATATTCTAAGCACTAAATAATGCAGACTTATAACCAGCTACATACTATTCATACACATACACTCTTGTAAATACGCAGTTAGTACCCATGCAGTGCAGAAATCTTCCTATCAGTCTCATGCACTTTTCGAATCAGTCATCCAGCACTATCTACTTATCCTATCACTCTGCAAATACCTAAGCACTTATAAATTCACTATACACTCTGTTTGCAGTACTGTAATTCTTCTAGTCACTAGTCATAAACTTATGGAATGGCCTAGCTAGTAACACAAGTACAGCTACAATATTTTGTGCACTATCCATTCAGACCTCTAACAAGCTACATACTATTGACATACTCTTCTAAATACCCAATTAGTACTCATACAGTCTAGGAATTGTCGAGTCTGTCCCATGCACTTCTTCAATCACTTATCTACCACTATATACTTATCCTATTACTCCGCCAATACAGAGGCACTTATAAATTAACTGTGCACTCTGTTTGCAGCACTGTCATCATTCTAGATACTAGTGATGTTCTTATAGAATGACCTAGGACTCAACACAAGTATACGTACAATATTCCATGCAAAATCCCTACAAACCTCTAGGCAGATACATACTATAGGTATACTCCTCTAAATACTGAAGTAGTACTCATGCAGCCTAGGATACCTCCTGTCAGTCTCATGCAGTTCGTCAATCACCCATCCAGGACTATGTTCTTATTGTATCACTCTGCCAATACCTAAACACTTATGGGGCAGATTTACAAGCTCCCTGCCCCACCAGTACATCACTTTTTGTAATGTAGTGATGGCACTGAGTAATCCTCCATATTTACAAGGAGAGGAAAAGCCACCCTCTGTGTTCCATAAAAGGGCCCCGCGGGGCAAAAAAAAAAAAAGAAATTCGATTCTCGCGTGGGGAGCGCCCGGTACGCGCACCGGGGAGCGTACCACTACGCGTACCATGGAGAAAAAAGAATGACAGAGTTTCCAAAAAATTTTAGCATTTTTTTATAAATTAGAGGTAGTTCTAAAAAGAACTGTTTTTTTTAATCTTTTTGTTGTTTTATATTTTTTTTATTGTTTTTTTGAATTTTTTTTACTTTTTTTGGCTTTTCTGAACAGTTTTATATTTTTTTTTATTTTTTATGGGGAGAAACAAAAAACAGGGAATTCTAAATGGCTCAACTGAAGCAAAAAAAAACCAGGAAAAAATGTATGTTTCTTCGGGCACTTGTGGTGATCCCAAGCACGGGTGATAAGTGTAACGCTTTGCTCACCATAGCATATTGTCGCTCCACAAAATATACAAACGATTTTAAAATTGGAAAACTTGGTTTGAATAGTTGTGCTCATCTCCCTCGCTTTTGGACCCGATGGGGTGGGTTGATTACTTTGGGAGGTGCTGGCAGTAGATTGGGCAGGGTTTCTGGCAAGTTCCCTGACCTCTGCCCTAGCATAGTTATTAGGGTGACGGCGTTGCATGTGCCGAATCATGGTGTTGTTACCAAAAGAGTATAATTTGTTAGGGTTCCCCCTTGAAAGTTCAAAACCACAGATTAAACAAGTCGCCTTTGGCGCATTAACTTTCTTCTTGTCCTTTGGGATGGAAAAAAACTGCCAGATAAAGTGCTCCTTTGGCTTATATGGGGTATTATCTTCTGGTAGGAACCCCCCTCCTCTTGCGGTGTTGGGGTGGTCCTTGTGGTGGTGGTGGTGGTGGAGGTGGAGCAGATATTCCTGCAGATGCTGCTACTGTAGCCATTTTTCAGACAAATAGGTACAGAGAGGTCTTTCAACAGGTCTTCCTCACTCAAAGTACAAAGTGAGAATGAGGAAAATAGGTGGGGGCTTTCATCATTTGGAAAACAAAACTGTCCTGAACCAATGAAAAGTGTCACTTTCAGGTCACATGACTCGGGCCTTTATCATTTGGAAACCAAAACTGATCTCAACCAATGATAAGTGTTATTTTCAGGTCACATGACCCGACGCGCTTACGCTACGCAATGTCATGAGTGATGTCACTGACCATGTCATGAGTGATGTAATATGTGACGTCATGAGCAGTGCATTGCACGCGCAAGTTATAGTGAGTCCAACTAACTATAACATGGGAATTTCAATGGTTTTATGCAAGTAAAATTTCCAGCTAACTATAACTGGTGTGAAACTTATGGTTTTTTCAGTGAATTTAATAGGTTTTTTAAATGCTAATTCCTAACTATAACTGGTGTGAAACCTATGTTTTTTTCAGTGAATATATATATATATATATATATATATATATATATATATATATATATATATATATATATATATCCAAGAAAGATATTAAAGATACACATTGACACATCAGCAGTCACCCTAGTCGGTTAGGCAGCGATGCAACTCACTCATGAAAAGAATCAATTACACTTACATTTACTCACCTACACAGTTATACAAACAACACCTCATGTATACATACACATAGTGTCATATTAATCTTATTCATTATGTATTGAGTAAATATATGACTGTCTGTATGGAGGATTTAGTAGCTGTCTGACTGTTTATTTAAGTGAGTAATTAAAAGTGTCTCACCAAATACAAAAGTTAGTAACCAAACTGTGTGAATGTGTGCATCACTGCCTCTGTTGTTGTATAACCTGCTGCATCAGTTGGTCACTAACTATATTAGTGTCTACATTAGGTATTGATTAGTTGGCTGAGTATTTGTATCCTTTGGGATCCAGATTTTTGCCCTGGCTGGCTGTTGTTTTCTTGTGATCCTTCATCCTCAAGTATATATATATATATATTCACTGAAAAAACCATAGGTTATAGACCATATATAGTTAGGAATTAGCATTTACAAAACCTTGAAAATTCACTGAAAAAACCATAGGTTATAGACCATATATAGTTAGGAATTAGCATTTACAAAACCTTGAAAATTCACTGAAAAAACCATAGGTTATAGACCATATATCGTTAGGAATTAGCATTTACAAAACCTTATTTTACTCACACAAAACCATTGAAATTCCATATATAGTTAGTTGCACTAACTATATATCGCGCTCCCGCAATCCACTGCTGATGATGTCACATATTACATCATTCATGACATGGTCAGTGACATCACTGATGACATCACTGATGACATCTCAAATGACATCACTGATGACATGACTGATAACAACATCCAGTGATTTTTTGTTTCTGTAAAGTTTAAATATGTCTTACATATTGAAGATTGAGTGGATGTGTAAGTGTCTGGACGAAGGATTTAGTAGGTGCATGACTAACTGTATGAGTGAGTGATTAAATGTGTCTCACTGAGTGCATGGGTTAGTGACTAAACTGTCTTAATTTGTGCATCATTATGTCTGTTGTTCTGTAAACTGCTGCATGTGTTGATCAGTAGCTGTATGAGTAACTATATGGGTTATTGATTGATTGCCCAAGTAATTGTATGGGAGACTGAGTGTGTGTGTGGCTGGCTGGGAGGTGTGTGACTCCGTGCAGATCAATGTGTACTTGTATCAATGATTGTATAAGAAGGTAAGTATGTGTTAGTATATGTTTGAAAATGTAAGGTGCTCTATGTTTAACTGTATAGACAAGAAAATGGAAGTGTCATTGATTCTTTACATGACTGACTAGGTGAGTGAGTAACTCCATGGATGAGTGGCAGACTGTGAGTGTCTGAATAGGTGTATGAGTGCATATGATAGTGTTGTAAAGATGAGTGATTGTATGTATGAATGATTGTATGGGTGAATGAGTGAAGGTGTGTGTAGACGTAGGAATCAGTGAGTGCGTATGTAGTAACTAGTATTGGTGTGTCAATGGTTTCAAAAATTATACTCTGTATTTAACACTGGGTGAAACAGAGGTTATATTAAAATGTGAGGAGATGCATTGTATTGTCACATGAATGATATCATCAGTGATGTGGTCATTGATGTCAAATGAGATGTCATCAGTGATGTCATCAGTGATGTCATTTGAGATGTCATCAATGATGTCATCAGTGATGTCACTGACCATATCATGAATGATGTAATATGTGACATCATCAGCAGTGGATTGCGGGTGCGCGATATATAGTTAGTGCAACTAACTATATATGGAATTTCAATGGTTTTGTGTGAGTAAAATAAGGTTTTGTAAATGCTAATTCCTAACGATATATGGTCTATAACCTATGGTTTTTTCAGTGAATTTTCAAGGTTTTGTAAATGCTAATTCCTAACTATATATGGTCTATAACCTATGGTTTTTTCAGTGAATTTTCAAGGTTTTGTAAATGCTAATTCCTAACTATATATGGTCTATAACCTATCGTTTTTTCAGTGAATTTCAATGGTTTTTTAATAGCAAATATCATAAGCTGTCGAATGTCAAGTACGTGGTAAGTAAAAACATTTTCGTGTTTATGCACACTGATCTGCTTTGAATGCTGCCCCCCCCCCCATTTCTATTAGGAGTACTCTCTCTTTGCAGATAGTAAAAGGTAGTTAACGCAGGCCTTTGCCCCGTTGTAATACGTCGTGCCTGCTTCTCTCTCCATTTGATTGATTGTTATCCAAGCATTTACTGTTTTAAAATTGGTTCTCTTTGGTTCATTCTCTATTTACAAACAAACACAGAGTCGCAATACTCTGTTTAGTCTTTGCAGATAACGAAAAATCGTGTAAAAAAACAAAAGGAATCGAGCAAAATCAGTAGGCCACTAATGGGATCTCTTTTTGACCTCGCTAAAATAGAAACATTAGGAACAACCCCTCATGACAAATACGAAACTAGTGAGATGAACTGAACTCCACACAATGATGGCTGCAAAACAGCTCGGCTTCGCCACCCACCCCGCCCAAAATAACGATAAAGAGCGGCTGCCATGATTGGTTGCGGAATGGCCACGACGGAGCTACGAAATGGTGGTGCTCTCATGCTAACCCCAGCTTCAGTCTGAAACATCCAGAAACACTGTAGACTACCAATTCGACCAGTTCCGGTAGCGCCCCACTGTAACCCGGTAGAGAAGAACTAGCCCTCCCCTCTTTGACTGATGGTTCTTGTTGCCTGTCCCTTCTGTTGTCATTTAACAGAACTATTTAGCCTGCTGAAAGGGGTTTTGTTCCGACCGCTGGTTGGTGGAGACATTTTGACTATATTCTGGACCTGCGTTGTCGCGTAATGCGTCATATGACGCGCCGCGTTAGCGCATCCGGAAGTCCTCCGGGGCGCGACGCGCAGCGCGTAACGTAAGCATAACAAGTCATGTGACTTGTTAATAAAACTTTTCATTGGTTCATTTTACTTTTCTTATTCTAATGATGAAAGGCTTGGTCATATGACCTAAAAATTACGCTTTTTATTACTTCCGAACATTATTTTTTCTTAAATATATGTTATAATGTTCCAGGCTAATGTACTTTCCCGGAAAATTTACAACTGTCCTGCAAGTAAAATATATTCTTTTTTCGAGAAAAAGAGCGTTTCTTCGTCCCATGACGGAGCCGTTGAGCAAAAGAGGGTCGACCTGCTGTCTTAGTCGCCGATACGCCTGAATATGAGATTCTTATCGATCACTTTATGTTGCAGGAGTAGAAAACACAACAGCCCTTGACCATTTATCTTTACTGCGTTCCTGCGTATTATACCTTTTACCCTTCATGTAATTGGTCTGCTTTATTTCACTTGCCTTTTAATGATTCTAAAACAGTGACTATTATTAAAAACTTTACCAATGTATATACTACTACCATGTTTTCTTTTAAAAACCTTTATTGTGAAAATTTCATTATACAAATACGAGCCTCTAACCATGTGGGCCGGCCACTGAGCAAACTGTAATCGTATATGATGAGTAGACATTTACACTGTAGAGGAACGTAACGGGCGGGCCATTAGGTTGCAAGAACTAAGGTGTCTAACAGTTGCGGAATTGGTGGACGTACATTTTATAATTAAAATACGACAGGGCCAGTTACAATAAAATTATCTAGATATACATTTGCGGGCAAGTACCATGGGTGACGTTAATTCGAACTTTCAATAGTAAAGTAATCAATAACACATCAGAACTTAATATCAATAGGGATGTCGAAATATTCAATCAATTCTCGTCCCCGCCCGCCATGTGCTTCAAAACTGCATACGTATCTCGTGATTTCAAGGTTCTGCAACCAGTACACAACAAGGAGTTACGAGTCCCATTTATTCCGGCGCCATTTTGGGCGAGGACGGGCAGGTCCAGGATATAGTCAAAATGTCTCTAGCAACCATCGACTATGATGATGTTCATATGCTGTATTTATTAGAGTAACACTCATCTGTCCACATGAAATTAATTTGCCACAATCTAAACATGTCATTTTAATCTTTCCAAAGTTCTTCTAAATATTTGGGACCGTTTCCCTTGCCTCTGATGCTGTCAGTGCCACTTCTTTGATGAATGTACTGGCAGGTCGGGGGTTCTCCTCCAAATCTCTCTTTTATGCAGCACTATAATTAATTGGTGCCACCTCTCCATATGACGATGCATGGTATAGTTACCATAACTATATTTTTTTTCGGTTCCTCTGGAGAGTACATCGTGGCAGATGAAGCGTGTAACGTACTGGGCATTTACCTTTTTTTGCATGTACAGGAAAGGAAAAAAAAATCGAGCGTCCGAGTTCTAAGGTGTCCCAGGGCCATTTTAGTGGGCCAGGCCCAAATCCAAAGAACAGGCCGCCATTTTGAGAGTCCTGTTGCAGCCGCCTGTCGCTGTAGCATCAAGAGCAGCCGAAACTCAGCTGAATGGCAACTGAAACGGTAAAGGGGCGCCCCACTACAGCAGACGAGCCTCCACCTAGGAAGGCCCGTTCACGCCGCCTCCCCCCCCCCCTTCGGGCACCCCACGCCGTTATTCGGAGCAGTATTGTAGGATGGCCACACCAGTGCGGCAACTTGCTAGACATCACCTCGGTGGTAACCGAATCTCAGCGCCTTGTGGTGTCTTCTCTTCAGAAAATATTGTTGCGCTGCCTTTGGCCCCATTCGCACATCGGTCCGCTACTGACGCCATCTCACAGGCTAATGGGGCGCCCCACGCCGAGTTTCAGCATTGTAGGATGGCCACACCAGTACAGCAACTTGCTAGACATCACCTCGGTGCCATCCGGATCTTGGCATCTCAGCGCCTTTTGGTGTCTTCTAGTCAGAAAATATTGTTGCGCTGCCTTTGGCCCCATTCGCACATCGGTCCGCTACTGACACCATCTCACAGGCCAACAGGGCGCCCCACGCCGACTTTTACCATTGTAGGATGGCCACACCAGTGCCACAACTTGCTAGACACCACCTCGGTGCCATCCGGATCTTGGCATCTCAGCGCCTTGTGGTGTCTTCTATTCAGAAAATATTGTTGCGCTGCCTTTGGCCCCATTCGCACATCGGTCCGCTACTGACGCCATCTCACAGGCCAACGGGGCGCCCCACGCCGACTTTCAAAATTGTAGGATGGCCACACCAGTGCGGCAACTTACTAGACACCACCTCGGTGCCATCCGGATCTTGGCGCGTTGTGCTGCCTTCGGCCTATTCGCACATCGGTCCGCTACTGACGCGAACTCACAGGCCAACGGGGCACCCCACGCCGACTTTCAGCATTGTAGGATGGCCACACCAGTGCTGCAACTTGCTGGACACCACCTCGGTGCCATCCGGATCTTGGCGCGTTGTGTTGCCTTCGGCCTATTCGCACATCAGTGCGCTACTGACGCCGCCTCACGTGCCAACGTATTTTCTCCGCATTTTATACCCTATGCCGCATAACAGGTCATGTGACTTGTTTATAAAACTTTTCATTGGTTCATTTTACTTTTGGTTTCCTAATGATGGAAGGCTTGATCATATGACCTAAAAATAACACTTTTCATTGTATGAAAACTTTTTTTTTTCCCAAACGATGAAAGCCCCACCTTGTTTCTGGATGTTTCAGACTGAAGCTGGAGTCACCATGAAAGCACCACCATCTCGTGGCTCCGTCGTGGTCATTCCGCGAGCAATCATGGCAGCCGCTCCCCACCAGAAGCCTGCAGGAGTCGGGGGCCCCCAAAACTTTTGATGAATCCTCAAGGCGGAGGGGACGCTTTCGAGAATGGGGTCCAAGACCTAGCAGACAAGCGTCCGATTTCCAAGGTGTCCCAGGGCCATTTCAGTGGACCAGGCCCAAAAAGGAAACAGCCTGCCGCCATTTTGAGAGTCCTGTGACAGCCGCCTATCGCTGCACCGCAAGAGTGGGCGCAACTCAGCTGAATTGCAGCTTTTGACACAGTGGACCAAAAGCGGACGGAATGGCAACTGAAACGGTAAAGGGGCGCCCCACTACAACAGACGAGACTCCACCTGGAGAGGCCCGTTCACGCCGCCTCCCCCCCCCCCCCGGGGCACCCCACGCCGTTATTCGGAGCAGCATTGTAGGATACCAAAACCAGTGCGGCAACTTACTGGACATCACCTTGGTGCCATCGTTCTGCTGCCTTGGAACTATTCGCACAACAGTTTGCTACTGATGACCCACCCCCCGCGACGCCCCACGCCGGATGCCGAAATCAGTGCGGCACCCAGGCAACATCACCTGGGTGCCGTCCAGAAATCTGGACGTTGTGCTGCGTTGGGACTATTCGCACAGCCGACCGCTACTTCGTTGTTTTTCCCTAAAAATGTTTATATGTTATTACTGTTTTTGTTTTGTTGTATATATTTATAAGTTATTAAAGTTTTATAATCTTACTACTTTGTTGGAGTGCTATATATTTTTAATGTGACACATAATTGTAAAAACTTTGATGTACAAAGAGTCATCCCTGGAACTTCCGCTTCAGGCTCGGTCCCCTCCCCAATCACAATACAGGATGGTTTTCAGATAATAGGAACGCGTCTGCTGTGACGGATCTCATCGAGTGTGGGCCTTGATCTACTATAACTCCTTTGAAGAGGGGTGATTCTTTACAGCTGGGGCCATAAACTACATCTGCAGGGCTAGCTGATAGCCTAGGACCGGCCTGGACAATCGGACACAGAGGAAAAGAAGTGTCAGAGGGTGCGGTAGTGAATAGGGCGAAAGGGAGGTGTCGGGCGGGCACAGGGTGTGATTCTCAGGGAAGAGCAGCGCAGATGGGGGGAGGTTTATTACCCATGCATAAGACAGAGAGCGGGGGTGACCACTGCCTGGGGGAGATGCTTGCGAGGGTGGGGAGCCATGCTAAGGATCGACAGCGTGCAGAGAGTGGGTCTGGTCAAGGCATCTAAAATGACTGCCGTGCACGACAAAAGTGTGGCATTTGAAAAAAGGCAAGATGGCGCAGACAATGTTTTTCAACACTTCCTGATTTCCTTCGAATCGAACGTTAACAGACGTTGGGGCATATTACCAAAGTTACGCGATATTTATCCCTAACGATGCTTAGCAACGAATTTTTTACCGCTAAACATCGTCAGAAATTATCGCAGATAAACCTTGCTATTATCAAGGTTTATCGCAAATACGATAAAAAACGACCGCAATGCATTAATATCGCTGAAAACTCAGCGATATTCATGCATTACCGAGCTAATGCTCTTAGCCATGTTATCCACCTCCCATTGGATAACATGGCTAAGAACTGCTCAGGGCAGGTGGTAGCTTTTGGAGATATTCGCGCTTATCGCGAATATTTCCAAAAGTTGGTAATAGGAGATAGCGATGTTAGCGACTGTTTCCAGTCGCTAACATCTTGGCATGCCCACTTTGCATGTCATTAGTGATAAATATCACTCACATGCAAAGTGGGGCCCAAGATGGTCGCTATCTCCTACTAGCGGTCGCTAACTGGTGTTAGCAACAGCTAGGTAATACAGAGATAATTTTATCTCCGCGAAGCGGAGCGCTGTTACAGATATATATCTTTTTTTGAACGTTAATTTCTCAAAATCCACTGAAGCACATATATTGAGACCTAGCAAAGGCACATCGAGCTACCAGTCCCTACAATTTTGCCAAGTTTCGTGCAAATCCATTCAGCCGTTCGATTATTATTATTATTTTTTTTTTTGCCCCGCGGGGCCCTTTTAAAACCTCCACATCAAACCTAAGAGGTCAAGGAGGATCTACTATGCCCCCTGATGGTCATTTGCCCCTTCGCTTTGGCCTCCTCTTGTCTCTCGATCCTACCGAGAGACAAGATGGCGGCCGCTACGGACTGTTTGCAATGTTTACAGACGCCGGAGAACCAATCAGCTTCGCAAAGCTCCGTAACGCGAAAAGTACGCGAAGCGGAGCGCTGTTACAGATATATATCTTTTTTTGAACGTTAATTTCTCAAAATCCACTGAAGCACATATATTGAGACCTAGCAAAGGCACATCGGGCTACCAGTCCCTACAATTTTGCCAAGTTTCGTGCAAATCCATTCAGCCGTTCGATTATTATTATTTTTTTTTTTTTGCCCCGCGGGGCCCTTTTAAAACCTCCACATCAAACCTAGAGGGTCAGGGAGGATCTACTATGCCCCCTTATGGTCATTTGCCCCTTCGCTTTGGCCTCCTCTTGTCTCTCGATCCTACCGAGAGACAAGATGGCGGCCGCTACGGACTGTTTGGAATGTTTACAGACGCCGGAGAACCAATCAGCTTCGCTTCACAAAGCTCCGTAACGCGTAAAGTCCGCGAACCGGAGCGCTCCCTGGTCCGCTGTTACAGATATATATCTTTTTTTGAACGTTAATTTCTCAAAATCCACTGAAGCACATATATTGAGACCTAGCAAAGGCACATCGGGCTACCAGTCCCTACAATTTTGCCAAGTTTCGTGGAAATCCATTCAGCCGTTCGGCCTAAAAGTGAGGCCAACCGCCCTATGGAAAACTCAATGTTAAAAACACGTTTTGGGACCCCCCTTTTTTCTCGGCCCCCCTTGACGAACCCCCCCCAAATTTCCAGGGGCTGCTCAGAAACAAAATGTGCCATTTTCCTGAAAATTTCAGCCAATTCCGTCCACAAACGCCAAAGTTATTAGACACAGAATTTTCAAAAAACCCATAGAGAAAAAATCCTAACTATATATACCTACTGGCGACCGCCAGTAGGTAATATATATATATATATATATATATATATATATATATATATATACTAGCAGCCCGTCCCGACCTTGTCCTGGAGCAATCAGGCTTCAGGGCCCCCGCCCGCCCCGATGTTGTCCGTGGGTCCCCCGGATCCTTCCTTCATATATTGCAGTATTATACCTCTATGTTTCTTTTGTACGCTTTTGTAACCTGCACACGTCACTTTTTCCTTATGTAATGCACCGTTTGGTAGCTCTTGTATTTTGATGGCTCACGATTCTCACTTTTGTAATGCACTCACTGTTGTAATGTCCGTGGGTCCCCCGGAGCCTTCCTTCATATATTGCAGTATTATACCTCTGTTTCGTTTGTACGCTTTTGTAACCTGCACACGTCACTTTTTCCAATTGTAATGTGCCTCAATCTTATTTTTTTTAGTTAATTTCAAAGGTTTTATTAATGCTAATTTCTAACTATAACATCCCTATTAAGTCTCCTTGAATCCTAAAGGTCCCGGGTGTCCAAGTAGTCCACCAGGTACCTCATGTAAGCGCCACAGAGATGCGTTGCAGATAGGTGTTCCTAGACCATGCCCCTTTTTACACCATGCCGCAAACGCATTATTTCTTTAATAAGCACCGGGGTGGTGGTGGTCCCTGGGGCTGTGGTGGGGCAGCGTGATCCCTGCACATAATCTGCATAGCCCCGGGGAGGTGTTGGAACCTAGGGCTGTGGGGGCCCCTGTGGGCCCTCGCCATTATTTTTAGACAATGACCCCTGGACCTGGCCCACCCGGGGGCCTCATTAAAATAAAGCGCTTCATTTGTTTTTGTAATTTTGGCTGGATTTCAAACCCTAATGCAAATTCTGCTGGAATAACAAAAACATGCTTTTTTGGACCCTGGGGGTCCTTGTGGGACCCCCTGAGCATGCATAGGGGGTCAGGGTGTTTCTACCCTGCCCCCTTTTCTTCTTTTTTAATCTTTATTTTACTGTTTTCTTGTGACTCGGTTCTACCAAGTCAAAAGATGGCTGCCAACACTTCCTGGTTTGGAGTGTTGGCAACCTATCAGTGTGAAGCTCATGCCTAGGAGGGTTCGAGAATCCACTGTAGCTCCAGATATCGAAACTTTATATTTTTCTAATTTCTCAGGAACTACTGAATAGATTTACAACATTTAACAAAACTGGCTCTTTCTGAACCAAGGGCTACCTTTTTGCCAAATTTGGTGTAATTCCGTTAAGCAGTTCTAGCTGTAGCGTTGTATAACGTTTCCTATGGAAAATACCATGGGGAAAACGCATTTTAGGACCCCCTCTTTTTTTGGTCCTTGCTTGACGATTCACCCCAAAACATTTAAGACAGGAGCTGACCGAAGTGCCCCACTAGTTTTGAAAATTTTGCAAAGATTTGTCAACCAGTGCCACAGTTATTGGGAAAAGAAAAAACACTTTTTGAATAGAAACAAGGTCCTAACTATAACTACCTACTGGCGACTGCCAGCAGGTAATATATATACATATATATAGAATCAGATTGATAAACTAAATGAAGAATTAAACTCAATGTGGCCAAGTGATAACATAACAAAAATGCATGACGAAATGGTTATCAGATTGCAGAAAGATGAGTAAAAAATTAAAGAAAGGAAGGCCTACAAATTTCAGTGAGATAAAAAAAAGACTATTAGAATGAGCAGATTTTCATGTTCTCCAAAAAATATGATTTGCTCAAAATTTCCAAATTTAATCTAAGGATTGAACAAACTTCACCCACATCTACTAATAGAGAACAGTGGATAAACATGTGAAATTCTGATTTGAGCTCTGCTGTCAAGTGTGAATCGGAACCATAATTATGTTAACTTAAATTGGGTCAAATGCCACAAAAGCTCTCCTTAGCTGAAGAATTTGATTTTTTATGCCAAGACAGGCGGAAAACCCTCCATCCATGAGCACTTTGGAGCAAAGCAGGAAAAGAGAAAATGCCAAATGTAGGGAGAAGAGAAAAGCATGAAGGCAAGAAACCAAACACCAGGAGACAACCCACTGGCAGATGGAAACATAAATAACTTCATATTCAGAAAAAGAAAATAATGAAACCATCATTACTTTAGCCAATATCGATCTCAGTGTGGCAGAAACACAACTATCATCTCTAGGGCTTTCATATTGCCCAGAAAGTAACTTTAATTATGCACAAACTAGGCTGGATGTTTTTAAATTCGTATGCAAATTAAAGTTGAAGAAATACCATCTTTTACATAAAAAAGACAATTGCATGGATGATGACAATCAGGCAAACTTATACTCTCCAACAATTAACCTGACGATCTCTGATATGCAAATACTCAGGGATTTACAGGAACTCCAGGAAGAAAATGACACCCAGAGTTCCCAATGAGTCAACTATGGTTTTGCAGCACCGACCAACACTGGTAGTGACTTCACAACCATAACCAAATGCAAAACTATCATGTAGGCCCAAATCTAAATTTAACCCTATTGCACCGCAAAATTCTATTGATATTTTCAATTACCAAATAACAACACAAATAAAGAATCTAATTCATCAAGTGCACAAAACAAAGCCAAGATTTAATAAATTAAATCACCAATACTAACATCTAATGATTAGGCCACAAAAGAACAATCAAGTTGTTATCCGGAATTCGGATAAGGGGGACAATATCTGTATCTGGGGAAAGGTAGACTATATGGAGGAGGCCTTATTACAACCGAGTGACAGGAATTGCTACAAAAAGAGCAATATGCCGACGCTCAGTGCAACTTATAATGAGTCTTCTATAAGACTTCTAGCATGGAAAAGCGTAGGCCTAAGCATTATGGATGAGTACAAATTCCTACAAAAAGATAATCCAACAGTGCCTGTGATATATTTTATACCTAAAATCCACAAAGATTGAACAATACTGCCAGGATGAGAATAATTTTTGGACGTAACATTCTGCTTGAGAGCACATCACAATATGTCGACTTTTTTATACAAGAACATGTGCAAAAACTACCATCGTATATCAAAGACGCTAGTGACTTCCTTCAAAGACTTAAGGATTTTGTTTGGCAACAAAATGACCTCCTTATGACACTAGATGTAACGTCATTATATACTAGTAATAACCATAAGGATGGGTTAAGGGCAAGGGAATACTATCTTGATAACAGACCAATTTGGCTATTGCAGCACAGCAAAATGCTTATCAATATGGTGACTTTGTGTTTAAACAACAACTTGTTTATGTTTCAAAACCTCATTTACCAACAAATGTGCGGTGTCGTTATGGACGCCAGCTTCTCCCCTAGCTATGCTTGCTTACACATGGGCTGGTGGGAGGAGCTGGTTATAAGGGGTATACATGGCACAATTTTGAAGGAAAATGTAATGCTTTGACTTCGTTTTATTGACTAGATATTTGTGATATGGAAAGTTACTACGGTAGATTTAGATTTTCTTATTTTCTGTCATCCATCAATAACAATGGAATCAATTAGAATTTTACAGCCACAGTCAGTGAACAAATGGTAAGCTTTCTAGATGTACATATTGAGAGTACATTGAGAATGAAAGAATAGAAACAAAAGTGCACCGCAAAGAAACAGCAGGCAACTCTGTGTTGCACACCACAAGCTTTCACCCTAGGCATTTGACAGAAAGCAAACCCTATGGGTAAATGCTTAGGCTGAAAAAGAATTTGCACCAATTGCCGGGACTTGGAGGAGGCCCAAGAGTCAAGTAAACTAAGATTCTAGCACGCGAATATTCACTGAAAACTGTAGATTCTGCAATTATGAAAACAAATAAACTAGACAGATCAGGATTGTTATTTAACACCCAATCTGGGATCAACGAGACTGGCCATAATCTGCCAACAGCTACAACAAAAAGTGGAAATATCTAAAAAACTGACAGTCAGCTAAGAATGATATTAGCTTATAACAAACAAGATAAAGCGCTGAGAGGCATTTTTTGATGTAATTGGCCCATAGTTCTAAATAGTTCTAAATAATCCTGTGATTGGCCACCTTCTACCTAAAAATCTCTCTATTACGTACAAAAGGGCACCCTCCATGAGTATTTCCCTTGTCAAAAGTAGCCCTGAGAATGTGAACGGTAATACCTGGCTTTCACAAAGAAAGGTTTTTTTAAATGTAAAAAATGCAAGGCATGCCAATACAGTGCTAATTAAGTGACATATACTAAACCTTTTGGGGATAGAGACCGGAAGATTAACAAATTATTGACACGTAAAACAGATCATGTGATATATGTGCTGAAGTGTTCCTGTGGACTACGTTATGTTGGTAGCACCAATCTACAGGCCCACAAATGGATACTCCAGCACATACGGGCGATCATCAACCAGGACCCGACGTACCCCTTGGCTCGTCACTTGAAGGAGAGGCAGAACAACAACCTTCAACATCTCAAATATCATTTGATTGATGCTGTGCCCTTTAATAGAAGAAGGGGTTCTGAGAAAACTATTGACCCAATGCATTTTGGAACTTGATTCCACATAACCAGGGGGCCTTAATATGACAGAGGATCTATTTACATATCTTTAAAAGAGAACACTGCATTACATCAACTACAGTGATACATCCATGCCATTACAAGACAAAACAAGGGGAACAATAAACTAACGGATTAAAACTGTGACTAGTCATATGAGAGAACCTTGTATTATTGTTGGAACACATAACAATTATATAAAATATGAATTTAGTCTTTTGTTATATGTAGAGCTAAAAACAACGTAAGCTGCCAAACCCTCCCAAAAATACTTTTTATATACATAAGATACATTTTATTAGCACTAAAGCACTATAGATTGAGACTAGTGGGTGGGGTATGCACATTAAGCACTTTTATAACATAGCACTTTGCATGAGAATCAGTTGAAACAGTCATTTTAACAACATGTTGGCATTCAATATGATCAATTACATCAACACAATCAGATTTGCCCAAATTGAATAGTAAATATTTGTATTTTATTGCAAGGGCACTCTATGTATGTATGTTGTGTAGTTCCTATAGAACCCATGCAAGATCTGCGCGTTTAGATAACATGAACTGTGGGATTGGTGGCAGATTGGTTCCGTACACCCCCAATGAGAAATGTTGGCCTATTTGCAGTTAAGCTGTGATGTATTCCTATAGGTTCTGTATCGATCCCCCTATTCCTGACCCTGTTCTGGTTAACAAGTTAACTAGCAGCCATCCCATGATGCAGAAACCGTTATCTGATTAAGCCACACCACGGCACAGGAACGCGTTATCTGATTAGGTCATAACGCTTGCCATCTAATTAGGCAAGCAATATTCCTCCAGCCCCTGATAAGGCATACGGAGTTCTCAAAACAAATCAAACCTATGACAACCTGGGAAAAACCCTGCGGCCATTGTTTTGATTTCACCGAGAACTTCAGCAAAAGAATGTGCTAACGACCAGTTCGTATGACATCCTTATTGACGTATCTATGTCCATCCTTACGTCAATCTCGGCACCTTACAGGTATAAATATTACCGATATTGCCTTAAGCAAACACACGCGGTGGTGGCGAGATCGGAGCAGCCAGATTTGCCGAAGCCCAGCGCTGAGCAGACCCCGCTGGCGCAGCCCCGCCTTCCTGACGCGCTGAGAAGCACACGCTGCCTTTCTCCTGCCGAGAAATCCAGCTCCGGCGCTTTCGGGCAGCCCTTGCAGGCAGCCTGGAATATCGAGACCAAAGACGAGAGATACCATCCCTCAACCATCCTAGATTCCAGGTACAGAACTGAATAACCCCTTGCAGAGAATTCTTGAGTCAGTCACTTGGCAAAACAAACTTAACTTAAACTGCTACTTTCTATTCCCGCCCACGTATTAGGCTTAGGTCAGGTACACCGGGGTAGGCGTGGTTAGAAGCACCAGTTGAGTACGATTAGTCAAATGTTTATATGTATGTATCTAGTTTATCCATTTTAAACCACCTTATGGCTTAGAAACCATATAAATGTTTTTACAGTATTATTTTATACTTCTGCTTTTATTGTATGCACTTTACTTAACCATAAGTATTGCGATAATATCGATCCATTTCTTTTGTACGAGAAAAGAGACTGATCAATAAAAAACATCTTTTATTGAACACGCCCGTCTCTTCCTTTTCTCTACAATCTGGTGAAACTAAGAATGCACGTAAAATAAGTTGTCTTTTGTTTTCACACAACTCTAGAGATACACTCTTGATTAGGGGAGAGCAAAGTTGTCATGTTCTATGGTTGTCAGAAACTAAATCCCTTCTTGTCTATCCAGGGAGGTTCAACTCCTCCTTGCCTATTCGAGAAAGTTTCTAGTGAACTCTGAGCTTGCTGGCAAACCCAAAACTTTAAGTCTAATATCGACAGTAGAAGACCTAGTTAACGTCTGGTCTAGGCCTATACTATTGAAGGTATTATTCCAATGCGCAGAGCCTATTGGGATAATAGGAACTACACTACATGGCGCCCAAACGTTTGGAAAGGCGATAAAACTAACGCAAGACATTAGAGTAACTCAGTCGTGCTTTTTCACTCAGACCCCTTTTTTCCCATAATACTCCAAAGACGTCTGGAGTGGGTGAAAGGTCATATCCGCCAAACCTCGCAGGAGGAAACTCCTATGTATGGTTCTTGGTTTAGTCAACGTTGAAGGATACACTGTTCCAAAATATTGTGCATCTAATCTTTGTTTCCACAAGAAACCTGATCTGCAAACAAACGGAATAACCTTCTGGACAGTACAATGTCAGACAGTGAAGGAGAAAGAGAGGCAGTTAGAATAGCAGCTGAACTCGTAGCAGCTGATAATACTATGCAAGCAGCAGACCCGGATATAATACTCATCCCGGTCAACATAAGAAAATCTATAACTTTAAAACTTATAGAAAATGGACTGACACCTAGAGGTGGCACAGTCATATTCGTAATAGAGGCACACTAATATCGGCAGACAGAGGTATTCTATTCATGGATACACTTTCCAGCAGCAAACGCTGTAACAAAGCACTTCCACTATTACAAAACAGAGGAACTTCCTAATGAGTACATTCCTTTCGAGGAGGTGGAAGTACCACTCAAATTTCAAGAGCACCTGCTCTTGTTTAATGGCGCCCTAAAACACAATAATCACATCACCAGGCTCGTCCATTAGGTAGACCAGGAGCAACGTACACACCATATCCAGACATCGAAAGAATGTCTGCAGCAGATCTTTTAATACAACTAAAACAATTAATTAAAGTACATAGACAATTAGTCCAATATGTAATGCGGACTTCAACAATCCAACCAGCAATTAAAATTCCACAGCTGACCCCTCATCAGGGGAACACAAATAAAATTACACCAGAGAACATACAGTCCTGCCTAGGTAAAGTACCAGCTAAACGGGAACAAATACCATTCTGGTTAGCACAAAAAATCACCCAAATAGAGGCGGTGTTTCCAGACACTACCCCGTTAGAAAAACACAGGATTCTGACTATCTGTCTTCCAATGGGAATCGCACCACACGTGGAGGACTGTGACACTTGGGGTACAGTCTTTGCTTCCATTTACACAAAAACGCATGGTGTTCCATCCATCTCGGTAATACCAGATGTACTAAAACAAATTCAAGATGAATACGGTCCAGAACCCGCTTTAACTCTTGGTATGAAATTACTAAAAGACTTCAAGCAGGTCTCGGCAATACTATTAGCCAACATAAAGGGAGAAGCAGCAAACGTGGCGATCCGCCAAAGGTTAAAAGAGACAGATATAGCAGACCAACCAGCTGAAATTGCCAGAATTATAGAAAAATCCTATGAGGAACTAGGTAGAGATAGTTTAGGTGGAATACCAGTAAAACCCCAACTGATTGAAAGTCCTGAAAAAGTATTTTTTAATAATAATTTAACATCACAAAAAAAGAGCTGGGATGAAAACAAACAATCCAATCCTGAAGAAAAGAAATTCCAGTCCAGAGGAAGGTCTCCTCGGCTGAGAGAAAGATCTCCGAACCAAGGATGCAGGTCTCCCCAAAGTGAGCCCTCTGGGAAAAAATACAACCTTAGAAATAGGGATAATATAAAGAAGCCTGATAGATATCAAGAAATTGATACACGTCCCTCTCAATCTTTTCAGACTTCCCCGCAGAAATCGGAAAGAAGAGGACGATCAGAACACAGGGAAGAGCACGTCAAGTCTAAAGACAAGGAACCTGCTCATCTAAAAAAGAAATTACAATTTCCAAAAAAGAAGGTAGCCAGTATTAAAGTAATCAACAATGCCGAGAATACTGAGGACACAACTGAAAAACGGAGAATGGGCTCAGACAATGCTAGACAGCGCAGCAGAAGTGAGCATAGCTCGCAAAGTCCTTATGAATCATCTGGAGACAGTGGACACGAATGAATACCTTCAAGTGGAAACTGCAGACACCAGAGTTAGCAAACCTCACAAAATATATGAAATAACTTTACGTATAGAAGGGGATAAGACTAGAAAAATAAGGGGACTATTTTGGGATAATCTCTCCAAGGGCTATGACATCCTTCTAGCTGAAAAAGACTGGCCACCAGAGTTTGTCAGGGAGTGCCCACATGGCGAAGAAATAATTATGCCTGCCTTCTCAAATCATATTCCAATTCATAAAAAATACACACTTGCTAGGAAGTGGGCAGTAGCTCAAGCTCCTGCTTTATATAAAAATCATGTAGGATGGGATGAGGACTCTCCTCCTCACAAAATCCAGTTAAAATCACAACCTACTGCACAAACACAGTATCCAATCAAGCAAGAAGCTAAAAAACAGGTAAAAGAAATCCTAGATCAACTAGAATACCAGAGGGTGATTGAAACTTGCACCTCACAAATGAACAACCCTTTGTTTCTGGTCTCCAAACCAGACAATTCATATCGTCTAGTTTTGGATTACAGACACCTTAACTCATGTTGCAAAACTTTTGCAGTGCAAAACTCGCATAGTGCTGCACTAATGAATAACATAGTGCGCAAAAAATACAAAACAACATTAGACATCTCTAATGTCTCTAATGGATTCTTTTGTCAAAATATAGCACCAGAGAGCAGATACTTGTCCGCGTTCTCAATAAATGGCGCTCAAAAACAATTCTGTCGGTTACCCCAGGGGTACAAGAACAGCCCAGGATTATTCTCAGCGAGAGTAACAGAGTTACTACAAACATATGATGACGAAGCATTATCTTATGTCGACGACATATACCTAACAGATGATGACTTGGATACTCACTTGAAGAGAGTGAACACCATAATACTTGGGTTCGCAGCAGAGGGTTACAAATTCAACTTTAAAAAATCTAGAATTGCCCATCTAACAGTCCTGTTCTTAGGATATGAATTATCAAGTGAAGGGAAAAGCCTGGCTGACAATTTCCTAGAGAAATGTGCCGTACTCCAAGCACCTAGAACACTAAAAAACCTACAGTCAATTCTAGGCTTCCTAAATTTCGGAAGAACATACATTGCAAATTACGCAGAAAGGGTCAAACCCCTTTATGATCTAATAAAACCAGATTTTAAAAGAACCAATTGGACTCAAATACACACAGAAATTCTGAGATCCTTACAAACAGACATGTTAATTAAAACAAAATTAGAAACACGTGATAACACACGCAATCTTGTGATTCGAGTCATCCCAGGAAGATGCGGATTCACATACCTGACCTCTAATGAGGGAGAAAAGGTACCAATTGCATTCAAATCACACTTGTACACAGAAGCTGAAAAGAAGTTCAGCATTAAAGAAAACATTGTTCATGCAGTTCAAACCGCAATAGCTAGAGAAAAAGATAAAGCTGACGGTAGACGTATCACAGTCAGAACAGCAGAATCAGCCTTTGAGGCATTAACAACACCGTGTAATTTACCAACAACAGCATTGAATCCGGAATGGATACAATGGGTGAATTCAATTACAACGGACAGAGTAAAATACTACTTTGATCCAGAATTAAAAGAATTGAAAAATCTAGAATATTAAAGAACATTCCCTCTGCCAATCGACATTCTGCCATTACGACAGTACGCTTGTGTAATCTATACAGACGGACATGCTCAACCCTCCGTTTGGGGAGAACAAGCATACAACCCCACATGTGAGATTACAAAAGAAGTGTGGCGCGGAGGTAAACTAAGACCTCTATTAACAAAAACACACTCAGTAGAAACTAATTCAGAACAACAGACTGAAATAATAGCATTGAAAATGGCGCTAGATAATGCAGATCGCGAATTCCCGACACTTATAGTGTCCGATTCATATTACTGCGTCAAATCATATAACAACGATTTGCAGAAATGGATTCAAAACGGTTACAAAGATGACACAGGTGCAACAATAAAGCAAAAACTGCTTTGGGAACAAATAGTTCTGTTACAAAAAGAACTACCAAAGACTCACGTGATACATACACTGAGTCATCAGCGTGATGGCGTTCACGTTGCAGGGAATTCATTGGCTGAGACAGCCACAGCGGTAGCAACTAAATCGGCTTCCGTAGCTAGAAAAAAGCGTACAGTGAAATACATTGACGGTGAAACAGTGCTGGCGGTGAGAACGTCATCAAAAGGCGACTGCTCAGCGCTACCGATCAACTATCCACTCAATTATACATACATAATTGATGCAAACTCCGTTCCTTTTGCTCGAATCCCTGGAGTGGGGGATAGAGTAATTCCAAACATGGACAGGAGAACTTTGTTAATTGTAGACGCACATATAGGTGAGGGTCTTAGTCATCTCAAACTAAAAGATTCTCTGGAAGAACTGCAATCAGTGTACTGGTGGCCAGGCATGAGCCTGCAGCATCACATTTTTGTAAAAAAATGCCCGGACTGCAACAGAGATCGCAGCGGCGAGAGAAACGGTGTAATACCATGGTGTTTCGCTCAAGAAGGGCTAAACAATAATCAATAAGACCAGTGTAAACAATGCGTCCAATTAACAAACAAAGACTAGTTTCCACTTATAATGTAGACCCCAGCGATCGGCTGACGCCAGAACTGTTATAAAAGATTTGCGAGTCTTTATCGGCACATACGCAATTGGCATGCTACATTCTGACCAGGGTCCTGCTTTTAGCTCTCGAGCTTATAAGGAGGCCATGACCAGCATGGGCATTGCATTGCGGTACTCTTGTCCATTTCATCCCGAGGGAAACGGAATCGTAGAAAGAAAAAACCGTGACATAAAGCAATCTATAACAGCAAAGGTATTAGGTTCGGGAGCTGGGTGGGTCAAATATCTAATAAGTGTCCAACGTAGTCTAAACAACCTGCCAAGAAATTCTCTGAAGGGATTCAGTCCGTACGAATTGTTGTTTGGGACTAGGATGATGGTCTTAGATCTTGACAGTCAGACTTCAGTGGTGAAGGAAAAAAGCTTTGATATCAAAGATCGTTTGGCTATTTTGCAGGACTTAAACGAAACAAGAAAAGACCTGAGCAACATAAAGTTGAAACAGCAGCCAACAACCACTGAAGAAACACCACCTGTCCCAGCAAGACCTGTCTGGATTCCAAAAGTCGGGGATCTAGTCAGAGAAAAGATCGCGGTAAAGAAGGAATTTGGGCCTTCTTACAGAAAAGCAGTTCCTGTCTTGTCTATCAACGGGACAAGATCAGTTGTACTACCGCCGCTTGCTGGTAAAAAGGAGAACCGAGTTGTATCCATCGACCTGGTAAAACCACAATCATGTGGCCGATAACAAACAGTAGGCCAAGTGGACTCCCGATAAGTAGTAGAACACCAAGGTTTGCTACAAATACAGAGGTCCTAACTAAGAGGCTAATCACATTCGAAACGCCTACAGAACAACAACAAGGACTATGCAACAATGCATTGGAACTCACACCTCTAAAAACCCAAATAAAAACATTTAGTAGAGACACACCAACCTACAATGAAGTAACAGACGAATATGCAAGAAACAGTAATCCTGAAGCAATTGGAACAATTGACAGAACGGCATCCGGCTACTTCATGAACTTCAATGATTCCTCTGAAGACCTCAGTGAATCAAAAAACACAGCCATCAACAAAAACCTTTAAAGATAAAGCTAAGGTACTTTTGAAACAACTGAAAGAAACCTATCTGATTTCTCCATGGATTGAATTTTGGGTGGCCTTTGGTGCATTTATCCACATACTTTGGCTCATCATGGTACTATCCTTGGGACGCTTCATTGAGGGAAAATATGCTAAAATGGACACAGCAAGCCAGAAAATCAACTTGATCCTCAAGCCACACACGTCTTCACACGTCGAGAAAAGAGAACTTTCTTCAGTCAACTTCACAGCCAATCCTATACCGGGTGGGGTAGCATGGGACAACACGGACTATGAAATTTATGGTCCGGTTGAAATCCTGAAATATCCACACCAAATCAAGATCTCGTTGAGTGACTTTGTAAAACCAAGCTCATTTGCTGATGATTGGGACTTTGAAAATATTAATGATATGATGTCTGACCTAGTGATGTCTGATAAATTTACCAAAATGATTATTTGCAGGGTTCGTCTAATTATGATAGTATGTACTGTTACAACCACTATGGTAACCATTTTCTACATAAATCGGCACAACCTAGAAATGTTTTAAATTATAATCAATGGGAACATTGTGCAACCCCTCCAAAAGGAAGCTTTTATGACAAATATTCATACTTTTCAGGGTTCAACACAAGTAATGCTGAAACATTTTATTTCAAATTGTCAAATAAGACAGGAACAAAAACCATGCTTACAAACACGAAATTGATATATTCGGACTCGTTTTTTGAACAAATGAATACATTTGGTTTTGATTATTGGGACAAAAATGTTCAAGTACAAGGGATAGAATCATTGTTTAGAGCCTGCATGATCCCAGAACAAATTATATTTTTGAATGACACTGTTCAACAAACTACCTGTTTTGGCCTAGCCAAAATCAAAGACTTAAATAAACCGTCTATTCCAAGGCCAACAATGAACAGCAATAGCTCTACAGATGAAGAGATAGACGTAAACTATGTATTAAACCAAAACAGAACACATCCTGATTGGAAACAATGGTTAATCTGGCCCACAGATACTAATAACTGTCAAGACAGATTCCTGAACAAAACACAGGGGTTCACATTGACCAGGCCAGACCCTAGATATTCCCAAAGACAACACCCAGGGATAATCACCACCTACAGTGTGGGCAAACTCTGCCTTCAATGGCTACAAACTTCCACACTGGCAGAAATTAAGCAACACCTAACTTTACTTACTGATGGTGCTGACTTGCGTGATTTCATTATGGGACCGCGCAAACAGCGTCAAAAACGCTTCATAGCAGCCTCTATATATGCAGCTTACAACGAGGCCTGGAAGATAACTCAAATTGAGACAGCAGAAAGTATACGGGAAATTGACCGTATTAATTTGGAAAAATCACTTTCTGTAGTGGACAATGGGTTAATGACTCTGTCCTCCAGAATTTTTTCATTGGACAGCATTGTGTCTTCAGCAATCGACATAATATCGCAAGACTTACTGTTGTTACAACACGGTCAGTCGCAATTGCGTTCTATTGTACAGCTTGGCTGGACGTTACAAAATCTGCGTTCAGGCTATGTGCCTTGGCGTTTAATCAACACAACGTCACTATTCAATATCTTTAACCTTACTGATAAACAAATCAGTATGGCACAGAAGGGTGCTGATTATACAATCCTGAGCATTGAGAAACTCGAGAGATTACCAGTGACAATGTCAGAACGACCTGTCAGTGAATGGATAATACATGGGATAATTAATATTCCAATATCTACTTTCAGGTTTCAATACTGCCAAAAATATATACAGGCTGGCATGTACGAGAAATTGGGAAAGGGGTACATTAAAACAACTTGGAACCTGCCCTATTCACATGCATGTGTCAGTAATAAAGGACAGAAAGTGTTTCTTAGTGGCAATAATTGTGCGATGTCACTAAGCGGTACACTTCTGTGTAATGGAATTAGTTTGCATGGAGCCTGTGAAGGGAACTCAAATAACCTTTCATGTCACCAGCTAGGCGCACCTGCAACAGAGATAGAACCATTCTTTAAAAGACTCTATAACGGGACTTACATTCTAATTGTGGATCGCAGATGTTGTAGTCTTCTGCCCGGATTCCTTATCTCATGACTACGACTGCGAAGGTCATGTGCTGTGGACGCTTATTGTTCCCCAGCTCCTTTCCAGACAGGGAGGCAAGGGCATGGCCTAACTTGAAAATTACTTCTATTCGAATTGATACTTTAAGCAGAATGAAAACAGTGCTTCTTCAGACGCCGACCAGGCTCACGTCATCAAAAGAAACGTATGATCTCCTAGTCGCAAGGACGACTGCAGAGATTCACTCATTGTTATCAACTAATTCCCCCATACATTTCGCAGAAATCCTGAATGAAATCTTAAATATTTCTGATACCAGTGGGGTCTCAAATGTATTTAAGACAGTATTTTCGATGGCATTAACACCATTCAAAGCCATACTGGGTATTTTTCCAGACTTCGTCCATTCGATTTTTGGCGGACTTCCCCTCATTTTGGGACTAATTGCAGGAATCCTATTCTTGGTCCTTATATTTCGTTATGGCAAACCATGTCACAGACAAAACACCTGCGACAAGGGAAGAAACAATCCGAGCCATTGGATACCGGGACCGGATATCAAAAATCCTGGGACTAAACATGACTTGGTTTCTTTCATTTCGACCAATGTGGCATCGATGTGTTTTACCTGTATTAAGGTGCTTGCTGTGCGGAGAAGAATGCGTGTTGGACACCTGTCTGACGCTACAATCGGATGCGCCAATGGATGCAGAAACATTGTTGGGTCCGGTAACGGCTCATGCATTGTGCTGCCCTCAACGGCTGCCAATCCTGATGACGGCATTCGTGGAAACTTTACCGCTACGATTGAGGGGTAGTGAAGTTCAAGATGAAAGCAGCATCGATCAGGTACAACCTTCTGTCAGCAATACTAATCAAAACGTCAATGGAGACAATCATGCACATGAATGCGTGGTTACATCTATTTCCGAGTTAGTGGAACTTTCACAGGAAGCTGTTGACAGCTTTTTCGACAGTCTCAATGATATGATGTTCTCACCAGAGCAGAAATAACGACTTTTGAGCAAGCTAGCACACGGCGTTCCCAACACCCTGAATTTGGTCTTCAACTTTAATAATAAAGTAGCATGAACAATTTTCCCTCCAGTTCACGGACAGCAATTTTTTCAGCAGCCCCAAAATATTTTAACGATTTTTCGGTACACTTATCTTCTGCTTAAAGTAAGAACTATTCTTAGAGAACAAAATTTCAATTTTTAGACACTTTATAGACATTAGCTGCCCGCTGGTATGTTCATAATTATTTTTATTCAGTGATGAAGTGGTCTCGAACCTTTTTCTTCTGTATTAAGAGCCATTTCATGTGTAATTCTCATATTCAATTAGTAATAATGTATACATATGCGTGATTACTTTAGCATTATTCTACAGCTTGAGTGCATATAGTACATGTGACTGTTTTTTCCGTATATTACATAATTTCGAAATGCATTATATGTATTTTGGGGTGGTAAGGTATACAAGATACTCTACAGTATGTTTTACTATGCCTAGATTCGTAAATATGGCCATAGTTAGCGTGGAGTGGGTGTGATGTATTCCTATAGGTTCTGTATCGATCCCCCTATTCCTGACCCTGTTCTGGTTAACAAGTTAACTAGCAGCCATCCCATGATGCAGAAACCGTTATCTGATTAAGCCACACCACGGCACAGGAATGCGTTATCTGATTAGGTCATAACGCTTGCCATCTAATTAGGCAAGCAATATTCCTCCAGCCCCTGATAAGGCATACGGAGTTCTCAAAACAAATCAAACCTATGACAACCTGGGAAAAACCCTGCGGCCATTGTTTTGATTTCACCGAGAACTTCAGCAAAAGAATGTGCTAACGACCAGTTCGTATGACATCCTTATTGACGTATCTATGTCCATCCTTACGTCAATCTCGGCACCTTACAGGTATAAATATTACCGATATTGCCTTAAGCAAACACACACGGTGGTGACGAGATCGGAGCAGCCAGAGTTGCCGAAGCCCAGCGCAGAGCAGACCCCGCTGGCGCAGCCCCGCCTTCCTGACGCGCTGAGAAGCACACGCTGCCTTTCTCCTGTCGAGAAATCCAGCTCCGGCGCTTCCGGGCAGCCCTTGCAGGCAGCCTGGAATATCGAGACCAAAGACGAGAGATACCATCCCTCAACCATCCTAGATTCCAGGTACAGAACTGAATAACCCCTTGCAGAGAATTTTTGAGTCAGTCACTTGGCAAAACAAACTTAACTTAAACTGCTACTTTCTATTCCCGCCCACGTATTAGGCTTAGGTCAGGTACACCGGGGTAGGCGTGGTTAGAAGCACCAGTTGAGTACGATTAGTCAAATGTTTATATGTATGTATCTATTTTATCCATTTTAAACCACCTTATGGCTTAGAAACCATATAAATGTTTTTACAGTATTATTTTATACTTCTGCTTTTATTGTATGCACTTTACTTAACCATAAGTATTGCGATAATATCGATCCATTTCTCTTGTACGAGAAAAGAGACTGATCAATAAATAACATCTTTTATTGAACACGCCCGTCTCTTCCTTTTCTCTACAATCTGGTGAAACTAAGAATGCACGTACTGACTGAGTAAAATAAGTTGTCTTTTGTTTTCACACGACTCTAGAGATACACTCTTGATTAGGGGAGAGCAAAGTTGTCATGTTCTATGGTTGTCAGAAACTAAATCCCTTCTTGTCTATCCAGGGAGGTTCAACTCCTCCTTGCCTATTCGAGAAAGTTTCTAGTGAACTCTGAGCTAGCTGGCAAACCCAAAACTTTAAGTATAATATCGACAGTAGAAGACCTAGTTAACGTCTGGTCTAGGCCTATACTATTGAAGGTATTATTCCAATGCGCAGAGCCTATTGGGATAATAGGAACTACACTACAAAGCTAGCTCACAGTGCCACTAGTGTCTCCTCTTATCGGGGAGAGATTAGTTTCTGGCAACCTTAGAACATGACAACCCTGATCCTTCAAGATCAAGATCAAGATCGTGTACTGTTTTTCGCTCAGTCACTCATGCTCATTTAGTTTATATCAGAGATACACAGAATAAACAGTCTGGGCTTTTCAATAAGGGTTTTTTGAACAGTTGTTATTCTCGTGTAAAATATATGAACTACAACAACCATTAGATAGTAGCAGAGATATATGATTAGCAGTACTATGAATATAAAAGGATAGTACAGTTCCTATCATTGTGCATTAAGCATTAATGAATACATTAATATAAAATGTATGATAAAAGTTTGCATACTCCTACGATGCCTATCTAGTTGTACCTCAGTGTACCTAGCATGTGAGTAGGTGTAAAAGCCAAGAATCCCTCTAAGATTTAGTCGAACCTCACTAACTGAAGTGTGCAAATGTAGAAGCCGTTCTTGGTCCCTATTTGGACACCCCACGAGGGATGTTCAGACCACTGTCAGCTGGAGCATCTGCATGCAAGAGTATCAGCGTGTCTGGTCAGTGTGTCGGCCTGGAAGTCTCAGTTCCCTCTATCTAGCACTAGCAATAGGTTCTATATTTATACAGAAAGTATATAGGACTCCATTGTCCCTTTTTGCTTGTATTAGCCATTGTTGGATTTGAGGATGATGTATGGGATGAACCGTGTACGTAGATATGGAGAGGAAGGTGGTAGCCCCAGCCTGGTTTCTAAGAACCCCTATGAATATTCATTCATACTGTGTGAGTCTATTGATGGAGTTATAGGACTCCATTGTTTAGGAGAAACGCTCTTTCTGCACCCAGGACTAGAACTAGATAAAGGTTCAATCCTAAAAGGCTTGTTACAGTGCAGTGTAGGTGAGGTAATGTGGGTGAAGGGGTACGATGTAACCCGGGCTTATATTAGTGTACCTATGTGAAACATAACACCCACTCCTCTTCTGAACAGTCAACAATGATAAAAATGCGAGTGAACTATTGTCTTTACTAGATAGTAGTGCATAAAACATTTATCAATACGTTTTGTAAAAACCTTGTTCTGAAGTCATCTTAAAAACAGCTTTTGAAAAGAAAAAAGGGGAAAAAAATCTTCTACAAAAATCAGTTTGTTTGGAATTGTCCCTTAAGCCACAGAGTTCATTTATATGAGTTGAATTTCTGCAAGCATAAAAAAGGTCATGCTTTTCAACGAGAAAGTGTCAATATTCAAGAAATGTTCCAAATTTAGTTACGTTTTGAAGAAAGGAAAATCCGAATTATTTCACAGTACACGATGAGACAATTATCGAATAAATGTCCTGGCTGGTAGACGCAACATCATCGGTGCTTGTTGCGGCTGCAGGGGACGGTCCTTGTAGCACCTCACAGAGTATGTCAATGGAGCATAGATGATATTCAGTGCTGCCAATAGCTGGGGTAGAGGCTGCCGGTGCTGTATTCAATATCTGGGTGCTAGTGGTGCTAGTGGTGGAGCAGAAGCTCACCCCAGTTGTAAAAAGCACCTGCGGATTCTCAAGGAATGCAGTCAGTATAGGAATACCCTGGGGTCTGCATGCGTGTCCGTTGCAAGTGTCAGGGAGAGGTCCAAAACGCATTCATCACTGCAAAATCGGCATCGAAGAACAGGTAAGATGCAGTACATCCAGACTTGTCTAAGGAACAGGAACCAAGAGGCGCTCAGTTCTCATAGGCGAGGAGTGCCCAGATGCTGTACCATGCGTTCACGGTATTTCCGCTCCAGGAGCACTTTTGTCTTCTCATTGGTGATTGGGCGGTCCATTGTGTAGCATGTAAATGACAATCAGGATTCCCGTAATTGACAGCAAGATCAGAGGTAGACCTCCAAAAATGCTTCCAAATATGGAGTGTATAAAGTTTGGAATAACTCCGAGGATAGTCTGAAAGGTGATTAGAAATCCTGACCCTATGGTCTTACATAGGTGTACAAAACCACTTGTGCTAAATGTATGGGCCAGTTTGTATGCATAAGTGGCTGTATCTCAGTCGAGGTCCTTGTGATTCGAAGATCAAAGGTCTCTGAAGCGGAGGTTAAGGGTACGTTTTGCTGTAAAAGCATGGCTTTCAGTCTGCTCAAAGTATCAAATTGTATCAAAGAAACATTCAATGAAGGCCATAACGGCACCTCCCTGACTGTGCTTGTTGGGGAAAACAATACTTGCATACAGCAAGTAACCCTGGCATTCACAGTGACCAGAAAGGCATCAAGTAACTCCCATTCGAGAGCAGCTCGAACACCGGCTTAATCGCGGCAGCTGGAGTCCTTTTCATGTGGCAGGACAAGTTTGCTTCCGACCCATTACAAGGCCATGCAATGTAATGTCCTGGCACATGAGAGACCCGCTCAAAGCATTCTTGCAGTTTGTACCACTTAGAAACACTTCTCGATCCCCACTCCGGCATCAAAATCTATAAGGTAAATACCAAGATTCCTTAAAGTAATCCTCCTTATCCATTTTTTCATATTTGCCCGCCTGCCTTTGCTCAAGTCAATATTGAAACTGAAAAGTAATGACCAGTAGAGTTATGTGGCCATGGATTAGCCACTCAGTAGACGGAGCTTCCGCTACTGTAAATGGTATTGTCCAGTTCTTAAATACGCAGAATTGTATATTTAGTTCCCCTTTGTGCCATTTCAACCTGTATCTGTAAGATTATATTCAGCAAACAGAGACATACTGTTTATTAAACACCAAGGCACATAGCCTGCCCGCATAGAATGCAGTGTCCAGGTCAATAACATGATAGAACATAATTGAGATTGCCCGTGTTGTAATATGGCCAAATCTTGTTCTAGGATGTCTATCGCAGAATATACACAATGTTGCCTAAGAAATATATCCTGGAGGACAAAGTTGTTAACCCATTGTCTACCACAGCTTACGATTTTTCTAAGTTAATACGGTCTATTTCCCGTATTCCCTCTGAAGCCTCTTGTTGGGATATTTTCCAGATTTCATTGTATGCAGCGTAAATGGCAGCATATATAAAACATTTCTGACATGTCTTTCTGGGACCTAGTAAAGAAATTCCTAAGATCCATATCTTGTGTGGGTTAGGTTAAATGTTGTTTCTGGTGGCTGCAGATATTGTACATATGATTTATACATGTCCGGTATTAACAGGGTATTGGTCGGTAATAGAAAATATTCTATATAAGCAAAAAGTGATCAGTTCTGCATTATCCGCCGCCTCAATTTTACTTGCAATATACCCATCTGGCACTACCAACGTAGATTTGTTAAATATACTTCTGACTAGCGCTAGATTGGTTATTGCGAGAGCTTGGATCTCCCCGAACCCTCCCCATACAATGGAATGGTGGGCGTTAGTTAATGAGATCTATACTATGAAGGGTTCAATTGCAAGGAACCGGGGAATAAAAGCAACCGGGAAGTTTGTTAAAATTTGGGGCACCTTTTTAGAATAGTACACGACTACAGAAGACACTAATAGTAGTAGGCCTCAGGGAATATATATCTGTGTTTTTTCAATTTGCCTTTTTCTGGATACAGGAATATACATCATTTCTCCATTTGCTTTTTGTTCTGTCTTATGGCTATACTTGAAGGATGTGTAATGCAAAGAGTCTGGTGATACTTTATTTGTATTTTGATCTGTACCGTTATTTGATTTTATATTATATGTTTTGTTAAAAATGTATTCGTTGATCTCCTTGCCCTGCCTGTCAATAAAGAATTAAAAAAAAAAAGCTTAAATGTTGTTTCACTTCTGTGAGTGTTGAGGTTTCTAGCCAATCAAGGCACAACTTCCTAACAATATAGGATGTCACTACCTCCGGGTATACTCTTTGTACATAGCGTCGGTCTGGCCTGTGGATACTGTACCCTTCAGTAATACCCTAGAATCTCTTATGACATATGTTCGTGTTTAAGGGCCAAACCACCCATTCCTTCCAATTAGGGTCTGATCTATTGTACTGTAAAATGTCATCCACAGTTGCCCCATCCTGTGTATTTGAATGTTGCCACCCCTATGATGGTGTTAGAAACCGAGGTGTCTTAAGATCCTTTATCTTGGCTAATCAAAGACAGGATGTCTGTTGCACAGTTTTGTTTAGAAATATCATCTGCTCTGGAATGAGGCATGCTCTAAAAAGTGCTTCTGTTCCCTAGACTTGCCAGTCACTAGATCCCAAGACTGATTTTAAGTCTAGTGTGTCCTTCCATATGTCAAACCCCTGTCAGACAATTGGGAAATAAAGGAAGCAGAGTCAATCCGTTTGGTGTTAGTCAGCATAATTTTCAGTGGTGATGTTGGTGTAACCTTATAATAATATGAGGTCGGGTCAGATGAAAAATATGAAAACTTCTGTGTAAAAGTTTCTGAACTACTTTTTGTTGGAGTAGGACAATGTTCCCATTGATGGTATTCAAAAACATTTCTAAATGAAATAGATTTGTATAGGAAATGATGACCATAATGTTGGTAACAGTACAAAGTGTCATATTCTGAACTAGCTTCTAACATTTCAGTACTTGGAAATGCAGCAGTTTTTTGTAAATCAGACGACATGTTATTAAATGTTTCAGTGTTACAATCATCAGAAAAAGTACTGGAGGTAATGATATCACTTAATTATATTTTAAATACATGAGATATTTTTAAAAGTTTGGGTGGGCCGAATATTTTGAAATCATACTTGACCCAAACTATACCATCCGGTATAGGAACTGCTGTAATGTTCACTGATGACAAGTCTCTTTGTTCTCGATGTGATGATTGATGTGGCTTTAAAATCAAGTTGACCTTTTGAGCTGTAGTGCTTTGCTGGAGGTATCTTCCAATAATAAGGATGCCAAATGGTATAACTAAGCCTAGCCAGAAAAGAAAAAACTGTATCCCAGTAATAACCCATAGTTCTACCCAAGGCGATACCAGGTATGTCTTTTAAAGAAAGTGACGAAAGTTCTTGATTTGTTGCTTGAGTGATTGTTGGGTTGGCGTTGTTTCCAGTTCACCTGGATCCAAAGAAAGTTCATGAAGTAGCCAGAAGCAGTTCGATCAATTGTTGGAATTGCATCAGGATTTATTGAAATTGTATTTTGCTCTCGTCGAGGCATGTTGACGTAGACATCTGCATTAGGTCTAATTCCAACCTGGTTATTTTATTGAGTTTAATTTTAAAGTTCGGGTTCAAGAGGAACGAGTTCCATAGCATTGTTGCATAGTCCATCATTCCATACAGGAGTTTCTTAGAACATGATGAGTCTTTCTGTTTGAACTTCTTGGGTTGTAGCTAGAGGAGGGAGTCTGCTACTCTGGAGCCCACGAGGCCTACTGTTCAGTATCGGCCACATAGTGTGGTTTGATTAAGTCGATTGAGACAAACCTTTTCTCCTTTTTCTGGCAAGAGGCAGTTGCAACACAGTTCTTGTTCCTTGTACTGCTCGGACCGGTACAGGCTTTCTGTAGGATGGCCCGAATTTCCTCTTGTCTGCTATTTTTTGTCTGACCAGATCCCATACTTTTGGGATCCAGACAGGTCTTGCCATGACTGCATTGACTTCCCAGTGGTGGTCTATTTGGTGTTGACCTTACTTTGTCTTGTCCTGGATTCATTTAGTTCCTGCAATACAGTCAAACAATCATGGATATCAAATGGGTACCCATCCACCACTGTGCCTTCACAATCAAGATCAGGTGCAAACATTCTCATCCCAAATAGGACCTCATATGGAGTGACACCACCTAGAGAACTTCTTGGATGATTGTTGAGCGCTCTCTGAAACCCATATAAGTGATTGATCCAACTACCGCCCTTGCTAATACCCTAGCTGTAAAAGATTGCTTTAAGTCACGGTTTTTCCTCTCCACAACCAAATTTCGCTCAGGATGGTACAGAGAAGAGTACCGCAATGTTACGTCCATACTTTCCATGACCTTATTGTAATCCTGAGAGCTAAATGCCAGGCCACGGTCAGAATGTAAAGTGCCAATTGTGTATGTCCCTATAAAGACTTGCAAATATTTTTATACCAGTTCGAGCATCAGCTGAGTGCTTAGGCCAAACCCATAGGAATCGGGAGCAAGAATCCACTGACACCAAGATATACTTGTAATCCCCATCAGATTGTAAAGAGCCGCAGTGGTCCAGGTAAACACAAGCAAGAGGTTTGTCCGATTTTAATAGTGGTGTCTGTGCCAGGCGTGTTACTGTGGAGCCTTTCATTTGTTGGCACATGTCACATTTCAAAAACATATTCTTTCGTTTGTTTCACTAGACTTGGCCACCAATAGCGCTGTTTCTAGAAGGATATAGTCAACCTTAACGTCTGCGTGCGTAGAACCAAAACGTTTGTGTGCTGCAATAATCAAACCTTGTCTACGATCCATATTTGGTATTACTCTTTCTCCACTCCTGGAATCTGAGCATATAGAATGTTGTGTGCATCTGACTTGTAGGATTATTTGAGTGGAAGTTTTTTAGGTACTGCTGAGCTGCCCTTGCTTGAAGCAATGATAGCAACCATAATCTCACTGTCTATTCTTTTTTTAGAGCAAGTGATTGCAGTTACGGAAGCCGTTCGCACAGCCCCCTTTGCGGCTTTATCAGCCGATAAATTCCCTTAAACGTGAATGCCATCATGCTGATGACTCAATGTGTGTATCTCGTGAGACCATGGTAGTTCATTTTCCAACTCCACTACCTGTTCCCATAGCATTTCATGCTTAATTGTGCCACCTTTCGCGTCTTTGAACCCGTTTAGTTCCCAATGATGTAAGTACTCATTTTACGACTGTACACAGTAAAAGGAATCACACACAATTAGTGTGGGAATTCATGATCCATATTTACAAGTGCCAATATTAGTGCTTTTAGTTCTGCCAACTGAGCCGTGCAGTCTCCTAGAGATTGCGTTTTAGTGCAACTTGGATGGAACTTTCCACCCTGCATGCAACCTTTAACAATAGCACAATCCATGCTTTTGAGCAGATCCGTCAGTGTAAATAATATATTCATACTGACCTAGAGATGAGAGTTCATTTGGTAAAGGATATTCTTGTTTGTATTTCAGAAATGCTTGTGTTTTTAGGCTTGGATCGAATCTGTATTTAACGTCCATTGCAGTAAGAGAATTAACCTATTGTATCCATCTCGGATGTAAGCCTTTCACATTAGGAATGCTAGCCTTTGTAAGAGCTTCTAAAGCCGGTACCCGGGTTACGACAATTATAATAATAATAATAATAATCCACATTTGTAAAGCGCACAATCACCCGTAAGGGTCTCTAGGCGCTGGGGGCCGTCGGGAAGATTAAGCGAGCTATTGCCCAGAGTCACATGGTGCTGGGCTAACCTGCCGCCGGAGCCGGGGATCGAACCCTGATCCCCAGATTCCAGCGTCAGTCGCCCTGGCCGCGGCGCCACACCCTTTCCCTGAGGCAGTGCTCTTTCTCTTGCTACAGTGGTCTGAACTGCTGTCAGGATTTTTTCTGTTGAAGTGAAACGCATTTCTGTGTTTGTGTACAGGTGTGATTTGTATGCGATTAGTACTGTTTATTATTCATTGAAGGTTAAGTAGGTGTGCCCGCATTGACCCGCTATTACACGGATCATGAAGTTGCGTACATTTACTCGTGTCTGTAAGTGTTTTGAAGACTATGACTTACTGTACTGAACGTAGGATATTGGAATGTTCCGCTGTCCAATTTCTAACCGAAAAGTCAGGCTTTATTAAGTTGTAGAAAGGTTTACTCTTTTTGCGTAATCCAAAATGTTTGTTCTGCCGAAATTTAGGAATCCCAGTATTGATTGTAAGTTTTTTAATGTTTTTGGAGGTTGGAGCAGCTCACACATTTCTAAAAAGTTAGCTGCCGGCATTTTCCCTTCGCTTGAAAGCTCATATCCTAAAAATAGGACACTGAGGTGGGCTATTTTTGAGTTTTTTAAAGTTAAATTTGTAGCCCTCATAGGCGAATCTCATAATAATGGTGCTAACTCTGGTCAAGAGCTGCAATAAGTCATTGTCCATTATATTAAATGTCATCCACATATGACAATGCTTCCTTATCAAAGTTTTGGAGTAACTCAGTTACTCTTGCTGAGAATACCCCTGGGCTTTTCTTAGAGCCCTAGGGGAGATGACAAAATTGTTGCTGGGACCCCAACACTGAGAATGCAGTCAAATACATGCTTTCAGGCACTATATTTTGGCAGAAAAATCAATTTGAGATATATCTAGTGTTGTTTTGTATTTATTCCGCATGATGTTATTCATCAATGCAGCACTGTGTGTGTTTTGGACAGCGAATGTCTTTGTGCAAGTCTATAAATGTCTGTAATCTAAAACTAGACGATATGAGTTGTCCTGTTTTGATACAGGAAACAAAGGATTGTTCATTGGTGAGGTGCAATTTTCAATTACCCCAGATATTCAAGTGATATTAGATGTCCCTGACCTGTTTTTTAGCTTCTTGCTTTATAGGGTATTGCTTCCGAGCATTTGGTGAAACTTTTAACAGGATCACATGGTGGGGTTACTCCTCATCCCACCCTGCATGATTGTTATGCAATGCTGGACATAGGGCTACTGCCCACTCCTGTGCATATGCATGTTCAAGATGTATGGGAACGAGGTCGGAGAATGCTGAAAAAATTACATTTTTCCTCCAGGACACTCCTTAACGAATGTTGACCGCCAATCTAGTTCTGCTAATAGGATGTCATACCCAGATGACAAATTTTCCCAAAAGAGACCTTTAATTTTTTGGGGCTTGTCCCCTTCCATTTTTGGAGTGTTATTTTTTGTAACTTATGTGGAATGCTCACCCTTGTGTCTGGTGTTTCCACCGTGATGTAATCATTCAAGTGCGCTGTCACCAGAAATTCCTTCAAGTTTTGGCGAGCTATTGTTACTTCTGCCCCACAGTCTAATATCATCAGAGCCCATTCCCTGTTCAGAAGCTATGTCCTCAGAATTCTGGGTATGTCTGATCTTCAGACGTGCAACTTTTTTTTTCTTCAATTGAGGTTTTGATTTTGGCTTGTCTTCTTTTTTGGAAGTACAGCCTTGAGCGTGCTGCTTGTTTCTGAAATTTGTATGCTCTTCTTTGTGTTCTGACCGTCCTCTCTCAGATTTTTTCGACGAGCCCTGAAAGGAATGAGAGGAACGCGTATCAGTATCCTGATACCTGTCAGGTTTCCTAGTATTATCCCCATTCTTTAGATTATACCTCTTTTCGGAGGGAGCTTTACCTCAGGATTGGGATCTCTTTTCTGTGAAGTTTTGTTGTTTTTTATTATCCCACTTCCTGTTAGAAGAGGAAGAAGAAGGTACCTGCTTAGATTTGTCCTTTTCAGGACTGCCCATCAGTTGTGGTTTTAAAGCATTCCCACCCCAAACTGACTCTGCCTAATTCTGCATATGACGTTTCACTTATTCTGGGTAGTTCATGTTGTTGATCCAATGGACCAAACTCCCTTAGGCGTTGGCGGATTGCCACTGATACTGCTTCCCATTTAATATTAGCTAGTATTATGGCTGATACCTGGTTGTAGTTTGGTAATACCTTCATCCCTAAGTTTAGGGCAGGCTCAGCTCCATACTCATTTTGTATTTGTCTTAATACATCAGGTATTACCGCTAATGAAGGAATACCAAGTGTTCTGGTATATATGGCAGCGAAAACTGTACCCCAAGTGGTACAATCTCCATGAGCAAGCAGATTGTTAACATTCTGTGTTTTTCAAACGTGGTAGTATTTGAGAATACTGCCTCGAGCTGAGTTATTTTCTGAGCTACCCAGAATGGCATTTGTTCATGTTTTGTGGGCATTTTGCTCATTTGTACGTGTAATGTTTGTGGAGTTATTTTAGTTGCTGTACCCTGTGATTGAGTTTCATTTGTTGCAACTGTTGTTGGTTGGACTGTGAAAGTCCTCATGACGAATTGTGTCAAGTTGCTGTATGTTCTAAATAAATATTTGTGTTGTATGAGTAAGTCTGGTTGTGGCATTGTATCAATGTCAGGATGTGGTGTGTAGGCCGCTAATATTGGCCATGTTGCCCCGTCTTCTCCGAGCGGGCCTAATCTTACTCTGTGTCTTAAGGTGGGTAGGGAGCGTTTAAACCAGAATTTTCTTTCCTGGTAAGTGAGTGGAACTTCTATGTCCTCACAGGGACCATATTCCGCTGGTGCATCTCCCTCTGTGTAAGAGTGAAATGTATGTTTTCTAGCATCTGCTTCTGGGAATGTAACCCACAAATATAATACCTCTGCTTTGTTTGATTTGTGTGCCTCAATCACAAATGCTACTTAGCCACCCCTAGCTGATAGACTATTTTCTAGTAGTTTCAGGATGACCGTATGTCTGAATTTAGGTGAAATAAGAATTCCATCTACCTCTTCTTCTCCTGGGAGGTGCAGATCCAATACGGGTTTATTATCTTGGAGTGTTGTGTCCTCAGTCAATTTGTAACGAAGAAGTTTGTTCAAGAGAATTAAGATACAATATTATGCACAATTTAGGAACATATGTCCTTCAAGCTTGATTAACCAGCAGCCAATAAATAGGATATTTCGCCTACTCAGCTGTGGTGGAGTTTGTACCCAACCAACTCCAGATGTCACTGGTGTTTGTGAGTAGAGGTCTCTGAGAATAGCACGACTGAACTACTCAGATTCTACTGTTAAATAAGTACCACACCAACGTTGGTGGCGCCATGTCGTTTAGTTCCTATAGCACCCATGCAGGACCTGCAATTTGTAACCCAGACCTATCCTGTACTGTATTCTAGTTGTTTTAAGTTTTATTCAATATGCATTTAAGCATTTTATGAAACTGATAATCAGATTTTTTGACAGCAATCATCTATTGTCAACATCAACTCCGTATGAGGTAAACTGCATAGTCTGTTGTCTATTTTTATGACTGTTTGATTCAGCACTTGTCACCTTAAAAATGCAAGACAGCGTTTTTCATGTGATCAAGGTACGTAAGGGCCGAAACTCGTAATGGCTGACTGAAAATAAAAAGATTTGTACATACTCTGGGGTCGGTGCCCATTCGTCTGCTCCCTGGTAATGGTGGGCAATTTGCGGAGTACTTGCATATATGTGTCTATATATAAAAAAAAATCTTTTCCCAAAATCTTTGGCCCTGTTTGATGAATCTTCGGGAAATTTTCTAAACTAATGGGATGCTCAGGTCAGCTCCTGTCTTCAAAGTTTTGGGGTGATTTCTTAAGTGGGAGCCGAGAAAAAAGGGGGGGTTCCAAAATTATTTTTCTCCATGTTAATTTCCATTGGAAACTGTTGACGCAGCCACTGCTCGAACTGCTAAACGGAATTACAGCAAATTTGGCAGAAAGTTGGCACTTGGTCCTAATGAAGTCTTTTTGTTAAATGGTGTAAATACGTTCAGTAGTTTTTGAGACTTTAATATCTACAGATATCCATATTTTACCATGAAGGATCCGCAAACCCTCAGGATCTCGTACCTGAGGTCTGATTGGCTGCCAACAGTTCCATCAATACAATGGGAGTTTCAAGGGGAATAACAGGACAACCAGCCCCCCGCTCAATGGATTCACTATCAATAATTGGCTGTCCCTGAACTGATACACTATGAATATTTTTTAAGTTACAGCCCAAACGGGTCAATAATTTTGAGAAATCATTTTACATGGACCAATTAAATGAATTGGTCATTAGGCTGTAGTGTATCCAATTTCTAAAAATAAGACGAAATAGACTACCATACACAGACCTTTCGTCCACAGAAAAAAGTGTGAGAAGGAAAGAAGGCACCTCACGGTAGCAATACCAAGGGGGAAACCTGACTGGTACTCACCAGGAACCCACTTATCATCATTGGTTACCTTCTTTCCAGTAAAGAAATGTGCATGTGTATTAAGACAAAACCTCATCCCAATGAAAACAAAAAGAAAAAGAAGGAGCTCACATGCAGGAATGCCCCCGGTACCTATGTGGCTCCCAATCCAAGATGGACGTGGTCTAGGATGCAGTTGCATCACTGCCTAGAGCAGCTCAGCATGAGGCCACCATTGCCCACACAACCGAAAGCCCTGGAGCAACTATAGCCCATGCAGCAAGGAACTCAAGAGCTCCATTAGTCATAGAGGCACAGTGAAAGAGAACATGCTTAAACTCTAGCCCCTATTAGAAGCTCTGGATTTAGAGTGGTATTTTAGAAAAGATTGCTTAGTCAAGCAAGGAGCATTGGACTTGATCAGCTGGTTCCCATTAAACATCACATGGACTCTATCCTTTTCAGTCACCCAGATATTGCAGTTTACCTGTTCGATACCCAGAGTCACAAATTTGCTGTACTTCATATTCAGGTTGTCCTCCAACAAGTAGAGGAGGAGGCCTTTATTGTACATGACGATACTTGGTTGTGAGGTAAGGTTTTAAATGATACACCAAGTGTCAGGAAGTTTCAAATGAACTGTAACTGGATTAATTAGTTTAGTCATTACAAAGGGACTAGTTAGATCTGGCATCCTTGGTGTGGTTTTCCCCTTAACATTTTGCATTCAGACCTCCTGTTTTTTTCTGGCCTTGGGACTCTGCCCACTTTCCCACTAATAACCAGTGCTAAAGTACTTGTACTCTCTCTTGAAAACATGTTACATTGAGTTGCACCCGAATGGCATATGTAATTTACTTTTAAGTGTCCAGGGCCTGTAAATTCTATACTACTAGTGGGCCTGCAGCACGGATTGTGCCACTCACTTACGTAGCAATGTAACATGTCTCAGGCTTGCCGTTGCAGCCTGCGTGTGTGCAGTTTTACACTGTCATTTTGACCTGACAAAAAGAAACCTTTTGCTAGGCCTAAACCTTCATTTCTAATACATATAGGTTACACCTAGGGTAGGGCCTGGACAGCCCAAAGGACAGGATGCAATACATTTTTTCAGTAAGACATGTACGTTTGAGTTCCACATGTCCTGGTGGTGAAAAACTCTTAAATTCATTTTTCACTACTCCAAGCCCTACCTCTCCAATAGGATAATATTGGAGTTACCTTCTAACATTTTATAAGTACAATTTCCAAACAGGAAAATGCTAAATTCATGTTTGGTGCCTCTGGAATCAAAATTTAAAATCCTAACTTAGTGTGAAGTCGGATTTTAAATTACAATTCTGAAAATGCCACTTTCAGCAAAAAACTACTGACGAAATATAAAGTTGCCAAAATGTTCTTACCCACTTGAAACAAAGGGACCAACGTTCTTAACTTATTAGACCTTATGATTTAATTCACTTTTCTTTTTTTTTCCTTTCCAAAGCTTCTTGTTGCATTATTACATGTCTCTGGGAAGGGCAAAACTTTGTTTTAAAACAAGAAATTCAAAAGTGCACATCAAAACACATTCGATATTACAACAATACAATATAATCATATAATGACAAAACAACATATTCTTCTCTGTGAAAAAACAAAATGTGGATAAACTTTCTTTTCCCAGTCCTTCATTCAAAACATGTTAACACTTTACATAAATACATGAATCAACAATACATCACAACTTATATACACAAAATGCAAGACAGTAAAAAATCATATAATACATACTCATCTCTATTATACACCTTTCTCATTTCATATGTTCAATCATAGGCCCCCATATCTGAATGCCCAATTTTTATTTTTTTCATTGATTTCATGGAGTATAGGCTAGATTCCAAATTAAAAATATTATAAAACTTATACAGCCACATTTTAAACGAAGGAGCTTCCTGCTGCAGCCAAAGTGTTGCTACGCAAAGCCTAGCTACAGCCACTGCTATAAATATCAAATACCTAAACGGATAACCCACTTCACCCTGATTAAGGGCATCTCCAATCCCCATTAACAATATGTCCGTTGTAATTTGTACATTAACACCAGTAATTTCTGAAAGAAACTCATCAATATGCCCCCTCCATTGAGATAAATATATACACCCATAAAAAATATGCAGGATGTCTGCTCTGTCCAATGCACACCTAAAACATTTCCCAATATGTTTACCCCCCCACTTCATCATTTTCAATGGTGTATGATACAAATTAAAGAGTGTCTTAAAGTGTTGACTTTCAGGTTAGCTGACACCAAAATGTTCTCCGCAATTTCTATTGATTCTTGCATATACACCACCCTCTTGCTGTAGCCGACCGCCTCAATTCTTATTCTGCAGCTCCATATTATCTTGTTGTGTGTCCCTCGGGATATAATACCTTTATTTTAATGCCTCACTCAATTGCCTCAACTAGGGAGCAGGATTTTAACCCCCTCTGGTTCAGTTGTTTCCCCAAATAATCTCGCAATTGTAAATATTTAAAAAAATCATTTCTTTGCAGCCCAAATCGATCCCCTAATGTTTGAAATGAAACAAATACTTCCTCCTCAAAGAAATCGCTTAATTGCCTTATCCCATTTCTGCTCAATTTCACATTTCTCTAATCCCAAAATATAGCCGCCAGCAGTGATGAAGCACTTGTAGGAGTATAAAACATATCCTAATAGCGCCAAACCTCTTTCTAGCCATCTTCCAGACTTTATATGTCACCACCACCACTTTAAATTGTGTTCTTTTGTGATAGCTTGGCTCCAAAAATTTGAATAAACAATTTCTTGCCTCTGATCCCAACAATAGCTGGTATATTGATGGTGATTCCGCCAGCATTTCCACTTCCGTTTCTGTTAACAATAGCCTCATATTTTGTAAAAGGCAAACATAATGATAAAAAGTAAAATTGGGTGCCACCCAGCCTCCACAAATCTATGGTAAAATCATATACATTAAAGCCCTTCTGGCTTTCCTTTGTCCCCACAAAAACCTCTCGGCGATCACTTGCAACTTTTGTAATTGTATTCAGGTTTATTCTTGTGGTACTGCCCAAAAAATAATACACAACTTTGGGGAGAATGCACATCTTAAGGACATTGCACCTTCCCACAAGCGAAAGATGCAAGCACTCGAACCGCTCCAACTGCTGAAGCTTGCCTGCTTCTATATTTCCCCAATTGACCTCAATTAACTCCGGCAAGTACATCCTAATCTTAATACCCAAATATGTAGCCTCTGGAGTTACCCGAAAAACCCCAGGACACACCACCTTCATACAAACAATCTGAGTGTTTGTAGGATTTAATTGATATCCTGACACCTCCCCAAATAATTGTGCAAGATTCTCTAGCTCTTCAACTGCCTTTGCTGGATCAGACGCCACCGCCATATCGTCTGCGTAGGTTAAAACTCGAGATTGGAAGTGCCCACAGATCATAGAGCTGAACCTATTACTGTTTTACAGCATGATTAAAAACGGATTGATATACAATGCAAATATAAGCTGGGAACACGGGCACCCCGGCCTTGTTCCCCTAATTATAGACACCAGCTGCGATTCTTGACCCATAACGCATATCCTCGCTTTGGGTGATGCATACATAATTTGTACAGCCCGGATAAAACTCGGGTCAAACCCCATCTTTGATAAAAACAGCCCATAAAAAAGGACAGGAGACACTGTCAAACACCTTCTCAGCGTCAAGAAATATCAGTCCTAACCTAGCTTCATGTATGTTAGCATAGTCTATTAAGGCAACTTCTCTATTTATATGATTGACCGTGCTCCTGCCTGGTATAAACCCATGCTGATGAGTCGAGACCAAGGGCATGATTATCCTCGCCAACCTAGCTGCTAAGATTTTACCATTTAACAGAGAAATTGGCCTATAAGACCCCGGACGCTTTGTCTTTTTTCCTGAATACCACTATATTAGCCTCTTCCCATGATAAAGGGGATTTCCCAGCCTGTGCCTCTTGCATGACAGCCAGCATATCCTCCTTAATTACCTGAAACAGCATTTGATATACTTCAAGTGGTATTTTATCTGGCCATGCTGCTTTTCCCCAGGCCAGCGAGCCCACTGCCTCCTCTAACTTTTCCATGGTTATCACAGCATCAAGGACTTCCAGCTCTTCTTGTCCTAATCCTACCAGTTGTACTGTTTGTGGAAAATCTAAAATAGCTTGAACACTCCCAACCTCTTGAGTGTATAACTCTTTATATCCATGAAACACACCCAGTATACCCTCCATAGTTTCTACCATATTTCCATCAGCGTCCAATAATGCATCTATTTTCTGTAAAGATTGTTTAACTCGCAGCCGCTCTGCCAAACAGTGCCCTCTAGCTTCCCTGAATTCATACCTTTCCTCCTTATATGTCTTATATTTACTAGCTATGTCCATACTCCACACCTTTTTAATTTTAACCTTACAGCAAGCTATCTTAGTTTGTATTCTCTTAACTTCAGTCCCCCTCCATATTTCCTGCATAAGTTCCTGGTCTACCCTTCTCAGATCATCCAAAAGCCCTTGCATCATATCCTGGTATTGCTTCTGCTTGCCCCATCTATAACTAATTATTTTGCCCCGCAATCCAGCCTTCATGGCATCCCAAACCATAGACTTAGAGGTGGATCCTCTGTTTACTTCTAAAAATTGTGCAGCCCATACTTTCATATGCGCTATAAAACTACTATCCATCAATGACTTCCTATTAAAAGTATATGCCCTCCCCACCCTCTTTTGGCCAATCATATTAACATCAAATAGTAATGGTCCATGTTCTGCCTTGATCCAGGGCCATATCTGCATCTTTGCACACGCTAAAAATTGTCTTGACATAAATACATAATCGAGTTTAACCAATTTATGATGTGGATACAAATAGAAAGAATAGCCCGGTTCCGCACCATTTAACATAGGCCACAAATCCACCAATCCATGATCCAAAATTAATTGCCGTAATACTGGAAAGACCTTGGGTTTTCGCCCCTCATACTTTTTATTATCAGGGTCGCACTCTTGCCCTTCCACATGAATATTAAAGTTACCACATAAAACAGAGTATCCCACATGGCTAACTCAACATTCAATTTAGCTAATATTTCAACTTCATCAACATTCGAGCCATAAACAGTACATATATAACCACTTTGGTCCCCTCTATAACAAACTCCGCATTGGCCCACCACACATATCTGTATGCCAATGTCCTCCCTATTACTCCTAATCCTCGAGGAACCCTTATAGCCACACCCCTATTCAAAATAGTCTGTTGAGATGCCACAAATAAGTTAAAACCAAGGGGCAGATTTACAAGCCCCTTGCGATACATTTACAGCGCCATTGCATCACTTCTGTGATGCAGCGGCGGCGTAAATCATGCACCATCTTGTGCCGTAATTATAACGTGACGCATCTAGGGAGATGCGTCACATTGTAAACCCCTGCGCCACATAAAACCTGCATCAAGTTTCATGTGGGGGTCCAGCGCAGGGTGGGCGTTCCCTCGCAGGTACACCTCGTAAAAGTGGCGCAGTGAAATCTACAAGATTTCACTGAGTCACTTTTACGGCCATGCTGCCTCGAAACCCTGCCCTGCTTGAAGCAGGCGTAAGGATTGATGCAACATGTTAGGCATAGGGTACCCTCAGAGCCTTGCTGGAGCCGCGTTGTGCTTGCGACGCGACTCCAGCAATGCGCCGCATTTCTGCCGGGAGATGCAACATGCATCTGCCCATCTGTACGCCACAGAGCACCACATTGTAAATGCGGCGCATCAGTGGTGGCAAACAGGTGGTTTTGGGCATCGCAAGTGTTCTGGCACATCCCTGCTGATTTGCAGAGATGCAAAAGGTGGTGGTGCTGGACGGAGCATCTGAACCAATCAAACACTCACACCCAGTCAAAAGATCTGGGTTTGATCCATCACCGTTCTTTAGCCCACTCTGCCACCCCAGTTTAGACATGGCTATATGCAAATCAGTCTGACCCTGTGCCTCATGGGAACAGTCCAGCCCGAACTGCCAAGCCATGTCTTCCCTGGACCGGAAACAAGCTTCCGACGAACGGTTTCTGGCATTCCAGCCGTCTTCAGCCCGACTTGCTTGAATCAAGTGGCAAAGTGAGCAAGGGACTCACGTCTGAGCATACCCTGCCACACTTATGGCGGCCAAAGCGGTACAAAAGGGGGTGGTGCTGGACGGAGCATCTGAACCAATCAAACACTCACACCCAGTCAAAAGATCTGGGTTTGGTCCATCACCTTTCTTTAGCCCACTCTGCCACCCCAGTTCAGACATGGCTATATGCAAATCAGTCTGACCCTGTGCCTCATGGGAACAGTCCAGCCCGAACTGCCAAGCCATGTCTTCCCTGGACCGGAAACAAGCTTCCGAGGACCGGTTTCTGGCATTCCAGCCATGCTGACTTCCACTAATTTTCCTCCTCAACAGCTTGCCCCTTGGTCATTGTTCCGTAAGTTAAGCCGCTTTTCTTCAAGGGAGGAGGATCACACAAGGGAGCTCTTAACTCACACGTCCACAACAGTGGGCGCCATCTTGCCTCTCAGAGTGTTCCATTCTTGATGCTATGCATACTATATCTTGCCAGTGTAATGTGCCCTGGGACTGCTAGCTCTAAATGTTATCAATGAGAGAGCTGATGTGTTATAAATCTCTCTTACACAATTTTAAATTGATTGTGAGTGTCCTATCCCCAGAAGAATTGGTCAACACGTTTCAAACCCCAACAGTTTAGGGGTTCTCCTCCGGACCAGGACTTGGTCATTTCTGTGAAAGATTATGTAAAGATGTATTAGAGATTTATCTTAATTAACTCCACTTTGTTTTGCCATTCGGTGCCTGCAAGTTGTCTCTGGGTCACATGACTACGTGTGGGGGATGTATGACGGTACAACGCGGGCTATTACCACGCGTACCGTTACAACGCGTGTTTTAAAATGCAAGTCATTACCACGACTTGCGCTGTAGGGTGCGGACTTACGAATAGTTTAATTTACTATTCCAACACCAGTCCCTGTGGATAGTAGGGAAGGTGTTGGAATAGTAAATTAACTATTCCTTGTCCTTGAGCGCCCTCCAGCGCAAGTCGTGGTTACGACTTGCGTTGTAAGAGACGCGTCGTAATGGTAGCGCGGGGTAACATCCACGTCGTAAAGGATGTTCCCCCGTGTGGGTGACAGCTGGGCTTTGTGTATTCCTCCTAGAAAGCCACACCCAATGGGGAGCATAGGTGTATCTGGAATGGCCATCACTGGCAGGGTGGGAGGGAGGAGCGGTACACTGCTCTACTTACACTTCAATGGGCTCCATCCTATCTTCAAACATAGGGATGCATACTCCCATGTTCTTAGTCTGGAACCAGGGCCAAGAAGCCAGGGCTCCTTTACACTTCAAAGGCATGCCTCTAGATGCTTCACCCCACTTCAAAGACATATAGAGGAATAAATAATGGACCTCAGACACCAACACTTCAGTACTCTTCTGGACCTGTGGATACTCTGCCAGGAAGCAGGGCTGCTGTGATGCTGCAAGGACTGCTACTCTGATGGAATGCTTCCGAAGGACTGATGCCTCACAGTGCTGACCTACTGCCTGTGGCCCTCTTGCCTGGGTGGAAAGGACTGGACTTGCATCTCTTCAACCCATTATCGCTGCATCATGGATTGGACCCATCGCTATGACCAGCATCTCATTGCAGCTTTCCTTATCCGATGCATTGCTTCAGCGCCGTCATACATCTCCAATGTGGATACTCACAATGCTCAGCAGGTGTTTAGGTACTGTCTGAACTTGTGACTTTGTCTCAGTCTGGCACAACTAGATATCCACTGTTGGCACTTTTTGGTGTTAATTTCATTCAAATATTTACCATTAAATACCTCTGGCACTACTGATTATATTTTTGCTGTTTGGTCTTTTTTATTGATTAAAGTTCTATTGTTCTACTGTAGTGTGGGAACATGTGTGTGTGCTGGTTTCACTTTATTACTCTATCACTGTATTACTGTTTGAAATGTAGCACAAATACATTACACATTGCCTCTAAGTTAAGCCTGACTGATGTGCACCAAGGTACCCAAGGGTTGAGCACTACTTAATTTAGGGTTGGCTTGTGCCACACCCTTGCAAGGATTGTGGTTGCTGTTTGACCAGGGCTCACACCTTAGTCAACCAACAACCTAGTTTCTTACTTTGGTGGTCAGCAGTGTGGATTAGGACTTTTGTTTGTGCAGTGCAATAAAGTGATTATGTGTACACTACCCATATCCGAGACCAATTCGAATTTTGATGTCTCCTTGATTTCTAAATTTTATCCCTGACTGTTGTGCTTGAAACCATACTTGCAAGAATGGAATTTAAGCTAACCTGCATGGATGCCTACACTTTGGTCCAGCTCAATGAGTTCTGCAAGGAGATGGACTTACAGCTAAGAGCAACAGCAGGAATGTGGAGCTCCAGAAGACGCTGGACATCTGGGTAGAAGCCCAGCAGTCACTGGTTGAAGCCATAGGAAAGAATAATGACATGAAATGGAGTGGAGAAGACCTTCCTGTGGTACCACCTGTAGCTGAGAGGGACGTCTTAACTTCTGAAGTGGAGCTCCCTGTCAGGTCTGGAAGAAGTGTCTCTTCCTGAAGCTTGTCCCTAGAAAAGTTAGTGGAATGGAGGGAGGAGTGAGAGCTTAGGCTCTGATGTCCAATTTAACGATGGAACAAAAGAAACTGGCCTTGGAGGCAAAGAAAGCTGAGGCAGAGAGAATCTTAGAGGAGAACATGTTGTTTTTGGCTCTTGAACCTGGTGTGAAGCTGCTGGACTTTAATGCCAGACAAGCAGAGTCCAACAGTAATGGTGGAAGCATACCTGCAGTGCCCTCAGGAGACAAGAGGCGTACATTCCTAAAGGTCTAGTGCCTGACTTTGTTTTTGGGGATGACATTGACAAGTGGTCTGAGGCATATGAGATTGCTTTACAGATGCACAGGATCCCTGAGGAGGATTGGGGGGGCTAGTCTGTTGACGAATATCCCTAGTGAAGGGAGGAACACCCATCTGGCCCTAGAGAAGAGAGAAGGTTGAGGTATCAACTTATGAAGTATGCCCTTGTTAAGAAGTATGGCTTTCACCCAGAGAAGAATAGTCAGAGATTTAGGAACAGTCAGAAACTGGCCCAACAGAACTGGGTAGGTTGTGTGAATTACTTTTGAAAAGCACTTGATGGCTGAGTGATGGGCAGTGAATGAAAGGGCTATCAGGGCCTGTACAGTTTGATTACAAAGGAGCCCATGTTCAGTCTTTGTTTTGCAGATCTGCACCAACACCTGATTGACCTGGTGGCCGTGCATGGATATCCTCGCAGGTGACAAGAGGCAGTCTAAAAACCTGCTGAATGATTGATAGTAATCTCACTGATCCCTGGGAGTTTGCTAAGGAGGCAGACCACAATGTCATCCCCAGGGTCCACAAGAAGGTGTCTAGGGGAATCACCACAAAGGTGGGCAGGGTTCCCACCAGAAGAAGAAAGAAGAGAACAAACAAAAATAAAGCTAAGGAGTTCTCTAAAGACCCCCATAATTGTTCCAGAGGTCAGGACTCCAATCCCCTATGATAATAAGTCCTCAAGGAAGGCACTCCCCAAGTGCTATGAGTGCCAACAGGAACGGCACTTCAAGGGGGGTGTCAAGTGTCCCAAGCTGGTGCTGGCTAGTGGAGCGCTAGGGGAGAATATGGTCCCAATTAGTTTGGGGGAAATGTGTCGAGGTTACCCAAGTGTCCCTGAGTGACAGATGGTGCAGAGAACTCAAATGCCTAGTAGTACAAGGAAATATAGACAGTGGGCCACCATGAATGTACAAAGGGTGGAGGCTTTGAGAGAAACTCAATTGCTCGTGACAACCCTCAGATTTCATCTAGTCACCTCAGAGCAGGTAGTCCCTAATGTATTCCACCATATTGTTGCAGACAACAACCATGTGAGTCAGTACCCAGTGGCTTTGGTTCCCTTTGATTGTGGGGGGTCTTTGGTTCCTTGAGGGTAGTTGTGAATCCATCCATGCTGGTGGAATGTCTGCTTGCCAGTGACCTTGAGCATACCATCTGGAAGGAGGTAGATCTCAGGTTGCATTTAGAGATGTTAGGCTTGCCTGAGTGGGTGTGCCTGACCACACGGTCCATGGCTGCCCAAGAGAGGTAGTCAGGAGGAACTGGAGCCTGGAAGAATCCCTGCGAACAAGAGGAGGGGTAAGGGGCCCCTGATTGCTCTTTGTGAAAATACCAGAGGGTGGAGCAGAGATTAATTTAGGGTTAGCTTGTGCCTGCTGCTTGACCAGGGCTCACACCCCAGTCAACCAACGACCCAATTTCTTACAGGACTGTAGTACCTTAGAGAAATCTTTGACCTTTAAGTCATTGAATGGAACGAAGTAGATTAAGGGAGGGTAACCATACTTTGTTGCCTATTTTGTACATAGAAGCTGGTTGTCTATGTTTATTTGCCTAAAATTTGTCTTTTGCTTTTTGTAGATTAAAATCAGTTTTTGTCTATTTTTCTTTAAGACCTACAAGGAGTCTTGGACTGCCGAACTGAATCAGTGGTTTTGAAGAAGTCTAAACATTTACGAGGGTGAAATCTATTTAAGGCGAAAAAATGTGAAACCCGGCAGAGGTATGAGTGGCATTATTGTAAGCAAAATCTGCTGGTGGTAGAATAGATTTCCAATTATCCTGAGTGGTGGAAAAGTAGCATCTTAAAAATTATCCAAGGGCCATACGTACGAAATGTATCAATAGCGAATCCTAAGCAATCACTATTTAGGAAAGCCTAAACAATTTGTTTGTGTGGGCCTAAAGACCCATATGTATGAATGGGCTTGTATTTCTAAATTTGTGATTTCCTAATAGGAAATCACCTTTATGGCAATGCAAAACCAAGGTTGCCCATGGACCTTAGGTCTCCCTTGATGCACTCCAAGTTGAGTCGTGCACATGTCAAGGATTCCCATGTACAGTCCATACACTGCCTCATTTGTTATTATTCACAGAGAACCCCCATCAGTCATATAGCAGTGTATGTCCCATCAGCACTGGTTCTGTAAATACTCTGACCATTGATTACCAATGCTGGTTTGTTTGTTCAGGCCCAATGCTTGTGTGCTAAAATAAGGATGTCTAGTGCTCAACCCTTCTTCATTCATTTTGTGCCCAAAGCTTTTTTTTGTTTATTTTTGCAAATGTATTGACATTCTCTATGATTGCTGGAAGGCCGAGTATTTACTTCCTACGCATCAGCATTTTTGAATCCATTCCCATGGCAAAGGCACATAGTAGAACTGTGCTTCTGATCACGTGTGGCTGTCTCTGGTGTTGTGCACGTTACCCTGCAGGTTCCTGGGTCATGGGTACAGCAGTGCACCCAGCAACGGTCTCTGGATTGGGCACCCACAAAAAGCCGCCTCTCCTCCCTTCACCACTAGGCTTTTTCTTCCGGATTTCATGGTCGGATGTCATCGGCACTGCTTCTTACAATCCGGCTCCAACGCTCCTTCAGCAACAAGACTCTGGACTCTGTAAATGCAGACTACAGCTAAGTGCCGTAAAAAACTTGTACTTGCTTTAATTTTTATATGGTATACTCGCGTATCGAATCTTTTGCCGATAACAGGGAGAAGACATTGGCTTATTTCTTATACTAGGCAAAGATTCCTGATCCTTATTTTATTCATGTATGAGCTAGCACCGTGGTGATTTAGGTGAGCAACCTGATGCATAACGCAAACATTGATACAATTGCAAGGTTGATGTGATTGGTTCTGGTTTAATATGTCATTTGTCCTTTTATGACTTAATAGTGAATCCTATGAGAATAGTGAACCCTATGAGAACTATGCTACTTAGGACATTAATAGGAACCATAGAAGCAGTTATTATTCATCTTCATTAATCGCGTGAGTCTCCATATCACAAGGTGCTTTCGTTTCCTTATTCACAATTGTTTCCATATTATTAAGGTACTACTATTCAAAAGAATTTGGATATAATTTTCTTATGAAATTGAAGGGGACCACGTAGACAAGAGCTGCCCTGCTGTCCGAAGATTAGGAACCCCGGCTGGATCTGGTGGCAGACGCTTCTGTGTTTTTTTCTCTTCTCTCGTCCCATTCCCCTTCCCCTTTGTAACACTTGACAAGACTTCTGTACAGCAGTTCGGAAAGGTGTTCCAGTGGGTAGAGGGACTTCTCATTGCCTCTTCAGATGACCTGATCTTCAGGTGAATAGCAACAACATATGTAAATCACACAAATGCCCTAGGGGCAATTGTGCACTTTATGGCACTTTAAACAAAGCATTTTGTGGTGCTTTTTTCAATTTGCATGTGGTTACCATTGACTTGGAGTTGATGGTTATAGAAGTTCCTAAATGCATATTTCACATTTAGAAAATGCTTTGCACATTTGCCTAGGAAATCACAAATAGGAAATCCCAATTTAATATTTCCCATTTAGGGACTTCCACTATGAGATTTCTACTGGGTAGATATCACATTTTGCGATTCCCTATGTACCTTTGTACAAATGGAAAGTCAATTTAGCATTTCTTTAACGGAGCAAAATTACGATTCGGTCCAATAAGAAATTCTGAATCCTTTTGTGTATGCGGTCCAAAGTGTTTTATTCGTTGTTTCAATTTTTCCTTTTGGCCAGTGGCTTAAATCCAGAGGTCAGAGCTATATGAATGCCTTGGTTTTGGCATTAAGATTTTAAAAAACGAGAGATATAATGTGGGCCTCGGTCAGATATAATTTTAGAAGGCATATTAAGTTGAACCATATCTTGATGGAAGACTTTGGCCATTTCTAAAGCTGTTGGTAATTTTGGGAGGGCAGAAAAATTAGCCATTTTAGTAAACCTATCTGTGGTAATTATGATGGTATACAACCTTCTGAGGTAGGTAAATCAACAGTGAAATCAGTAGAAATCATTTCCAGAGGTTTGAAGGGAATTTATAGTGTTAATAAAGATCCTGATGACTTTTTTGTTTCTGATTTAACATGGACCTGCATATGTTTTTACAAAAATGTTGACATATTGTTGATGGGATGGCCACCAGAATTTTCTTTTGATAAGATCTTCAGTTACATGTCACACTCGATGGCCAAAATCAATGTGTCCTGACATAATTGCATTATTGACCTTTGTGATTTTTTTGTCAGAATAAAGAGTTGTTTGCCTACAAAAAATGGTCCATTGGTTTGTATGATCAGATGATGAGATATAGCTATTTCTATTTTTGTAGTTTGAGATGTCTGCTTTCCAAAAAGATTGTTTCACGAAATGTAGACATCACAGAAATAACGAAAGCTTGAGTGTTGATAATCTTTTCTGAATTTTTAAGAATAACAGATTCAGAATAATGTCGAGATAAGACGACTGCTATTATATTCTCAGATCCAGGAATATATGTGACCAAGAAATCATATTGTTGGGACATAAATGCCCAACAAGACTGACGTTGATTCTGACACTCAGCTTTTTTAAACACTTGAAGGTTTCTATGATCAGTGCAGTCTATCACTCTGTGTTGAGCCCCAAGCAAGAAATGTCTCCATTCCAAAAAAGCTCCCTTGATAGAAAGGAGTTCCTTTTCCAGTACCAAATAGTTTCTTTCCTCTGGAGATAATTGCTTAGGACAAAATGCCACAGGGTATTCTGCTGCTATATGATTAGGTTGAATCGGAACAGCTCCCAAGTCCTGTTCTGAAGTGTTGTTTTCCACTATAAAGAGTTGAGTGATATCCGGTTGTTGTGATTTTAGCTTTTGAAAAGTCGTTGTGGCTTCTGCTGACCAGTGAAAAGTGTGATTTTTCTTTCAGAAATCAGTAATTGGTACGACTAGCTGAGAAAATCTTTTATGAACTTTCCATAATAATTTGCTAGCCTCACAAAACTTTGTGTGTCTTTTAATGATGTTGGGTTGCACAATTGATGATTGCTTGCACCTTTATAGTATCCATCACTAAGCCATTAGATGGTAAAATGTAAACTAAACTGTCCTCTGAGGTCTCTTGGAAAAAACGTTTTTCAGGCTAGGTTATCAATGTATTTCCTCGCAGTCTTTGAAGCACTTGCTTCACATGGCCAGTATCCTTGATTAAGTCTTTGGAGAAGACTAAAATATCACCGAAATAAACATGGTCTCAAGAATAAGATCGGAGAATAGTGCATTCATAACGCTTTATAATAAAGCTGGTCCAAATGATCTCTCTGGCCTGTCCTTTGAACCTTACTGTATAGGACTGAAGGTTCATGGAACCCTTCAGAAGCTCTAGGATTTCTTCTTAGGATGCAAATGTATAATGCTGATGGTCAAACACTTGTTAAAATGCTGTCAATAAGGCAGGAGAGCTATCCATAAGAGGGCTGGATTCAGACACCAGTGGTATTGCCCATGTTAGAGCATTTCCAATTGTATTGCTAACAATGAAAACAATTTTAGCTCAGTTTGAAGAATAAATGTATGAATTAAATGTGAAATGGAAGTGACACATGTCCAGGAAGGTTTTCCACTTTTTGGAATTCACATTAAGTTTCATTTCCACCAGCCCAGCCAGAGGTGGATCCAGTGACCCTTGCTGTAACACTGCTAGTGACTGTCAAGAGAGATGCATTTTCAGTGGTCAGGTTCTGAACTTGCTCTCTGAGATTAACTGTTGCTACAAGGTCTTCTACCTGAGATGGTTCCTGTTTGTGATGCAAGTTTATAGTACAGTGATGTCACAACCTGTCAAGGGCCAGTCATCTAGGTGACACTGGAGAGAACTTTTTAGCGTGACGATTATGCCACTTATCACCAGAAAAAACCTTTATAAACCCTGCATGCAGCATATCATAAGTGCTCTCGTGCAAAAAATCCCCCCCCCGGGGCTGGTGTGGAGCCAAAAAACAAGATGGCAACAGTGTATGATGTTTACACATCACAACCGCTGCCAAGAACAACCCAGCATGTGGCCACATCGGCCCATCCGGCCAATCTGCCCAGAGTAACAAGGCCTTCTGGAGCTGCTAGGGTTGTGATGGAATAGGTAAGGAGAACATCCTTACAGTAATTTATATGGAGCTTCAGAGATGGCATTCAGTTGTATAGTGGGGGTACAGACATAACAACATTAATGAGGTCCAAGGAGATTAGGGGAAATAAACTAAAACTGGTAAACTAAAAGTGTCAGTGGGCAATTGTGTCCTTTGAACATAAGAGAAAGAAGCAGGCAAGAGATCATGAACCTACTGCACAAAATGGAGAAAAAGAGGGCAAGGTGCACAACCATATTTTGCGGTCGCAAAGGGAGTTTCGGCCCCCATTTGTCACCCCGAGTGGAATGGGTATGCCCAGACATGCGTCCGGTTCTCTCCATGCCACTGGAGTCAAGCTATCCTGGCTGTTGAATGGTAGAACCCCGGAAACCAGGCCTAGGATGCTTGTTTCCAGTCCAGGGAGGACCTGGCGTGGCAGTTTGGGCTGGACTGTTCCCATTGAGCACAGGGTCTAGACTGATTTGCATATGGCTGGGTCCAAACTGGAAAGGAATGGTGAGCAAAACAATGATGGATTTAGGCCCAGATCTCTGCGCTGGGGTGAATGTATGACAGTGTTCTGCATTCTGTCCATCAATTGTTCTTTTTGCATTTATATCCCAGAGCATCTCTGGTTCATCTTCATCACTGCCCTTGGATGGTCAGGTGCAGCCATGTGAAAAAGGAAAGCAGCACATAAATCAACACAATAAAAGAAATATAGAATCTGGAAAAAATTGAAAAAAGAACAGTGGCAAGGTTGGTGTCACCGGAAAGGAAGGAAAACCAGGATCTTTCATACCTCTAAAGTCGTGCACAAATCAGTAGGTGTCCATGTCTGGAGAATAGGGATTCATTTATAAACATGTGTATAGTAGTAAGCACTGACAATCCAGTTAAAACCGCCAACAAAATGTTAAAAGAAGAACTGAAGATATGATTTTAAAAAACATTTAAGGCAAACAATGCCAAGAAAAATCAAAATGACTGTGAGAAGTTGGCCTGGTATATGCTGTCCACTAATTAAAGTGGGCACCTTGTAGCAGTCCAAACAACCCTTATGGTGATTTAAGAGGTCAAAGATAACCTTAGAAAGCTATCCAAGTGGTAGCTGTGGTGGGGAGCAGCCTTCGGGCATATTCTTGAAGGAATGTTAAGCAGCTTGTTTTATTACAATGCAACCGTATAGTATTGGTTAAATGAAATGAGAACCATACAGTAGTTATAAAAATATGTATTTATTAATATAACACTCTTTAGCACGACACAGTATCTTCTACATGAAAATAATCACAAAGCACTTAATACTGTAGCACAGAAACAATAGTAAATAGCACTAATACACATGGGCTCCGGTGGGAGGCCCAACTATATACCAAAATAGTGGTATAAGAACCAGGACTCGAGTCAAGACAGTGTCTAGAGGATGTAGACTCACTGGGACCCCAAGGTGAGTAAGTCGGGACCCCAAGTATGACGGGTGCAGTGTGGGAACCTGACTGCATGCTCCGTACAATTCCATGGGGAAGTCATAGTTGAAGTTTTAAACTATAAGGACCCATTCCCGGTGGACTTCGAAGAAACCCCATGGAAGTTAGGATGTTGGAGAGCCACCCTGCCTGTGGATACCATTGTACCAGAGTTACCTATCCCAGGGAAGCCAGGTTCATTGGTCTGAAGTGGCGTAGGAAGCCACTGTGGATCCCAATCGAGGACTTCGAAGAAGGGGCACTGCTGCAAGGGAAAAAAGTGTCCATTGGAAGCAAACAGTGGGTTCTTGTCGAAGAGTACCTGAAAGCAGAGGGGACAGAGTCTAGGTCACTCAGGAGTGAGCAAGGGTTAGGGAGACGAATACTCACCGATGTTGGGTGCTTCAGGTGCATTGAGGGAGTTCTTGACTCTGCAGCCAAGGGACCAGGAGTTGTTGAGGACAACCTGGAGCCGTATGCGAGCTACCCACGAAAGATGTCGATTGCTGAGGGGGTCAGTGTCCGACAGGAGCACCATCAAGCCTTGGCAACAGCAGCCAATGCAGAAGGTCAAAGAAGGATGCAGTTCAGACCAGCAAGGTCCAGGAGACTCACCAAACACAGGGGAATCAGGACAAGCTTGGACCAACCAGAGGAGCCCAAAAAAAGCAAAGCTGACCCTCAATTGAACCCACAGGCCAGAGACACAGGAGTTGTGGGAGGACCCTTGAGCGATTTCACCAAACAGCAGCCCACAGAGCAGTTTGTACAAGGAGGCCAGAGTTCTTGGTAGGAAATGGTTCTAAAAGTTGGGGCTACTTGGAACCCAATGCACTTGCTCGAGAAATGCAAACAAGTATATGGTGCACAGAGGTACGGGTATTGCCCCAATGAGGAAATTTGGCCTCAAACTCAGTTAGAGAGCAGCTCAAACCTCGAGGGACTTAGAAACCTACCCCCTTTGTTGCTGGAGCCTTTGGAGTCCACAGGAGCTTGGGTGCAGCAGACAGGTCAGTCATGATGTGGTGCCTGTAGTTGTAGGGAAATGACTCCTTCACTCCAAGGGAGATACCTTTGGTTGTTCTTGATGGTCCACAGGTCCTGCACGGAGCCTGTATTATGCATGGAAACAGACAATGCTTCAGACTGAGAGGGAGACGAAGTCGGGCCCAAACAAAATCTGTCCTGAGTGTCCAGATGTTCAAAGTTTAGTGGTTTCTTTTTCAGAATCTTGTCCACGTCGAATCTAGGATCCGACAGGCAGGGAAGCCATTATTTTGTATCCACGGGAGAGGGTTACGCAGATTCAGGGGTTCATCCGGGGAGTCTGGACAGTGGCGAGGTTACTCGCATGTCCTTTGTCCAGTTTCACACCAGAGCCAGAGCCAGAGCCAATGGCTCCCAGGACTGTTTTGAACTGGACTATGCACAGGGACACCAAATGTGCCCCTCATGCAGACTTTCCGTCACTGGCAAGTGCACCCACAGAGACCTAATATACTAAATCAGGTCTGGGAGGCGGTCACACCTCCCTGTGACAGGATGCCTGTTTTTCTGCCTTCCCCTGCTCGAGCTTGGCTCACCAGGAGGAGGGCAGAAATGTGTCTCTGGTTGGCAGCAACCATTTTGTACTGCCTGGGACTTGAAGCTGGTACCTGGAACACTCATGGGTGGCATAATACATGCTTCAGCCCATGGGAGGCCTCTGGGGTACCTATGCCCTGGGTACATGGGTGCCATAGACTAAGGACTGACAATGGTACCCCAGTATCCAATCTGGAGTGTGCATAAGTACATGACATAACAGTTTAGGGAGAAAGCAGACAGACCTGGGTCCCGATTAGCAGGATCCCAGTCAGAATAGTCAAAAACAGTATCACATTTAGCAAAAAATGGGTGTAACCATAAGAAGCAGATCCTACTTTCCTACAGTGACAATCAGTAGTCACTCTTCACATTTCACTGGGACCTTGGCAATATTTCAGGCCAACCATGAGGAAGCAGTGGTCAGATGTACCAATAAGGTTCATCCCGATCAAATATTTTACTATCAAACTTAGGGGCATATTTACAAGCCTCTATCCCCACTACAACATCACTTAATGTGGCATAACGCTGCTTTATAAATAAGGTCACCGTATACGCTATAGTTCACGTGAAAAGGGAGGGCAATGGGTGTTGCTGTGGGCGTTCCACTGCAATACCTTTTGATTTTGATGCTGCCCCATATTCACAAGGGTGGCGTAAATATGGGTCAGCACCAAAATTCAAACCTGGTCTTACCCTGGAGAAATAACGAGAAATGTTTAATTTCTCCTAGTTTCTGCTGTTTCCATGTGTGCTGCGTTGTGCAGCACACACGGAAACTGCAAAATGCCTTTGATTGTTTTATGTGCAGGAAGGTGTCCATTCCTGCACATGAACAATCATTAAAAAAATGACATTTTGCAACTTCTATGTGTGCTGCATTCACCAGCACACATAGATGTTTCAAATTGCCATTTCAGATTGTTTATGTGGAGGAAGGGACACCTTCTTGCACACAAACAATTACTCCTGTCAATGCAGGCACCCTTGCACCATTGCAATCATGCCTGCATTGACACTAGGCAGCTGAATGTAGCAACAACACAGTATGGCTACACCATATTCTTGCAAGTATGGTGCAGCCCTGCAGTTTCAAAGTCACTTAGCATGTCGTTAGCCTTCTTGGCTTAACAACATGCTCTGCCACTTTCCTGGAATTATGCCCCTTATACTCTGTTACAGAAGTCAAAATTCTCAAGCAGGTGATGGTTGCTGGCTGTATCTGCTGAAGTCCTTAAGGTCCTGCTTACGGCATTGGTTTTGGTGAGAAAAGTTCTGAGGAGGTGAAATTAAAAATTTAGCAGCAGATAAAGTTCTCTCGTTTGGTTGATACTCTTTGCATCTTCACCCATTCATTATTTCTACTTTCAAACAATGGCTCATTTTAAAATTTGTCGGTCCGCCCATACTTGACTCTACCGCTCTGGCAAAGGTCCTGATAGCTAAATATTGATATTTCCATCGGGCTGGCAGGCATTTCAATCATTGGAAGGAACTGGTTCCTGAAAATATCTTGTAACCATAAGGCTCCCTCAATCATCACAGAGCCGTATGGAAAAGTTACTATTTTTTTTCATTTTAAAAAACTAATACCCAAGCGAGATTTTGGTTTAAAAAAAAAAACAGTTCCAATGGGTTTAACGGGCAATGATGGGCAGTGAATACTGACCTGTATTTCTACCCATAATAATTAGGTGGAACATCCCTTACTTACTTTGAGGGGTCTGATCACGGAGGAGGCAGAGTAGTCTCCACCATCGTTACACCAAAGGTCCACCTGCATTTAAATCGGGTGAGCGGACCATTATGTTGGTGGAAAGGCTACTATGTCATCATTACAACAGAGTACCCATTCTGCTGAAATATAAATCAGCCTCTTAGTCTTTTTTATGAAGCCCAAAATCCTCCAGCAGATTCAACTGCATCGAAATCATGCACATTATCCAAAAGGTCACACTCCAGAGGTCTTGACAGCCCAAATATTTTTCAGTTTTAAGGGTCCCAGGACCATCGGTACAGCACTTAGGGGTCAATACTCACTCCAGCAGTGGCCACTAGCAGAGTACAGTTCAGTTCCATTTGCTACACATCTGCTGGACACTTTAGGATAAAGACTTCTTGAAGCATGTTGTGTCCCAGTAGCCATACTTGAGTTCAGCCAACTGTCCATTGGAGTCAACTTCTTAGTCCTGGATACAAGTGGCAGGAGGGCCTTTCCTTCAGTTCTCCACACATGTCTCAAACAGAAGGTCAAGTCCTCTTCAGTTCTTTTGCAGGTACAGAAAGTGTTTATATGAGTTGTAAATGAGGTGCTACCTTTGTGGATTTCACTGGCCATTAGGTTGGGAAGACTCAGTGCTTAATTTGAGCCTGTGTATGGCGGTCGGTGGCAATAGTACTTATTTTTAGGGACCAGCACTTATTTTTAATGTTTCAGATATTTTCCAAGTACAAGAGAGGGAAAATCGCACATATAGGGAAGATGGATGAAGTGGCACAACAGTCCCAAACATAAATTAGGAACCTGCAACTGCGAGAAAAAGTGCAGCATTGGTATTTAGCATGCCAAAATTTAATTGCACAGGTTGCCGACTTCTGAGCAGAGCTTCAGCAATGGCACTCTTTCTTTCACAAATTAAGTACTGAGGTGACTCCTCAATACTTCCTAACCAATGTGAAAAAAGTTGTCAATGGTAACCCTTCCCACATTTTCAGTACATCCAGTTTGTCTTTTTTCAAACTATCTCACAGTGTATTATTTTGAGACAAAACTAGCACAGCAAAATCACGTGTGCCAGCGACTGTTCTATGACACTTACATGCTGTCCAACCAAGGATGTAAGCATGAGAGAAACTGGGATCCTAAGATCTTCAAAAGCCCAGACCAGAAAAAAAAGGTGCATGCATGGAAATGGAAGATTTTCCAATAAAGTGTCACACCACGAAACACAAGCATGTTCTAATTAAATCCCTTGCCACACATGCTGGTACATGAGTTAAATAAAAATAGAAGACACTGGAACACTAACCAGAAAGATTATCTTGATAAATTACCTTGTAAATTCCCAAAACAGGGGCAGCTCCTCCGCTAAGGCGGAGGAATGTTGCCCCACTGCCTTTCAGCACAGCAAAAAGGGAAAAATATAATGATAATAAAGAGATGTTAATATCATTTTATTTTTCTGTGTTGGGGCAGTTTTGTGGGGGCGGGACTAGGCTGTGTAGGGGGAGGAGTGGTAACCAATCACAACGCTGCATTGAAGCATTGTGATTGGCTTAGGGGAGCCTATTCTGCTTCCTGTACCACAAGCAGCCAGAAAGAGGGCAAAAGAGAGACAGCGGCCGGCCAGAAAATGTGTTTGTTTTTTTTCTCCCCCACCTGCCCAACTACTGTCCAAAAAGGCAAAATCTTTACCTCTAATTGGTGTTCCGGGTATGCGCAGAGAATCTTCTGAGCTTGCATACCGTGGGTTCTAAGTATACCATTAGGTCCCTTTAGTCTGCCGGCATTCTCCACCAAATTGTCAAAGAGCAAACTTGCACACAGTGAATAATATCAGGATACTCAGATAACAGCATGTTTTTGTCTTTACAGGGAAAGGCAGGTTCCGGGGGAGCTTGGCATAGGTTTCCTCAGTCTCTTCAAGGTCTCTCCTATGAACAGAAAGCCACTTTCAAGTATTCCAAATATGATGCCTGGGACTAGACTACACATAACAAATACATCCAATAGCAGTATTCTACAGCAATGATCTAATAAAGCTAACATTCTTGTATGTATTTTAGATATGATTGATTACATCAATCAATCAAGCAATTAATCATAATCTTTATTCTGTTTATGTTAAAAGACATATAGGAGTTTCTAACATCCTGTTATTCTAAAGATGCAAAACATGGACAGCATTAAGATGGAACTGCGTCAACACAAACCTATGTTTTGTGTTCATCACCTTTTTGAGATACAGTTGCATGCCATCTTTAAGAGTGAGTCAGAAATAATTATCAAATAGAGAATCTTCCTTCGCTCTTCCCTCGTCACAAAGCTTGGCAAATAAAAGCTTGATTTCACCTTTTGTCCTGCCGCTTAATAGTCTGGCCCTCAAAAAAGTCAGATTTCCCTAGGCTCTCACACAACTTTTTCACCTAACCAAGGAATGTGAAGTGGATAATCGAGAGATAAATAGTCATGTAAAACCACCCTATTGAATTGTGACTCTGGTTTAGACCAGATTGAGTGCCACAGTACAAGCAGGGGAAGAAGTAAAATGTGATCTTCCAAACAAGTCAGGGCCAGTTCCACAACGAAGATATAATACAAACAACTCTAAGGGACACCCAGCAATCTTCTGGAACAAACATGTGAAGACAGCTGTAGACCCTCTTCATTAGTATACCCCTAAAGGCCTGGCCTGTAAACAGCCACAGAAACACATTTGCTTCTGTATACTATACTCGTCTCCCCAAGGGATTCCTGCTTGGATACAAATCTAACAAGCATTTGCAATGCAATAGGTCTCGTATTTGCGAGAGTTTAAGCTATTGGCATTGTAAATGATAATGCCTTTTATTTATCTGTTTTGAAAACCAACATATAAATACACGGTTAAATGTACGTTTCTGGGTGGAGGGCAGCAATGTAAAATATATTTATATATTCAAATGAAAAGAAGCAGCACGGCCAAATGCTACGTTTCTGTCAGTGGGTGGTCGGAGGGTGGAAGCAGCAATGGGCCTAATGTAACATTAAAAAAAAAGTGCTGTAAAACATGAGCTGAAGAAACTGAGCATAAGGAGATCATGCTTGGCCGGTGATCCTTAGCATTGACATGAAATGATGTATCGCTCTGTGACCGACTTAGGAGGCAGGAAAGAAGAGTGATGGAGGAGGGAAACAATGGTAAGTAGCAGGACGGAATAAAGTGGTTTTATAGAACAGAACAGTTCTTGCACACAGCGCATGCACGCTGACCCTCGACCTAAAAACCACTACAATGGGTTTTTCAAACAGTTTTTTTCCAGTTTCTCTTTATTACATTTCATGAACAAGACAGATAATAAAGCAGAAAAGCGAGGAGTGACACAATAGTCACACAATTGGAAAAAAACAACACCACTATAATAATTCCATGTAATGATTTGGTCAGATCTAATATGTTAAATCTGTTAATGGGCTGGTTTCTTTTTAAATTCAAGGCTAACAATGTCCTTATTTATACTTCTTAGCAATAGTCAGTCTTTTTTCATTTTTTTTATTTGTTGTTTTTAATGATATAAATTCATATTGTACAGCAAGGTCTAAAATTAATCCATTATATTCTTAAGCTTAAAGTATCAATACTGTATAATACAATATGATGATCTGAATAGCAGCATGAACTTTCATTATACCTCAGACACATTTAAATCAGCAGCAATGACTAATACGATGATATAAATCATTCCCTCCCAAAGTGCAGATGCATCCGAGAAACAGAAACCTAAGCTTTTCAATACCTAAATGTTATTGAGACAACATAAAATCTCAGAACAAATTTCCAGAGCTGACATATCAAGCTTTATCCTCCTGTCCCCTCCAACCAGGTGGTAATCGGGGTCCAGATTCTATGACCCAAGCTTCCTTTTCTAGCCCCCTTAAAAAACTTCCATGTTGTGGCCTACAAACAATCTGGATCTCTGCAAAGGTAGGGGGATCTGGGCTTAGCCACTGAGACCTGATGCATAACCGGGCAATCAACATAGCCACAAATAAAAAATATGCCCCACATGTCCAAATCAAATCATTATTGCATGTATCATCATTAACTCCAAGATCATCAAAACAGGAGTTTTTTTAATCCATGCACCTAACAGTTATCCCAAAAAACTCTCAATCCCAATCTCCTGTAAAACAAGTATCCAGTTTGAGCCATGAAAAAAACATGTGGAGACTATCGGCTAACTGTGCCTCACTTCTATTACATTTTCCCCCAAAACTACCTCCCCATATTGCGACCATTGCCAGTGATAGAATAAGTTAAAAGCTGCCATAAAATGTTGGCTTCCCAAACTCTATCGACTTGTAGATGTGAGGCCCCTCCATCCCTAAACTTGTCTCTAACTTGTGATTTTGATCCTCCAAATAACCTGTTAATTCTTGTAACAATAGCTGATTTATTAAACTGATCTTAGCTTTTTGCTTTATACCTTCCAGCAGAGGGATCTTAATTACCGCATTTGAATCCTTTCTAGCTTTATGGAAAAATTCCCAAAGCTGTAAATACTTCAACAAATCACCCCTGGCCAAACCATATCATTATTGCAATTCAGCAAAGAAACAAAGTTGTCCATTTAAATATAGATTTCCCCAAGGATGTCATATCCCTCTTGCCCATCTAGATGTTAATTAATCTTGAAACACTCCTAGGAGGATTGCTGAAGCCATCATAGGAGTATATATTGTCACTTTGGGAATACCAGCTACCCGTTTAGCCTGTAGCCAAACTTTATATGCAGACTTTGGGACCTTAAACCTAGTTTTATTTTAGTTAACTTGGTTCAATATTATTTGTGAGAAAACCTTTTGCTTCATGCCACAAAAACAATTATTAGATAGAAGGGGTCTCAGCAGGGTTCATCCCTCCCAGCTTACCAGTCAGCAAAATACCCATATGTTGTATCATACAACCCCAGTAATAGAAGACAAACCTTGGTAATATTAGCGCCAAGAAACCAATCGGTGTATGTGCTCTGTATAACATTTCTTAACATAACATCCATTCAGCTGCCCTTCTGGGATTCCGATATCCCCATAAAAATCTAAAATCCAGAGCACATTCTCTCTAGGGTAGATAGCAATACTGTATTCATTTCTAACAAGACCATCGTGTCCTGAAGATATATAATATCTTTGGTAAGATGGTAATTTTCAATACGCTATTTCTACCAATCAGAGGAAGATGTTGATGATCCATTCTGTCCAAATTATATTTAATATAGCCCAATATCAAAGCCAAATTCAGTTCTGCTATCCTGTCGACGGTTTCTGTAAACCTTACCCTGAGGTGCAGTGTCTCTGAAACCATTCAAGGGTTATCAAATCCAATTCCCTCTGTGCAAACAGTTTATGATTTATTTGTCATACACTTGTCCCCAGAACATACCCCATACTAGTGCTTCAGCCTCAGGAAGTGAGGAAGATGGGTCAGTCATAAGGATTGCATAAGCAAGGGCCCTGTATGCCACTTGAGTACAAATCACAGGTTTAGTAGTAGCATTGTTCTCTCATTTTTCCAAGAAGGAATCTATATAAAGAGCAAATAGGAGCAGGGAGCGTGGGCACCCCTGTCTGGTGCCCCATGAGATGGTAAGGCTTTCAGATTCCAAATCCCATTATCTGAATAAAAGCTCTAGGTGCTTTAAACAAAGCCCTGGTAGCCTGAATACATTTATCCCCAAAACCCTTCTGCTGTAGAACCGCTCAAGGAATCTGCCAAGATTTGTGGTCAATGCCTTGTCTGCGTCTAATAAGGCAAGGCCAAGTAGTGATCCTGTGGCTTTGACAATATCAAATAATGTGATAACCCTGCAAACATGATCAACTGTGCTTCTTCCTGGTATGAAGCCATGTTGGCGAGGTGACACTAAGGGAGCAATGACTTTACCTAATCTAGCAACCTCAAGTACATTTTTCCATCATAATTGATTAGGGAATTGCCCTATATAATCCTGGTCTCACAGCAGGTTTCCCCATTTTCTTAAAGACAACAATGCTATTAAGTTTCCATGAAATTGGAATTATCCCAGGTTACCCCTGCAAAAGAGTCATTGGGATATCTTGTTGGATTTCTTTAAAAAAAAAGTTATACAATTCTATTTGAATATTATCAAGACCAGAGCCCATACCTGCTGCTAGAGAACACATTTCTTCCAACAGCTCATCCTGTGTTATTGGGGTTTCCAACATGACTTCTTTCTCCTTGTTAACCTTGGCTGTGTCTAATTCCCCCAAAAAACTCCCTACAAACACCCTCCAAAGGGTCTGTCTCTTTAGTACATAAATGCTCAATAAACTCTTCTATGGCCAATATTTAATTAGCAACTTCCTTCTGTCCAATTCGTTTAAACAAACCCGTATAGTTTTTCCACCAAATTCACAGCATTCTGAGTAATATTGTAAAATTTGGCAGCCACTTCAGACGCAAAGTACTTATCAATATTAGATTTTAAGAATCACTATATGCTGCTGGGAGTTTTGAGCATTCAACCCTCTGATAACCTTTCCTATGAGGTCAACTTCAGCCAAAGCCACCTTAGGGTTTCAGCTCTAACACCGGCTTTAAAGGAGTCACAAACTGAACCTTCCATAGCCGTTTCCTTATTGATCTAAAAAAAACTACACAATCCATTTAGAAATGTGATCCATTTATAATGGATTCTGCAAAACCTTCCTCTCAAAAGTCAAGGACTTCTTATTCTTCAGATAACCAGCAGCTGAGAATTCTATCTAAAGGGGTTATGAACCGACATTACACTAGGATTGCTTTTGATCTCCACCTGTCTCACCACAACAGTTGAGACAAAAACGTAATCTAGCTTAACTAGCTTATTGTGTGGAGAGGAGTAAAAAGCATATCCTGGATTTGGAGTTCTGAATTTTTCCCAGACATCCACCAAGCTATGATCTTGCACCATTTGTTTTAAAGCCTTATAAACACCTGGGTTCCTCCGTAAATAGGGTTGATTCCCACTGAGTTTGTCATATATATCCACATGGATATTAATATTCAGATCCCCACAAAGGATAGGTTGATGAGGCCATAAAGCTAGCTCTACATTTAAATAACCAAATACCCCAGACTCATTAATATTGGGTCCATATATTGAACACACCGTAAAGTGAGCATTCTGAACCAAAAACTCAACAATAACCCACCTGCCAAATGTATCTTCCTTAATCTGATTGCAAGGAGAGATAGTTTTATTTGCTAATATTGCAACTCCTTTTGATGCTACCCATTCCCTAGTGCACACCAGCAATGACAGATCCCACTTTCCTCATGGGATATGTGTCTTTTGTAAGCATATAACCTCTGCTTTCATTAACCTTAAACCAACGGAAATCCTGCTCCTCTTATTCCTATTGTTAAGACCACATATATTAATCATGCTTATTCGTAATTTACCCCCAGCATTCCAAAAATGCATATGCCAGTGGCTTTTGCTGTAAAAAAATCTCGTGAATTAAAAGCTGTGATTTTCTACATAACAGAACTTGTCTACTGTGATATGTGACAAAAAGAAAATACCTTACTTTTTTGTGGCCCGCTAATTCCCCCTCCCCACCTCCTCCCTTCCCTCAGCTACCCAGCTTCCCTCCTGTTACCCCTTGTTCGTCCTCCCCTTGCCTCTTCATGAAAGCAATGGGACCAACTACATACTGTGATGAAAAATTATCTTCCTACCAATATGCCCAGTCCCCTCACCCTCCATAAATCATTACTATCATGTTCCCTATCCAAAAAAAGAAATAATAGAAAATGGCACCCTCTGTACAATATCACAAAATATCCGAGCAAAGAGGAACAACCCCCTCAGCACCCATCGCAATATAGAAGTGAAGAGTATGTGGGAGAGCATTGCTAACTTTACCTCAAATTATTTTGCTCTAAACTCCAATATGAAAAAGTAGAACTTTTCCCGCCAGATAACCTTCAATTTAGCGGGGTTCATAAGATAAACCTGGGCTCCTTTTGCTTGAAAGGGTTGTATTAGCTGGCGCAGCCGCCATCCGCGCTCAACTGTGAACTCGCAAAAACCAGGCCTAACAAAAAATGTGCAGCCATCTTGTGTGTGTTTCCGAGATGGATGAGCCAGATCTAAGATTGCCTTACCCAATAAACAATTACCCACTTTGTTCAATATCACTCCAGGTCTAGCTGCTTCCTAAGACGGCCATGCTTTCTATTCAAAGGTAAACCTATGGGCCTGCTGCCCCTCCTGTTCCCAATCCCATTTTGCCAGCTCTGGAAAAGCTCCCTTAAAAAGGTCAACCACATATTGATGAGCATCAACACCCTCTTGCCCCTCTGGAATCCCAAATCCCTAAGGTTATTTTCTATCAACCTATTCTCAAAATCCTCCAACTTCCACTGGGTATCAGCCATTTGGGCATCCACAGTCTTTGTTGCCTTTTTGTGAATCCATACCCCACTCTCCTGTGTCGCAACCCTTTCTTCAGTTTCCCTCATTGTTGTCGCAAATTCTGTACATGTTTTAGCAACAGGTTACACCATGTTGACCTCCTTCTAGGGACAGTGAGGCCGAATGCTTAGTCCCAGAGAAGTTCCTTTGACTCCGTCTTAGGCTTCTCCCTGCTGTTCATCTTGGGTGCTATCACTCAATAAACTGTGGCTCTCATCATCTGAGTAATCAGATTGGTCTGCTTATGAAAAAAATTTGTCCAGAGTCAATATCTCAGCCATGTTTGACACTCGGACAATGCGACTATGCTCTCATTGAGATAGTACATTATCCTCTTGAGTCGCCCCTTTAGGAATTGGTTCTGTCTCTCTTTCCACCAAAACAGAGACATCTCCTCCAGTTGTCACAGATCTCATTGTACCTTTAATATGAGAGGGATCCGCTTGTTCCTTAGAGCCACCAGCTGACATGCTTTGCATTGTTTCCCCCTCCGGAAAGACCTTATTCACATTTGCCAGTCTGACGGAATTCTCTCTTCCCAGGTGCTCGAGACCACCACAGCTTCATGAGTACTCGTGGGGGGATCTGACCACTTTGATAGGGGCTTTTTAATATGTTGGCCCATAATCCTACCTTGCATGCAGTCCCAGGATCCATCACCCGTGCTGTCCAGGCTCTTTCTCTCTGATGCTGTTTTGGCTCCAAGCTGTTACAACTTCTGAATTGTGCCCTCTAGTTGTGAAGCACAACTGCAGCCATAGCTCTTCACTGCTCTTGTCTTCTTCTGTGGAAGAATCTTCCTTTTTGCTGAGTATGGGTTGACCGTATGTTGTATTGCCTATTGTGTTGTATAGCTTTAAGTAGCTCATGTTTAGAATGTAAGTGTGGTTCTTCTGACCAGATTATATAGGTGGTCAGTTGCGGAGTGGCTGTGAGATAGAAGGTATCTTTTCCCCCTGGCGCTCACCTGTTGTCACTGTATTATTTATTCCTAAATAAATTCTAAGGAATTGCTGCTATCTTGACCCGAACTCGTTACTACAAGATTGGCGACGATTTGGGATGTCTGAAGTCTCTTTCTATCGACTTTGGAAAAACTGTTTTTTTTTTTTATTATTAAAGTTCCTGGAATATTTTTGCAAAATACGGATTGGAGTGATTACCGCGGCGTGTTACTGCTCTGAGGACGACAAGGCAAGTGATTAATTTTAGAGACTTAGGATTTTCACCTGTGATCCTGCCATTACACCGTAGTGAGAGGCATCTTTTGAAACTGCCGGGAAGCTCGATAGCGCGTTCAGCAGTGACGTGTCCATTAGCGTCTTTAAGCATACGCAAGAATTGTTGTGAAGGTCAACGTGTGACGTAGATGCGCACTACCACGTCCCTTGACCTTACGTGCGGCCATTTTGGAAACACCGCGACTGAAGAGGATGATGCATTTCAAGTGACACGCTGAAGTGCTGCTATGGCAAATAGGAACAGGAACTTTTAAAAAGAAATTGAACAACAGGTGAGGCAGTCATGAGGGGAATTTATTATTGTGATTGGATTGAATTTATAATTTTTAAAAAAATATATATATATTTTTTTTTTTAAGAAAATAGAGGATTATACATATAAGACCTGAGGAACTAAGGAATATAGGAATTGGAAATTATTGAACTTGAATGGGTGAAGGTGACAGTGTTCAAGAAGTAAATAGGAAAATGGCTCAACAACATTTTTCAATAAGCCCTCCAGAGCCGTTTTGGGCGAAAGGTACGCAGCCAAGTATAAAATGGATTGAATGGAAGGAATATTTCATAAATTATATAGAGGCTATTGATGAAGCAAAGGAAATGAAGCCTGAACAGAAGAAGAGGATTTTGTTACACTCACTGGGACCAGTGGGTTTAAAAACGTATTCTAGGATGAGCAAAGGTGAACACACAGATCTGAATGTATTTGACAACACAATCAGAGTTATGGACAAATATTTCGCACCTAAGGTGTGCATGGGTGTCATCAGGCATACGTTTTTTCAGAGGAAACAAACTAAAGATGAAACAGTGGATGAATGGTTGGACGATCTAAAGAAGTTGGCAATCGATTGTCGTTTTGGTGGGCTACATGATGAACTGATTCGTGATCAGATTGTCATGTTTAATAACAATTCAGCGCTACAGGATCGGCTGTGGGTTAATGGTGACGCACCCTTGGATGATGTTGTTGCCATAATGAGGAAATCGGAGATGTCTAGGAGATGTGCTAATGTGGTTAAGGAAGCGGACAAGGAGGTATCTAAGACTACGGGGACAGTTTGTAAAGTTCAAGGACCAATGAAGAATTTTCGTCCGCAGCAACAGGGAAGATGGATGAACCAACCAGTGAGGTTTCCGAACAGGGGTGTAGAAGAAAGAAGGTGTTATAGGTGTAACAGCAAGGAACATGTGGCTTTCAGTCAATTTTGTCCAGCTTTGAAGAAGAAATGTGCTAATTGTGGACTCATTGGTCATTTTAGCAAGTTATGTTGTAGGCGCAACAATGTTAAATATGTGTGGGATGGTAATGTGGAAGTAGAAGTGGAGGATGAGGATGAGGAGGATTGTGTAAAGAGTGTGAGAGGCAATGTTGTGATAAATATTTCTGACAACGCTATGGAAGGGAAACCTATTTGTGAGGTTTTGTTTGGTGGTGTGTGTGTAAGTGTTTATGCGGATTCGGGTTCACCTTACACCATCGTTAACCAGGATGTATGGAGACAAAAGTTTGTGAGTAAGTTAGGTGAACATTTGGATAAGTCAGATATCAACCCTGTTAGCCTCACAGGAGAAAGTATAGGAATGTTGGGTTTTCGTTGGCTCACCTTTTTGTCAGGGGAGATTCACAATGGGGAAATTATATGTGGCTAAGTTGGGGCCATCTGTTTTGGGATGGTTTGATCCAAAGAATTTAAATATAATTCTAGATCCTAATAGCAAGGAGAAGGTTTTGATTGTGGATGAAAGAAGTAAGTTGGAGGATGAGTTGTGTGTTTGTTTTCCCAAAAGTGTTTTGCAAGGAGTTGGGTTCCTTGAAAGGGTTTGAGCATAAAATTGTTTTGAAAGAGAATGCTCAACCTAAGATACACAAGGTAAGACACATTCCAATGTTGACTAGAGAGGAAGTTAAAAAAGAAATTGAAGGGTTGTTGTGCAAAGGTGTAATTGAAGAAATTGAAACATCGAATGGATTTCTCCGATCGTCGAGGCCAGGAAACCCAATGGAAAAATGTGTTTATGCATAGACCTGCGCCACTTGAACAATAATATCATGATGGATAAGTTTCCACTGCCTAGAATTAATTAAATGGTGTCTTCATTAAGCTAACAACATGGTTTTCAACAATTGATCTCTCTGCCGCATACCACCAGGTGGAGTTGGAACCGGAGTCCAGGAGACTTACGGCGTTTATAACCCCGTTTGGTTGTTATCAGTTCAAAAGAATGCCGCTCGGGCTGGCATCAGCCGCAGCTGTATTTCAGCATTTGATGCATAAATTGTTTGAGAACATGCACATGGTGTCATTTTTCCAAGATGACATTCTGGTGGCGGGGTTAGACAAGTGTGATCATGACTCTAAATTGAAACGAGTGTTGAGTACGTTGCAAAGTGCTGGTTTGACGATTGAGAGGTCCAAGTGTAAGTTTGGTGAAAGAAGTGTGTCGTATTTAGGCCATGTGATTAGTGAAGAATGTGTGAGACCTAAACCTGGCTTAGTAGATAACATCATTAAGTTTCCTGCACCGACTTCAAAAAAAGAAGTTAGGGCGTTTTTTGGCATGGCTGAATATTGTGCCAAATTTATTAGAAATTTTGCATCAAAGGTTTACAATATTCGTTCCCTTTTGAAGAAGCATGTAAAGTTTGAGTGGACCGGGTTGTGTGAGGAAGAATTTAAGGTAATTAAGACGTATTTACAAAAAGTTTGTGCACTTCCAAGTTTTGATCCCAATGCTGACTGCCTTTTGACTACTGATGCGAGTAATAGTGGCCTGGGTGCCGTATTATCGCAAAAAGGTATGGATGGTAAGGAAAATATCATTTTGTTTGTGTCAAGAGCTCTGTCTCCGGCTGAAAGTAGGTACCCCATTATTGAGAGAGAAGGATTAGCATGTGCATGGGCTTTGGAGCATTTGCAAGCATTTGTTTGGGATAAACCAGTGATTATTCGCACTGATCATAGGCCATTAGTTAGGATTCTGTCTAGTGACGATATTTCTGGTGCATCGGCTAGGATGGCAAGATTGTCTATGCGGATGAGGGAGTACATTTATGAAATGGTTTATTAGCCGGGGAAAGAGAATTTGATTGCTGACTGCCTATCTAGGTTACCGCCTCCTCTTGAGGAGTGTGTTGACGACCCGTGGAATAATTTCTGTGTGGCATTTGTACATGATTCTGGCATCCCTGCTATTAGCAAGAATGAGTGGATGGAGGAACAGGGTAAAGATCTTATTTTAAAAGATGTTTTTGGTTACATTTGTAAAGGATGGCCAAAAAGGTGTGGTATTAGGGATGGTTTAAGTGCCTTTTGGCAGATCCGTATGGAATTATCATGTGAAAATGATTTATTGTTCAGAGGTGAGAGAGTGATTCCACCGGTGACATTGAGGAAGAGAATTCTACAGTTATGTCATGAAGGTCACTTTGGGATTGTGAGGCCAAAGTCGATTGTCAAAGGGATGTTTTGGTGGCCATGTGTAGATGGAATGGTGGAGGATTTTGTAAAGAGGTGTACTATTTGTAATTCAGCTGACAAAACTCTTAAGACGTTGAAGCCTATGATGAGTGATGGGTTAATTCCTGATTCACCTTGGGATATCATTGCTGTGGACATATTTGGACCTATTGGGGAGGAAAAAGAATTTGGTTTAGTGGTCATTGATCTTTTCTCAAAGTGGCCGGTTGTAAAATTTGTGGAGAAGGTGGATACTCAATCTGTGGTTGGATTTTTGGATAAGGTTTTCATTATGGAGGGGTTATCTGTATGTGTTTTGTCTGATAATGGTGTGCAGTTCACTTCTAAGATTGCAAAAGAATATTTTGACAGGTGCGGAGTTAAGCATAAGACCACCGCGTTATACAATCCGAGCGGTAATGGCACTGTTGAGAGATTTAATAGGGTGGTAAAGGGCATTATTCAAGCTTCAATAAATAAGGGATTAGAATGGAAGGTTCAGGTACAAAAGGCTGTGTGGTCTTACAGGATTACTGTTCAAAGTAGTACTGGTGTGTCTCCGTTCACTATGATGAGGGGTAGATCAGCTAGAGCTAAATTCAATCCTGGGTGGTTGTTAGACAGCAAAGTGACTAGTTGGTCTCCTATGGAAGTTAAAAAATGTCTGGAGTCTGTTCATGCTAAAAGTAAAGACTTTTATTATAGACATCATAACACTAAGGAGGTACATATCAAGGTTGGAGATTTGGTTAGGGTTAAAAAACCTTTTAAAGTGGCTAAAGGTGAGAGTCGTTTTGAACCTCCTGTTAAGGTGGCAGAAGTGTTAAAGAATGCTGTTCGACTTGAGGATGGTAGAGTCTGGAATCTCAAGAGTATAGCAATGAATACTGATCAAGAGGAGAGTGAACTGCCCATTTTAACATCAGATCATTATGGGTGGATTGAGGATCATTTTGAGAATAGTCAATTACAATCTCAGTTGGCTAGTGATAGTTGTGGAAGTAGGCAAGTTGTTCCTTCTCAATCAGATTCCAACATCTTTTCAAATGATAATGGGGGAAGGCTTGGGTGTAGTGATGATCAGCATCACATTCACATTAACAATGCTGACGTTTTGCCTTTGCCTGGGTTTTACCTGGGTGGTTAAAAGGATTTGTAATGTAATTCTTGTTTATTATTGTTTTGGTTCTTTGTGTATATTAGTTTATGATTAGTTCTTTTTTATCCTAATTTCTTAATGTACATATATCTCTTTTGTTGTTATGGGGGGATGTGTTGTATTGCTTATTATGTTGTATAGCTTTAAGTAGCTCGTGTTTAGAATGTAAGTGTGGTTCTTCTGACCAGATTCTATAGGCGGTCAGTTGCGAAGTGGCTGTGAGATAGAAGGTATATTTTCCCCCTGGCGCTCACCTGCTGTCACTGTATTATTTATTCCTAAATAAATACCAAGGAATTGCTACTTTCTTGACCCGACCTCGTTACTACACCGCAGCAGCCTAGCAGGTGTCCCACAAGCTGAGTAGCTGCCAAATGCAGTAAGCTGCAAGTAAATCCTTCAAAAAGGAACACCGAAAGGCCAGTGAGTCGCCAGGTAAACTGCTGATTTGCCGCATCCCCTGCAAGTGCTTGTTGAGGAATCAAGATTCAAGCTTGTATCCGGGAGGACAGATTCAGCCACACTCAAGTGGACACCATCTTGCTTTCTGAGTCTTTTTGCAATAAATTAGGATATTTACATTTACATCCCCCAAAAAGGAAAGGGGAGTACACATATCCAATATTTGACAGTCCCCTGGAATGTGTCAGCAATTAAATAACCATGTAACATTATTGCCATCAGCTTGAGTGAGGTGTGGCGGTTAACTCAAGACCTGCATATTTTTTGTTCACATCTATTGGGAGAGAATAAGTAAATACAACAAGGGAAGAGGGCGATAACAGCAAAAGGCCACCACTCATCCCTGATAGAATGGCATAACAGTCTAAAAAGAAAAAAAACTGTGTATAGTCTCAGCCTCATAATGGATTATTCAAATTGTTGCTTCCTGGTATTTCACAAATTGGCCCAATTGCCCTTTGAATCAAATTGCGGCTCTAAGTATGTAAAAGTTTCGACCTTACCTAATTGTACACCATAAAGTATGTGAACATGAAATCTTGTGGATTCTGAACCTCATGTCATGGTAAATTTTTTACTAAGATTCAATTCATCCATCAAAACTGTGACAGTGTCCAAGTATTTCAGGAGGCAATTTCCTGTATGTGCCCTCAAAACTGCATAGTCCACCTACAGCAAGAACGGAATTGAATGTGCACCAAAGTGAGGCAAGTCTCTGTCTATACAGACAAAAAAACCTTTGTAAGCTATTCATGTACAAAGTAAAAATCAATGAGGCAAAGACACAGCCCTGCCTCACATATTTCCTGATTTCAAAAGTCTCTGAATACTCATCATTAGCTTTTAAATGAACCTTTTCAGTTGTGCCTGTGAATAGTTGTCTAAGAATTTGCACTATTGCTTCCTCCACCTTGAAAGAGATCATAATAGTCCACAACTTTGAGTGGTTTATGCAATTAAAGACACTTGACAGGTCAGTGAATGCCAAATACATAGGTTCCTTCTTGTATACTTGCTACAAAATATTTCACTTTAGACATTGTTCAACGGTTCCCAACTGTTAACTGAAAGCATACTGGGCATCTGAGGAAGTAGGTTGTTAATCTGCTGAACTTTTTAGCATTACTAGTAAGATACTTGTAACCATCTTAGCCAGGGAGTCTAAGAATGAGACCAGTTGATAACACTTAGGGTGGCTCTATCTCCTTTTTAAATATTGAAACAATTAATGATTGCAAACAGGTACCTAAGTTATCACTTCTTGTTGCAGCTCTCAAGACAGAACCCTGGGAGATCTATATTCTTCTTTAAAATGTTAATCGGAACGCCATTGGGCCATGGGTCTTCACACTCCGACTCCTTGTGATTGCCATTGTAACCTCATTGAGGTAAAAATCCAATAACAGGGAGTAACTCTCGGACCCTCACAGGAAGCCTCATCTGCAGTCTGCTTCTGAGGAAGGAATCAAGACTTCAATTATCAGAGCCGGGATTGTCTTGAAGTATGGCGAGATTATAACTTTCCCAAAAAAATAATAATGTTTGTACTCCCCTGCAGCCACTAAGGAAAGCCATGCTTAAACTCTAAGGGGCATATTTACAAGCCCCTTGCGCCACTTTTGCGGCACATTTCCCATGTTAAATATGACGCAAAAAAGGCACAAGGGGCTTGTAAATCTGCCCCTAACTATATTTTTCCTCGCCAGCAAATTGTTCTTGCACGTATGTCTGCATATTTGAACTTCTTGTATTTTTCCTGGTATTGTACTTAAGGCCATTCGTAGATTTTTCTGGGCCCTAGTACATACAGAATGAAGCCAACTTTCTCCTATGGGGCTTTAATGTGCTTAATAGTATCTTGATTTCTCTAGAAATTAAATCAAAAATATGCTTTATGGCCATGCCATCACAAGCATCAGTCAGGCAAACATCAAAGTATTTCATTTTCTCACACAGATCTTCACACAGTGTGTTTGAACAGAAAAGCCAAAGACGAGGGGGTCCAGTTCTCAGAAAATAGCATAAAATCATTAGTGAAAAAAGGCCCCTCTCCTAGTGAATATAGGTATTGTAGTAGAAGCAGAGGAACACATATCACTACAAACTACAAAATTATGTTTGATAAAAAAAATGTAAAACCTCAACATACAAAACATGTCTCTCACCCTCTGAATCAACCATCCAATTTACTTCTTTGGGAGGCAAAGAGATGGATACTGAAATCCCCAATCCAGGTAATATATAGTTCCTTACCTATTATCAGCACATATGAATTCAAATCTCTTTCGAGTTCGGTAATGACATTTCTATTATGGTGGTCAAAAATGTAGTATAAAAATTGACGATTAAAATACCCAGGCTCCCAGCAATCTCTAAACACAAGAAATGGTAATGTGGAGAATCTAACACAGTCCACGACACTTGACCTTGGATCGGGTATGAGATCACCAATGACAACCCTCCCTTTGCTATATGTGTAGAGTTTTCATACATATAGAATGTAGGATCGTTGCCATGATAGAATGTTATCAATTGAAATGGTAACTAGAACTGTGAAGCTGGTGGAGGAAGCTGGAGGTACCTGTCTTCTTCTCTTTCAATAAATCCTTATTTAATCACATCTTGTGTGGAGAAGATCTTTACAATAACCATCTATATTATAAGTCTTAACAGGACCAGTTTTCTTCAAAATAAAGTATAGTAAAACCTTTAATAAACCTCAGCCAGACCTGATTATCCAGTTTAGATCTAATACCAGCCAAGTTCTAGCGGACCCAATTAATTTTATCCCCTAAAATTGTAACCTGTGTTATGTAACCTTGAGTCCTCTCTTAGTTCACAACCTTATTTACAATAAATGAAGATAATGGGGGAACTCTACAGGGGATAGTAAACATCATCACCTAAAACTGATAAAATTTTGCCTGTGCGTAAACATCATCACCTGAAACAGGTAAAGAGGTGAGAGAACGTCTTCACTATGTAGAAGTCAATATAGTTCCTCCACTGCATTAAGGTATACAATTTGGTTAAAAATATGGATATTATAGACTTCCTATGGGGCCTTATATTTCTTCACTTTGTGATACATGGACATGTTTCTCATAATCCTCTGGTCAATGAAAATTCCGCAGGCAACCAGCATAAATTCTTCTATAGTCTACAAAAAGGGCAGTTCAGGCTAAATAACGTCTCCCCTGCAATTGAAGAGTGTCCTACATATTATATTAATAACCTCTCATAGAACTTTCTCGTCCCAGTTCTTACATAAGTGAGGCAGTCCTGCCTCCTAACAGCCCTTCACAATGCTAGTTCTTTAATTGTTTCAAGCATGTAAACCCCTCCCACCCTACACCATTCCTGTTAATGACAAGACATGACACAAATATAGCGGGAGGATTTAGTAGGTGCGTGACTGACTGTATAAGGCAGTGTTTAAATGTGTCTTACTGAATGCATGGGTTTGTGACTAAACTGGGTAAATGTCTGTATCAGTCTGTCTCTTGTTGTGTAAGCTGCTGCATGGGTTGGTCAGTAGCTACATGAGTGTCTATATGGGTTATTGATTGGTTGCCTGAGAATTTGTGTAGGAGGCTGAGTGTTTGTGTGTGGGTGGGTGGGAGGTGTATGATTTTGTGTATAGATGTGTGAAGGGTTGATTCACTCGGTGTATGGGTTCAAGAGTGTATATGGAAACAGCTGTATGGGTGGGTGAGTGTCTGTATGGGTGTGTTGTTGAGTGAATAGATGTCTCAGTGGTACATGTCCAAGTAACTACATATGTAAAAGGCAGTGTATGTGAGAGTTGGAGTATATAAATGACTATACGTGAGAGTCAGTGATTGTGAGAGTGGCTGTATGGGTGGGTGTGTATTTGTATCAATATAAGAGAGTAAGTATGCGTATGAATGAGTGAGGTGTTGTGTGTATAACTGAATAGGTAAGTAAATGGAGAGTGATTGATTCTTTGCATGACCGATTAGGTGTGTGAGTAACTCCATGGATGATTGGCAGTGTGTGAGTGTCTGTATAGATGTATGAGTGCATAAGATAGTGTTGTTTTGATGAGTGACTGTATGTATGAGTGATTGTATGGGTGAATGAGTGGATGTGTGTGTAGACCTAGGAATCAGTGAGTGCGTCTGTAGTAACTGGTATTGGTGTGTCGATGGTTTTGAAAATGTTAGTCTGTATTTTACAGTGGGTGAATCAAAGGTTATATTAGAGTGTGAGGAGGTGCATCAGATTTTCAAGTAGATCATGTCATCAGTGATCTCATTTGAGCTGTCATCAGTGATGTCACTGACCATGTCATGAATGTAATCATCAGCAGTGCATTGCCGGGGCGCGAGTATAGTTAGCGGAACTTAATATAATGGCGGAATTTCTATGGTTTTGTAAGAGTGAAATGTCCAACTAATTATAACGTCCCTGAAACCTATGGGCTTTTCAGTGAATTTCTAAGGTTTTTTAAATGCTAAATTCTAACTATAACGTCGCTGAAACCTATATTTTTTTCGGTGAATTTGAATGGTTTTTTAAACAAAGTTTCTAATTATAATGTGCCTCAATCCTATGTTTTATTTAGTTAATTTCTAAGGTTTTATAAATGTTAATCTCTAACTATAACATACCTATTAAGTCCTGTGGAATCCTAAAAGTCCCTGGTGGCGAAGTAGACCACCAGGTAACTTCAGTAAGTGCCACAGAGCTGCGTTGCAGCGAGGTGTTCCTAGGCCATGCCCCGTTTTATGAAGTCCACTTGTGTCCTGAGGTCCTCAGGACTCGAGAGGACTTCATCGCCCCACCAGCAGTGCACCAGAAGCCACATTTGCAGAGTGGTATAGAAAGGGGCTTGGCCTCGGAACACCTCTCTGCAATGTAGCTCTGCGGTGCTTACTGGAGGTGCCTGGTGGGCTAGTTGGCCACCAGGGACCATCAGGTTTGAAGGGGAATTAATCCCCGAACTTAAAACGCCCAGTGGGCACGTTTGCACAGTGGTGCAGGGAGGGGGCGGGCCCTGATGTGACAAGTGTGCAAAGGCGTCCGTGGCATTTTTTACAATAGCTAGCCGACCAGGTACCTCCAGTAAGTGCCACAGACTTGCATTGCAGAGAAGTGTAAAAAGGGGCAACTGTAAATATGCAGTGCCCCAGGGAGGTGGTGGCACCTGGGGCATATGGGGGAGCTCATGCCCTCCCCACACCCGTTGTTTATAGTTTTTAAAATGAACCCTGGGGAGATGGCAGTCCCCAGGGCTGCAGGGGGCTGTGTGCACCCCATGTTAAATTTGAAAAGCTACGGGAGGTAGTGGTCCCTGGGGTGTGTGTTGGGAATCAAACCCCCCACACATTTGTTTTTAATTAAATTAAGAGCCCCGGAGAGGTGGTGATCCCCGGGGCTGCGGAGGGGATGCTTGCCGCCCGCAACTCATCAATGAAATCCCTGGGGCAGCATAGGGGGGATTGGGACCCCCAATTAATTTTCTTTAGTGCACCCGGGACCTAGCCCAACCTGGGGCTTAAACACAACAAAGAGCTGGAGCCCGTGCTTCATTTATTTTTTATTTTTGTGGGCCTATTTGCAACCCCCAGCGCGAGTTCGTCTGATTTTCCTTTTTTTAATGTTTTTTTTGGCCCTGGGTGTCTTTATGGGAACCCCTGAGCAGGCCTAAGGGGTCAGGGTGTTTCTACCCTTCCCCCTTTCTTGTTTTTCCACTGTTGTCTTGTGACTTAGTTCTACCGAGTCACAAGATGGCTGCCAACACCTCCTCGCTTAGAGTGTTGGCAGCCAATCACAGTGAAGCTCGTGCTCGGGAGGGTTTGCAAACCCACCACGCCCATAGATATCGAAACCTTTTCCTTTTTTTAATTTCTTAGGAACTACTGAACGGAACTACCTTTTTGCCAAATTTGGTGTAATTCCGTTCAGCAGTTCGGCCTGTAGCTTTCTCTAAACTTTCCTATGGAAAATAACATAAGGGAAAACACGTTTTCGGCCCCCCTTTTTTCTCGGCCCCCGCTTGACGAATCACCCCGAAACTTCCAATACAGGAGCTGACTGGAGCAGTTCACTAGTTTTGAAAGTTTCGCGAAGACTCGTCAACCAGCGCCAAAGTTATTGCGGAAAAAATAAATATTTTCCTATGGAAACTGGGTCCGAACTATAACTACCTACTGACAACTGCCAGTAGGTGATACATATATACATAGATAGGCAGTGATTTACTTCATCCCTACTCTACCTAAGGAATGGATGAAATCATGTATGTTGAGAGATATCGTTGTCTAGTCCAAACCTCCCTAAACTCATCAAATAACATGCACCTGTTTGTTGCAACAATCACATTGCAATTATTCATTTAAACCGTTATCATTTTTAAGCGAATGTCACCAGACTTGTTTAGTAATAGTTGAAAATTAAATGTTTTAACAATCGCCTCTATAAATTAATTTTATGTCTCACTGTGAAACAATTTAACTAGGAAAGTGCCATGCAATGATTTAGTCGGATTTAATCTGATGAATCTTCTAATGGTCTGCTCCTTTTTAAAATTCCAGGCTAACAATGTCCTTAATTATGCTTCTTGACAATAGTCATTCTTTTCACATAGAATGAGGATGTATGCATTTGCGTTCCACATAATGGAGGAGGGAGTACCATGAAGGGAAGACGAGATTAGTACCTCGAGAATTGTCATTACTGCGGATAATGTGGAACTGCTGGGCAAAGATAATAACTTCTGTTTGGTACCATGACACTGGTAGGTCCAAGGTAAGTAGTACTGAACTCTTGCAAAAAGTAAGGAAAAGATTAATAAAGGCAAGTGGATGAAGTGGAATGAGATGTTAGGGCCACCTGGAACTGCTACAGTTGTGAGCTAAATTGCTTGTAAGTTTACACACAGCACCCATTTTGCCTGGATTTTTCAAAAATGTCAATATAAATGACAATACGACACCCATGTTCATACATCAACTTTATTAGAGTATACCAATTCTATTCTAATATATATATATATATATATATATTTCACAAATCTCTTGATTTAAGAGAAGAAGTCCGCACTCACAAAGCGCTTGTTTCCCAAACTTTTGATTTATTTCGTCACAATTTCAGCATTTGCTGAAATTGTGAGTGCGGACTTCTTCTCTTAAATCAAGAGATTTGTGCAATAATTACCAAGCAGGGCTCTGCTTAGTAGTCCGACACCGGTGAGGAGAGCGCCATTGGACTACAAAATTTCGAGCCAAGCCGTGGGATATATATATATATATATATATATATATATATATATATATATATATATATATATATATATATATATATATATATATATATATTCACTGAAAAAACCATAGGTTATAGACCATATATAGTTAGGAATTAGCAGTTAAAAAACCTTATTTTACTCACACAAAACCATTGAAATTCCATATATAGTTAGTTACACTAACTATATATCGCGCACCCGCAATCCACTGCTGATGATGTCACATATTACATCATTCATGACATGGTCAGTGACATCACTGATGACATCACTGATGACATCTCAAATGACATCACTGATGACATCACTGATGACATCATCCAGTGACTGTGTGTTTCTGTAAAGTTTAAATATGTTTGATATATTGAAGAATGAGTGGATGTATAAGTGTCTGGATGAAGGATTTAGTAAGTGCGTGACTGACTGTATGAGTGAGTGAATAAATGTGTCGTACTAAATGCATGGGTTAGTGACTAAACTGTCTGAATGTGTGCATCAGTATGTCTGTTGTGATGTAAACTGCTGCATGTGTTGATCATTAGCTATACGAGAGGCTATATGTGTTATTGATTGGTTGCCCAAGTATTTGTATGGGAGATTGAGTTTGTGTGGGGGTGGCTGGGAGGTGTGTGACTCTGTGCATAGATGTGTGAGCAGTTGATTCACTAGGTGTATGAGTTCAAGAGTGCATGTGGAAAAAACTACATGGGCGGTTGACTGTGTGCATGAGTGTATTGATGAGTGAATGGATATCTCAATGCTACATGTCATAGTAAGTACATATGTAAAACACAGTACATGTGAGAGTTGGCATATATAAATAACTGTGCATGAGAGCCACTGAATGTGTGAGTGGCTGTATGGATCATTGTGAACTTGTATCAGGGATTGTATAAGAGAGTAAATATGTGTTAGTATATGTTTGAATAAGTAAGGTGTGTATAACTGTATAGTTGAGGAAATGGAGGTGAGATTGTTTCTTTGCATGACTGACTAGGTGTGTGAGTAACTCCATGGATGAGTGACAGTGTGTGAGTGTCTGTATACACTGAGTGTATCTAAGGTTATATTAGAGTCTGAAGAGGTTTATCGTATTAGCACAAGAATGATGTCAAATGATATGTCATCAGTGATGTCATCAGTGATGTCATTTGAGATGTCATCAGTGATGTCATCAGTGATGTCATCAGTGATGTCACTGACCATGTCATGAATGATGTAATATGTGACATCATCAGCAGTGGATTGCGGGTGCGCGATATATAGTTAGTGCAACTAACTATATATGGAATTTCAATGGTTTTGTGTGAGTAAAATAAGGTTTTTTAAATGCTAATTCCTAACTATATATGGTCTATAACCTATGGTTTTTTCAGTGAATTTTCAAGGTTTTTTAAATGCTAATTCCTAACTATATATGGTCTCTAACCTATGGTTTTTTCAGTGAATTTCAATGTTTTTTTAATAGCAAATATCATAAGCTGTCGAATGTCAAGTACGTGGTAAGTAAAAACATTTTCGTGTTTATGCACACTGATCTGCTTTGAATGCTGCCCCCCCCCTCATTTCTATTACGAGTACTCTCTCTTTGCAGATAGTGAAGGGTAGTTAACGCAGGCCTTTGCCCCCGTTGTAATCCGTCGTGCCTGCTTCTCTCTCCATTTGATTCATTGTTATCCAAGCATTTACTGTTTTAGAATTGGTTCTCTTTGGTTCATTCTCTATTTACAAACAAGCACAGAGTCGCAATACTCTGTTTAGTCTTTGCAGATAGTGAAAAATCGTGTAAAAAAACAAAAGGAATCGAACAAAATCAGTAGGCCACTAATGGGATCTCTTTTTGACCTCGCTAAAATAGAAACATTAGGAACAACCCCTCATGATTGCTCGTGGAATGGCCACGACGGAGCTACGAGATGGTGGTGCCAGCTTCAGTCTGAAACATCCAGAAACACTGTAGACTACCAATTCGATCAGTTCCGGTAGCGCCCCAACGTGACCCGGTAGAGAAGAACTTGCCCTCCCCTCTTTGACTGATGGTTCTTGTTGCCTGTCCCTTCTGTTGTCATTTAACAGAACTATTTAGCCTGCTGAAAGGGGTTGTGTTCCGACCGCTGGTTGGTGGAGACATTTTGACTATATTCTGGACCTGCGTTGTCGCGTAATGCGTCATATGACGTGCCGCGTTAGCGCATCCGGAAGTGGTCCGATGCGCGAAGAGCAGCTTCCCGGAAGCGATCCGGGGCGCGGCGCACACCGCGTAACGTAAGCATAACAGGTCATGTGACTTGTTAATAAAACTTTTCATTGGTTCATTTTACTTTTCTTATTCTAATGATGAAAGGCTTGGTCATATGACCTAAAAATTACACTTTTTATTACTTTCGAACATTATTTTTTCTTAAACATATATGTTATAATGTTCCAGGCTAATGTACTTTCCCGGAAAATTTACAACTGTCCTGCAAGTAAAATATATTCCTTTTTCGAGAAAAAGGGCGTTTCTTCGTCCCATGACGGAGCCGTTGAGCAAAAGAGGCTCCGCCTGCTGTCTTAGTCGCCGATACGCCTGAATATCAGATTCTTATCGATCACTTTATGTTGCAGGAGTAGAAAACACAACAGCCCTTGACCATTTATCTTTACTGCGTTCCTGCGTATTATACCTTTTACCCTTCATGTAATTGGACTGCTTTATTTCACTTGCCTTTTACTGATTCGAAAACAGTGACTATTATTAAAAACTTTACCAATGTAAATACTACTACCATGTTTTCTTTTAAAAACCTTTATTGTGAAAATGTCAGTATACAAATACGGGCCTATAACCACGTGGGTCGGCCACGGAGCAAACTGTAATCGTATATGATGAGGAGACATTTACACTTTAGAGGAACGTAACGGGCGGGCCATTAGGTTGCAAGAACTAACGTGTCTAACAGTTGCGGAATCGGTGGACGTACATTTTATAATTAAAATACGACAGGGCCAGTTACAATAAAATTATCTAGATATACATTTGCGGGCAAGTACCATGGGTGACGTTAATTCGAACTTTCAATAGTACAGTAATCAATAACACATCAAAACTTAATATCAATAGGGATGTCGAAATATTCAATCAATTCTCGTCCCCGCCCGCCATGTGCTTCAAAACTGCATACATATCTCGTGATATCAAGGTTGTGCAACCAGTACACAACAAGGAGTTACGAGTCCTAATTATTCCGGCGCCATTTTGGGCGAGGACGGGCAGGTCCAGGATATAGTCAAAATGTCTCCATCAACCATCGACTATGATGATGTTCATATGCTGTATTTATTAGAGTAACACTCATCTATCCACATGAAATTAATTTGCCACAATCTAAACATGTCATTTTAATCTTTCCAAATTTCTTCTGAATATTTGGGACAGTTTCCCTTGCCTCTGATGCTGTCAGTGCCACTTCTTTGGTGAATGTACTGGCAGGTCGGGGGTTGTCCTCCAAATCTCTCTTTTGTGCACCACTATAATTAATCGGTGCCACCTCTCCATATGACGATGCATGGTATAATTACCATAACTATATTTTTTTTCGGTTCCTCTGGAGAGTACATCGTGGCAGATGAGGCAGGTAACGTACCGGGCATTTACCTTTTTTGCATGTAGAGGAAAGGAAAAAAAAATCGAGCGTCCGAGTTCTAAGGTGTCCCAGGGCCATTTTAGTGGACCAGGCCCAAATCCAAAGAACAGGCTGCCATTTTGAGAGTCCTGTTGCAGCCGCCTGTCGCTGTAGCAGCAAGAGCGGGCGAAACTCAGCTAGACGGTGCTCCACTGCAGATGAAGTGCGTCAACCTGGAGAGGCGGGAGAGGCTCTTTTGCGCCGCCTCCCCCCCCCCTTCGGGCACCGCACGCCGTCTTTCGGCGCAGCATTGTAGGATGGCCACACCAGTGCGGCAACTTGCTAGACACCACCTCGGTGCCATCCGGATCTCGGCGCCCCACTGCAGATGAAGTGCCTCCACATGGAGAAGCGGGAGAGGCTCGTTTGCGCCGCCCCCCCCCCCCTTCGGGCACCCCACGCCGACTTTCGGCGCAGCATTGTAGGATGGCCACACCAGTGCGGCAACTTGCTGGACACCACCTCGGTGCCAACCGAATCTCAGCGCCTTGTGGTGTCTTCCATTCCGAAAATATTGTTGGCAGCATTTTAAAAGGAAAGATAAACAGCCGTTTGTGGCCCTCACTACACCGTTCTCCTAGTGAGTCTCACATTGTTACATTTAGGAAGAATGTTGAAGAGTAGTATGTTGAAAATCTGAAGCCATTGTTCTACAAACTCTCAACCAGCCTTGGATGGAAAAATCCTGAAGAATGTACAAACTGAAAACCAGTTTTTGTCTGTATAGCATCAGCAGCAACGCTTGAGTCAGCTTTGTGTGAAGCCGCCATTTTGATTCATTCAATAGCGTCCCCCTGCACACATTCATGGACCTGGTCGTGTCTTCAGGTCAAACGGATTGTGGGACAAGATGCACAAAGGAAAAGGAAAAAAGTTCCACCGGACCCCGAGAGGCGGCCGCCTATGTCATGGGCGATCTTAGGCCACACCAGGGCAATAGTGAAGCTGCAGCAGGTGCAAATAAGCTTCAGACAGTGTTACAAGCGCTGCTCGGAACTCTCAACTATGACACCACCTCGGTGCCATCCGGATCTTGGCGCCTTGTGCTGCCTTCGGCCTATTCGCACATCGGTCCGCTACTGACCACACCTCACAGGCCAACGGGGCACCCCACGCCGTCTTTCGGCGCAGCATTGTAGGATGGCCACACCAGTGCGGCAACTTGCTAGACACCACCTCGGTGCCATCCGGATCTCGGCGCCCCACTGCAGATGAAGTGCCTCCACATGGAGGGAGAGACTCATTTGCGCCGCCTCCCCCCGCTTCTCAGAACTCTCAACTATGACACCACCTCGGTGCCATCCGGATCTTGGCGCCTTGTGCTGGTTCCGGCCTATTCACACATCGGTCCGCTACTGACGCCACCTCACAGGCCAACGGGGCGCCCCACGCCGACTTTCGGCGCAGCATTGTAGGATGGCCACACCAGTGCAGCAACTTGCTGGACACCACCTCGGTGCCATCCGGATCTTGGCGCGTTGTGCTGCCTTTGGCCCTATTCGCACATCGGTCCGCTACTGACGCCACCTCACAGGCCAACGTGGTACCCCACGCCGACTTTCGGCGCAGCATTGTAGGATGGCCACACCAGTGCGGCAACTTCCTGGACACCACCTCGGTGCCATCCGGATCTTGGCGCGTTGTGCTGCCTTTGGCCCTATTCGCACATCGGTCCGCTACTGACGCCACCTCACAGGCCAACGTGGTACCCCACGCTGACTTTCGGCGCAGCATTGTAGGATGGCCACACCAGTGCGGCAACTTGCTGGACACCACCTCGGTGCCATCCGGATCTTGGCGCGTTGTGCTGCCTTCGGCCTATTCGCACATCGGTCCGCCACTGACGCCGCCTCACGTGCCAACGGATTTTCTACGCTTTTTATAACCCTATGCCGCATAACAGGTCATGTGACTTGTTTATAAAACTTTTCATTGGTTGATTTTACTTTTGGTTTCCTAATGAGGAAGGCTTGATCATATGACCTAAAATAACACTTTTCATTGGATTAAAACATTTTTTTTTCCCAAACGATGAAAGCCCCACCTTGTTTCTGGATGTTTCAGACTGAAGCTGGCGTCAGCATGAAAGCACCACCATCTCGTGGCTCCGTCGTGGTCATTCCGCGAGCAATCATGGCAGCCGCTCCCCACCGGAAACCTGCAGGAGTCGGGGGGCCCCCAAGACTTTTGTAGAATCTTCAAGGCTGAGGGGACGCTTTCGAGAATGGGGTCCAAGACCTAGCAGACAAGCGTCCGAGTTCCAAGGTGTCCCAGGGCCATTTCAGTGGACCAGGCCAAAAAAGGAAAGAGCCTGCCGCCATTTTGAGAGTCCTGTGGCAGCCGCTTATAGCTGCACCGCAAGAGTGGGCGCAACTCAGCTGAATGGCGGATTTTGGCACAGTGTACCAAAAGCGGGCGGAATGGCAACTGAAACGGTAAAGGGGCGCCCCACTACAGCAGACGAGCCTCCACCTGGGGAGGCCCGTTCACGCCGCCTCACCCCCCTCCCCCACGGGGCGCCCCATGCCGTTATTCGGAGCAGCATTGTAGGATACCAAAACCAGTGCGGCAACTTACTGGACATCGTTGTGATTAACAAGGACCCCCTGGGTAATGCTCTATTAGACTCCTAGGGCAGGGTAAACAACCTGTGTGCGAAAAACTCCTAGGCAGTCAAGGACTTTCAATAAAATAAACAAGTAGAGAAACCCAAGTCAAGGACAATTGAAAGGCTGTAGGGGTGATCTAAATTCATCAAATTTTAATAAAAGCACATATATATTTAATGGAAACAATAACACATACACAGTTCAATAATAAAAATAACTAAATGACACAATACTACAAAATCACAACCAAGGAATTACATTAAAAACAATTACAAAATCAATTTATAAAAGGAACACCAATCCTGAAGGTGTCCAGCCGAAATAGCAATACAGTACTCGACGCGCGTTTCGGCGACTTAACGCCTTCTTCAGGAGCCACAAGGCATTCTGAAATAATAATACAGAGACATAACATAAGACACGGTACATATTACATTCTTACATGTATCAGTAATAGAATCCACAGTTGCATATTTCGATTAACTTAAAAAGACCATTACATCATAACAGCTAATACAATTGCCTTGGGACGAAGGTGATCTCAAATGAACTATGTTTATTTTCTGTTCACTGATTGATGCATATCGGCTAATAGTGCGAGAGTACAACACACGCATTGTTAATTGGGTAAAAAAATAAAGGACACATTTTTGCCTAACACATGTTCGATAGGATCATGCAATCAATTGTAATGATAATACATTGAAAACTTACTTCATGCAGACCAGGGATTTGCTCGGTCAATGCTCAAACGTAAAATTATATGAGAGCCAATTGAATCTAAATGGAGAGAGAAAATAAAAAGGGGGGGGGGGGGTTTGTTGTGATCCCAGTATTCCCAATGGTAGGAAAAAAGTGAATGGATTAAGCACAAGTGATGGCATCGATATAGGCGGCCAAAAGCATTTATTGGATTTTAATCATATAATTACAGTAGCCACAGATCGATCTACTAAATAAAAAGGGATCTGCATCTATAGGGAATACAAGGACCGAAAGACGGTAATTTACACTGCATGTTAATACCTGATGTGAATATGCGAAGATTGCAATCCTAGATGAGGTATGCTGTCAGGTAAAAGTTCGTATAAAAATGTCTGAATAGAACAACGAATCTGTGAAAGGTGAAGAAAGTCCATTTTATTCTCTATCCTACAGACGTGTCGGGATTAATAGGACACACAAAAAATAAAAGGGAGGGGTACAAGGTAGTTCAATATACCTACAAAGTGATATCTTTGTGCCTGGATATTTCTTAATAGGGTGCTGCCGAAGGCGATAGTCACGACGTGCAGCCCAAGGCGATAAAAAACCTGGAAGCAGGTATAGATACATTACTGGATGTCTATCACAGTGTCACAATTAAGCATAGTTCAATTGTAAAATAGCAAAGATTCAGTGCGTCTGATAATGCAAGAATTAGGATAATGTAAAAGATAAAAGACAATCAATAACTAATAACAAACGAATCTGAGACACATAAAACTTAAACTTAAAGAATGAGAAGCAGAGGTCGCCTAGGTGCAAGCGTACAGAGTGTGAAAACATGCACAGTGTCTCTCTGTTGATGAAATATTTATAAAGACGATGTTTCTAGAAAATGTCAATAGTCAGTACCTCAACAGTGAAATTGTGCTGTTCCAGTTAGATTAAAATCAGTTAAAAATGGTCAGGATCGGCGACGGGATGTTGGACCTGCAAAAGATAATAATTGAACTATAAATATATGCACCCTTCGCTAATAGGGTGTACTGGCTAACATCGTCTCGACTGGTGCAAGACTACAAGAGACGTCTCTAAAATGGAGACGACAAAATGACGGGCAATTCTCACCTAACACAGGCAGGATATGCCCAGTAACTGCCCACTCAATAACGCAATTAATGCGGCTGTACAGGTGTGGGGTTAGATCCAGTTAGAAAGGATACACAAACAGAGTGAGATTTTCAGATGTCAGGATCCGTTGCAGAATGTCGGACCTGCAAAATACAAATAAACTATCAATATGTGCACCATTAGTGTACCATTAGCTGTTATTGTGTACTATCTAAAGTGGCCTCGGCTGTGCAAGGCTGTGCAAGGCTATAAGCAAACTCTCTCGAGTAACGGCGGCGAAATAGAGAGCGGTTCTCACCTGGCGGCGGCAGGATGTGCCCAATGTATGCGCACTCCGTGAATCGAATAGTGCGGTTGTCCGGGTGTCGGGTAATGATCAACCGACACTCGGATGGCAGTTTGTTTAAATATCGTGCCTCACCTGGAGGGCTGCTTGGTAGGCGGGGCTTACAGCAAAAAGATGACAGACATAAATGAAAGACTCCGTCCACCCTATAGATGTTTAACCGTGCTCGAGTTAAAACAAAAACGGAAAATGCGTTCAGTTCACGGTTTGCATGTTAAGAAGAAGCCTGTATGGGATATCGTGAGTCCCAGTAAATGTGAGGGATCGTATGTGAATCGATCCGATAATTTCATTTTTTCGAGGGTTAAAGTGTAGGGAGTCCCTAGTGTAGAAAGGGCTCCTAAGGGGAAGGCGCTGACTTCACTGTGGGCAAAATGAAGGAAAAGGAAGAAAAGACTCAATTGAACCATTACTAAAAATGTAAAGGGGGATGAATCATATGCTTGAATATACAATTTCGTTACTGTTACTTATAATAAGGGTGAGCCCCTAGAGTAAATGTCATAGAGACTATGCAACACAATTACTAAGAAAAATAATAAACAAAGAGTATACCGATTGGTTACTCAATAGGTACAGTGACCCAATATTGTTAGTATAAAAGGGGTCTCAATAGGAAGTCGCCACGGTCATAGGCCAATACTGTATCATAATGATGTGGACAATATTTACGGTAGAAACCAATGCTTACAATTAAATCAGTAATGTAAGGGCTAGAATGAAATCACATAATTTCATACTACACCTAAGTCAAATGATGGCATTCTCCCACGGGATTTCAGAGTTCAATCCCTTTTTGAAGGTGCCCAGTGAGAAAATCCAAAAAACTTCACGTTTCTTACGTGCTTTATTGCCACCCAAGTTTTCTGCAAGTCTGATTTTTTCAATGATGCACCATTTGAAGTCATTGGGGGTATGATTTTTTTCTTGGAAGTGTTTGACCAAGGGTGCTGTGGTTTTATGCGTTCGAATCGCTGAACGATGTTCGGTCAGTCTTACCTGAATCGGTCTTGATGTTTCGCCAACATAACCGAGTTGGCAGGGGCATATGATAAAATAAATGCAATTGGCTGTCTTGCAATTCCACATGTCTCTGGCCTCAAAATGACATCCATTGTGCTCAAAAGAATCACCTTGTAAAATGCTGGAACAAGATTTGCAGGAAGAGCATTTGACCGTGCCTCTCACTGGAAAATTATTTCCAATTGACCTTTGAACAAACTCAGGGGTGGAAACATTGGATGTAAACCGCGAATGCACAATCAGATCTTTTAAATTTTTGTTGCGTTTGTAGGCAAACAATGGTTTTTCAAATTTAAAATGTGAAGTAGGGTTAGAATTCAAAATATGCCAGTTTTTGTTCACAATATGTTTAACGGTATTGTCTAACGTTGAATGTTTGGTCACACAGACTAATTGATTCTTGGGTTTGGGGACCTTTTTTCTAAGTAGTGCTTAATTGTGACACTGTGATAGACATCCAGTAATGTATATATACCTGCTTCTAGGTTTTTTATCGCCTTGGGCTGCACGTCGTGACTATCGCCTTCGGCAGCACCCTATTAAGAAATATCCAGGCACAAAGATATCACTTTGTAGGTATATTGAACTACCTTGTACCCCTCCCCTTTATTTTTTGTGTGTCCTATTAATCCCGACAGGTCTGTAGGATAGAGAATAAAATGGACTTTCTTCACCTTTCACAGATTCGTTGTTCTATTCGGACATTTTTATACGAACTTTTACCTGACAGCATACCTCATCTAGGATTGCAATCTTCGCATATTCACAACAGGTATTAACATGCAGTGTAAATTACCGTCTTTCGGTCCTTGTATTCCCTATAGATGCAGATCCCTTTTTATTTAGTAGATCGATCTGTGGCTACTGTAATTATATGATTAAAATCCAATAAATGCTTTTGGCCGCCTATATCGATGCCATCACTTGTGCTTAATCCATTCACTTTTTTCCTACCATTGGGAATACTGGGATCACAACAAACCCCCCCCCTTTTTATTTTCTCTCTCCATTTAGATTCAATTGGCTCTCATATAATTTTACGTTTGAGCATTGACCGAGCAAATCCCTGGTCTGCATGAAGTAAGTTTTCAATGTATTATCATTACAATTGATTGCATGATCCTATCGAACATGTGTTAGGCAAAAATGTGTCCTTTATTTTTTTACCCAATTAACAATGCGTGTGTTGTACTCTCGCACTATTAGCCGATATGCATCAATCAGTGAACAGAAAATAAACATAGTTCATTTGAGATCACCTTCGTCCCAAGGCAATTGTATTAGCTGTTATGATGTAATGGTCTTTTTAAGTTAATCGAAATATGCAACTGTGGATTCTATTACTGATACATGTAAGAATGAAATATGTACCGTGTCTTATGTTATGTCTCTGTATTATTATTTCAGAATGCCTTGTGGCTCCTGAAGAAGGCGTTAAGTCGCCGAAACGCGCGTCGAGTACTGTATTGCTATTTCGGCTGGACACCTTCAGGATTGGTGTTCCTTTTATAAATGGATTTTGTAATTGTTTTTAATGTAATTCCTTGGTTGTGATTTTGTAGTATTGTGTCATTTAGTTATTTTTATTATTGAACTGTGTATGTGTTATTGTTTCCATTAAATATATATGTGCTTTTATTAAAATTTGATGAATTTAGATCACCCCTACAGCCTTTCAATTGTCCTTGACTTGGGTTTCTCTACTTGTTTATTTTATTGAAAGTCCTTGACTGCCTAGGAGTTTTTCGCACACAACTTACTGGACATCACCTGGGTGCCATCCACATCTCAGCGCGTTCTGCTGCCTTGGGACTATTCGCACAACAGACCGCTACTGACGAGGCCTCCCCCCGCACCCCCCGGGACCCCCCACGCCGTTTTTCGGAGCTGCATTGCAGGATACCCAAAACCAGTGCGGCACCCAGGTAACATCACCTGGGTGCCGTCCAGAACTCAGCACGTTGTGCTGCCTTGGGACTATTCGCACAAAACACAGCTACTGACCATTGTTGCTTCTTTTTTCTAAAAAATGTTTAAATGTATTTACTGTTTTTGTTGCGTTGTATATATTTATAAGTTATTAAAGTTTTATAATCCTACTACTTTGTTGGAGTGCTATATATTTTTAATGTGACACATAATTGTAAAAACTTTGATGTACAAAGAGGCATCCCTGGAATCTTCCGCTTCAGGCTGGGTCCCCTCCCCAATCACAATACAGGATGGTTTTCAGATAGTAGGAACGCGTGTGGTGTGACGGATCTCATCGGGTGGGGGCCTTGATCTACTGTAACTCCTTTGAAGAGGGGTGATTCTTTACAGCTGGAGCCATAAACTACATCTGCAGGGCTAGGTGATAGCCTGGGACCGGCCTGGACAATCGGACACATAGGAAGAGGAGTGTCAGAGGGTGCGGTAGTGAATAGGGCGAAAGGGAGGTGTCGGGCGGGCACAGGGTGTGATTCTCAAGGAAGAGCAGCGCAGATGGGGGGAGGTTTATTGCCCATACATAAGACAGAGAGCGGGGGTGACCAGTGCCTGGGGGAGATGCTTGCGAGGGTGGGGAGCCATGCTAAGGATCCACAGCGTGCAGAGAGTGGGTCTGGTCAAGGCATCTAAAATGGCCGCCGTGCACGACAAAAGTGTGGCATTTGAAAAAAGGCAAGATGGCGCAGACAATGTTTTTCAACACTTCCTGATTTCCTTCGAATCGAACGTTAACAGACGTTATCTTTCCCACACTACCGGTCCCCCTGGGCTTAAACGCCGAGATGGTAGGGACTGCATCCCGTGGAGATAGGCCGAGACGTCACTCGGCAGAAAAAAAAAAAATCAAAAAAAGTCTATAAACATACAATAAGCTAAAAGTCAATCATTCTTGTTTCCTTGTAGTACGCTCCCCAGACCGCTTCCCGGTTCGCGAACCGGGCGCACCCCACGAAAAAAAACGTGTTTTTTTTTTGTTTTTTTTGCCCCACGGGGCCCTTTTAAAGCCTCCACATCAAACCTAGGGGGTCAGGGAGGATCTACTATGCCCCCTTATGGTCATTTGCCCCTTCGCTTTGGCCTCCTCTTGTCTCTCGATCCTACCGAGAGACAAGATGGCGGCCGCTACGGACTGTTTGGAATGTTTGCAGACACCGGAGAGCCAATCAGCTTCGCTTCGCAAAGCTCTGTAACGCGAAAAGTACGCGAAACGGAGCGCAACCTGGCCTCACTTTTAGCCCGAACGGCTCAATGGATTTGCACGAAACTTGCCAATATTGTAGGGACTGGTAGCCCGGTGTGCCTTTGCTAGGTCTCAATATATGTGCTTCAGTGGATTTTGAGAAATTAATGTTCAAAAAAAGATATATATCTGTAACAGCGGACCGGGCAGCGCTCCGGTTCGCGGACTTTACGCGTACCGGAACTTCGCGTAGCGAAGCTGATTGGCTCTCCGGTGTCTGTCAACATTCTAAACAGTCCGGAGCGGCCGCCATCTTGTCTCTCGGTAGGATTGAGAGACAAGAGGAGGCCAAAACAAAGGGGGAAATGACTATAAGGGGGCATAGTAGATCCTCCCTGACCCCCTAGGTTTAATGTGGAGGCTTTAAAAGGGCCCCGCGGGGCAAAAAAAAAAAAAATTTTTTTTTTTTTTTTTGCGTGGGTAGCGCCCGGTTCGCGAACCGGGAAGCGTTCTGGGCAGCGTACTATAAGGAAAAATGAATGATAGACTTTTCAAATATTGTATGTTAATTGATTGTTGGTTTTGTTGATTATTTTTTAATTTTTTAATTTTTAAGCAATTATTTATTATTGTGATTGTGTTTCAAAATTTAATAACATTTCTAACATTTAACTAGTTTATGAATTACATATAAAAATGATTAAAGACTCAAACAATTTTTTAATATTACATACAATTTTATTTTTCAAATTGTTTTTCAAAATTTAATAGAACGTCTAGCATTTGACTGTCCGATATGTCCTCTTGTTGAGTGAACATAAGTTCCCACATTTGACCGTCATCATAATGGAGTAAATGATCCACAGATTCTACACATTGAACTAATTCATAGTCCCGTGACTCATCCATGAATTCTAAGTCATCAATGGGTTCAATAACTTGTTCATTGTTGCTCTCCAGAACAATTTCGAAGGAAACATTCTGCTCACCTTCCATTTTATTGCTGTAATTTGCATAAAAAATAAATATATCAGTAGAGATAGGGCACTGTTGGGTTTAAGTTCAGACAGGTACTTGTGAGTTTATAACAGAGAAGTAATCTATGGGCACTGTATGGTTTCAGGCGTGAAGTAGTACTATTAAAAAGTGCCTGTGAAGAAGTCTAAGTAAATTCATAATTATACCACAGAAACCTAAATCAATCCATAATTATAATAAAGAAGCCTTTCTCAATGTCTAACTCTTACAGAGGGATAGTATATAACTATCTGAAAATGTTTTCAAATTTATAAAATAATATCTCACCTTCTAAAAACAAGTTTAAGTTGTGAGTGAAAATGATCTTGCAATGTAGTTCAGGAAGTAGTAGTCAAAATGGCTGTGTTTCTCTCTCTTCCTTTATATATATTCAGGTACATAACCAATCAAATGTCAGGTAAAAAAAGTAGAAAATGAAAGTAACATTTTAATTGGTTGTCAATTCCAACACTTCAGATGTGTTTTGTGAAGTAATTTACCTCAGGGTATTCAGAGAGGTCTACAGGCTAAATGGTTAAATGGAATTTCAATCAAATTTGTGAAAATGGTAGGGATTGGTATGTAGTATGAGCTAATCTATATTTGGTGAAATTGTCTCCAGTCGCTTTTCTGTAAACTACTTTCCCACCTTTTTTGATGGTGCGCTTCCCAGGGAGCGACCCGGTACGCGAACTGTTGAGCGCCCCGGTTCGCGAACCTTAAGCGTTACGGGAGTCCACCATTTTGTGTTTCGGTCGAATTAAGATACAAGATGGAGGGCAAATAATGTTCAGAATGGGTAGAAGGGGGCACGGTAGACTTATCTTGACCCCCTAGGTTTTCTGAGGGTGGCTGAGGAGGCTTATATGTGCGAAAAAAAACATTTTTTTTAAAATTTCGCGAGGTTAGCTCCCGGTTTGCGTACCGGGTAGCGCCCCAGGGAGCGTACTTTGTTGAAAATTAGTGAAAAATGTTACAGTAAAATAATAATTGTGAGTGATCAGATGTAGGGTAGCTCTGAGAAGAGCTTTTGGGTTTATGGTACATTTAGGTACTTATAAGTAGGTACCAATGCACAGTCTTAAATTCAGAATGAAAATTCTGTTGCCCTCATCTGAGAAGTGAAGTCCATCTCCTCTGTAGATATCTTGCATGTAGTAACGCAAGTTATTGTTGTACATGGAGCCCATTCCATGGTCTCTCATGTAAGCTGAAACAGATTTGTTTACATGCTTCCTCGACTTCTCAATTTGTGGACAAAATTGGTTTGACCACCTCCATTTTTGTCTTTGGCATATATTTGAATATACCAAGGCAGTTTGAGGAAAAAGTGCCATCAATTGCTCAAAGGTGTCCTTTAAAAGCATTTCCAGACCTACCCCAGTCAAAGTGCCCAAATCATTACCTCCACAGTGCACAATTAACAGGTCAGGTTTTGGCAAATGCATAAAGGTTTTCACCAATGGTATCAATTGGTGACATTTTAATCCTCTGTGGCCAAACCACTTAATTTCCACATCTTGTAAATTGAGGTTAGGTAAATTTCTGTTCTTAGCATACCTGTGAGCCCAGTGGATATAACTATGTCCAACAATCCAGACAGAAAACATGGTGAGAGAAGGTTCTGCTGCAGTCAGATGAAGTGTGGCAATGAAATGGCAGTTGAAAAAATGTGAGTTTAAAATGAAAAAAACTGGGGAGTTTCTGTGTTAATGAAGCAGTAACAGTGATTGGTGGATTTTGATTGCTGAAAACAGAAAGTTAGGGTGCATGGATGAGTTCTTTGAAAGATGTATTTTGAATGGTCAATAAAAAATCATTAAATGAAAGATTGCACTGGATATGCAGGTGCACTGAGAGTTCAGAGTTCAATTGAAACATTGTTGTGTGAACTTGCAAACACCAAAGGTCTTCCAAGAGGTGGTTGCCATGCAAAATATCTCTCATGTCACCCAATCAAAACTTCATTTGAAAAAAAGTGAGGGAAGAGTTTTGATTGGGTGACATGAGAGATATGTGTGAAGAATTACAGCATTTCTGTGCTTTTGATAGCTGCAGACTCTGGAGTGCATACCTTTTGCTCTGCTGAAGACAAATTGGTGTGTTTCTGAGACTGTTTTCAAACTCAAAGTATTTGCTAAGGTGAGAAAATATTTCTTTAATTTAGATAGAGAATAGTGTGCTTTAAGGAGAAAATTATGAAGAAAGTTGTGTTTTTCAAATGTTGCTTTGTCTCAAGTGTTTTACAAATAGATTTTGTTTCTTTGAGAAAATGTAATTGGAGAAAATGTGAAGTATTAGTACTGACAGGGTGTTACATAGCCATGTTAAAAGTGACCCAACCATGCTGGAAAGGCAATCAAAAAACGCTTTCATGTGTCTTAAGGACATTTTAAGTCATTTCCTCATGTGCAGTGTTTTCAAATTATGATTTGAAAATCGTTTTTGGGGAAAAGGAATGGTTTGTAAATTTATGACAAGGATATAATGGTGTATGCTTCTTTATAAGGCATTTCAGTGTCTCTGATGTCATTTTTCCCATATTACATTAAAAGACCTTTCTCCGTGGGGCACATTCCTTGTAAATATGGTCACACTTGTGCATGGTAAATTTAGATTTTGACTGTTTGAGTTACATAGCCATGTTAAAAGTGACCCAAAAAAGTTGCAAAGGCTTTCAAAAAACACTTTCATGTGTCTTAAGGACATTTTAAGTCATTTCCCTGTGGGCAGTGTTTTCAAATTATGACTTGAAAATCGTTTTTGAGGTAAAGGAATGTTGTTAAAATTTATGTGCGCCATATGCCCCCAAATTTCTTTTTAAGGGGTGCAGCAGGGTGTTCTTGAGACACCCCTGCACCTTTGGAAAAATTCCTAATTTGCGATGAGCTAATTGCTAATCGCAAATTGCACCTTCATTCCTATGGGCCTCCTGGCCCATGGAAATGAATGGGTAATTTGCAATTAGCAATTTGCTCATCGCAAATTAGGAATGGTAAAGAATCGCTATTTATTCCTTAAAATTCGCTATTTAGGAAATGCAAAATAGTTTGATGATACATATGGCGGTTCATCTCTAACAAGATAAGAAGCTTAGGGCTACATTTATGATGACTGGCGCAATGAAGTGGACATCACTTACTTCATTGGTAGAGCTTTACATGTATTATCTCCTCTGTATTCTTCATCAAGCGTAACTTTAATCTGCAATCCTGAGTAGGCCTCACCTTAAACAAACCTCTGGATAGGCCACACCTTATCGTCATCATGAATTAATCATTTAAAATGCTAGGGACAGATTTATGATAGGTGTATGCCTCTTTTGCGCCACTGTGCGTCACTTTTATGATGCAGCGGCGGTGCAAAAGATTTGCTATGAGGCGACAAAATTACAAATTGATGCATTTAGGCAGATGTGTCATGGTGTAAAAAAAACGTGCCACATGAAACCGATGCAGCAGTGATGCAAAAGATGCACCATGTTGCAAGACAGGCCTCACTTGGGGCCATATGTATCAAGCTAATTAGCATTCGCAAAGGTCAAAATTCTGCGAATTTCGGCCTTTGCGAATGCTAATTAGACAAATGGTATGTATCAAACAAGTTTGATGCAAAATAAGGAATAGCAAAATTTGCTATTCCTTATTTTGCGATTGCACTGAAGGATTTGCAAATTTTGCGATTCCTTAAATGAATGTATCAAACAAAAAATATGCAAAAAATGCCATTAAGGATTTGCAAACTACCACCAACTTCTAGTTTGTGGTAATTTGCGAATTCTTTTCAAAAAGCTTTTTTTCCAAAAAACAAAAGGTGCCATATGACGCCCATACAGGCCCTTAGGGCATGTATGTGCGCCATATGCCCCCAAATTTCTTTTTCAGGGGTGCAGCAGGGTGTTCTTGAGACACCCCTGCACCTTTGGAAAAATTCCTAATTTGTGATGAGCTAATTGCTAATCGCAAATTGCACCTTCATTCCTATGGGCCTCCTGGCCCATGGAAATGAATGGGTAATTTGCAATTAGCAATTTGCTCATCGCAAATTAGGAATGGTAAAGAATCGCTATTTATCCCTTAAAATTTGCTATTTAGGAAATGCAAAATAGTTTGATGATACATATGGCGGTTCATCTGTAACAAGATAAGAAGCTTAGGGATAGATTTATGATGACTGGCGCATCACCAGGGATGTGCCAGTCATCCTGCGCCGCTGTTCCGCCACCCATGGTGTACTCCCTTAACACCTAAGACTGCAAGCGCTAGGAGAGCTCTGTTCTTGCTGTTGGCTGTAGGATTTAATGCGTTTTTAAAACTCCCGTTTTTTCCATTTATTTTGATTCTTATTTCTTCGTTTTCCCTCGTTTTTAATTAGGGCCACTCGCAGACCCACACTGCTGCCACCTTACTCCCACTATAATTTCTGGAATACTCACCGCGTTTTAGGGGGTCCCTGTCCACTGTCTCGATTGGTGGCCATATTGGGAGGGGGGACATTGCAGGCGGCGCGGTTAGCGCTCTAGTGTGCACGCGCTCGGCGAGCATAAAGGCAGGCAAGTGACAGGTGAGCGCCCTTAACACCTAAGACTGCAAGCGCTAGGAGAGCTCTGTTCTTGCTGTTGGCTGTAGGATTTAATGCGTTTTTAAAACTCCCGTTTTTTCCATTTATTTTGATTCTTATTTCTTCGTTTTCCCTCGTTTTTAATTAGGGCCACTCGCAGACCCACACTGCTGCCACCTTACTCCCACTATAATTTCTGGAATACTCACCGCGTTTTAGCGGGTCCCTGTCCACTGTCTCGATTGGTGGCCATATTGGGAGGGGGGACATTGCAGGCGGCGCGGTTAGCGCTCTAGTGTGCACGCGCTCGGCGAGCATAAAGGCAGGCAAGTGACAGGTGAGCGCCCTTAACACCTAAGACTGCAAGCGCTAGGAGAGCTCTGTTCTTGCTGTTGGCTGTAGGATTTAATGCGTTTTTAAAACTCCCGTTTTTTCCATTTATTTTGATTCTTATTTCTTCGTTTTCCCTCGTTTTTAATTAGGGCCACTCGCAGACCCACACTGCTGCCACCTTACTCCCACTATAATTTCTGGAATACTCACCGCGTTTTAGCGGGTCCCTGTCCACTGTCTCGATTGGTGGCCATATTGGGAGGGGGGACATTGCAGGCGGCGCGGTTAGCGCTCTAGTGTGCACGCGCTCGGCGAACATAAAGGCAGCCATGCTGACGCGCAGCGTCATCACGCAGCGTCATCGCCGGGCTGTCGCCGGAGTTTCGCCAGAGTCAAGCCCGTCTGTGCCCGTCCGGGCCCAGACGGGCCCAGGGCACACCACTCTGCTCAACTCTCCTAACACACGGATCTCTTCCCATAGGTATTCACGGGACTCATTACTCGCTTTACGCATGCCTAGACATCCCAGTTGTTGCTACTATTGGGCTGAGGGTGCTGTATTTAAACCTTGTCTTGGCTGTCGCCCACATAACACTGTCAAGGACCCTGACTCTTTTACTATGGCTCTGCTTAATTGCAGATCACTTCCTTGTCATTCCACGGAAATCCACCTCCTTCTTTTGGACCATAGTTTGGATGTCTTATTCCTTACGGAAACGTGGCTGAACACAAGCTCCGACCCCGACATTGTCAACGCTCTTCCCCCGGGATACCTTATGTTTCACCTTGATAGACCGGATGGGAGAGGGGGTGGAGTGGCCATTGTTTATAGAGACACATTTGTATGCAAAGCAGCAGACTGCGACATCAACAACGCTGAAAGCTGTCACTTCACCCTTTGCATTTCTTCGACTGTCTCTATCTCTGGCCTCTTTGTGTATCGGCCTCCCGCTACGCTAGGGAATTTCGTGGATTCCTTTATGGAAGCTGTTATTCCACTGGCTGCGGCCTCGTCCAACTTTCTCACTCTTGGGGACTTCAATTTTCATTTTGATGACCCCAATGATGTGGTGGCAAGGGGTCTTATAAGCTCGCTTGGTGCGCTTGACCTACATCTTGTTAATATGGGAGCCACTCATAATAGAGGTCATCAGCTGGATGCGGTCTTCGCAAATTCGGCGAACCTGCAGGCCCTCCAGATGTTGGCTCTCCCTTGGACCGATCACCATTTCATCCCGTTTAGCTGGCGGCTGGGGAACCGGAGAGATCCTACACCTAGGCAACATACTGTGGAGCGACTCTGGTCGAAGCTTCCGGTAGACAGGTGGGCGGAAGAGCTAGCTAGAACTTGTCCCTACCCTGTGGATGACCCCAACATCGCTGATCAGCTCTTGGGCGAATGGCTAACTAACTCTCTGGACTTGCTGATCCCGAATAAAAGGAGGCTTGTCAGGGAGAGAAAAATTGGCTCTGCCCCCTGGTATACCCCTGAACTTAGGTGTATCAGAACCTCTTGTAAAAGGCTTGAACGTGCTTGGAGGAGAGAGCAGACGGAGGAAAGTCGGGCCAACTACAAGAGAGAGTTGAGGAAATATAAAAGTGCACTGAAGGACGCTAAAAAGATTTTCTTTAGCGATAGGATCGCGAGGGCAAGTAATTCTTCAGGAGAATCGTTCAAAATCTTTAAAGAACTTCTGAAAGCCCCGATCCCTCCAGTGCTACACGATAATCCTAAAGAACAATGTGAGGATCTGGCCAGATTCTTTCACTCTAAAATAGAGAAAATATTATCCTCCTTACCCACTATCCCTCTAACTCAGGAACCAGTTATTAGTTCTGTAAATCGCCCGACTGGGCTAACATCTTTTGGCCCCTTCTCGGAAGAGGAGGTTACAAAGGTCCTGTTGGAGATGAAGAGTGGCTCTCCGAGTGACCCAGTCCCGATAAAACACCTTAAGCTCGTGGTTAACATCCTGTCTACTCCTTTGACCGATCTCATAAACCTTTCACTTGCTCAGGGCATAGTGCCACAGAGATGGAAAAAGGCTGTGGTGAAAGCCTTATTGAAAAAACCAGGATTGGATCCTTCAGATTTGACCAACTTCAGGCCAATTTCACTTCTTCCAGGTTTTTCAAAAATTGCTGAGAAGCTGGTCAACCGTCAGCTCTCTCACCATCTTGAATCTAACCACCTGCTAGGAGACTCCCAGACTGGTTTCCGCCCCGGCCATGGAACAGACACTGCCTTGCTGGCAGTAGTGGAGGAGGCAAGGAGCACTCTAGATACAGGAGGGTCAGTGGCAGTGATCCTCCTGGACTTGAGTGCTGCCTTTGACACCGTGAGTCATCAGGTGCTCCTCCAACGGCTGTCAGAGGCAGGTGTCTCGGGGACGGCTTTGAAATGGTTGGGTTCTTTCCTTGCGGACCGTTTCTACCAAGTCTGGGAAGGGTCAGAGCAATCTGCCCTAATCCCTCTTCAATGTGGAATCCCGCAGGGCTCATCGCTGAGCCCTACCTTATTTAATATATATATGACTCCACTTGAAATAGTGGTCGCCCCTTCAGGGGTGAAGATCATCAGCTATGCTGATGATACTCAGCTGGTGGTGGGCCTCACACAGTTGGCGGCACACCCTGAGGAATTACATGACTGTCTCGCCAATGTTTATCGCTGGATGTCCATCTCCGCTCTAAAGCTTAATGGAGGTAAAACCGAGCTGATGCTCCTGGGCAATTCCAGTCCCTTCATCATTGCGAGCTGTTGGCCCCGGTCTCTTGGTGACCCACCATCCCCCAAGAAGGAGATCAAATCCTTGGGAATATGGTTGGAAGATGATCTGTCCTTCAGGACTCATGCTAAGAAGACCGCAGGGGTTTGCTTTGGTCTGCTGAGATCAGCCCGAAAGGTGTTACCTTTGCTTCCCGGTCCAGCAAGGAAGCTGTTGATACGCGGCCTAATTCTATCTAGGCTTGATTATGGGAATGCGTTGTTTCTCGGTGCCCCTGAAGCTACCTTTAAAACCCTCCAACAGGTGCAAAATGCAGCTGCGAGAATCCTTATGGATGTTCCCAGAAGGCAGTCTGCTGCTCCGGCCCTTAAAGCGCTCCACTGGCTCCCCGTGAAGGAGCGGGTGAAATTTAAAGCGCTTTGTACTGCTCACAAAATCTTATATGGTAAAGGTCCTCCCATTCTTGCCAATATGGCCCGTCCTTACAAACCCCCACGTCTGTTGCGCTCTGATCAAAAACACCTTTTGCAGTCAGCGAGAGTAAGAAGAGCCCGGTCTGGGGGTAGGCGTTTCTCTGTGCAGGTGGCCTCTCTTTGGAACTCTCTGCCCCTTAAGATTCGCTCAGAACCCCAGATCCTACCATTTAGGAAGCTGCTTAAGACCCACTTGTTTCCTCGGTAGTGATTAGCTGAGTCTCTCCTTTTGGTCTGTTGCGCCGGGATGCCCCCGGGTAAGCCGAGCGCATTATAAGTTTCATATTATTATTATTATTATTCATTTACAATGCGGCGCAGCATGGGGCAAAAATGGCACAGATGCGTGACGTATCTGTGCTGTAAAGGTGGCGCATTGCTGGAGTTGTATCGCAAGTGCGATGCAGCTCCAGCAAGGCTCAGGGGTGCCCCATCTCCACAATGTTGCGTCAAGACCTATGCCTGCTTAAAGCAGGCGCAGGGTTTTGACGCAGCTTTCTCCTATCTGATTGTAAATGCGGCACACCATGGGTGGCAGAGCAGCGGTGCACGTTAACTGGTGCATGCCTGGGGATGTGCCATTTAACATAAATCTGCCCCTTTACATTTAAGTATTTGCAGGGGACACAGAGTCGGTGAGGCTTATCCAAGGTTAAGAAGAGATGAGTCCTGTTCACTGAAAAATTAGACATAGGCTTCACCTGCTCAGCATCGCTGGACATGGCTAAATAATAGCTGCAAAATGTTACTCTTGTTAAACAATTTTACTATTATAATCTCTGAGATTTGTCTCTTACTCTGCAACATCTCATTGTTGTTATCTTTCTTTAAAGATAAAGACAACATCAACATGAGCGACAATCAGCAATCAGTTGATTTTGACTTCATCATTGAACTTGTAATTGAAACATCAGTGGATGTTGATCCCTTGGATGATTTAAATCCTGAGGATGAAGAAGAACGTGATGAGGATGCAGATTTGTCCGAATTATATGACATAGGGTGGGAAGCTGACCTGCTTGATCCTATGGAACTATAAACATTTATTTTTAAAATTTATAATAAATAAAAAGTAAAAATGTAAACCGTTTAATTTAAAAATAAAGACACCTTCAAAAACAGGTTATGTGTAGTGTCTTCAATAAAATATTAAAATATGCTCATAAAATTAGATCAGATTCACATATAAAATAGCACAGGTAACATGAATATAAATTCCATTTCTTTTCTGCTATATCTGTATTCTAAAATTGCCATGCACTAAAAAATCTTATATGTAAAAATGTAAAGTAGTGTTTTAAGTTTTTGATTACTGTTATTGATGTACTGTTGGGTAATAGTGGTTAATAACATTTTTTAATATATTTTACCACAGATTCAACTGCAGATCATTTCAACATTTCACCATGCCAACGAAAGAAAGACTGAGAAAGGCTGCAAAACGTCAAAGACAGCAGGTGATTGAAAAAAAGCAGCAGTCCTCTAACAAAAAGATTTGTCAAGTCACCAAGAAAGCACCGGGTAAGAGTACAAAAACATTCATAAGAAATATTTGTAGTAAAAAAAATATTACTACAGAAAATGTTTCAGTCCAGAAAAAGAGAAGCAATTCAAATGGAAAGGAAAGGCCAATCAAAAATGTTACTGCTAGAGCAAGAGATAACTCTGTGCATGATAGTAGAAGGAAACAACAGTTTAGGGACATTCGTAAACGAATGTTCCGCAACAGGATAATTGGCAATTTGTTAAAAAATATTAAGAAAGGTCAACAGAAAGTGGTTTTTTATAAGAGAAAAAAAATAGTTGAGAAAGTTATTGATCAGGCATTTGAAATTAAACGTAAGTTATTTATTTTGATAATCAATAGAATTAGGAAGCTAAACAAGGCAATTTATGATTTCAAAAGAAATAGCAGATGGAAGAGAATAGTTAATCGTAGTAATTTTTGTGAAGTTTTTTCTGGAGAATGGATGCATAGTTCAAGCTGTGAGGCATTTTTTAATGAGGAGAGTTATTTCCAGGATAATGATTTGGTGCATGCAGTTGACACCAGTGGTCGTGCTTATGAAGTGAAAGATGGTTGTCCAGTTGAAAAAGAAAAACTTGTGACAACAGAGGCAGAAGAGGTGTTAGGTAATGAGGTTTTAGGAAGACGTGCTAAGGGTCCTGTGTACACCTGGAAGTGTAGTAGTATTTGCAGTGTGCGACAGGATTCCATCAATTTGCTTTGTGATTTTGTACGGTCATTTAATAAGAAAAGTTTGAAGCAGAAAATAAGGTTGTTGCAAGAATTAGATCCTTGCAGAGTGAGAGAAGTGACAGGTTTGCATGGTCATTTACTGGCTTGTCTTTCCAGGAGAGTATGCCAGAGTGTTTTTCATCATTTCAGGATGCTAGCAGTGCATCATAATAAAGTGAGGAAATTAGTTAGAATGTTGTATTATGCTAAGAGTCCAGCAATTATGCTTAAACAATTATGTGCTGCTCTTTTGCATGGTTCTGAAATAGATGTGAAGAATATATGTGAAGAAATTGAGTTTTGTTACTTTGGAAGTAAAGAGGAGAATGTTGAAATTGACCAAGAAGAAGCGGGTAATGTGGAAGATAGTGTACAGGTTTCCAGTACAGATAATTTCCAGAGGGAAATTGCGACGTTTCAGGTCAAATCAAGTGAGAGGCCAAATTTCACTTGTGTGTGTTGTCGACGCACTTATTATAAGAATCAGACTAAGTTAGTGGATTTATATGCAAAAATTGAAAGGGAAAATATTAGTGAATGGAAGGATTTCACCACATACTTGATGGTAGAAAATTGTTTTGATTTGGGATTGGATCAACGTGTGTGTACTTATTGTTGTTGCAAATTAAATCAAAACCAGATGCCTGCTAGAGCAGTTCATAATAATCTGGAATTGGTTGAGATTCCTTCTGAATTGAAGGATTTAAATACTTATGAATCTATTTTGATTCAAAGTATCCATCCCTTTCAGGCTATTGTAAGAATGGAGCCAAAGACAGGGAAATTGCCTCCATCAGATTTACAGAGAGGATTAAAGGGAAGAGTTGTTTATTTGCCTCTAGATTTGAAGAAAAACATTAACACAATTGGAGTAGAAAAAGTGGAAGAGGAACCTCTGGTTATCTTAGTTAATGGGGTTCCGACAAAGAATAAGAAAATATGGCAAGATTTAGTAGATGTTAGGAAAGTTAAAAAGGCAACATTGTATTTGAAAAAAAATAATAAATACTATAAGAATGTATATGTTGCAGAAGAGGAAGTAAGTGAGGAAGAGGATAGCGATTTGTGTGCTGGTCAAATTGAGAAAGTAGAACCCTCTACTAGTGAAGAAATATATGAACATTATAGTGTTCATCCTTTGCATTCCAAGGAAGTCATGGGGAATGCTATTGAGTTGTTTCAAATGAAACAAGCCAAAGGGAGTCCCATTAGTGTTTGGGAGGAAAGTTTGGAAGCTCGGTGTTTCCCACAGCTTTTTCCAACAGGTCAGGGAGGAAGATATGATGAGCGACCTCATCAAATTCCTGCTTCTGAATACCGGACTTTGCGATTGTATGCAGGAGATGCTAGGTTTCGACAATGCATTCCTTATTTGTTTCATCTCCTGTTTGAAAGCGATCTGTCTGGACTGTCATATGCAGTGAACCACATCTTGAAAAGTGGTATACACATGCAAAACATCTCTGCAAGTGACTTTATGGATAAAGTCAATGTCCAAGACAGTATTTTGGATTCTCACCTGATTAATCTCAAGGCGTGTCAGCGTGGTACTAATGAGTACTGGTACCGTCGTCATGGTGATTTAAAATGTATGCTGAGGAACTTAGGTACTCCCACATGGTTCCTCACTCTGAGCTGTGCCGAGTATGGCTGGGAAGACTTACTTGAATTTCTACGAGAGGCAAATGCTAACGTAGAAAACATCGAATTCAAGACACCCGGAGAACTGTGCTCTTTGGATCTAGTCAATGTATGTAGGTACTTCAATCATAGATTTGAAGCTATGATGTCTTTCATCATGAATAAGAAGAATCCACCTCTTGGAGAGGTGTTGGATTTCTTCTGGAGAAAGGAGTACCAAGCAAGAGGTGCTCCTCATATACATATGTTGCTGTGGATCAAGGATGCACCTAAATTTGGAACGGATCCAGAAGACTCAGTGATGAGTTTTATACAACAGTATTCTACGTGTGCTGTTCCAAACGCAAAGGAGAAGAAAAGCCTAAGAGAAAAAGTTCTGCGTTTCCAAAGCCATCGATGTGGAAAGTACTGTCGTCGTAAATTCCGAAACAAGGACAAGTTCTACACCAAATGTCGTTTCGGCTTTCCACGACCGGTGATTTCTAAAGGAAGAGTAAACAGTTTGATGTCTTCGCTGCGACATAATGTGATGAAGAAATCACCTAAAAACACATACAATTTGAAGAGGAACGAAGAGTCCAAGTACATCAACGACTACAACCCGGTGATTTTGTCCATGTGGAATGCTAACATGGATATACAGTTTGTGGCTGATAACTGTATGGCTGTGGCTCGGTATGTGACGTCTTACATCACCAAAAAAGAGAAGACAGAATTGAAGGATATGTGGGAGGACATTTCCCATGAAAAGAGCCTCAGCAAGAAGTTGTACAGTTTCAGTCTGAAGATGTTGTCGCATCGAGAAATCGGAGCGTACGAATGTTCTGACCGGTTGTCTTCAGCAAGTCTCTATGCCAAGTCCAGGAGTATCGTTTGGGCGAGTCTTGGTCTTGCTGCAACGCGTAATCGAGTTCTCAAACCTGTGCGGGAAATTGAGTATTTGGCGGAAAAGGAGCCAAACAGTACCGACATTTTGAAGACCAACATGTTGGATACATATTATCCAAATCGAAGCATTCACCTCGAGAATGTTTGTCTGTATGAGGTTCTTCAAAATTACATATTCAAGAGGAACATCAAAGAAGATACTGAGAAAGGAGTGTATGCTGTAATAGGAAGTGAGGGATGTCTGGTCAAGCAAAGAAAATGCCACTTGGTAAACCATCGAAAATTGAGTGGCGAATCTCCTGAAAAAAAGGAGTTTTTCTATTTAGCACTTTTGCAACTTTTCAAACCTTGGCGTGCAGAAGAGGAACTGATTGGAGATTTTCTCTGTTACGAAGACTCTTTCAATGCCGCCAAGGAGACCATAGAATGTCCTGCTTTTCCCAAATATGTAGAAATGTTGAATGCGGAAATTGAGCAGGAAGCAATGATTGCAGCCGAGATTGCCAGAGACAGTTCTCAGGACAGTCAGAGTTCTGCTTCATTGAGTCAGGATCCACTAGGAGGACCTGTTATCGAAAATGAAGCTGCCACTGCTATGAATGAAGTGGAAAGAGCCATGGCACATGCTCAGGAGGATGCGGTTAACTTAGAAGAGTTGGAAAGACAACTCAACGTTGAGCAGAGGAAAATATATGACGAAGTTACCATGCAAATTGATCATGGATTAAGTCATGACAAGAAAGAGTGCTCATGTACGTCGTTCAAGCCTGTCCGACTGTACGTGAGTGGAGAAGCGGGAACTGGAAAAAGTTTCCTTATTAAAGCAATTTCATGTTATTTGCAGGAAAGGACAGAGTCATCGCTGTCTTGTGTTGTCACCGCTCCAACTGGACTGGCAGCACATAACATTAAAGGGATTACTTTACATCGTTTACTGATGCTGCCAGTGCAGCATGACAACAAATTACAATATCACAAGTTATCTGGAGATGCTTGTTTTGAAGTTTCAAGAGTCTTGAGGAAAATGAAACTTCTTATCATTGACGAAGTAAGCATGGTTTCCAATGTCATGCTTGCCTTTGTGCATTTGAGAATGCAAGAAGTTCTTAAAACAGAGTATGATGTGTTATTTGGTGGCAAACACATCATTGTTTTCGGAGATCTTCTGCAGCTGACACCAGTGAAAGGGCAACCTGTGTTCAAAATGCTCACGCATGAAGATACCAGGAAGTGCCTAGGCAGCATTGGCAACGTCAATATATGGTTAAACTTCAATTATGCTGAACTGCATGAAAATATGCGTCAGGCGAAGGATGAAGTTTACAAGACTATTCTACAAGATGTTAGAATTGGAAAAGTGACCGAGAATGGGAAAGAAGCTTTACATGCACGATTACTGTCAAATTTATATCCAGAACAAGACGTTGTGCCTGAGAATATTTTTCAGAAAATTACTGAGAAGAAATCTGGAATATGTTTGATGCCAACTCTTGCAGAATGTGCCAAATTCAACAACAAAATGTTGCATTTAGAAAAGCAAGAGATTGTGAAACTGGAAGCTATTGACAGAGTAGAGCATATGGGATCAACAATTATTTTGTCTGAGAATCTGAAAACAAAATTGGATTCATTAGAGAAGAGTATATCTAAAACTGCAGGTTTTGAAAAGACTCTGAATGTGTGCTTGAACTGCCGTATAATTTTAAGATTGAATTTACATGTTGAAAGAGGTCTGGTAAATGGATCAATGGGTAATGTTGTTGATTTTGTAAAATACAGAAATAGAGATGGAATTGAATTTTAAAAAATTAAATTTGATGGCATTGAGGAAGTACAACTAATTGGTCGTTGTTCTGCTAGATTTTTGCTTGTAAAAGACTTATATGTTCGCCGTAAGCAGTTTCCTGTTTGCTTGGCATATGCGGTGACAATCCATAAATCGCAAGGTTTATGTGTAGACAGTGCATTGGTGAATATTGGCAGTTCTGTGTTCAAGGAGGGTATGGCATATGTGGCATTGTCACGAGTTAGAGCTTTATCGGGATTGTACTTGATTGAGTGTGATGTCACAAGCATTTGTGCGGATCTAGATTGTGTTAAGGAATACAATAGGTTAAGAAGAGAGTATGCGCCACATTTGCCTCAATATCCTTTGTTTGAGAAACGTGTGGTAGGCCGGAAACGAAGAAATGTGACCAATACTGGGGAGGTTGTAGCAAAAAGACGAAAAGTCGATGAACCTGAAATTATAAGCAGAAATAAAAAGGATTCTGTTGAAGATGTTGTTGGTTTTCAATTTGAAAACAGTTCTGGTGTCAACTGCTATGCTAATGTAGTGGTTAATGTTTTGTTTTCTCTAGAAAATGTAAAAGAAGAGATTGTGGTCAATTCTGATCAAAGATTTTGCAGTTTGTTAAATTCTGTGTTAGAGAAATGTAGCACTGATAGAACAAACATAGAAAGTGTGTCTGAAATTCGAAATCTGTTAGACAGATGTTCAGGCCAAACACAATTCTCTCAAAATATTCAGCAAGATTGTCAGGAGTTTTTAATGTATATGCTTGATGTATTGCATGCTGAAGGTGTAGATGTAGATCATCTGTTTGGCCTTTCTTATCAATGGCAGCATGACTGCGAGAACTGTATGGTATCAAGTACTACTAGTGTAGACTCAGAAAGATTTATATATTTAACTTTGCCAGACAGTAAATCAGTCTCCTTTAATAAGCTAGTAAAAGCAGCTGATCACAACATGGAGTGTAGCCAATGTAAATCTGAAATGATGTCCACATTATTTATACGAACATATGGCCAGTATGTAATTTTAATGTTCCAACGATGTAGGCCTGATGGAACAAAATTGACAACTTTAATTAAAAATTTTGTAGCTTCGCAGTTGTCAATATCAGGAAGGACTTTTGTAACTGCAGCAATTATATATCATGACGGTCCTTCAATAACATCAGGACATTACACAGCTTATTTAAAGTCTAGAAATGGCTGGTCATTCTGCAATGATTCTGTTTTAATTTTCCCAAAAAAATTGCCGTATGACCTTAAAAACTCTTACCTGGTGTTTTTAAAACCAAAATTTTAGGGAAAGAATCTCGGGATGTGCTCTGTGGAATTTCAAGAAGTTCTAATGGCTCCTACACGATTTGGCCTTGAGGATAAGTGTAGTTCAGAGACATAACTTCTAACCATAAGACTGGACGTCATGGAGAAATAAGTGCACTTTGAATGAGTTCAGAAAAACTATTTCTTTTTATAAGCTAATTGAAGCAGCCAATCAAAACATAGAGTAGAGGGAATGTAAGTCTGCAATGCTGTCTACTGTTTTACATTGCTTTGTGATTAAAAGTGATGTAGAGAATTAAATAATTGTAGTAGTCATAGAGGTAGTGTAAGTCTGCTTCATAGTAAGCAGTATCAGTGTCATAGGAAATGTAGAACATGACTGAGCAAGAAGGGGAAGATATTACTAGTCCAGGATTGTGAAAATGATCATCAACATTTTAATTCTGAAAGTTGCGGAAATGCCAAATGACGGGATTGGCTTACAAGAAATCCAAGAGTTATAAATGGCTCTGACAAGATTTGGCCTTGTGGAAACTTGTGGTAGAGAGCGAGAAGTCATTTATTGTATGTAACATGTTTTTCAAAACGATGGAGGTTTTCTTTCAGAAAGTGGCGGGCTGAAAGTAATAACAGCACAACAGAGTGTAAGCTGTTCATCTGACATCCTTTGACGTCATGGAAAGTAAGTTAACTTTAAGGAGTTCTGAATTCTGATTTGTTATGTTGTATGGGTTTTTTAAACACAATCATTTTGACGCTGTTATATGATGAATACCTTCAAGTCACTGTTTTTAGTGAAATTTGATACATTCTGAGAACAGCAAAAATAAACCATTTAACATGTATAATTAATTCTGTACTGTTTGCATTTATGATGTATATGTAGAACTGTGTAGGAGGCATGGAGAAGGTGAGGCTTCTGTAAGTGTCAAAGTTGTTGCATGCAGTGCTGCACTTCTGCGTACTCTTTCATATGCTGGACTACATCTGCACAATGAGATACCTAAGCAAAGGAAACACAAGTGATGTGATTGTGAAATGAGCAAAAGAAATTGCACGTATTTCAATTACATCACCTGTGTTTCCTATCATTACGAATCACATTGTGCAGATCAAGTTTAGGTCTGTCCAGGGAAACAGAGGAGGTTTGGCCTTTGTTCAAGAGTGCAGTGGACATGACTCACTTCATTGGTAGGCCTGCAAATGTAGTATCTCCTCTGTACTCTTCAACAACTCTAAATTTCATCTGCAACTCTGAGTAGGCCTCACCTCAAACAAACCTCTGGATAGGACACATCTTATTGGCATCCTGAAGCAATCATTTAAAATTTTAGTGTCTTGCGACACTTTTCTGAGACAACAGCAGTGCAAAAGATGCACCATGTTGTAAGATAGGCCTCACTTCATCTGCATCAAGATACTGTTAGTTTAAAATGTATATCTTTAGGACTGTGTAGGGGGCCTGGAGAAGCAGAAGCTTCTGTAAGTGTCAAAGTTGTTGAAAAACTGTTTGTCCTTCAATCTTTTCCCTTGTCTTTTGTAATTTTTAAATACATGTTTTAATATTTTTCAAATGTTTGTTCTCTCTTTCACAGATTGAAAGTATAAAAACAAAAAGTGAGTAATTTAACGACAATTATAAGGTAAATGTTTTGTATTCTTTTCGTTACATTTCTATCACATTCACCTACTATTAGTTCCACAGCTTCATTTCTTTAACCCTCAGTTTCCTGCCTTTGCTACTTTCCTCATTCCTTTCTCTATTACCTACTTACTCAACTCCTTCCACTCTTTTTCTCAGTCCCTCTCTTCTCATAGTTCCTCACTCTTGTTCACTCACTCCGTCTCTATTACTCTTAGTGTCTTTGACTGATCACTCTATCACTACTTGTTCATAATGCTTTCTCTGTGTAGTTGAAGCACACTAAGGGGCATATTATGAACACAGCCAATAAAATTATTGCTGTTTTTATTGGCAGAAAACTGGTGCAAAAGCGGTTTTAGCGGCAGTTTTCTGCCGCAAAAGCGGCTTTAGCGACACATTTCTGCCGATAAAAGCTGCAAAACTTTTATTGCCTATGTTGATGATATGGCTCTATGTTATTTACATTTCTTTGCTGTTTCAATTAATCTTTTTCTGTTATTTTTTGTTTTCTGTTTTCTATTTTTTCTCTCTGTTATTCCCCATGTTTTAATCTTATTTTGAACATTCACTCACATTCTCCAAGAAACTCTTCTTTGTTATTGTTCTACTCTCTTTTTTTTCTTTCACTTCCTTATCTATTTTGTTTTTCACAATTATACCCTCTTCCGTCTTTTCTTCGGTAAATAGATCTATTAAACAGTATCTCTGGTTTACTCCCTATAGCTGTCTTTCTTTTAACATCACTCTCTGTTTACTTTCCTTATACTTACTCTTTTTTTTTTTTTTTTTTTCGTTAGCTCCTGGTCCGTGTACCGGGAAGCTAACCGGGAAGCGAACCAAAAGAAATAGAGCTTGCCAGAGTGCTAAACATTCTAGCAATTTTTTTTGAAAGGGGAGGTAGTTCTGAAAAGAACTTTTTTTTAAATGTTTTTGTTGTTTTATATTTTTTTTATTTTTTGAACATTTTTTGTTTTTTTTGTATTTTTTGAACAATTTTATATTTTTTTTGTTTTTTTGGGGGGGGGAAACAACAAAAAACAGGCATTGAAAAGGGCTCAACAGGAGCAAAAAAAAAATTACTGGGGGCGGTTAGGGCAATTATGATTGTCATAAGCCAGGTTGATGGCATTAATACTCATGTTACCACATGATATCAACGCACCACAGTGCATACAAGTATGTTTCATGTGCCCAAAATTCTCTTGGATGTTTGGCACAGTTTCCCGTGCCTCTGCTGGTGTCAATGATATTGACGATGTTGACCTGGCCACAGGAGTTGCTGTTGGGTTTTGTTCCATATCCCGTATTTCCGCCCGGCTGTAATTAAGTGGATGCTTCCTGGTCATGTGCCTATGCATGGTATAGTTCCCATAGCTATACTTTTTATCAGTCCCTCTTGATAATTTGTCTTTGCAGATGAGGCAGGTGACATACCTCGCATTCACTTTTCTTTTGCCCTGGAGGGATTGAATAAAACTGCCAGATGAAACTGGCTTTCCTATGGGAAACACGGGGCACCTCTTCCAAGAACTGTGGTTCTTCTCTCTCCTCTTCCTCTAGTTCTTCCTCTTCCTCCTCTGTGTTGGTGATGACCTGGGGAGGTGGTCCTCTCTTCCCATGAGGAGGTGGAGGTGGTTGTGGGGGTGCACCAGCTGAAGCAAGTACTGAAGTCATTTCTCAAGTATTAATAAAGGTCTTCCTCTCACAATGATGAAAGTCAGAGTGAGGAAAGAAGGAGGGGTTTTCATCATTTGGGAAAAACAATAGTTCTCAACCAATGAAAAGTGTTATTTTTAGGTCACCTGACCTAGCCTTACATGATTATGAAACCAAAAGTGAAATGAACCAATGAAAAGTGTTATTAACAAGTCACATGACCTCTCACGCTTTTGTTACGCGCTGCGGAACGCGCCCCGGATAGCTTCCGGGTCGCTGCGCTTCGCGCCTCGGTCCGCACCCCGGAGCACTTCCGGGTGCGCTAACGCGGTACGTCATAAGACGCATTACGCGGCAACGCGATACGACGCGCTTTCGCGACGCGCCGCGGATCGCTTCCGGGGAGCTGCGTTTCGCGCCTCGGTTCGCGCCCCGGAGCACTTCCGGGTGCGCTAACGCGGTACGTCCTAAGACGCATTACGCGACAACGCGATACGTCACGCTTCCGCGACGCGTCACGATGTTGATTTCTAACGCGGCAGTTGCGCAAACGGAACGTTTACCGGTTCGCGGACCGGGTCGCGGCATCAATTTGAGCTAACGGAAAGCTTTCCGGTTCGCGGACCGGGAGCGAAACAAAAAAAATATTTAAAAAAAAATTATTAATAAACATATAAAATATATTTTTGGATTTAAAGAAGAATACATTTTACAGCTATAGATATTAGCTTTTAAAAAACCAATGAAATTCACTGAAAAAAACATAGGTTATAGACCATATATAGTTAGGAATTAGCATTTACAAAACCTTGAAAATTCACTGCAAAAAACCATAGGTTATAGAATTAGCATTTAAAAAACCTTATTTTACTCACACAAAACCATTGAAATTCCATATATAGTTAGTTGTACTAACTATATATCGCGCACCCGCAATCCACTGCTGATCATGTCACATATTACATCATTCATGACATGGTCAGTGACATCACTGATGACATCACTGATGACATCTCAAATGACATCGCTGATGACATCACTGATGACATCTCAAATGACATCACTGATGACATCACTGATGACATCTCATTTGACATTACTGATCACATCACTGATGACATCATTCATGTGATAATATGATGAACCTCTTCAGACTCTAATATAACCTTAGATACACTCAGTGTAAACACAGACTCACAGATTGTCACTCATCCATGAAGTTACACACACACCTAGTCAGTCATGCAAACAATCAATCACACCTCCATTTTCTCAACTATACAGTTATACACACCTTACTTATTCAAACATATACTAAAACATATTTACTCTCTTATACAATCCTGGATACAAGTTCACAATGATGCATACAGTCACTCACACATTCACTGATTCTTATGGACAGTTATTTATATATGTCAAGTCTCACATGTACTGTGTTTTACATATGTACTTACTTTGACATGTAGCACTGAGATATCCATTCACTCACCAATACACTGATGCACACAGTATTCTGTATTTAACACTGGGTGAAACAGAGGTTATATTAAAATGTGAGGAGATGCATTGTATTGTCACATGAATGATATCATCAGTGATGTGGTCATTGATGTCAAATGAGATGTCATCAGTGATGTCATCAGTGATGTCATTTGAGATGTCATCAGTGATGTCATCAGTGATGTCACTGACCATGTCATGAATGATGTAATATGTGAGATCATCAGCAGTGGATTGCAGGTGCGCGATATATAGTTAGTGCAACTAACTATATATGGAATTTCAATGGTTTTGTGTGAGTAAAATAAGGTTTTTTAAATGCTAATTCCTAACTATATATGGTCTATAACCTATGGTTTTTTCAGTGAATTTTCAAGGTTTTGTAAATGCTAATTCCTAACTATATATGGTCTATAACCTATGGTTTTTTCAGTGAATTTCAATGGTTTTTTAATAGCAAATATCATAAGCTGTCGAATGTCAAGTACGTGGTAAGTGAAAACATTTTCGTGTTTATGCACACTGATCTGCTTTGAATGGTGCCCCCCCCCCTCATTTCTATTAGGAGTACTCTCTCTTTGCAGATAGTGAAAGGTAGTTAACGCAGGTCTTTGCCCCCATTGTAATCCGTCGTGCCTGCTTCTCTCTCCATTTGATTCATTGTTATCCAAGTATTTACTGTTTTAGAATTAGTTCTCTTTGGTTCATTCTCTATTTACAAACAAACACAGAGTCGCAATACTCTGTTTAGTCTTTGCAGATAACGAAAAATCGTGTAAAAAAAAAGAAAAGGAATCGAGCAAAATCAGTAGGCCACTAATGGGATCTCTTTTTGACCTCGCTAAAATAGAAACATTAGGAACAACCCCTCATGACAAATACAAAACTAGTGAGATGAACTGAACTCCACACAATGATGGCTGCAAAACAGCTCGGCTCCGCCACCCACCCCGCCCAAAATAACGATAAAGAACGGCTGCCATGATTGGTTGCGGAATGACCACGACGGAGCTACGAAATGGTGCTGCTCTCATGCTAACCCCAGCTTCAGTCTGAAACATCCAGAAACACTGTAGACTACCAATTCGATCAGTTCCGGTAGCGCCCCAATGTAACCCGGTAGAGAAGAACTAGCCCTCCCCTCTTTGACTGATGGTTCTTGTTGCCTGTCCCTTCTGTTGTCATTTAACAGAACTATTTAGCCTGCTGAAAGGGGTTGTGTTCCGACCGCTGGTTGGTGGAGACATTTTGACTATATTCTGTACCTGCGTTGTCGCGTAATGCGTCATATGACGCGCCGCGTTAGCGCATCCGGAAGTCATCCGGGGCGCGCAGCGCGTAACGTAAGCATAACAAGTCATGTGACTTGTTAATAAAACTTTTCATTGGTTCATTTTACTTTTCTTATTGTAATGATGAAAGGCTTGGTCATATGACCTAAAAATTACGCTTTTCATTACTTCCGAACATTATTTTTTCTTAAATATATGTTATAATGTTCCAGGCTAATGTACTTTCCCGGAAATTTTACAACTGTCCTGCAAGTAAAATATATTCTTTTTTCGAGAAAAAGAGCGTTTCTTCGTCCCATGACGGAGCCGTTGAGCAAAAGAGGGTCGACCTGCTGTCTTAGTCGCCGATACGCCTGAATATGAGATTCTTATCGATCACTTTATGTTGCAGGAATAGAAAACACAACAGCCCTTGACCATTTATCTTTACTGCGTTCCTTTGTATTATACCTTTTACCCTTCATGTAATTGGTCTGCTTTATTTCACTTGCCTTTTAATGATTCTAAAACAGTGACTATTATTAAAAACTTTACCAATGTATATACTACTACCATGTTTTCTTTTAAAAACCTTTATTGTGAAAATTTCATTATACAAATACGAGCCTATAACCACGTGGGCCGGCCACGGAGCAAACTGTAATCGTATATGATGAATAGACATTTACACTGTAGAGGAACGTAACGGGCGGGCCATTACGTTGCAAGAACTAAGGTGTCTAACAGTTACGGAATCGGTGGACGTACATTTTATAATTAAAATACGACAGGGCCAGTTACAATAAAATTATCTAGATATACATTTGCGGGCAAGTACCATGGGTGACGTTAATTCGAACTTTCAACAGTACAGTAATCAATAACACATCAGAACTTAATATCAATAGGGATGTCGAAATATTCAATCAATTCTCGTCCCCGCCCGCCATTTGCTTCAAAACTGCATACGTATCTCGTGATTTCAAGGTTCTGCAACCAGTACACAACAAGGAGTTACGAGTCCCATTTATTCTGGCGCCATTTTGGGCGAGGACGGGCAGGTCCAGGATATAGTCAAAATGTCTCTACCAACCATCGACTATGATGATGTTCATATGCTGTATTTATTAGAGTAACACTCATCTGTCCACATGAAATTAATTTGCCACAATCTAAACATGTCATTTTAATCTTTCCAAAGTTCTTCTAAATATTTGGGACCGTTTCCCTTGCCTCTGAAGCTCTCAGTGCCACTTCTTTGATGAATGTACTAGCAGGTCAGGGGTTCTCCTCCAAATCTCTCTTTTATGCAGCACTATAATTAATTGGTGCCACCTCTCCATATGACGATGCATGGTATAGTTACCACAACTATATTTTTTTTCGGTTCCTCTGGAGAGTTCATCGTGGCAGATGAAGCGTGTAACGTACCGGGCATTTACCTTTTTTTGCATGTACAGGAAAGGAAAAAAAAATCGAGCGTCCGAGTTCTAAGGTGTCCCAGGGCCATTTTAGTGGACCAGGCCCAAATCCAAAGAACAGGCCGCCATTTTGAGAGTCCTGTTGCAGCCGCCTGTCGCTGTAGCATCAAGAGCAGCCGAAACTCAGCTGAATGGCAACTGAAACGGTAAAGGGGCGCCCCACTACAGCAGACGAGCCAGGCCCAAATCCAAAGAACAGCTATCTCACAGGCTAATGGGGCGACCCACGCCGAGTTTCAGCATTGTAGGATGACCACACAAGTACAGCAACTTGCTAGACATCACCTCGGTGCCATCCGGATCTCGGCGCCCCACTGCAGATGAAGTGCCTCTCAACTATGAAACCACCACGGTGACATCCGGATCTTGGCGCGTTGTGCTGCCTTCGGCCTATTCGCACATCGGTCCGCTACTGACGCCATCTCACAGGCTAATGGGGCGACCCACGCCGAGTTTCAGCATTGTAGGATGACCACACCAGTACAGCAACTTGCTAGACATCACCTCGGTGCCATCCGGATCTCGGCGCCCCACTGCAGATGAAGTGCCTCTCAACTATGAAACCACCACGGTGACATCCGGATCTTGGCGCGTTGTGCTGCCTTCGGCCTATTCGCACATCGGTCCGCTACTGACGCCATCTCACAGGCTAATGGGGCGACCCACGCCGAGTTTCAGCATTGTAGGATGACCACACCAGTACAGCAACTTGCTAGACATCACCTCGGTGCCATCCGGATCTCGGCGCCCCACTGCAGATGAAGTGCCTCTCAACTATGAAACCACCACGGTGACATCCGGATCTTGGCGCGTTGTGCTGCCTTCGGCCTATTCGCACATCGGTACGCTACTGACGCCATCTCACAGGCTAATGGGGTGACCCACGCCGAGTTTCAGCATTGTAGGATGACCACACCAACTTGCTAGACATCACCTCAGTGCCATCCGAATCTTGGCATCTCAACGCCTAGTGGTATCTTCCATACAAAAAATATTGTTACGCTGCCTTTGGCCCCATTCGCACATCAGTCCGCAACTTAGACATCACCTCGGTGCCATCCGGATCTTGGCATCTCAGCGCCTTGTGGTGTCAGTCAGAAAATATTGTTGTGCTGCCTTCGGCCTATTCGCACATCGGTCCGCTACTGACGCCATCTCACAGGCCAACGGGGCGCCCCACGCCGACTTTCAGCATTGTAGGATGGCCACACCAGTGCGGCAACTTGCTACACACCACCTCGGTGCCATCCGGATCTTGGCATCTCAGCGCCTTGTGGTCTCTTCTACACCGGAAATATAGTAGAAAATATTGTTGCGCTGCCTTTGGCCCCATTCACACATCAGTCCGCTACTGACACCATCTCACAGGCCAACGGGGCGCCCCACGCCGACTTTCAACATTGTAGGATGGCCACAGAAGTGCGACAACTTACTAGACACCACCTCGGTGCCATCCGGATCTTGGCGCGTTGTGCTGCCTTCGGCCTATTCGCACATCGGTCCGCTACTGACGCAAACTCACAGGCCAACGGGGCGCCCCACGCCGACTTTCAGCATTGTAGGATGGCCACACCAGTGCGGCAACTTCCTACACACCACCTCGGTGCCATCCGGATCTTGGCGCGTAGTGAAGCTGCAGCAGCTGCAAATAAGCTTCAGACAGTGTTACAACCGCTGCTCAGAACTCTCAACTATGACACCACCTCGATGCCATCCGGATCTTGGCGCGTTGTGTTGCCTTCGGCCTATTCGCACATCGGTCCGCTACTGACGCCGCCTCACGTGCCAACGTATTTTCTCCGCATTTTATACCCTATGCCGCATAACAGGTCATGTGACTTGTTTATAAAACTTTTCATTGGTTCATTTTACTTTTGGTTTCCTAATGATGGAAGGCTTGATCATATGACCTAAAAACAACACTTTTCATTGGATGAAAACTTTTTTTTTCCCCCAAACGATGAAAGCCCCACCTTGTTTCTGGATGTTTCAGACTGAAGCTGGCGTCACCATGAGAGCACCACCATCTCGTAGCTCCGTCGTGGTCATTCCGCGAGCAATCATGGCAGCCGCTCCCCACCAGAAGCCTGCAGGAGTCGGGGCCCCCAAAACTTTTGATGAATTCTCAAGGCGGAGGGGACGCTTTCGAGAATGGGGTCCAAGACCTAGCAGACAAGCGTCCGATTTCCAAGGTGTCCCAGGGCCATTTCAGTGGACCAGGCCCAAAAAGGAAACAGCCTGCCGCCATTTTGAGAGTCCTGTGACAGCCGCCTATCGCTGCACCGCAAGAGTGGGCGCAACTCAGCTGAATGGCGGATTTTGACACAGTGGACCAAAAGCGGACGGAATGGCAACTGAAACGGTAAAGGGGCGCCCCACTACAACAGACGAGACTCCACCTGGAGAGGCCCGTTCACGCCGCCTCCCCCGGGGCGCTCCACGCCGTTATTCGGAGCAGCATTGTAGGATACCAAAACCAGTGCGGCAACTTACTGGACATCACCTTGGTGCCATCGTTCTGCTGCCTTGGAACTATTCGCACAACAGTTTGCTACTGATGACCCACCCCCCGCGACGCCCCACGCCGTTATTTGCTGGGTGGCAACTTACTAGACATCACTTTTGTGTCATCTAGATTTCGGCGCGTTCTGCTGCCTTGGAACTATTCGCACAACAGTTTGCTACTGATCACCCACCCCCCGCGACGCCCCACGCCGGAAATCTGGACGTTGTGCTGCGTTGGGACTATTCGCACAGCCGACCGCTACTTCGTTGTTTTTCTCTAAAAATGTTTATATGTTATTACTATTTTTGTTTTCTTGTATATATTTATAAATTATTAAAGTTTTATAATCTTACTACTTTGTCGGAGTGCTATATATTTTTAATGTGACACATAATTGTAAAAACTTTGATGTACAAAGAGTCATCCCTGGAATCTTCCGCTTCACGCTCGGTCCCCTCCCCAATCACAATACAGGATGGTTTTCAGATAATAGCAACGCTTCTGCTGTGACGGATCTCATCGAGTGTGGGCCTTGATCTACTATAACTCCTTTGAAGACGGGTGATTCTTTACAGCTGTGGCTATAAACTACATCTGCAGGGCTAGCTGATAGCCTAGGACCGGCCTGGACAATCGGACACAGAGGAAAAGGAGTGTCAGAGGGTGCGGTAGTGAATAGGGCGAAAGGGAGGTGTCGGGCGGGCACAGGGTGTGATTCTCAGGGAAGAACAGCGCAGATGGGGGGAGGTTTATTACCCATGCATAAAACAGAGAGCGGGGGTGACCACTGCCTGGGGGAGATGCTTGCGAGGGTGGGGAGCCATGCTAAGGATCGACAGCGTGCACAGAGTGGATCTGGTCAAGGCATCTAAAATGGCTGCCGTGCACGACAAAAGTGTGGCATTTGAAAAAAGACAAGATGGCGCACACAATGTTTTTCAACAATTCCTGATTTCCTTCGAATCGAACGTTAACAGACGTTGGGGCATATTACCAAAGTTAAGCGATATTTATCCCTAACGATGCATTGCAAAGATTTTTTTACCGTCAGAAATTATCGCAGATAAACCTTGCTATTATCAAGGTTTATCGCAAATACGATAAAAAACGAGCGCAATGCATTAATATCGCTGAAAACTCCGCGATATTCATGCATTACCGAGCTAATGCTCTTAGCCATGTTATCCACCTCCCATTGGATAACATGGCTAAGAACTGCTCAGGGCAGCTGTTACTTTTTGGAGATATTCGCGCTTATCTCGAATATTTCCAAAAGTTGATAATAGGAGATAGCGATGTTAGCGACTGTTTCCAGTCGCTAACATCTTGGCATGCCCACTTTGCATGTCATTAGTGATAAATATCACTCACATGCAAAGTGGGGCCCAAGATGGTCGCTATCTCCTACTAGCCGTCGCTAACTGGTGTTAGCAACAGCTACGTAATACAGATATAATTTTATCTCCGCGAAGCGGAGCGCTGTTACAGATATATATCTTGTTTTTGAACGTTAATTTCTCAAAATGCACTGAAGCACATATATTGAGACCTAGCAAAGGCACATCGGGCTACCAGTCCCTAATATTTTACCAAGTTTCGTGCAAATCCATTCAGCCGTTTGATTATTATTATTATTTATTTTTTTTGCCCCGCGGGGCCCTTTTAAAACCTCCACATCAAACCTAGGGGGTCAGCGAGGATCTACTATGCCCCCTTATGGTCATTTGCCCCTTCGCTTTGGCCTCCTCTTGTCTCTCGATCCTACCGAGAGACAAGATGGCGGCCGCTACGGACTGTTTGGAATGTTTACAGACACCGGAGAGCCAATCAGCTTCGCTTCGCAAAGCTCCGTAACGCGAAAAGTACGCGAAGCGGTCCGCTGTTACAGATATATATCTTTTTTTGAACGTTAATTTCTCAAAATCCACTGAAGCACATATATTGAGACCTAGCAAAGGCACATCGGGCTACCAGTCCCTACAATTTTGCCAAGTTTCGTGCAAATCCATTCAGCCGTAAGATTATTATTATAATTTTTTTTTTTTGCCCCGCGGGGCCCTTTTAAAACCTCCACATCAAACCTAGGGGGTCAGCGAGGATCTACTATTCCCCCTTATGGTCATTTGCCCCTTCGCTTTGGCCTCCTCTTGTCTCTCGATCCTACCGAGAGACAAGATGGCGGCCGCTACGGACTTTTTGGAATGTTGACAGACGCCAGAGAACCAATCAGCTTCGCTTCACAAAGCTCCGTTGCGCGAAAAGTCCGCGAACCAGTGCGCTAACTGGTCCGCTGTTACAGATATATATCTTTTTTTAAACGTTAATTTCTCAAAATCCACTGGAGCACATATATTGAGACCTACAAAAGGCACATCGGGCTACCAGTCCCTACAATTTTGCCAAGTTTCGTGCAAATCCATTCAGCCGTTCGGGCTAAAAGTGAGGCCAACCGCCCTATGGAAAACTCAATGTTAAAAACACGTTTTGGGACCCCCTTTTTTTCTCGGCCCCCACTGGACGAACCCCCCCCAAATTTTCAAGGGCTGCTCAGAAACAAAATGTGCCATTTTCCTGAAAATTTCAGCCAATTCCGTCCACAAACGCCAAAGTTATTAGACATAGAATTTTCAAAAAACCCATAGAGAAAAAATCCTAACTATATATACCTACTGGCGACCGCCAGTAGGTAATATATATATATTCACTGAAAAAACCATAGGTTATAGACCATATATAGTTAGGAATTAGCATTTGGTTTTTTCAGTGAATTTTCAAGGTTTTGTAAATGCTAATTCCTAACTATATATGGTCTATAACCTATGGTTTTTTCAGTGAATATATATATATATATATATTCACTGAAAAAACCATAGGTTATTGACCATATATAGTTAGGAATTAGCATTTACAAAACCTTGAAAATTCACTGAAAAAACCATAGGTTATAGACCATATATAGTTAGGAATTAGCATTTACAAAACCTTGAAAATTCACTGAAAAAAACATAGGTTATAGACCATATATCGTTAGGAATTAGCATTTACAAAACCTTATTTTACTCACACAAAACCATTGAAATTCCATATATAGTTAGTTGCACTAACTATATATCGCGCACCCGCAATCCACTGCTGATGATGTCACATATTACATCATTCATGACATGGTCAGTGACATCACTGACGACATCACTGATGACATCTCAAATGACATCACTGATGACATGACTAATAACAACATCCAGTGATTTTTTGTTTCTGTAAAGTTTAAATATGTCTTACATATTGAAGATTGAGTGGATGTGTAAGTGTCTGGACGAAGGATTTAGTAGGTGCATGACTAACTGTATGAGTGAGTGATTAAATGTGTCTCACTGAGTGCATGGGTTAGTGACTAAACTGTCTTAATTTGTGCATCATTATGTCTGTTGTTCTGTAAACTGCTGCATGTGTTGATCAGTAGCTGTATGAGTAACTATATGGGTTATTGATTGATTGCCCAAGTATTTGTATGGGAGACTGAGTGTGTGTGTGGCTGGCTGGGAGGTGTGTGACTCTGTGCAGATCAATGTGTACTTGTATCAATGATTGTATAAGAAGGTAAGTATGTGTTAGTATATGTTTGAAAATGTAAGGTGCTCTATGTTTAACTGTATAGACAAGAAAATGGAAGTGTCATTGATTCTTTACATGACTGACTAGGTGAGTGAGTAACTCCATGGATGAGTGGCAGAGTGTGAGTGTCTGTATAGGTGTATGAGTGCATATGATAGTGTTGTAAAGATTAGTGATTGTATGTATGAATGATTGTATGGGTGAATGAGTGAAGGTGTGTGTAGACGTAGGAATCAGTGAGTGCGTATGTAGTAACTAGTATTGGTGTGTCAATGGTTTCAAAAATTATACTCTGTATTTAACACTGGGTGAAACAGAGGTTATATTAAAATGTGAGGAGATGCATTGTATTGTCACATGAATGATATCATCAGTGATGTGGTCATTGATGTCAAATGAGATGTCATCAGTGATGTCATCAGTGATGTCATTTGAGATGTCATCAGTGATGTCATCAGTGATGTCACTGACCATGTCATGAATGATGTAATATGTGACATCATCAGCAGTGGATTGCGGGTGCGCGATATATAGTTAGTGCAACTAACTATATATGGAATTTCAATGGTTTTGTGTGAGTAAAATAAGGTTTTGTAAATGCTAATTCCTAACGATATATGGTCTATAACCTATGGTTTTTTCAGTGAATTTTCAAGGTTTCGTAAATGCTAATTCCTAACTATATATGGTCTATAACCTATGGTTTTTTCAGTGAATTTTCAAGGTTTTGTAAATGCTAATTCCTAACTATATATGGTCTATAACCTATGGTTTTTTCAGTGAATTTCAATGGTTTTTTAATAGCAAATATCATAAGCTGTCGAATGTCAAGTACGTGGTAAGTAAAAACATTTTCGTGTTTATGCACACTGATCTGCTTTGAATGCTGCCCCCCCCCTCATTTCTATTAGGAGTACTCTCTCTTTGCAGATAGTGAAAGGTAGTTAACGCAGGCCTTTGCCCCCGTTGTAATACGTCGTGCCTGCTTCTCTCTCCATTTGATTGATTGTTATCCAAGCATTTACTGTTTTAGAATTGGTTCTCTTTGGTTCATTCTCTATTTACAAACAAACACAGAGTCGCAATACTCTGTTTAGTCTTTGCAGATAACGAAAAATCGTGTAAAAAAACAAAAGGAATCGAGCAAAATCAGTAGGCCACTAATGGGATCTCTTTTTGACCTCGCTAAAATAGAAACATTAGGAACAACCCCTCATGACAAATACGAAACTAGTGAGATGAACTGAACTCCACACAATGATGGCTGCAAAACAGCTCGGCTCCGCCACCCACCCCGCCCAAAATAACGATAAAGAGCGGCTGCCATGATTGGTTGCGGAATGGCCACGACGGAGCTACGAAATGGTGGTGCTCTCATGCTAACCCCAGCTTCAGTCTGAAACATCCAGAAACACTGTAGACTACCAATTCGATCAGTTCCGGTAGCGCCCCAATGTAACCCGGTAGAGAAGAACTAGCCCTCCCCTCTTTGACTGATGGTTCTTGTTGCCTGTCCCTTCTGTTGTCATTTAACAGAACTATTTAGCCTGCTGAAAGGGGTTTTGTTCCGACCGCTGGTTGGTGGAGACATTTTGACTATATTCTGGACCTGCGTTGTCGCGTAATGCGTCATATGATGCGCCGCGTTAGCGCATCCGGAAGTCCTCCGGGGCGCAACGCGCAGCGCGTAACGTAAGCATAACAAGTCATGTGACTTGTTAATAAAACTTTTCATTGGTTCATTTTACTTTTCTTATTCTAATGATGAAAGGCTTGGTCATATGACCTAAAAATTACGCTTTTTATTACTTCCGAACATTATTTTTTCTTAAATATATGTTATAATGTTCCAGGCTAATGTACTTTCCCGGAAAATTGACAACTGTCCTGCAAGTAAAATATATTCTTTTTTCGAGAAAAAGAGCGTTTCTTCGTCCCATGACGGAGCCGTTGAGCAAAAGAGGGTTGACCTGCTGTCTTAGTCGCCGATACGCCTGAATATGAGATTCTTATCGATCACTTTATGTTGCAGGAGTAGAAAACACAACAGCCCTTGACCATTTATCTTTACTGCGTTCCTGCGTATTATACCTTTTACCCTTCATGTAATTGGTCTGCTTTATTTCACTTGCCTTTTAATGATTCTAAAACAGTGACTATTATTAAAAACTTTACCAATGTATATACTACTACCATGTTTTCTTTTAAAAACCTTTATTGTGAAAATTTCATTATACAAATACGAGCCTATAACCACGTGGGCCGGCCACGGAGCAAACTGTAATCGTATATGATGAGTAGACATTTACACTGTAGAGGAACGTAACGGGCGGGCCATTAGGTTGCAAGAACTAAGGTGTCTAACAGTTGCGGAATTGGTGGACGTACATTTTATAATTAAAATACGACAGGGCCAGTTACAATAAAATTATCTAGATATACATTTGCGGGCAAGTACCATGGGTGACGTTAATTCGAACTTTCAATAGTAAAGTAATCAATAACACATCAGAACTTAATATCAATAGGGATGTCGAAATATTCAATCAATTCTCGTCCCCGCCCGCCATGTGCTTCAAAACTGCATACGTATCTCGTGATTTCAAGGTTCTGCAACCAGTACACAACAAGGAGTTACGAGTCCCATTTATTCCGGCGCCATTTTGGGCGAGGACGGGCAGGTCCAGGATATAGTCAAAATGTCTCTAGCAACCATCGACTATGATGATGTTCATATGCTGTATTTATTAGAGTAACACTCATCTGTCCACATGAAATTAATTTGCCACAATCTAAACATGTCATTTTAATCTTTCCAAAGTTCTTCTAAATATTTGGGACCGTTTCCCTTGCCTCTGATGCTGTCAGTGCCACTTCTTTGATGAATGTACTGGCAGGTCGGGGGTTCTCCTCCAAATCTCTCTTTTATGCAGCACTATAATTAATTGGTGCCACCTCTCCATATGACGATGCATGGTATAGTTACCATAACTATATTTTTTTTCGGTTCCTCTGGAGAGTACATCGTGGCAGATGAAGCGTGTAACGTACCGGGCATTTACCTTTTTTTGCATGTACAGGAAAGGAAAAAAAAATCGAGCGTCCGAGTTCTAAGGTGTCCCAGGGCCATTTTAGTGGACCAGGCCCAAATCCAAAGAACAGGCCGCAATTTTGAGAGTCCTGTTGCAGCCGCCTGTCGCTGTAGCATCAAGAGCAGCCGAAACTCAGCTGAATGGCAACTGAAACGGTAAAGGGGCGCCCCACTACAGCAGACGAGCCTCCACCTAGGAAGGCCCGTTCACGCCGCCTCCCCCCCCCCTTCGGGCACCCCACGCCGTTATTCGGAGCAGTATTGTAGGATGGCCACACCAGTGCGGCAACTTGCTAGACATCACCTCGGTGGTAACCGAATCTCAGCGCCTTGTGGTGTCTTCTCTTCAGAAAATATTGTTGCGCTGCCTTTGGCCCCATTCGCACATCGGTCCGCTACTGACGCCATCTCACAGGCTAATGGGGCGCCCCACGCCGAGTTTCAGCATTGTAGGATGGCCACACCAGTACAGCAACTTGCTAGACATCACCTCGGTGCCATCCGGATCTTGGCATCTCAGCGCCTTGTGGTGTCTTCTAGTCAGAAAATATTGTTGCGCTGCCTTTGGCCCCATTCGCACATCGGTCCGCTACTGACACCATCTCACAGGCCAACAGGGCGCCCCACGCCGACTTTTACCATTGTAGGATGGCCACACCAGTGCCACAACTTGCTAGACACCACCTCGGTGCCATCCGGATCTTGGCATCTCAGCGCCTTGTGGTGTCTTCTATTCAGAAAATATTGTTGCGCTGCCTTTGGCCCCATTCGCACATCGGTCCGCTACTGACGCCATCTCACAGGCCAACGGGGCGCCCCACGCCGACTTTCAACATTGTAGGATGGCCACACCAGTGCGGCAACTTACTAGACACCACCTCGGTGCCATCCGGATCTTGGCGCGTTGTGCTGCCTTCGGCCTATTCGCACATCAGTCCGCTACTGACGCGAACTCACAGGCCAAAGGGGCGCCCCACGCCGACTTTCAGCATTGTAGGATGGCCACACCAGTGCTGCAACTTGCTGGACACCACCTCGGTGCCATCCGGATCTTGGCGCGTTGTGTTGCCTTCGGCCTATTCGCACATCGGTCCGCTACTGACGCCGCCTCACGTGCCAACGTATTTTCTCCGCATTTTATACACTATGCCGCATAACAGGTCATGTGACTTGTTTATAAAACTTTTCATTCGTTCATTTTACTTTTGGTTTCCTAATGATGGAAGGCCTGATCATATGACCTAAAAATAACACTTTTCATTGGATGAAAACTTTTTTTTTTCCCAAACGATGAAAGCCCCACCTTGTTTCTGGATGTTTCAGACTGAAGCTGGAGTCACCATGAAAGCACCACCATCTCGTGGCTCCGTCGTGGTCATTCCGCGAGCAATCATGGCAGCCGCTCCCCACCAGAAGCCTGCAGGAGTCGGGGGCCCCCAAAACTTTTGATGAATCCTCAAGGCGGAGGGGACGCTTTCGAGAATGGGGTCCAAGACCTAGCAGACAAGCGTCCGATTTCCAAGGTGTCCCAGGGCCATTTCAGTGGACCAGGCCCAAAAAGGAAACAGCCTGCCGCCATTTTGAGAGTCCTGTGACAGCCGCCTATCGCTGCACCACAAGAGTGGGCGCAACTCAGCTGAATTGCGGCTTTTGACACAGTGGACCAAAAGCGGACGGAATGGCAACTGAAACGGTAAAGGGGCGCCCCACTACAACAGACGAGACTCCACCTGGAGAGGCCCGTTCACGCCGCCTCCCCCCCCCCCCCGGGGCGCCCCACGCCGTTATTCGGAGCAGCATTGTAGGATACCAAAACCAGTGCGGCAACTTACTGGACATCACCTTGGTGCCATCGTTCTGCTGCCTTGGAACTATTCGCACAACAGTTTGCTACTGATGACCCACCCCCCGCGACGCCCCACGCCGGATGCCGAAATCAGTGCGGCACCCAGGCAACATCACCTGGGTGCCGTCCAGAAATCTGGACGTTGTGCTGCGTTGGGACTATTCGCACAGCCGACCGCTACTTCGTTGTTTTTCCCTAAAAATGTTTATATGTTATTACTGTTTTTGTTTTGTTGTATATATTTATAAGTTATTAAAGTTTTATAATCTTACTACTTTGTTGGAGTGCTATATATTTTTAATGTGACACATAATTGTAAAAACTTTGATGTACAAAGAGTCATCCCTGGAATCTTCCGGTTCAGGCTCGGTCCCCTCCCCAATCACAATACAGGATGGTTTTCAGATAATAGGAACGCGTCTGCTGTGACGGATCTCATCGAGTGTGGGCCTTGATCTACTATAACTCCTTTGAAGAGGGGTGATTCTTTACAGCTGGGGCAATAAACTACATCTGCAGGGCTAGCTGATAGCCTAGGACCGGCCTGGACAATCGGACACAAAGGAAAAGAAGTGTCAGAGGGTGCGGTAGTGAATAGGGCGAAAGGGAGGTGTCGGGCGGGCACAGGGTGTGATTCTCAGGGAAGAGCAGCGCAGATGGGGGGAGGTTTATTACCCATGCATAAGACAGAGAGCGGGGGTGACCACTGCCTGGGGGAGATGCTTGCGAGGGTGGGGAGCCATGCTAAGGATCGACAGCGTGCAGAGAGTGGGTCTGGTCAAGGCATCTCAAAATGACTGCCGTGCACGACAAAAGTGTGGCATTTGAAAAAAGGCAAGATGGCGCAGACAATGTTTTTCAACACTTCCTGATTTCCTTCGAATCGAACGTTAACAGACGTTGGGGCATATTACCAAAGTTAAGCGATATTTATCCCTAACGATGCTTAGCAACGAATTTTTTACCGCTAAGCATCGTCAGAAATTATCGCAGATAAACCTTGCTATTATCAAGGTTTATCGCAAATACGATAAAAAACGACCGCAATGCATTAATATCGCTGAAAACTCAGCGATATTCATGCATTACCGAGCTAATGCTCTTAGCCATGTTATCCACCTCCCATTGGATAACATGGCTAAGAACTGCTCAGGGCCGGTGGTAGCTTTTGGAGATATTCGCGCTTATCGCGAATATTTCCAAAAGTTGGTAATAGGAGATAGCGATGTTAGCAACTGTTTCCAGTCGCTAACATCTTGGCATGCCCACTTTGCATGTCATTAGTGATAAATATCACTCACATGCAAAGTGGGGCCCAAGATGGTCGCTATCTCCTACTAGCGGTCGCTAACTGGTGTTAGCAACAGCTAGGTAATACAGAGATAATTTTATCTCCGCGAAGCGGAGCGCTGTTACAGATATATATCTTTTTTTGAACGTTAATTTCTCAAAATCCACTGAAGCACATATATTGAGACCTAGCAAAGGCACATCGAGCTACCAGTCCCTACAATTTTGCCAAGTTTCGTGCAAATCCATTCAGCCGTTCGATTATTATTATTATTATTTTTTTTGCCCCGCGGGGCCCTTTTAAAACCTCCACATCAAACCTAAGAGGTCAAGGAGGATCTACTATGCCCCCTTATGGTCATTTGCCCCTTCGCTTTGGCCTCCTCTTGTCTCTCGATCCTACCGAGAGACAAGATGGCGGCCGCTACGGACTGTTTGCAATGTTTACAGACGCCGGAGAACCAATCAGCTTCGCAAAGCTCCGTAACGCGAAAAGTACGCGAAGCGGAGCGCTGTTACAGATATATATCTTTTTTTGAACGTTCATTTCTCAAAATCCACTGAAGCACATATATTGAGACCTAGCAAAGGCACATCGGGCTACCAGTCCCTACAATTTTGCCAAGTTTCGTGCAAATCCATTCAGCCGTTCGATTATTATTATTATTTTTTTTTTGCCCCGCGGGGCCCTTTTAAAACCTTCACATCAAACCTAGAGGGTCAGGGAGGATCTACTATGCCCCCTTATGGTCATTTGCCCCTTCGCTTTGGCCTCCTCTTGTCTCTCGATCCTACCGAGAGACAAGATGGCGGCCGCTACGGACTGTTTGGAATGTTTACAGACGCCGGAGAACCAATCAGCTTCGCTTCACAAAGCTCCGTAACGCGTAAAGTCCGCGAACCGGAGCGCTGCCTGGTCCGCTGTTACAGATATATATCTTTTTTTGAACGTTAATTTCTCAAAATCCACTGAAGCACATATATTGAGACCTAGCAAAGGCACATCGGGCTACCGGTCCCTACAATTTTGCCAAGTTTCGTGGAAATCCATTCAGCCGTTCGGCCTAAAAGTGAGGCCAACCGCCCTATGGAAAACTCAATGTTAAAAACACGTTTTGGGACCCCCTTTTTTCTCGGCCCCCCCTGGACGAACCCCCCCCAAATTTCCAGGGGCTGCTCAGAAACAAAATGTGCCATTTTCCTGAAAATTTCAGCCAATTCCGTCCACAAACGCCAAAGTTATTAGACATAGAATTTTCAAAAAACCCATAGAGAAAAAATCCTAACTATATATACCTACTGGCGACCGCCAGTAGGTAATATATATATATATATATATATATATATATTCACTGAAAAAACCATAGGTTATAGACCATATATAGTTAGGAATTAGCATTTAAAAAACCTTATTTTACTCACACAAAACCATTGAAATTCCATATATAGTTAGTTGCACTAACTATATATCGCGCACCCGCAATCCACTGCTGATCATGTCACATATTACATCATTCATGACATGGTCAGTGACATCACTGATGACATCACTGATGACATCTCAAATGACATCACTGATGAGATCACTGATGACATCATCCAGTGACTGTGTGTTTCTGTAAAGTTTAAATATGTTTTACATATTGAAGAATGAGTAGATGTATAAGTGTCTGGACGAAGGATTTAGTAGGTGCATGACTGTATGTATGAGTGAGTGATTAAATGTGTCTCACTGAGTGCATGGGTTAGTGACTAAACTGTCTTAATTTGTGCATCATTATGTCTGTTGTTCTGTAAACTGCTGCATGTGTTGATCAGTAGCTATATGATTAACTATATGGGTTATTGATTGATTGTCCAAGTATTTGTATGGGAGACTGAGTGTGTGTGTGGCTGGCTGGGAGGTGTGTGACTCTGTGCAGATCAATGTGTACTTGTATCAATGATTGTATAAGAAAGTAAGTATGTGTTAGTATATGTTTGAAAATGTTAGGTGCTCTATGTTTAACTGTATAGACAAGAAAATGGAAGTGTGATTGATTCTTTACAGGACTGACTAGGTGTGTGAGTAACTCCATGGATGAGTGGCAGAGTGTGAGTGTCTGTATAGGTGTATGAGTGCATATGATAGTGTTGTAAAGATTAGTGATTGTATGTATGAATGATTGTATGAGTGAATGTGTGTGTAGACGTAGGAATCAGTGAGTACGTATGTAGTAACTAGTATTGGTGTGTCAATGGTTTCAAAAATTATACTCTGTATTTAACACTGGGTGAAACAGAGGTTATATTAAAATGTGAGGAGATGCATTGTATTGTCACATGAATGATATCATCAGTGATGTGGTCATTGATGTCAAACGAGATGTCATCAGTGATGTCATTTGAGATGTCATCAGTGATGTCATCAGTGATGTCACTGACCATGTCATGAATGATGTAATATGTGACATGATCAGCAGTGGATTGCGGGTGCGCGATATATAGTTAGTGCAACTAACTATATATGGAATTTCAATGGTTTTGTGTGAGTAAAATAAGGTTTTTTAAATGCTAATTCCTAACTATATATGGTCTATAACCTATGGTTTTTCAGTGAATTTTCAAGGTTTTGTAAATGCTAATTCCTAACTATATATGGTCTATAACCTATGGTTTTTTCAGTGAATTTCAATGGTTTTTTAATAGCAAATATCATAAGCTGTCGAATGTCAAGTACGTGGTAAGTGAAAACATTTTCGTGTTTATGCACACTGATCTGCTTTGAATGGTGCCCCCCACCCCCTCATTTCTATTAGGAGTACTCTCTCTTTGCACATAGTGAAGGCTAGTTAACGCAGGCCTTTGCCCCCGTTGTAATACGTCGTGCCTGCTTCTCTCTCCATTTGATTGATTGTTATCCAAGTATTTACTGTTTTAGAATTGGTTCTCTTTGGTTCATTCTCTATTTACAAACAAACACAGAGTCGCAATACTCTGTTTAGTCTTTGCAGATAACGAAAAATCGTGTAAAAAAAAAAGAAAAGGAATCGAGCAAAATCAGTAGGCCACTAATGGGATCTCTTTTGACCTCGCTAAAATAGAAACATTAGGAACAACCCCTCATGACAAATACAAAACTAGTGAGATGAACTGAACTCCACACAATGATGGCTGCAAAACAGCTCGGCTCCGCCACCCACCCCGCCCAAAATAACGATAAAGAGCGGCTGCCATGATTGGTTGCGGAATGGCCACGACGGAGCTACGAAATGGTGCTGCTCTCATGCTAACCCCAGCTTCAGTCTGAAACATCCAGAAACACTGTAGACTACCAATTCGATCAGTTCCGGTAGCGCCCCAATGTAACCCGGTAGAGAAGAACTAGCCCTCCCCTCTTTGACTGATGGTTCTTGTTGCCTGTCCCTTCTGTTGTCATTTAACAGAACTATTTAGCCTGCTGAAAGGGGTTGTGTTCCGACCGCTGGTTGGTGGAGACATTTTGACTATATTCTGGACCTGCGTTGTCGCGTAATGCGTCATATGACGCGCCGCGTTAGCCCATCCGGAAGTCATCCGGGGCGCGCAGCGCTTAACGTAAGCATAACAAGTCATGTGACTTGTTAATAAAACTTTTCATTGGTTCATTTTACTTTTCTTATTCTAATGATGAAAGGCTTGGTCATATGACCTAAAAATTACGCTTTTTATTACTTCCGAACATTATTTTTTCTTAAATATATGTTATAATGTTCCAGGCTAATGTACTTTCCCGGAAAATTTACAACTGTCCTGCAAGTAAAATATATTCTTTTTTCGAGAAAAAGAGCGTTTCTTCGTCCCATGATGGAGCCGTTGAGCAAAAGAGGGTCGACCTGCTGTCTTAGTCGCCGATACGCCTGAATATGAGATTCTTATCGATCACTTTATGTTGCAGGAGTAGAAAACACAACAGCCCTTGACCATTTATCTTTACTGCGTTCCTTCGAATTATACCTTTTACCCTTCATGTAATTGGTCTGCTTTATTTCACTTGCCTTTTAATGATTCTAAAACAGTGACTATTATTAAAAACTTTACCAATGTATATACTACTACCATGTTTTCTTTTAAAAACCTTTATTGTGAAAATTTCATTATACAAATACGAGCCTATAACCACGTGGGCCGGCCACGGAGCAAACTGTAATCGTATATGATGAGTAGACATTTACACTGTAGAGGAACGTAACGGGCGGGCCATTAGGTTGCAAGAACTAAGGTGTCTAACAGTTACGGAATCGGTGGACGTACATTTTATAATTAAAATACGACAGGGCCAGTTACAATAAAATTATCTAGATATACATTTGCGGGCAAGTACCATGGGTGACGTTAATTCGAACTTTCAATAGTACAGTAATCAATAACACATCAGAACTTAATATCAATAGGGATGTCGAAATATTCAATCAATTCTCGTCCCCGCCCGCCATGTGCTTCAAAACTGCATACGTATCTCGTGATTTCAAGGTTCTGCAACCAGTACACAACAAGGAGTTACGAGTCCCATTTATTCCGGCGCCATTTTGGGCGAGGACGGGCAGGTCCAGGATATAGTCAAAATGTCTCTAGCAACCATCGACTATGATGATGTTCATATGCTGTATTTATTAGAGTAACACTCATCTGTCCACATGAAATTAATTTGCCACAATCTAAACATGTCATTTTAATCTTTCCAAAGTTCTTCTAAATATTTGGGACCGTTTCCCTTGCCTCTGATGCTGTCAGTGCCACTTCTTTGATGAATGTACTAGCAGGTATGGGGTTCTCCTCCAAATCTCTCTTTTATGCAGCACTATAATTAATTGGTGCCACCTCTCCATATGACGATGCATGGTATAGTTACCATAACTATATTTTTTTTCGGTTCCTCTGGAGAGTTCATCGTGGCAGATGAAGCGTGTAACGTACCGGGCATTTACCTTTTTTTGCATGTACAGGAAAGGAAAAAAAATCGAGCGTCCGAGTTCTAAGGTGTCCCAGGGCCATTTTAGTGGACCAGGCCCAAATCCAAAGAACAGGCCGCCATTTTGAGAGTCCTGTTGCAGCCGCCTGTCGCTGTAGCATCAAGAGCAGCCGAAACTCAGCTGAATGGCAACTGAAACGGTAAAGGGGCGCCCCACTACAGCAGACGAGCCTCCACCTAGGAAGGCCCGTTCACGCCGCCTCCCCCCCCCCTTCGGGCACCCCACGCCGTTATTCGGAGCAGTATTGTAGGATGGCCACACCAGTGTGGCAACTTGCTAGACATCACCTCGGTGGTAACCGAATCTCAGCGCCTTGTGGTGTCTCCTCTTCAGAAAATATTCTTGCGCTACCTTTGCCCCATTCACACATCGGTCCGCTACTGACGCCATCTCACAGGCTAATGGGGCGCCCCACGCCGAGTTTCAGCATTGTAGGATGACCACACCAGTACAGCAACTTGCTAGACATCACCTCGGTGCCATCCGGATCTCGGCGCCCCACTGCAGATGAAGTGCCTCTCAACTATGAAACCACCACGGTGACATCCGGATCTTGGCGCCTTGTGCTGGTTCCGGCCTATTCACACATCGGTCCGCTACTGACGCCATCTCACAGGCTAATGGGGCGCCCCACGCCGAGTTTCAGCATTGTAGGATGACCACACCAGTACAGCAACTTGCTAGACATCACCTCGGTGCCATCTGGATCTTGGCATCTCAACGCCTAGTGGTATCTTCCATACAGAAAATATTGTTACGCTGCCTTTGGCCCCATTCGCACATCGGTCCGCAACTGACACCATCTCACAGGCCAACAGGGCGCCCCACGCCGACTTTTACCATTGTAGGATGGCCACACCAGTACCACAACTTTCTAGACACCACCTCGGTGCCATCCGAATCTTGGCATCTCAGCGCCTTGTGGTGTCTTCTAGTCAGAAAATATTGTTGCGCTGCCTTTGGCCCCATTCGCACATCGGTCCGCTACTGACGCCATCTCACAGGCCAACGGGGCGCCCCACGCCGACTTTCAACATTGTAGGATGGCCACACCAGTGCGGCAACTTACTAGACACCACCTCGGTGCCATCCGGATCTTGGCGCGTTGTGCTGCCTTCGGCCTATTCGCACATCGGTCCGCTACTGACGCAAACTCACAGGCCAACGGGGCGCCCCACGCCGACTTTCAGCATTGTAGGATGGCCACACCAGTGCTGCAACTTGCTGGACACCACCTCGGTGCCATCCGGATCTTGGCGCGTTGTGTTTCCTTCGGCCTATTCGCACATCGGTCCGCTACTGACGCCGCCTCACGTGCCAACGTATTTTCTCCGCATTTTATACCCTATGCCGCATAACAGGTCATGTGACTTGTTTATAAAACTTTTCATTGGTTCATTTTACTTTTGGTTTCCTAATGATGGAAGGCTTGATCATATGACCTAAAAACAACACTTTTCATTGGATGAAAACTTTTTTTTTTTCCCAAACGATGAAAGCCCCACCTTGTTTCTGGATGTTTCAGACTGAAGCTGGCGTCAGCATGAGAGCACCACCATCTCGTAGCTCCGTCGTGGTCATTCCGCGAGCAATCATGGCAGCCGCTCCCCACCAGAAGCCTACAGGAGTCGGGGGCCCCCAAAACTTTTGATGAATCCTCAAGGCGGAGGGGACGCTTTCGAGAATGGGGTCCAAGACCTAGCAGACAAGCGTCCGATTTCCAAGGTGTCCTAGGGCCATTTCAGTGGACCAGGCCCAAAAAGGAAACAGCCTGCCGCCATTTTGAGAGTCCTGTGACAGCCGCCTATCGCTGCACCGCAAGAGTGGGCGCAACTCAGCTGAATTGCGGCTTTTGACACAGTGGACCAAAAGCGGACGGAATGGCAACTGAAACGGTAAAGGGGCGCCCCACTACAACAGACGAGACTCCACCTGGAGAGGCCCGTTCACACCGCCTCCCCCAGGGCGCCCCACGCCGTTATTCGGAGCAGCATTGTAGGATACCAAAACCAGTGCGGCAACTTACTGGAAATCACCTTGGTGCCATCGTTCTGCTGCCTTGGAACTATTCGCACAACAGTTTGCTACTGATGACCCACCCCCCGCGACGCCCCACGCCAGAAATCTGGACGTTGTGCTGCGTTGGGACTATTCGCACAGCCGACCGCTACTTCGTTGTTTTTCCCTAAAATTTTTTATATGTTATTACTGTTTTTGTTTTCTTGTATATATTTATAAGTTATTAAAGTTTTATAATCTTACTACTTTGTTGGAGTGCTATATATTTTTAATGTGACACATAATTGTAAAAACTTTGATGTACAAAGAGTCATCCCTGGAATCTTCCGCTTCAGGCTCGGTCCCCTCCCCAATCACAATACAGGATGGTTTTCAGATAATAGGAACGCGTCTGCTGTGACGGATCTCATCGAGTGTGGGCCTTGATCTACTATAACTCCTTTGAAGAGGGGTGATTCTTTACAGCTGGGGCCATAAACTACATCTGCAGGGCTAGCTGATACCCTAGGACCGGCCTGGACAATCGGACACAGAGGAAAAGGAGTGTCAGAGGGTGCGGTAGTGAATAGGGCGAAAGGGAGGTGTCGGGCGGGCACAGGGTGTGATTCTCAGGGAAGAGCAGCGCAGATGGGGGGTGGTTTATTACCCATGCATAAGACAGAGAGCGGGGGTGACCACTGCCTGGGGGAGATGCTTGCGAGGGTGGGGAGCCATGCTAAGGATCGACAGCGTGCACAGAGTGGGTCTGGTCAAGGCATCTAAAATGACTGCCGTGCACGACAAGAGTGTGGCATTTGAAAAAAGGCAAGATGGCGCAGACAATGTTTTTCAACACTTCCTGATTTCCTTCGAATCGAACGTTAACAGACGTTGGGGCATATTACCAAAGTTAAGCGATATTTATCCCTAACGATGCTTAGCAACGATTTTTTTACCGCTAAGCATCGTCAGAAATTATCGCAGATAAACCTTGCTATTATCAAGGTTTATCGCAAATACGATAAAAAACGACCGCAATGCATTAATATCGCTGAAAACTCAGCGATATTCATGCATTACCGAGCTAATGCTCTTAGCCATGTTATCCACCTCCCATTGGATAACATGGCTAAGAACTGCTCAGGGCAGGTGCTAGCTTTTGGAGATATTCGCGCTTATCGCGAATATTTCCAAAAGTTGATAATAGGAGATAGCGATGTTAGCGACTGTTTCCAGTCGCTAACATCTTGGCATACCCACTTTGCATGTCATTAGTGATAAATATCACTCACATGCAAAGTGGGGCCCAAGATGGTCGCTATCTCCTACTAGCCGTCGCTAACTGGTGTTAGCAACAGCTAGGTAATACAGATATAATTTTATCTCCGCGAAGCGGAGCGCTGTTACAGATATATATCTTGTTTTTGAACGTTAATTTCTCAAAATCCACTGAAGCACATATATTGAGACCTAGCAAAGGCACATCGAGCTACCAGTCCCTACAATTTTGCAAGTTTCGTGCAAATCCATTCAGCCGTTCGATTATTATTATTATTATTTTTTTGCCCCGCGGGGCCCTTTTAAAACCTCCACATCAAACCTAAGAGGTCAAGAAGGATCTACTATGCCCCCTTATGGTCATTTGCCCCTTCGCTTTGGCCTCCTCTTGTCTCTCGATCCTACCGAGAGACAAGATGGCGGCCGCTACGGACTGTTTGCAATGTTTACAGACGCCGGAGAACCAATCAGCTTCGCAAACCTCCGTTACGCGAAGCGGAGCGCTGTTACAGATATATATCTTTTTTTGAACGTTAATTTCTCAAAATCCACTGGAGCACATATATTGAGACCTAGCAAAGGCACATCAGGCTACCAGTCCCTAATATTTTACCAAGTTTCGTGCAAATCCATTCAGCCGTTCGATTATTATTATTATTTTTTTTTTTTGCCGCGCGGGGCCCTTTTAAAACCTCCACATCAAACCTAGGGGGTCAGCGAGGATCTACTATGCCCCCTTATGGTCATTTGCCCCTTCGCTTTGGCCTCCTCTTGTCTCTCGATCCTACCGAGAGACAAGATGGCGGCCGCTACGGACTGTTTGGAATGTTCACAGACGCCGGAGAACCAATCAGCTTCGCTTCACAAAGCTCCGTAACGCGAAAAGTCCGCGAACCGGAGCGCTGCCCGGTCCGCTGTTACAGATATATATCTTTTTTTGAACGTTAATTTCTCAAAATCCACTGGAGCACATATATTGAGACCTAGCAAAGGCACATCGGGCTACCAGTCCCTACAATTTTGCCAAGTTTCGTGCAAATCCATTCAGCCGTTCGGGCTAAAAGTGAGGCCAACCGCCCTATGGAAAACTCAATGTTAAAAACACGTTTTGGGACCCCCTTTTTTCTCGCCCCCCCCTTGACGAACCCCCCCCAAATTTTCAAGGGCTGCTCAGAAACAAAATGTGCCATTTTCCTGAAAATTTCAGCCAATTCCGTCCACAAACGCCAAAGTTATTAGACATAGAATTTTCAAAAATCCCATAGAGAAAAAATCCTAACTATATATACCTACTGGCGACCGCCAGTAGGTAATATATATATATATATATATATATATATAGCATATATATTAGCAGCCGAAAACGGCCTCTAAATCGGCGATAATTGCCTATCGCCACCCTTGGTAATATGCCCCTTAATTCTTCAGATGCCAAGCAAGAGTGCATGTGATTTTTTCCGTTCAGTACATCACTGCACCCCGACGTTCTGTACTGCCACATCCATTTCAGTGTTGTTCATGAAGCCAGCAGTTCCCCTCTTTTTGCATCCAATCAGGAGTTCAGAGAGGCCTCCTGGCATCTTACTCTAAACTCAATATGCTGTGACGGGAATCAAAGGGCTGAAGACAATGCGACTGCTGTCGGGTCACAGTGCGCGGATTCGAGCCTGTAAACCTGTAATCAAGCTGCAGTCTCGATCTGATAACAGACCTGCCATCAGACGCTGATTCGGATCTCAGCACTGCCCTGTAATCAGGACTTGACAGATATAGTGTTAGAAGCATATTACAGCGTCCAAGTGTTTGAATTGCCGTCGAGTGCAACATAATCAGAAAACAATTACATAAAAACATTTCCGCAAAATTGCTTTGCCTCATTTTCATTCCTCTTATAAATAGGAATATTTTAAGACATTATAGGACTTTTTATCCAAGGTCATGTGAGCTGTGGTGGGTGTTATTTTCTACCATTGTGTGAGGCAGCCACAAAAGTACAACTACTTCGACATACAGTTAATGCAGATCTGATTTCACAAAAGTGTCGAACCATGTGTTTCCAAAGGTCTTGCCTAGGATTTTCATCATTTATAATGTTTATGGAAGCTTGGAGAGCCGCAATCGTTTGTATTTTCATTTGTAATGTTATAATACCAGGATATTTGCCTGGTAACGTTGGTTACAAACAAAATATAATTGAACCCTAAAATTGCATTATGCAAATAGACAAATTACAGTATTGCAAAAAAAGAAAATAGCAAAACAGTGACACCTGACAACTTTCATTCTCATCAGATTGGAATGGAAGAGCCAAACACATAAGTAGATGCTTTTGGCAAAGTCTGGTCCACTTTAGTTGCAGGGACACACTCAAAAGAAGGGGCGGGTACCTATGAAGAGGAATAAAAATGTCACTAATTTGGCTGACCTCAATAGAGAAATTCAAGGTCTGGAGTTTGTCAAGACAATATGATTTTACTGAGCTTATATGTGTAATATACTTTCTTAAAGGGGATGTCAGCCATCTCTCTTCATGCATTATCCTGTTGGTGTATCATTCATATTTTGCTTCTGCCCTCTACAACATATAGCATGGGGCAATAGGTCAGCCTACTCCAGCACCTTGTCAGAATGGGTGAATACAATGTCAATGAATGCCACGATATGTGCAGGCCCGACAGAAGCAATATTAGTAAATGCAATAGGAACGTATGCCACCGATTGTACCCGCACAATTCCAGTCAATGCAGTGTTAATTTACACTGTAACTTGTACCTGTACAGCAACGCCGACATCAGTAATAATTATACCAATGTATTCTGTGATCCATGCTCATACAATATTATTGTTGTGAATAAGAGCAATGTCAATGAACATTCAGACCAGAGCACACATAACCTTGCTAATACCAGGATAAACAATATCAAGGTAAAAATTATAATTGTATGCACAACGATGATAACGTTGATAAAAACTATATCAGTGTCTGACATATTACTTTTAGGAGTTCCAAAGGTGACCTCTCCATCAACCCCGAGTCAGAGACATGTGGTCAGGCAGGTCCTGCGACCCTAGTACACACCTATCGAGTAACAGGTCACAGGTGGGGTCCCCCATAAACCAAAGACAAACACTCACTCAGGAAAAATGCTGATCGATCCCACAGATAGATAGTTGCACCACAAACAAGTCCAAGATAATTGGCCCCAATGAAACCTATTTGGCCAAAGACTTGCATTTCCCAGAAATTTCACAGAGCCAGAAACCACATGTAGATAGGCACACTCAACCAATCAGGACACAACAGGCACACCACACATAGTGATCACTCGCTCTTCAAGATAGACATCTGGAAACATACATACTGGACCACATTAGCTCTCTCCAAGATCAAAAGCCATCCGATGCCTGTGTTTGTTGATTTACAACTGAGATGCTTTTTAAGAATGTAGAAAAGTGTTTTTTTGTACACCATAAACTGTATAAATGTACGGTCAAAACTTTTTACATAGCGAAAGTTTCAGCAGACACATTCTGTCCAGCCTCTTCTTGTCGCAGCGTTTAATTAAACTAATTTGTTTTTGTTTTGCCAAACACCTCGTGTCTTTTCCTTTATTTAAGGTAAATTCATATCCGAGCAACGTTCTAGTGAGCCAGATAGGAGATATTGGTTCATCCAGCCTGATGGCTGTCGAAGGGAGGACTCCGGCTTGAACAGATTCATCTGCACAAAAAGATCGGTGAGTAGAAGCCATATTTGATTAGAAGTTCTGCTGAATCTATGGTGCGGAGGTCCAACCTATGGTAAGAGTGCTACATCCGATCCTTAGTCCCAGTAGTGGCATGTAGCAAACTAGGACAAGAGTGTAGTTCACTTTAGTTTTTTCTCCTAGTCAGCACACTATATGAAGGCAAAGGTAGCTAACATTTTTTATATTTTACCCTGGGTGTAGGGTACTGCTCGTCCCTGGGTGTTAGTAAGGGATTGCTTCTACCTGTGGGCATGGTTCACAGGATACACTTAGTTCCAGGGTGTCAGAAGGGGATAACTTGGACCGCTGGGCGTGGATGCAAGTTGGTACTAAAAGGCTCTGAGTGTGATATAGAGCCAACATCTCAAACTTGATTTTTTAGTTATAAAAGCACTTAGGGCTATTGATTCCAACACTGATAGCATCTGAAAGAAGTGAGAGGTGTTCCCTTTTTTCTTTATGCTTGGATCACTGGGCGTTAGGCAGTGATACGCATAACCCCTGGATGTAATATGTGGTGTAATTCGGCAGTTAGGGACATATTTTGGATCTGAGTGAATCAGGGATAGCTTGTGTCTGGCCGCAAAGAGCTGACAATTATCAGGTTATTTCTGTTTCCCCCTTTAAATTGTTGCTAATTTTTATCTGCCGAGCATGTGGTGACAGATAATCAGGCTCACCAAGCTCCATGTACTGCACAGAGCATCCCCTCTACTTGGGCTATAAGCACTAGGAGTGGGCCCAGTTTTTGGACAAGATAACTATTTTTTCCATCAACCTTTTTATTCTCCATTGCATGTTTCCCATTTCTATACATTTATTGATGTTGTGGTGCTGTTGACAATTTACAAATCAGGCTGCATGTTTTAATGTTATGTCTCATTATGAAGTCTATGCTTTTAAGAAATAATAACTTTTTTCAATTCACAAGTTCATGATTGCTAGTTTTCGGCAGCAAAACTATCCACATTGCCCTGAACTAACAAGAGCACTTTTGTTAAAGGTTGTTATTGCTACATTACATTATTTCTGTGGTTCTATGTTAACTAATTTTTGTTGATGCATAAGGTTGTTTTTTAAGCTCATAACCAGTAGGTTCAGTTTTTCAGTACCACCCCATGTACACAGTTCCCCCAAACAAGAGTAGAATTGGTAATTAATTTCAAAGCAAATCTTGAGATAACCAAAAGTAAGAAACCTTCAACATAGACCAATTTACCAATCCTTCATGGAGACTACATGAAAGCAAGGTTCCACACACAAGCTAGGCAATGAGAGAAACCCTGCAGTGTGTGGCAGATACACACCAAAACACCCGCTTTTACCTGTCCTGAGGAGGGCACTTTCGACACCAACACCATAGGACACAAGATCATTCACATACAAACCAGATACACTGGACATAAGAAGGCTGAATGGGAAGCCCTGCTATAATTATGGGCCATCTTTGAGGTGGCCCCAGCCTACAAAATGATCCTGGAACCCGTGACTAAGGCATCTGCACCTCACCCACCATACGCCGGCAGAGATGTGCTCCCACTAATGCTGGCAATCTCAGTTGCTTCTGCACTGGGTTACACAAATTCACCGGTTGAGGATGCTGCTGGACCCACCCGGCCAGCAAGCCACTGGGCAGGGAAGAGGTTCCCAGGTCCCATCAGCCCATGCACCCTCACTCATCGGCTGTGACCCAGGCAGTCCAGACCGAACAAGGAACGCATGCTCCTGAGTGCCCCACCAGTCACCATAGGGTCAGAGGGACTTTTGTGGCCCTCCTAGAAGGTGATTCCATTAGTGGAGTGGAAGAAAGGAGTGCCAGGCCATAGGATCTGACTACAAAGAGGGAGACAAGACGCTGGCTGCACTTCACCCAGGCAGGACTTTGCCATGAAGGAAACATCAGGGAGATAGGTTGAGGCCAAAAGATTGCCCAGAAAAACCGCAGTGAAGCACCAAGAGAGGGAGGCAACCCAAGTGGGAGGTAGAGGAAAAGTAAGAATTAAGGATGGGAAGAGAGAGAGCTCTTGCCTGGGAAGCCTACCACTGAGAAGTGACAACTTCCCCTCTCCCAGAGGGAACAGGAGCTCGGCTTTAGGCCCCATATAGAGACAAGACCAGGGATGAGTTCGGAGGAAGGCCCTTAACGGCGGCCCATACCTCACTGGACGTTCAACTTAGAAGAGGGGCTGACCAAGAAACAAGTGACCAGAAAAGCCTGACCAAAACACAGTTGAGATGTAGAAAGAGCAGCATGACCCCTTTATGCGTGCATGAGGAGAGCGAGGACGTCCGCCGCTCCCCCTGAGTGCGCTGGTCAGACAGGCCAACCTCTTGAGAGATAATATCCAGAGAAATGGGCTGGCCTTTGCACGGTCTTTCTGTCATCTACTGGCCTACTGGACAGAAAGGAAGGGGCACCAGTATGACCATCCTTGGCCAGAGAAGGGATCCTTCGAACCCGAGGATATGGTTATTGAGGAAGACTGCATCTGGCATAGAGGGTGAGATCTGAAATGGAATTACCCCTATATGCAGGAGTGTCTGAGTTGCTGGGAGCACTACGTCGAGCACAAGCCAACAGAGCTGCCAGGAACCATGATTTGTCTGCTGCTCCAGAAAGGTACAGGAACTATCTATGTGCCGTGGGCACAGATGTACAAAGAAGGTCTCAGGAATAAACTGCCCTCATTGATAGGCAGGGCAGAAAAATGGATCTCATGTTTTGAAAAGAACACTGACAGGTACAAATTTAGCCTTAGGCGACGTAAAAAGTCTTCTCAGCAGCCTCATTTGGGAGCAGACAAACAAAGTGATCTCCCAAATCTGCATCCCCGCAGTCACACTCACCAACACTGAGCATAACAGGGTTGTATTTAATTAATTCAGAAACCAGATCTGGATGGCCGTAAGGGAGCTGATGGCAGAAAGAATTAAGCCTGAGGAGAACATGACTGAATTCCTAGACAGAATGAGCGAACAATGGGTCAGGAGGCAGGATAGCCCTGGACTGACACAGGTCCTTTGGTTGCATTCTTCTACAACCTCTAGAGAGGACTACCCAGTGAGATCCAGACCAAGTTAAATAGCGTAGTAGGGCTAGACAGCAAACCTTGGCAGTAAATACAAGCCCACATACCACACTATTAGTGGAAGAGAAGGGAAAAGGAAGGGAAACTCTGGAGCAGGAACAGAGAGACACTACCAAATTGGTCCAACATAAGTTGAAAACAACCGTCCTTGAGAGGGCTGTGCTTGCCGCAAGCACCCATCTCAAGGGGAACTCTGCTCATGGCCCCACAGGGAATCTGCTCAGTCCTAGTGGCCAAGGCCAAGAAGACTGGGCCCAAACCAGCCCAATGGAATGTCACTACTGTCACAGAATGGTTCACATGGCCAACCGATCTCACATGAATCTATACCATGATCAAAATGGGAAACATCCTTTACAATGCAACTTTTACCACGCAGTGCCTTTACGACGCAACTTTTACAACGCAAACCATCACAACGCATTGCGCTGGGGGGCGCTCTAGGATAGGGAATAGGTTTAATTTACTGTCCAACACCTTCCCTAGTGTCCACGGGGATTGGAGTTGGAATAGTAAATTAAACTATTCACTATCCGGCGCCCAAAAGCACTATGCGTTGTAAAGGTATTCGTTGTAAATACCGCATTGTAAAGGTATGCGATGTAAAAGTATGCGTTGTAACGTCATACATCCGATCAAAATGGAATAATATGGGACATTGTGTTAAGACTCTACTCTTGTTAGAGCTAAAGAATACATTGTGAAAGGGTGGCCTAGAGAGAGATGTGTCTCCTGAAATTCATCCTTAAAGGAAAGTCGCTGACAAACTATCCATTGAAGATGGGGTCATCATGAGGGATAGTAGGTGCATTCCTCCTCTCAATGTACGTTCCAAGCTGGTTGACTGTGCACACGATGGACATTTAGGGGCAACCATGACAAAAAGGCGAGTCAGACTGCTAGTGGCTCTCTGTCAACAAAGACATCGACATTCAGTTGAGAGTCAAAGAATGTGCTGTCCGTTGCGGTGCTGAGAAGGGTTTTAACGTCGTTACTCCCCCTTTACAGCCCATTCCTCTCCCAGAAAAGCGTTAGCTTAAGATGGGAATTGATTTGATGAGTCCTTTCAATTTTCTTCCTCACCGTTTATGTTTTGCGTTTGTGTTGATGGACTTTCATTGCAAGTGGCCTGAAGTTGGGCATTGTGCTTCTCCCACGGCAAGCAGTGCGATTCTTTTCCTTAACACCTTGGCTGCTATGACTTTTTCCCTCCTGTGCTGAAGGCTTCAGATTTACATTGTTCATGACAAGGTCAGCTCGTCATTAGCACAGCTCCAGTGTGCCTCATGACGAGCTGAGCTCGTCATGAGCATGGAAGGGGTTAAAGAGATTTTTATGAGGGACGGTTTCCCAGAAGCACTTTTTTCTGATAATGGTGTGCAGTTTGTGAATCAGGAAATGACTGAATTTTTGAGCGAATCTGGTGTTAAACATTTAAGAAGCTCATTTGGACATCTTGAAACCAATGGTTTGGTAGAGTGAATAAATAGGGTCGTTGTGGACTGTATTTTTATTTATTTTTTAAACCTTTATTATACAGAAGGCGCTCACAGATACGGGCCTACAACCCACCGGGCCGGCCACCACAATAAAGAGACATACGAGGCAATACAGGAGAGACAACAGGATTTCTAAATAGCTCATATGAAAGGCAAAGGTAACAAGTCTTCGAGCCGCCATCACGGACAGGATAAGAGTAGGTTAATTTTATAATAGAAAAAAGGGTGTCGCAGGATAATGACAATCTGTAAAGTCCAGAGGGCCGTGGTGAGCCGTGAGCAAGCAGAAGTCTCGAATACAGGAAAAGACCAAAAGAACAGTCACATTTTGGCAAAGGCAGAACGTGAGTCCCACATCAATAACAATCACAATCGCTGCTCAACGCCCTCCCACCACTACCAGGGCACATAATAATACAACAGCGAAAAGTAAGCTGTCAAAACTAAAAGCCCTCCGTTACAACAACCCAGGGGTGGAAAAGAAAAAATGGGGGGGGGAAAGGGAAAATAAGGGAGGAAGAGGACATCGGAAAAAAGGAGGGGGAAAGTGAGGGCGCAGCGTCAGTGCACGTCCCCCACGGCTAACAAAGCACCCAATACTAATTCGGCACATGGAACTAGTGGCAACAGGAGAAATGAATGCGTAGTAAACCGTGACAGCAGACATACCAAAAGGGCCATGTCAGCACAGACACCCCGGGGGGCGACGTGTCGACACCGCGCCACGAAATTAGGGGATACATAAGAGCCATAGAACCAAAAAGAGGAACATGGGAAGATACCATAAAACAGACCCCCCCTCCACCCCGCACAGCCCACCCTGCACCCCTGCAGAAGGCTATGGCCTACCCCCCAGCAGCGTGCCTGTCGCCCTAATTAGAACCCGAAATATAGAAGAAATATAAGAAAGAAAGAATCACTTAGATAAAAAAGGGGGGAGAAAGGAAAACAGGGAAAAACAGCGGGAGAGGAGCCACATAATCAAAACCCCTTCAGCTCCCACCCCCCCCGCCCGAAAATACTCAGAGCCCACGGGAAGATAGTAAACACACGGATAAGTTCCAGGAACGTAAAGAAGTATCAAACATAATCATACAATTATAAACGGATCACCCAACCATACCACAAAATAACAGTCCACAGAGGCAAGATCAGCTCAACCCTGTCCTCGTTTTTCGCAAACTGTAGTCGTCCAACGCACCAGGAACCAGAGCACATGGAACCGGAGGTGAATAACAGGGAGTCGAATCAAAAATACACTCAAGTCATAGCGATCGCGACCCTGATGATCCAGAAAGTACAGTAACCACATCAGGCAAAGCAGGCACAGTTCCGATGAGAATACGGAGAAAGCCGGTCCAGCGGCGCAGTCACAGGATCTTCGTTCGGCCATGTGAGGCAAAAGAGGAAAAGGAGACCCATCGAGGTCGGTCCAGACGGGATCCGGCTGGCGGACCTCCCGAGCAGAAGGAGGCACAGGATAAAAAAGGGCAGCGGACTTCCGTATATCCACACCAACAGCAGCCTCCAGGTCCACGACCCCCAGGAAAGTTCCAGCAGCACACAACAGAGATGAAGCCGCACAAACCGGGGGGGGGTTCGGCAGGCCCAGCCAAGGGACCTCTCTCCAGGATAGCGATAGGTGCGGTCATGGGCGCCCCCCAGGAGCGCAGGGCGGCGAGGATGTCGCCAAGCGTAGGCTCACCTTTACGGTATTCAGCAAACGTGCCGTGCGGCGGACCCGCATCGCCAGTCCCAGCAAGGCCGAGAGTCATGGGGCCGGCCGCCATCTTAGAAGCCCGGCGGGGCCGCTGCGAACACTGACCCCCGCCCGGATACCAGCGGGGCAAAACAGGATACCGGCAACCACCAGCGGAGGTGCCACCAGGGCAGGAAGGGGGGCCACCAGAAGAAGGCGATGCGCCGGCTCCCCATACGCCGCCGGCACCGTTCTCCGAGTCCGGGCGGAGGAACTCAAAATGGCCGGGCCGGAGAACAAAGGGGAGACGAGCCAGATGTACGGTTAACCCCGTCCATGGAAGGCAGCGCCCCAACACCAGGCCGCAGGACCGCCGGACCAGGGCCGGGAGGCCGCAATCGGTCTATTAGCACATCGGCCCCTCCGACCGACTCCACACCACCACCAAGGGCCGGCCACCGCGCCCCGTCCAGCCCGGGCGCCGCCAAGGAGTGCCAGGCCCGGCCGCTCCGGAGGCCCCGAAGCAGACAGGGGCGTAACTCAGGATCCGTGACACCCAGGAACCACCGGAGCAAACGGTAAGTGTCTGTGAGTTATCGTCGTTCCACTGCACATCATAGAATACTTCCCGGGGCAGGATAAAGTACAGGATAGTTGTTGCAGACAGGAGAGTGAACGGAGCCGAGCTAAAACGCGGCCATCTCGGACGCGAGCTTGGCTCCTCCCCCGTTGTGGACTGTATTAAATGAGCAAAACACAATGGATACGATGTAGAAGGTGCAGTCAGATCCATGTTGTGATTTTACCGTACAATGCCACATTCTCTCACCAAGGTAGCACCTTTTGTGTTTCTCAGAGGTAGAGTACCCACTTCTGATTTATACTTGGTTTGGCTTTTAAGAAGTGTTTGTGACAAAGTGTCATGCTGGCTGGATTAAGTTGCCTTGGAAACCAGGGTTGAACCTGCAGAGAGGAAGATGTCCAACAGGTACAATGAAAAGATGTCGGCTAAGCCTGTTGAATTGCATCCTGGTGATATGGTTCGTATCAGAAACACCAATTCTTTTAAAAAGGTGGGTATGTTCTTTGGTGATCCTGTCTGTGTTGAGAAAGTATGTGGTAGTGTTATTATGGTACGTGGTGGGCATTGGTGGAATGCTGGGAAAGTTGTGAAAGTTCATATAGCAGTCAATAACTCAAACTGTACGAGGAAAAATGTTGGTGTGCCTTCTGGCCCAATTGATGTGCCTTCTGATCCTACTTCTGAATCTTTTGTGCCAAGTGAAGCACCAAGGAGGTCTAGTGGTGTTAGACATGTCCCTTGGAAGCTACGATAATTTACTCTAGTTTTCTTTAATATTCTATATGCATGATTTGTATTACCTTAGATACCATACTTGTATTCTTATGTTTATTTTATTGACACTTGTTAGTTTAATTTTATTTCTTTGTTTTTTTGGGCTGTTGCTCCTCATCTGGGGAGTTGTTCATATGATCGCTTTTATGTTTTGTTTTTTATAAACAAAAGGAAGTAATATGTTGTACTTAGATATGCTTGTTCATTGTTCTTTATAGAACCTTTATGTGTTGCCATAGTACTTGTGTGTGTGGGGTTTCTCACAATGTCAGTTGGTGCCTCTCATCTGTCGTGAGAGGAGAGGTGGCTCGGGATTCCCGCGAATAAATATTAAAGACTTACCTGCTGTGTCCTGTGGTAGTATCCTGTTTTTGGGGCACAACAAACTCTCAAGCTACACAATCTCCACCAGCTTCCTCCACCAAGCAAACACCTAGAGATAATAAGAGAAAGTGAAAGTAACTGTGTACTTCCTGGTTTAGGACATTCTAGAATTATTGCATCATTGCCCGCTTAGATGCAACACGTTTTGCGTCACTTTTCAGGCGATGCGTCGTGAATTTGACTCGTTTGCAGTTCAATTCACATCCGAATGTGTGACCTTTCTCTGTTTTGTGTGTGTTTCCTGTAAGTTGGGTTTTGCATCATGCGTTAACATGCATTTGTCTTACAAAGCATAACGGTTTTAACTTTGCATTGCGTTTTGTTCAAATGCTACCCATTTTTGATAGTTTGCAACACTTTACGGGTGGATGGGACACATTTCAGGGGGCTGAGCGAGTGGAGGCAGATTTAAAGATCCTTTACGCTTGGCAATTTGCGAAACTTTACGGTCGGGTGCGACCGCTTCAGGGGGTCTGATTGAGTGAAGTCAGATTTTTGGATGCTTTACGCTTGGGAATGTGTGACACTTTACGGTCGGTGCGACACGTTTCAGGGGGTCTAAGTGAGTGAAGGCAGATTTGAAGATGCTTTATGCTTGGGTCTGTGCGACACTTTACGAAAAGAGGGTGGTCCAATGAGGGACATCTTATGTGAGGGCTTGTCCCAACCTTTAATTATCTCACTGTACATGAATTTTTTTTTATGGGTATATCCACTAGCCTGGAGGATTACTGGTGACATTCCAGGCTCTCTCTATTTATATAAGCTGTTCAACATGGCTTATCCCAATGGTAGTTAATTCTCCTGTGATTTCTCATTTCCTATTTGATAATAGTTAGTGATTTGCCCCATAATATGTGTGCTAGTCTGGAGCCAGAACCTAAGGTTACGTAGATCCGTGATGTTTTGACTTCTGTTGCAACCCCAGGATGATCATCTAGTGACTTGATTCTATGGGATTGCCCTTCATTCCATTTCTATAGGTACCCAGTTGATAAATCCATTGCTGGTCCATTTCAAATAGATTTCTTTGAGCATTGTATCAATGTACTAGCAGCCCGTCCCGACGTTGTACGGGTATGAAATAGAATGTGTGTAATGTGTGTATTTGGGAAGGGAAATTTATTTTAAAATCTGGCGGTAGACAACATTTTTTATTTCATTAGAATAGGGACGGAGAAGGGCCAGCTGCAGCCCTGGTTGATGTTAGCAGGCGCGTGTAATTGGTGTAGTGATCCACCGCCTGAGCCCGGCTACAGCCCTGGTTGATGTTAGCAGGCGCGTGTAATGTTGTTGAATGAGAGAGTTATCAGCCGCGGGTAAATCCGTTTAAGGAGAGAGTTTGTCGTGTATTTCTATAGGTTCTGATTCGATCCCCCTATTCCTGACCCTATTCTGGTTAAACTTACTAGCTAGTTAACTAACAGTCAGCCCATGAGGCAAGAAATCCCCCATGATGCAGATACCGTTATCTGACGCAGTCACACTACGGCACAGGAACGTGTTATCTGATTAGGTCATAACGCTTGAGATCTAATTAGACAAGCGACATTCCTCCAGCCCCTGATAAGGCATACGACGTTCTCATAACAAATCAAACCTATGACAACCTGGATAATCCGTGCGGCCATTGTTTTGATTTCACAGAGAACTTTAGTAAAGAATGTGCTAACGAGCAAGTCGTATGACATCTTTATTGACGTACCTATGTCCATCCTTACGTCAATCTCGGCACCTGTAAGGTATAAATATTGCCGACCTTGCCCTATGCAAACACACGCGTGGTGACAAGACGGAGCAGCCATACTTGCCGAAGCCGAGAGCAGAAGCAGACCCCGCAGGCAGCAGCCCCGCCTTCCTGACGCGCTGAGAGACGCGCTGCTATCTCAAGCCGAGAGACCCAGCACCGGCGCTTCTGGGCAGCCCTCGCAGGCAGCCTGGAATATCGAGAGCAGAGAAAGAGATACCATTCCTCATTCATCCTAAATTCCAGGTACAGAACTGAATAACCCCTCCTAGAGAATTCTTTAGTTATTCACTTGGCAAAAACAAACTTAAACTAAACTGTAACTTTCTATTCCCGCCCACGCATTAGACTTAGGTCAGGTACACGGGGTAGGCGTATTTAGAAACACCAGTTGAGTACGTTTAGTCAAATGTATATGTGTATGTAAATATATTTTAATCATTTTAAACATCATATGGCTCAGAAACCATATCAATGTTTTTACAGTATTATTTTATACTATTGCTTCTAATGTATGCACTTTACTTAACTATAAGTATTGCAATAATATCGATCCATTTCTCTTGTACGAGAAAAGAGACTGATCAATAAATAACATCTTTTATTGAACACGCCCGTCTCTTCCTTTTCTCTACATTCTGATGAGACTAAGAATGCACGTACTGACTGAGTAAAATAATTGCCTTGTGCTCACACGACTCTCGAGATTGACTCTTGATTAGGGGAGAGCAAAGTTGTCATGTTCTATGGTTGTCAGAAACTAAATCCCTTCTTGTCTAATCAGGGGAGTTAATCCTTCCTTGAACATTCGAGAAAGTTTCTAGCGAACTCTGAGCTTAGCTGGCAAACCCAAAAATTAAGTCTAGTATCGACAGTAGTAGACCTAGTTAACGTCTGGCCTAGGCCTTTACTGCTGTAGGCACTATTCCAATGCGCAGAGCCTATTGGGAAAATAGGAGCTACACTACATGGCGCCCAACGCGTTTGGAAAGGGCGATAAAACTAACGTAAGACATTTAGAGTAACTCAGTCGTGCTTTCTCACTCAGACCCCTTTTCCCAAATACTCCAAAGACGTCTGGAGTGGGTGAAAGGTTATTATATCCTCCAAAACCTCGCAGGAGGGAACTCCTATGTATGGTTCTTGGTCTAGTCAACGTTGAAGGATAAAACAGTTCCAAAATATTGTGCATCTAATCTCTGTTTCCATAAAGAAACCTGATCTGCAAACAAAAATAATACCATCCTGTCAGTAAAATGGGAGACAGCGATGGAGAAAGAGAGGCAATTAGATTAGCTACTGAAATAGCAGATGCTGATGCTACCATGCAAGCAGCAGACGCGGATATAATACTTATTCCGGTCATTAAAAGGAGATCTATAACCTTAAAACTTATAGAAAATGGACTGACACCTAGAGGTGGCACAGTCATATTCGTAATTGAGGCACACGAATATCGGCAGACAGAGGTATACTATACATGGATACATTTTCCAGCAGCAAATGCTGTAACAAAGTACTTCCACTATTACAAAGTAGAGGAACCTCCTGAAACGTACACTCCTTTCGAGGAGGTGGAAGTACCACTCAAATTCCAAGAGCATTTGCTCTTATTTGATGGCGCCCTAATACATAACAATCACATTACAAGGCTCGGTCCTTTAGGAAGACCAGGAGCAACGTGGCCGGTCCTAGCCGGATACACACCACATCCAGACATCGAAAGAATGCCTGCAGCAGAGCTATTAATACAGCTAAAACAACTACTAAAAATTCATAGACAATTAGTTCAGTATGTAATGCGGACTTCAACAATTCAGCCAGCAATTAAAATTCCACAGCTGACCCCTCACCAGGGGAACACAAATAAAATCACACCACAGAACATCCAATCCTGCCTAGGTAAAGTTCCAGCTAAACGGGAACAAATACCATTCTGGTTGGCACAGAAAATTACCCAAATAGAGGCGGTGTTTCCTGACACCACCCCATTAGAAAAACACAGGATTCTGACTATATGTCTCCCAATGGGAATCGCACCACACATTGAGGACTGTGACACTTGGGGTACAGTCTTTGCTTCCATCTATACAAAAACGCACGGTGTTCCATCCATTTCGGTGATACCAGATGTGCTAAAACAAATTCAAGATGAATACGGTCCAGAACCTGCTTTAACTCTTGGTATGAAATTACTGAAAGACTTCAAGCAGGTCTCGGCTATATTACTAGCCAACATAAAAGGTGAAGCAGCAAACGTGGCGATCCGCCAGAGGTTAAAAGAGACAGATATAGCAGACCAACCAGCTGAAATTGCCAGAATCATAGAAAAATCCTATGAAGAACTAGGCAGAGATAGTCTAGGTGGAATACCAGTAAAACCGCAACTGACTACAAGTCCAGAAAAAATATTTTTTAATAATAATTCACCAAAAAAGAACTGGGATGGAAATAAACAATCCAATCCTAAAGAAAAGAAATTCCAGTCCAGAGGAAGGTCTCCTAGGCGAAGAGAGAAATCTCCGAACCCGAGACAAAGGTCACCTCAGAGTGAACCCTCTGGGAATAGATATAACCTTAGAAATAGGGATAATATTAAAAAACCTGATAGATATCAAGACATTGATACACGTCCCTCTCAATCTTTTCAGAATTCCTCGCAGAAATCGGAAAGAAGAGGACGATCAGAAGAGCACGCCAAGTCCAAAGACAAGGAACCTGCTCAACTGAAAAAGAAATCACAATTTCCAAAAAAGAAGGTAGCCAGTATCAAGGTAGTTAACAATGCCAAGAATACTGAGGACACAACTGCAAAACGGAGAATGGGCTCAGACAATGCTAGACAGCGCAGCAGAGGTGAGCATAGCTCGCAAAGTCCTTATGAATCATCTGGAGACAGTGGACACGAATGAATACCTTCAAGTGGAAACTGCAGATACCAGAGTTAGCAAGCCCCACAAAATATACGAGATAACATTACGTATAGAGGGAGATAAGACTAGGAAAATAAGGGGACTATTTTGGGATAACCTATCCAAGGGCTATGACATCCTTCTAGCTGAAAAAGACTGGCCACCAGAGTTTGTCAGGGAGTGCCCTCATGGCGAAGAAGTAATTATGCCTGCCTTCTCGAATCAAATACCGATTCATAAAAAATATACACTTGCTAGAAAGTGGGCAGTGGCCTTAGCACCTGCTTTATATAAAAATCATGTAGGATGGGATGAGGATTCTCCTCCTCACAAAGTCCAGTTAAAATCACAACCTACTGCACAAAGGCAGTACCCAATTAAGCAAGAAGCTAAAAAACAAGTAAATGAAATACTAGATCAGCTAGAATACCAAGGGGTGATTGAAACTTGCACCTCACAAATGAACAATCCTTTATTTCCGGTCTCCAAACCAGACAATTCGTACCGTCTAGTTTTGGATTACCGACACCTTAACACATGTTGCAAAACTTTTGCAGTGCAAAACTCACACAGTGCTGCACTAATGAATAACATAGTGCGCAAAAAATACAAAACAACCTTGGACATCTCCAACGGATTCTTTTGTCAAAACATAGCACCAGAGAGCAGATATTTAACTGCATTCTCAGTAAATGGCACTCAAAAACAATTCTGTCGGTTAGCCCAGGGGTACAAGAACAGCCCGGGGGTATTCTCAGCGAGAGTAACAGAATTACTACAACTATATGATGATGAAGCATTATCTTATGTCGATGACATTTACTTAACAGATGATGACTTGGAAACTCACTTGAAAAGAGTGAACACCATAATACTTGGTTTCGCTGCAGAGGGTTACAAATTCAACTTCAAAAAGTCCAGAATTGCCCATCTGACGGTCCTATTCTTAGGATATGAGTTATCAAGTGAAGGCAAAAGCCTGGCAGACAATTTCCTAGAGAAATGTGCCGTAATCCAAGCTCCTAAAACACTAAAAAACCTACAGTCAATTCTAGGCTTCCTAAATTTCGGAAGAACATATATTGCAAATTACGCAGAAAGGGTCAAACCCCTTTATGATCTAATTAAACCAGACTTTAAAAGATCCAGTTGGACTCAAGCACACACAGAAATTTTGAGATCCTTACAAACAGACATGCTAATTAAAACAAAATTAGAAACCCGTGATAATACACGCAACCTTGTGATCCGAGTCATCCCAGGGAGATACGGATTCACATACCTAACCTCTAATGAGGGAGATAAGGTACCAATTGCATTCAAATCACATTTGTACACAAAAGCTGAACAGAGATTCAACAACAAAGGAAAAATTGTTCAAGCAGTTCAAACCGCAATAGCTAGAGAAAAAGACATAGCTGACGGTAGACATATCACAGTCAGAACAGCAGAATCAGCTTTTGAGGCATTAACAACACCGTGTAATTTACCAACAACAACATTGGATCCAGAATGGTTACAATGGGTAAATTCAATCACAACGGACAAAGTATATTACTTCTTTGATCCAGAACTAGAAGAATTAAAAAATCTAAAATATGAAAAAACGTATCCTCTGCCAATCGACATTCTGCCTCTACGACATTACGCCTGTGTAATCTATACAGACGGACATGCTCAACCCTCCGTTTGGGGAGAACATGCATACAATCCCACATGTGAGATTACAAAAGAAGTGTGGCACGGAGGTAAACTAAGACCTCTATTAACAAAATCACACTCAGTAGAAACTAATTCAGAACTACAAACTGAAATATTAGCTTTGAAAATGGCGCTAGATAATGCGGATCGCGAATTCCCGACGCTTATAGTGTCAGATTCATATTTCTGCGTCAAAGCATATAACAAGGATTTGCAGACCTGGATTCAGAACGATTACAAAGATGACACGGATGCACCAATAAAGCAGAGACTGCTCTGGGAACAGGTAGCTCTTTTGAAAAAAGAACTACCAAAGACTCACGTGACACACTCACTGAGTCACCAGCGTGATGGCGTTCACGTTGTAGGGAATTCATTGGCTGAAACAGCCGCAGCGGCAGCCAGTAAACCGGCTCCCGTAGATCGAAAAAAGCGTACATTAAAATACATTGACGGCGAAACATTGCTGGCAGTAAAAACGTCATCAAAAGGCGACTGCTCGGCGTTACCGATCAACTATCCACTCAATTACACATACATCATAGATGCAAACTCCATTCCTTTTGCTCGAATCCCTGGAGTGGGGGATAGAGTGATTCCAAACATGGACAGGAGAAACTTGTTAATCGCAGACGCACACATGGGCGAGGGTCTCAGACACCTTAAATTAAAGGATTCTCTGGAAGAATTACAATCACGGTACTGGTGGCCAGGCATGAGCCTGCACTACACCATGTTTGTAAAAAACTGCCCAAACTGCAACAGAGATCGCAGTGGGGAGAGAAGCAGTTTAATACCTCGTCGTATCAAGGCAGATAACATCACCACTAAAAAGAATGGCTTGCGATTAACATATACAGGCTAGTTCCCACTTATAATGTAGATCCACAACACTCGGCTGACGTCCGGACTGTTATAAAAGATTTGCGAGTCTAAATGGCATATACGCTAAGAGCATGCTACGTTCGACCAATTTTTTTTCCTTTTCTCAGGCAATCCAGCCTGGGGGGGGAAAGAATGGCCAAATGAGCACAGCCCAGCGGGAATCTTCTCACTTCCTTCCTGAGGGTATGGGATGGTGTAAAGAAAAAACCAAGACAGAAAGCAATCTATAATAGAAAGGATATTAGGTTCGGGAGCTGGGTGGGTCAAACATCTAATAAGTGTCCAACGTAGTCTTAATAACTTGCCAAGAAATTCTCTGAAGGGATTCAGTCCGTACGAATTATTATTCGGAACTAGGATGTTGATCTCTGACCTTGATAGTCAGACTTCAGTGGTAACAGAAAAAAGCTTTGATGTCAAAGACCGTTTGGCTATTTTGCAGGACTTAAACAAAACAAGAAAAGACCTGAGCAACATACAGTTGAAAGAACAGCCAACGACCACTGAAGAATCACCACCTGTCCCAGCAAGACCTGTCTGGATTCCAAAAGTCGGGGATCTAGTCAGGGAGAAGATCGCGGTAAAGAAGGAATTTGGGCCTTCTTACAGAAAAGCAGTTCCTGTATTGTCTGTCAACGGGACAAGATCAGTTGTACTACCGCCACTTGCTGGAAAAAAGGAGAACCGAGTTGTATCCATCGACCTGGTAAAACCACAACATGTGGCCGATAACAAACAGTAGGCCAAGTGGACTCCCAATAAGTAGCAGAACACCAAGGTTTGCTACCAGTACAGAGGTCCTATCAAAGAGGCTCATCACATTCGAAACGCCTACGGAAGAACAACAAGGACTATGCAACAATGCAATAGAACTTAGACCTCTGAAAACCCAAATAAAGACATTTAGCAGAGACACACCAATCTATACAGAAGTACCAAGTGAAAATGCGAGAAACAAAAATCCTGAGCCAATTGGAACAATTGACAGAACTGCATCCGGTTACTTCATCAACTTCGATGATTCCTCTGACGGCTTCAGCGAACAAAAGACACAGCCATCATCAAAATCCTTTAAAGACAAAGCTAAGGAACTTTTGAAACAACTGAAAGAAACATATCTAGTTTCTCCATGGATTGAATTTTGGGTGGGTTTTGGTGCATTTATCCTCATACTTTGGCTCATCATGGTATTTACCTTGGGACGCTTCATTGAGGGAAAATATGCTAAAATGGACACAGCAAGTCAGAACATCAACTTGGTCCTCAAACCACACACATCTTCACACGTCGAGAAAAGAGAACTTTCTTCAGAACTTTCTTCAGCCAACTTCACAGCAATTCCAATATCTGGTGGGGTAGCCTGGGACAACACTGACTATGAAATTTATGGTCCGGTCGAGATCCTGAAATATCCACACCAAATCAAGATCTCCTTGAGTGACTTTGCAAAACCAAACTCATTTGCTGATGATTGGGACTTTGAAAGTATAAACAATATGATGTCTGACTTAGTAATGTCTGCTAAATTTACAAAACATGATTATTTGCAGGGTTCTACAAATTATGACAGCATGTACTGCTATAACCATTATGGTAACCATTTCTTGCATAAATCTGCACAACCTAGAAATGTTTTAAATTTTAATCAATGGGAACATTGTGCTACACCTCCAAAAGGGAGCTCTAGAACCGTGTATGGCAAATATTCATATTTTTCAGGTTTTAACATAACTAATGCTGAAACATTTTATTACAAATTGTCAAACAAGACAGGGATGAAAACCATGATAACCAACACAAAATTGATATATTCAGATTCTTTCTTTGAAAAAATGAATACTTTTGGATTTGATTATTGGGACAAACATGTTGATTTGAAAAGTGTTTGGGGCACAAAAGAATGGCAAGTACAGGGTTTAGAAGCTTTGTTTAGAGCCTGCATGATCCCAGAACAAATGATATTTTTAAATGACACCGTTCAACAAACCACCTGTCTTGGCTTAGCCAAAATCAAAGATTTAAATAACCTGTCTATTCCAAAGCCAACAATGTTTAGCAATAACTCTGAAACAGATGAAGAAATAGACATAAACCATATACTTAACCAAAACAGAACACATCCTGATTGGAAACAATGGTTGATCTGGCCCACAGATACAAATAACTGTCAAGATAGATTCCTGAATAAAACACAGGGTTTCAAAATGACCAGGCCAGACCCTAGATATCCCCAAAGACATCACCCAGGGATAATAACAACCTACAGTGTGGGCAAATTATGCCTTCAATGGCTACAAACTTCCACACTGCCTGAAATTAAGCAACACCTAACTTTACTTACTGATGGTGCTGACTTGCGTGATTTCATAATGGGACCACGCAAACAGCGTCAAAAGCGTTTCATAGCAGCCTCTGTATATGCAGCATACAATGAGGCCTGGAAGGTTACTCAAATTGAAACAGCAGAAAGAATACGGGAAATTGACCGTATTAATTTGGAAAAATCACTTTCTGTAGTGGACAATGGGTTAATGACTCTGTCCTCCAGAATTTTTTCATTGGACAGCATTGTGTCTTCAGCAATCGATATATTATCGCAAGACTTACTGTTATTACAACATGGTCAGTCACAATTGCGTTCTATTGTACAGCTTGGCTGGACGTTACAAAATCTGCGTTCAGGCTATGTGCCTTGGCGTTTAATCAACACAACGTCACTATTCCAAATCTTTAACCTTACTGATAGACAAATCGGTATGGCTCAGAAGGGTGCTGATTATACAATCTTGAGCATTGAAAAACTAGAAAGATTACCGTTGACAATGTCAGAACGACCTGTCAGTGAATGGATAATCCACGGAATCATAAATATTCCAATCTCAACCTTCAGGTTTCAATACTGCCAAAAATATATACAGGCTGGCATGTACGAGAAATTGGGAAAGGGGTACCTTAAAACAACATGGAACCTGCCCTATTCACATGCATGTGTCAGTAACAAAGGACAGAAAGTGTTTCTTAGTGGCAACAATTGTGCTATGTCACTAAGCGGCACGCTTCTGTGTAACGGTATTAGTTTGCACGGAGCCTGTGAAGGGAATTCATACAACCTTTCATGTCACCAGCAAGGCGCACCTGCAACTGAAATAGAACCATTCTTTCAAAGACTCTATAATGGGAGTTACATTCTTATTGTAGACCGCAGATGCTGTAGTCTTATGCCCGGGACTCCTTATCTCGTCACTACGACGGCGAAGGTCAAGTGCTGTGGACGTTCTTTGTTTCCCAGCTCCTTTCCAGACAGGGAGGCAAGGGCATGGCCCAGTTTGAAAATTACTTCTATTCGAATAGACACTTTAAGCAGAATGAAAACAGTGCTTCTTCAGACGCCTACAAGGCTCACGTCATCTAAAGAAACGTATGATCTACAAGTCGCAAGGACGACTGCAGAGATACATACATTATTATCAACTAATTCCCCCGTACATTTCGCGGAAATCCTGAGCGAAATCTTAAATATTTCTGATACCACAGGGGTCTCAAAGGTATTTAAGACAGTATTTTCGATGGCATTAACACCATTCAAAGCCATACTGGGTATTTTTCCAGACTTCGTCCATTCGATTTTTGGCGGACTTCCCCTGATCCTAGGACTAATTGCAGGAATCCTATTCCTAGTCCTTATTTTTCGTTATGGCAACCCATGTCACAGATCAAACTCTCGCGACAATGGAAGATACGATCCTAGCCATTGGATACCGGGACCGGATATCAAAAATCCTGGGACTATCCCGGCTTAGAGACCTAAACATGACTTGGTTTCTATCATTTCGACCAATGTGGCAAAGGTGTGTTTTACCTGTACTAAGGTGTCTGCTATGCGGAGAAGAATGCGTGTTAGACACCTGTCTGACGCTACAATCGGATGCGCCGGTGGATGCAGATACACTGTTGGTTCCTACCAAGGTTCACGCACTGTGCTGCCCTCAAAGGCTGCCAATTCTGATGACGGCATTCCTGGAATCTTCACCACTGCGATTGAAGAGTAGTGAAGTTCAAGATGAAAGCAGCATCGAACAGGTACGACCTTCTGTCAGCAATGCAAATCAGAATGTCAATGGAGACAATCATGCGCATGAATGCATGGTTACCCCTATTTCCGACTTAGAGGAACTTTCCCATGAAGCTGTTGACAGTTTTTTCGAAAGCCTGAATGATATGATGTTCTCTCCGGAACAGAAATAGAGACTTTTGAGTAAACTCGCACACGGCGTTCCCTGAATTCGGCCTTCAACTTTAAAAATAAAGTCACATGAACAATTACAATCCAGTTCACGGACAGCAACTTTTTTCAGCAAGCCCCTAAAATATTTTTCTATATATTTTTTCCCGGGACACTGATTTTCTGCTTAAAGTAAGAGACTATTCCTAGAGAACTAAGATTTCTATTTTAGATACTTTATAGACTTTATAGACTTTAGCTGCCCGCTGGTATGTTCGCAATAGATTTTATGTGATGAAATGGTTTCGACTTTTTTTCTGTATAGCCATATTAAGAGCCATTTCATGTGTATTTCTCATATACCAACAATCAATAATGCATAACAATGCGTGTTCACTTTTGCATCTAATTCATAGCTTAAGTGCATACAATATATATGACTGCAATTTTTCAGTATATTTGAAAATTTCGAAATGCATTTATGTATTTTGGGGTGGTAAGGTATACACTATACTCTATAGTATGTTGTACTATGTTATACTATGCATAGATTAGTAGATATGACCATAGTTAGCGTGGAGTGGGTGTCGTGTATTTCTATAGGTTCTGATTCGATCCCCCTATTCCTGACCCTATTCTGGTTAAACTTACTAGCTAGTTAACTAACAGTCAGCCCATGAGGCAAGAAATCCCCCATGATGCAGATACCGTTATCTGACGCAGTCACACTACGGCACAGGAACGTGTTATCTGATTAGGTCATAACGCTTGAGATCTAATTAGACAAGCGACATTCCTCCAGCCCCTGATAAGGCATACGACGTTCTCATAACAAATCAAACCTATGACAACCTGGATAATCCGTGCGGCCATTGTTTTGATTTCACAGAGAACTTTAGTAAAGAATGTGCTAACGAGCAAGTCGTATGACATCTTTATTGACGTACCTATGTCCATCCTTACGTCAATCTCGGCACCTTTAAGGTATAAATATTGCCGACCTTGCCCTATGCAAACACACGCGTGGTGACAAGACGGAGCAGCCATACTTGCCGAAGCCGAGAGCAGAAGCAGACCCCGCAGGCAGCAGCCCCGCCTTCCTGACGTGCTGAGAGACGCGCTGCTATCTCAAGCCGAGAGACCCAGCACCGGCGCTTCTGGGCAGCCCTCGCAGGCAGCCTGGAATATCGAGAGCAGAGAAAGAGATACCATTCCTCATTCATCCTAAATTCCAGGTACAGAACTGAATAACCCCTCCTAGAGAATTCTTTAGTTATTCACTTGGCAAAAACAAACTTAAACTAAACTGTAACTTTCTATTCCCGCCCACGCATTAGACTTAGGTCAGGTACACGGGGTAGGCGTATTTAGAAACACCAGTTGAGTACGTTTAGTCAAATGTATATGTGTATGTAAATATATTTTAATCATTTTAAACATCATATGGCTCAGAAACCATATCAATGTTTTTACAGTATTATTTTATACTATTGCTTCTAATGTATGCACTTTACTTAACTATAAGTATTGCAATAATATCGATCCATTTCTCTTGTACGAGAAAAGAGACTGATCAATAAATAACATCTTTTATTGAACACGCCCGTCTCTTCCTTTTCTCTACATTCTGATGAGACTAAGAATGCACGTACTGACTGAGTAAAATAATTGCCTTGTGCTCACACGACTCTCGAGATTGACTCTTGATTAGGGGAGAGCAAAGTTGTCATGTTCTATGGTTGTCAGAAACTAAATCCCTTCTTGTCTAATCAGGGGAGTTAATCCTTCCTTGAACATTCGAGAAAGTTTCTAGCGAACTCTGAGCTTAGCTGGCAAACCCAAAAATTAATTCTAGTATCGACAGTAGTAGACCTAGTTAACGTCTGGCCTAGGCCTTTACTGCTGTAGGCACTATTCCAATGCGCAGAGCCTATTGGGAAAATAGGAGCTACACTACAAGTTCAGTGACAGCGAGTAGGAGAGGCTGCAGTAATTGTCCCCGCAGACACGCTCATTTACGTGTTCCCCCACTTGAGGCCCAGATGCAGGCCTGTTTGATGTTAGCAGGCGCGTGTTCCCCCGCTTGAGGCCCAGCTGCAGCCCTGGTTGATGTTATCAGGCGCGTGTAATTAGTGTACTGCGATACAAAAGGGGATGATGGACGGAGCGTTTGAGCAAATCAAACACTCACCCCCAGTCAACTGATCTGGGTTTAATCCATCACCATTCTTTAGCCCACTCAGCCACCCCATTTCAGACATGGCTATATGCAAATCAGTCTGACCCTGTGCCTCATGGGAACAGTCCAGCCCGAACTGCCAAGCCATGTCTTCCATGGACCGGAAACAAGCATCCTGGGACCGGTTTCGGATTCATAATCCTCATCAGCCAGGCTATCTTGAATCCAGTGGCCAAGTGAGCAAGGGACTCACGTCTGAGCATACCCTGCCACACTTAGGGCGAACAAAGCGATACAAAAGGGGATGATGGACGGAGCGTTTAAGCAAATCAAACACTCACCCCCAGTCAACTGATCTGGGTTTAATCCATCACCATTCTTTAGCCCACTCAGCCACCCCATTTCAGACATGGCTATATGCAAATTAGTCTGACCCTGTGCCTCATGGGAACAGTCCAGCCCAAACTGCCAAGCCATGTCTTCCATGGACCGGAAACAAGCATCCTGGGACCGGTTTCGGATTCATAATCCTCATCAGCCAGGCTATCTTGAATCCAGTGGCGAAGTGAGCAAGGGACTCACGTCTGAGCATACCCTGCCACACTTAGGGTGAACAAAGCGATACATCACCACCCCCTTTTGAACCGCTTTTGGCCGCCATAAGTTTGGCAGGGTATGCTCAGACGTGAGTCCCTTGCTCACTTTGCCACTGGATTCAAGCAAGCCGGGCTGAAGACGGCTGGAATGCCAGAAACCGGTCCTTGGAAGCTTGTTTCCGGTCCAGGGAAGACATGGCTTGGCAGTTCGGGCTGGACTGTTCCCATGAGGCACAGGGTCAGACTGATTTGCATATAGCCATGTCTGAACTGGGGTGGCAGAGTGGGCTAAAGAACGGTGATGATTAAACCCAGATCTTTTGACTGGGTGTGAGTGTTTGATTGATTCAGATGCTCCGTTCATCACCACCCCCCTTTGTACCTAATTAGTGTACTGATCTGCCGCCTGAGTCCGACTAGAGCCCTGGTTGATGGTAGCAGGCGCGTCTAATTTCATTGAATGAGAGAGTTCAGTAACAGCGCGCAGGAGAGGCTGCAGTAATGTTACTTACCAGGCCTCCAGCTGAATGCGTTTGTCATGGCCCCAGCACACGGCCACAGCAGACGATCTTCTGATTAATGTACGACCCACATGTCATGAAGGGTGGAACTTAGCACATGCCCCTAGCGTTTCTCACACCCCCAGCGTGCCCCTTGATGCGGCGCAATTGCGTTCACATGGCATGAAGGCCGGACACACGCCCCCAGTGTTTTCTCATGCCCCCAGCGTGCCCCTTGATGCTGCGCAGCAACGTAATTGGCGCTTGTATGTACAACTCACATGGCATGAAGGGTGGACACACGCCCCCAGCATTTGTCACGCCCCCAGCACACGCCCACAGCCCACAATGTGATGGCCGTACCACACGCCCCCAGCGTTAGTCATGCCCCCAGCCCACGCCCACAGCAAAACACAGACACGCCCACAAGGGGCTACTTTGCTGGCATGGTTCTTTTACCTTTCAAATGTATATGGTGTCCTACGGTACAATTGTATGTCTTGCACTGTATGATTGTGATGAACACCACTTTTTCTTGAAAAGTTAATAAAAACAATTAAAACAAAAAAAAATGTATATGGTGGCCGTCTGCATAGCCTATGTCCTTCTGCTGCAACTGCCCTTTCCAACGCTGTATTGGGTGTTGTGATTGGTGCTGTGGTTACTGAGATTACTTGCCTCAAAGGTTTGGGCTCTCTCTTTATAATATTAGTATGGATTCCAATTTTTCCAGTACTACACACTGTACATCATTGTGCTCCTGAGATTGAGGTAGTGCCAATCAGTTGTCAATAGTACTGCGTGTGACTTACTCTACCATGAATCTGCACTACACTACATAAAAACAAAACAGTTGCTGATAGTACCTTACATTAAGCAGTTCCTGCATACTTATGATACTTATCCTTAAGACATCTGCCTCCACCTTCAAATATACTACACGAAAATTGCCTGGACCACACTTATTTTAGAGAGAAACTTTTTAAAGGAATGGAAAAATATTTATTTAATCCAACCTGGCAATTTTATTTATTGCCAAATATTTTGTTATTTTTCGAACATTACATTATGCTGTAAATGACAGAAAGAACACGATGCAATACAAAATTTCTCAGATTCAATACATAAAAAAACACAATATCATCAATAAATCATATATCAACATCAAACATCTTACAAAAAATAATACCTTAAACAAAAAACATTAATACATACAAAGATAATTAATAAATGAGATTAATCTACTGTATGGGGAATAATATCGAATCAATGACAATGGTTCAATTGTATTCAAGGACTACTGAGTCTCGATTCCTTTAATGAATTTTTATTCCACCAGAAAGCTGCGGACGCGTTTTCAAGACTAGGACAGTCGTCCCTGGTCTCTCATCAGGGCTTAAATTCTTTGAATCTGTAAGATGCAAAGAAGAGAAGCATTTTACTAATTGGATTGCTCGGTAGCCTCTGAACCTATAATCACAAATGTTGTGTGTTACGTAATTTAAAAGTATTTACATACCAGGCTTTTCGTAGGGAGGAGGAGGTGAGATGTTAGGAGGCGACGAGGGACTCACTCGTCTTATCCTGACTGGCTAGACAATGAAATCGGGTGTTTATGAATACCAAGTTCCAAAAGATATTCGCTGCATTCGCTATCATTTTTATAAAAAGCGAAGGAATAAAAGGAGACACTAACCTTCGACGTGCCGTTTAAGGGCTTGTTAACGCAAAGGCGTAACCATCAGTGTGTATCCTGGAAGGGAACGTTTTAAATAGTGTCACTGCAAAGATCAAAGGGGAGCCACATATTTTTTATCAGGCGCGGCACAAGCAAAAGCATCCCTGGAACGTGCTTTGTTTATTCGCAAAACTCGTTGATTCTTAAGCGTGCTTAATCTGTTCGTAGAGCTGAGTGAGTCTTCTTTACACGATCTCCTAGCAAACAGAGGCAAGGTTTTGAGAGGCTTGTGACCCATTTAAACGACTAAAAGACCTAAGATAGTGTAGGAAAGAGAGACTGTTACCTCCACTTGAACACGCTGTGTCCACACAGTATCAGTAGGGATCTCAGTCAAGATGGCTGTCAGCGTCCGGCTTCACTTTATGCAGATGCAACCCCAATGCATTATGAGCGTTGCGGTCTGCACGAGCATGTCAGGCTCATTATACGCAAAATAAAGTTTTTGTTGAGAACAAAAAAGGGGGTAGCTAAATCGCATATTGGATCTCACTTTATTCCACTATAAAAAAAAGGGGGGATCCTCAACCCTGCACATTTATAGTTGGAATACCGCGCAAAACAAGCTGCGGAGTGACCACTGTGCCTCTCGAGACCGGGTCACCCCCTTCACTCGCCTGCTGCCCTGCTAGCCAGCCTCCTTGCCTTGCCTGCCTGCCTGCCGCCTGCCTGCCGCCACCGCCGCCCCCCCAGCACCCCCGAGCGGCCCAGCCACAGCGGAGCCGGCCGCTCGCCACTTTTCCCGCCGCTGGCCCCTGAGGCCCCGCCCACCACCGGCCCATTGGCCCGGACGCTCGCCCAGCCCAGCAGACCCGCCCTCCCGTCCCCCTTCTTATGACGCCCCCTGAGCGACCGCGCAGCGGACGCGCGCAGCGGGAGCACCGATTGAGCGCCGAAGGTGCGCCAAAGGTAAGCCCGTCTGCGCCCGTCCGCGCCTGGACCGCGCCCAGCGCCAGGACCCCTGGCCCTCGCAGACCCCAGCCCACCCGCCGGACGTACGACGCCGCCACCCTCAACGCACTCAACGCCGGCCAAACCCCTGGATGCTACCGAGCCACCCCGAGACGCACCCACGGACCCTTCATCTGCCAGTCCTGCAAGTTCTCCTGCATCCGGACCTCCACTGCACCAGCGTCCACCAAGCAGAGCACCAGCAGCAACCACCTGAAGTGCATCCTGCTCAACACCCGCTCCGTCCACAGACACGCCGTCGAGCTCTGGAACCTGCTCGACACCACAGCCCCAGACGTCGCCTTCCTCACGGAAACCTGGATGAACGCCTCCTCAGCGCCCGACATCGCCATCGCCATCCCGGACGGCTACAAAATCATCCAGAGGGACCGCGTCAACCAGACAGGAGGAGGCATCGCCATCATCCACAGGAACACCATCCTCATCACGACCAACACCAATGACACCATCGCACTTCCAGATCCACGTCAACCCCAAGACCACCCTCAGAGGCACCCTCATCTACAGACCCCCGGGACCACGCACACAATTCAGCGAGGACAACGCCGACTTCATCAGCCCGCTCGCCCTCCCCTCAGCCGACTACATCCTCCTCGGGGACCTCAACTTCCACCTGAAGAACAACAACGACCGCAACACCACCACCCTGCTGGACAACCTCGCAAACCTGGGACTCAAGCAGCTGGTGACCACCCCCACCCACTACGCCGGACACACACTCGACCCGATCTTCTCTTCCAGCAAGGACATCGCCTTCAGCCACGCCACGGGACTCCCATGGACGGACCACAGCTGCGTCCACTTCAGCTTCAGAAGGACCACGCTCCACCATCACCAGCAACAGGCTCCCCGCAGAAGCTGGAACAAGATCACTGCAGACCAGCTCACCACGTCCTTGAGCAAGAACCCTCCCACCAGCCCAACGAACCCCAGTCAAGCAGCCACCAACCTCACGAAATGGATCAGCGACTGCGCAGACGAACTCGCCCCGCTGAAGACCCCGCCGAGCCGACCCGGCAGCAAGAAAGCCCCATGGTTTAACGACGAACTCAAGAGCTCCAAGAAGAACTGCAGAGCACTCGAGAAAACCTGGCGCACAGACCCAACACCGGACAACATGACTGCCCTCAAGCTCGCCACCCGAAAACACCACCAGCTGATCCGCGCCACCAAGAAAACTGCATTCAAGGAACGACTGGACAACAACGCACACAACAGCAAGGAACTCTTCAACATCGTGAAAGAGCTCTCCAACCCCAACGCCGGAAACAACGACATCACCCCTTCGCAAGACCTCTGCAACTCCCTCGCCTCCTACTTCCACAACAAGATCGCGGACATACACAACAGCTTCAGCACTCAACCGACACACGCCACGACCGAACCACCGCCCCCCACCACCACCCTCCGCGCCTGGACCCCGATCAGCACCGAAGACACCATCCGCACGATGAACTCCATCCACTCCGGATCTCCGACAGACCCCTGCCCTCACCACGTCTTCAATAAGGCCGACACTGTCATCGCACCCCACCTGCGGGACATCATCAACACCTCCTTCGACATCGCCACCTTCCCGGAGAGCTGGAAGCACGCCGAACTCAGCGCTCTACTCAAGAAACCATCAGCAGACCCTACCGACCTCAAGAATTACCGCCCCATCTCGCTGCTCCCGTTTCCGGCCAAAGTCATCGAGAAGACCGTCAACAAGCAACTGGCCGCCTTCCTCGAGACGAACGGCTCCCTCGACCTCTCGCAGTCTGGCTTCCGGGCCAACCACAGCACCGAGACCGCCATGATCGCAGCCACAGACGACATCCGAGCCCTGCTCGACAACGGAGAAACAGCGGCCCTCATCCTCCTGGACCTCTCCGCAGCCTTCGACACTGTCTGCCACCGCACCCTAGTACAGCGCCTCAGCAACGTCGGAATCCAGGAGAAGGCACTGGAGTGGATCACCTCCTTCCTCACCGGAAGGACACAGAGAGTTCGCCTCCCCCCGTTCAGATCGGAGGCCACCGAAGTCATCTGCGGCGTCCCTCAAGGCTCCTCGCTCAGCCCAACTCTCTTCAACGTCTACATGAGCCCCCTCGCAGCCATCGCACGCCAGCACAACCTGAACATCATCTCCTACGCCGACGACACCCAGCTGATCCTCTCCCTCACCAACGACCCCGCCACCGCCAGAGCCAACCTGCACGAAGGGATGACAGAAGTAGCCAAATGGATGTCGAACAGCCGCCTGAAACTGAACTCAGACAAGACGGAAGTCCTCATCCTGGGATCCTCACCCTCCGCCTGGGACGACTCCTGGTGGCCCCCCGCCCTGGGCAGCGCACCCAAACCAACTGACCACGCACGCAACCTGGGCTTCATCCTGGACTCCTCCCTCTCCATGACCAGACAAGTCAACACCGTCTCCTCGTCGTGCTTCCACATCCTGCGAATGCTACGCAAGATCTTCCGATGGATCCCCACCGAGACCAGGAAGACGGTCACCCAGGCCCTCGTCACCAGCCGTCTGGACTACGGCAACTCCCTCTACGCCGGAACCACCGCCAAACTCCAGAAGAGACTCCAGCGGATCCAGAACACCTCAGCATGACTCATCCTGGACATCCCCCGCCGCAGCCACATCTCCGGACACCTGAGAGACCTGCACTGGCTCCCGGTCAACAAGAGAATCACCTTCCGGCTCCTCACCCACGCACACAAAACCTTACACAACCAAGGACCAGGATACCTCAACAGCCGCCTCAACTTCTACGCTCCCACGCGCCAGCTTCGATCGACCAGTCACGCCCTCGCCGCCGTCCCCCGCATCCGAAGAGCCACCACAGGAGGAATGTCCCTCTCCTACCTGGCCGCCAAGACTTGGAACTCCCTTCCGACCCACCTCCGCCTGACCCAGGACCACCTCGCCTTCAGGAAGCAGCTCAAGACCTGGCTATTCGAGCAGTAGCGGACCCCCCCCCCCCCCCCTCCAGCGCCTTGAGACCCTCCGGGTGAGTAGTGCGCTATACAAATGCTCTGATTGATTGATTGATTGTGCTCGTGCCTTGTAGAGGAATTAGTTACAATATGTGGCGCTTTGTCCCAATGTAATCCTCAAGCTGCAATGACAATGATCTAAGCATGGAAGCCACCCAGTTTCTAAGTGTCTAGGGGCCAGATGTAGGAAAATCGTATTTACCGATTCATAAATACCGCATTTTACCGATTCGGTATTTATGAATCGGTAAATATGAAGGAGGGAGATTTAGGAAGAATCGGTAATTGAATTACCGATTCTTTAAATCGGTATTTCCTATTGAAGCCCATAGGAATCAATGGGAAATACCGATTCGGTAATTACCGAATCGGTAAATACCGATTCCTGCAAGGGTGCAGGGCGTGTCACTTTGACACCCTCTAGCACCCCAAGTACAGGCATGTGTGCCATGTGGCAGACATGCCCCACATGCCCCGCATGGCATAGGTGTGCATGCACAAATGTGGAACAATACACCTGGATTCGGTATTTTACCACCCAATTGGATTGGGTGTTATAATACCGAATCTGTAAGGCCTTTGGGACTCAGAAGAGTCCCACCTACATCGGGAAGTTACCGATTCGGTAAAAATACCGAATCGGTATTTTACAGATTCGGTAAATTTACTGATTCGGTAATTTTACAGAATCGGTAAAATAGGGCCCCTACATGCCAATTCTTAAATACCGGTCGGTAACGGCCGAAAACGGCCGTTACCGACCGGTATTTAGGCTCCTACATCTGGCCCTAGATACTTATAGTCCCAAAACGCCTGTGTGGCATAATTTTTATTATTAGCATTGGACAATTTTTACAAGTTTTAACGGGGGCAGGACCCCATGTTATGCTGGGGAAGTCACTGTGTAGCAGAAACCGCTCATGGGAAGGACCGTGATTAGTACGCTATTTCTGAAAGGTTGTTAAGCCCAGTCTGAGCGCTATTGAATTTCAAAATTAAATAGGCCTCTTTTTTCAGCAACATACGTTCAACATCTAGGCATCGGTTTGATGAATGTATTGAGTCTAAAACGGACCATTTAAAGTCGTGTTCATTGAGGCCCTTCTCCAAAACATGCTCGACCATAGGAGCTAGAAACTAGATTTGTAGCCCATATTAAGAGGTGGTCCGAGGACTTTTTTGCCGCCAATAGATACAGTTCATCCCGCAACATAGTATGGGAGTCTTTTTAAGCGGCTTTGAGAGGCGAAACAATCAGTTTTTCAGCCAAAATGAGGAAAGAAGACAGTATAGAGGAACTGCAATTATCGGAGAGGCTAGCAACCATAGAAGAAGAGTATATCAAGGTTATCGCCTCGGGCGGGGATGGTAGTAATAGTCATAATGTGCTTCTGGCCATCAAGATGAGAAGTGAGACTAGGTGAAACCTAGAATCATCCCTTTACGGGCACACAGTTCATTGTCTTCCCTGTAAGAAAGACTTCCACTCCTGTTAGTTTCTCAGTGTTTGTCTTTATTTCTTAACGTTTTGAGTATGAGACATTCAAACAGGTTTGTGGCCCAAAATGGCCGGGGCCATAAAATACAGCAATAAACTTCCTTCATCTTCTACCAGGCACACAGAAGCCTGAATAACAATCCTACTGGCTATAGCTACATCAAAATAGAAATAGGACTTGTACTCCCCACTCAGTCACTCAGAAAGCTAGAAACTGGACTATCCTAACCGGCCCAGGATCAGGAAACAAACAGAGGACTACCTTATTCTTCTCCCCTACTATCTATAATCATAGAAACAAAGAGAGGACTATCTGAGATGCCTTTGTTTTTATTCAATAATCACCGTTGTTTATTCCCCATCACCTTAAATTATTTTATCTATGACCTCCACTATCACTCTTACTCCGCTTTACATCTTATTACTCCCTGTCACTCTTTTCTATTTCAATTCTCTCCTATCTATATTCTTCACACTCAGTGAACTAACTACTATTTTTATCCTATTTATTAATCATTTCTACCTATCATATATCTATCGCATTTTATCTATATTGTCTTATACCTATTTTGCTCTCATTTTGTTATCTTATTAGATATGCTATTGTACTGTGATGCCTCCTAATTCTTTTCATTGCTATTTGGAATGTTCATTGTGTTATTTATTATTTTACGTCATTATGTATAACTTCTATTTTTATCCGATTTATTAATCTACTCTACCTATCATATTCTATCACATCTATATTGTTTTATACTTATCTTGCTCTCATTTTGATATCATGTCAGATATGCTATTTTATTGTGACGCTGAGTTTAAAAATTGTCATTTTCTCTGTGCTTGATTTTAAAAAGCATTGAGCATATCAGCACTGAAGCGCTGACTCTCACGCGCTAAAGCAGCAAAGTGATTTTGAAAACTGTCATTTTTCTCTGTGTTTGATCTAAAAAGCTTTGAGTATACCTGCACTGAAGCGCTGACTTCTCACGCGCTAAAGCAGCAAATTGATTTTAAAAACTGTCATTTTCTCTGTGTTTGATCTAAAAGCATTGAGTATACCTGCACTGAAGCGCGGACTTCTCACGCGCTAAAGCAGCAAATTGATTTTAAAAACTGTCATTTTCTCTGTGTTTGATTTAAAAAGCATTGAGCTTACCTACACTGAAGCGCCGACTTGTACGCGCTAAAGCAACCCTCCCAGACCCCCCCTGACACAGCGACTTCCAGCGCTGACACAGGGGAAAACGCCCACACCGCCAGCGCGGGCCCAAGGTGGAGCCACACCCACTGCGAGGCCACGCCCATAACACTCACTACAAATGTGCCGGCCATACCAGCGCAGCGGACGAGCGCAGCGGGAGCGCCGTTTGCGCGCCGAAGGCGCGCCTAAGGCAAGCCCGTCTGCGCCCATCTGCGCACGGCCGGGCCTAGGGCCAGAACCCCTGTCGGATAAAAATGCCCCTAAGATAACCTACTCACGTCGCGACCTCCTAAGTCTCAGACCCACCATCGCCTCCTCTTGTGAGTTTGTTCACGATCTAGAGGGACCATTTATCAGCTGCACTTACTGCCACCCAGTCCTACTCAAACTCCCTATCCAACCCTACAAACCCTCAGCCCTCAAACTTGCTTCTCTGAACTGTCGTTCTCTCCCTAAACATGCAACGCTTATTAACCATCTTATAGAAGACCATGAGATCGACGTTCTATTTTTGACGGAAACGTGGCTTTCCCCACACTCGGCATCAGACATGGTTCTAGCTACCCCTCCGGGCTTCCTCATTCAGTCCCTACCTCGCCCTTTAGGCAGAGGTGGTGGGGTCGCCATTATTCACCGGGACTATCTCCCCTGCAAATACAACGACGCGCAGGTTCCCGACTCTGAAAGCCTACAGTTCACAATTAAGTTAGACCCGACTAACTCTCTCACAGGCATCCTACTGTACCGCCCCCCCGGTCACCCTGGTTCTTTTTCTAGCGCTCTCCTGGACACGGTAGCAACACAGGCCCACTCCATCACCAACTTCATGATACTAGGAGACCTGAACATTCATTTCGATGACCCTTTAGATACTGGGGCAGCCGACTTGATCACCGATCTAGCGGCTCTCGACCTCCACCTCCTAAACTCCGGAGCTACACACAACAAAGGTCACTTGCTGGACCCGGTGTTTACAAGCACCCCCACCATGCAATTCAACGAGTCCCTCCCCCTCCCCTGGACGGACCACTTTTTAGTCTCTTTCCAACTATTAGGACCTTTCAGGAAATCTCAAAAACCTCCCACTTACACCAGGGACAGGGCCTGGTCCAAGCTCCCCACCGAAGACTGGGCCAGGACCCTAGAGTCAACTACCCCTGCCCATGCAGAAGACCCGGCTATCGCCGATAGTAAATTCAGAGAATGGATTACTACCTCCCTGGATTCAGTACTCCCATTTAGAACCCGAGAGAACAAAAACGGGAAACCAGGTTCCGCCCCATGGTATACCCCGGAACTTCGATTACTACGTAAAAAATGCAAGAAAGCCGAACGGCTATGGAGGAAAGACTGGCAGCACGCCAGCAAGGAAGCCTACCAGAACTCAGTTAGATTTTACAAAGCCTCCATTAAGCGCTCTAAAGCCTCCCACTACGACACTCGGATAAGAGAATCTACCAACTTAGCTAGGGAATCCTTCCTAATCGTAAAAGAGCTACTGAAAGTACCAACCACTCCTTCCTCCAACGCCCCCCCTGTTGACCGAAGCAACGAATTAGCCACCTATTTTAATGACAAAATTGCCCGAATCTTAACATCCCTCCCCCCCCCCCTGTCCCTCTAGTCACACGGACAATGAATCACCCTCCAGCCAAGCAGGAAGCAGCATGCGCCCCCAACTAGCTACATTTAGGACAGTAACCTGCAGCGAGGTAGATGCAACCTTGGCCAAAATGAAGCGCGGATCACCTCTGGATCCATCACCAATTAGATTCCTCAAAACCGTAGCCCCTGTCATAGTTCCCACGATCACAGAGCTTATTAACAGCTCGCTTGCCCAAGGATCTGTCCCCGATAGCTGGAAGAGCGCAGTCGTGAAAGCACTCCTTAAAAAACCCCAGCTAGACCCAGCAGACATGGCAAACTACCGGCCAATCTCACTCCTCCCTGGCATCAGCAAGGTAGCCAAGAAATTGGTCAACGGACAATTGTCTCAGTTTCTCGAGGCAAATAACATCTTACGGCAATCCCAAACTGGGTTTCGCCCGGGTCATGGCACTGATACCGCCCTTCTGGCCGTTATCGAGGAGGCAAGGCGCATTTTGGATTCAGGAGGGTCAGTGGCAGTGATCCTCCTGGATCTTAGTGCAGCCTTCGACACAGTCAACCATCGTGTCCTCCTCCAACGGCTGGCGGCAGCAGGGCTCACCGGGATGGCGCTCAGGTGGATAGAGTCCTTCCTTGCCGGGCGCACGTTCCAGGTATGGGACAGCAATCACCACTCGTCCACCCTCCCCCTCACGAGCGGGGTCCCCCAGGGATCATCTCTAAGCCCTACGCATTTTAATGCTTATACGGCCCCCCCTTGAAGACGTGGTGACACCCTTCGGCATCAAAATTGTGAGTTACGCGGATGACACACAGCTGGTCGTCTCCCTATCCCAACTAGACGACCACCCAGACAATTTGGCAAATTGCCTTACGAAAACCTATGGCTGGATGTGTGAATCTTCACTCAAATTAAACGGGTCGAAGACCGAAGTGATGCTCATGGGAAAGCAATGGGTGACCATCCCCCCATCAGCCTGGCCAGACGTGTTCGGGGAAATTCCCACCCCGAAAAAAGAAATTAAGACCCTAGGAGTCTGGCTAGAACCCGAGCTATCAATGAAAACACAAGCGGCCAAAACTGCAGGAACCTGTTTTGGGCTTACGTGCACCACCCGCAAGATTCTTCCCCTACTCCCGCCCACCTCTAGAAAACTCCTAGTCCAAGGGCTAATACTGTCACGGCTGGACTACAGTAACATGGTTTACCTGGGTGCCCCTGAGGCCACCTTGGCTAAAATAAAACGAACACAGAACGCTGCAGCCCGACTACTCATGAACCTTCCCTCCAGAGTGTCAGCTAAACCTGCCATCAAAGCCCTGCACTGGCTCCCGGTGCGTCAAAGGGTGGAATTCAAAGCCATGTGCACGGCCTACAAACTGATTAATGGAGCTGGCCCTCCGATTCTCAGCGACCTGGTAACTCCTTATATAGCTCCCAGATCCCTGCGGTCCGAGAATGAACATCTAGCCAACATCCCCAAATTCAAAAAGACACGCACTGGAGGCCGACGCTTCTCTGTGAAAGCTTCCACCGGATGGAACTCACTCCCCCGTACCCTCAGACTGGAACCCAGCTATCTTATTTTTAGAAAAAAATTGAAAACACTTGAAATAACGTCCCCCCCTTTTCTTCTTTTTTTCTCCTCCATCTCATCTGGATATCAAAATAATTATAGCGCGGGCATGCCTTCGGGTCACCAGGCGCTCTACAAGTCGTTAAAATAAATAAATAAAAATAAATAAATTATCCTCTTAATTTTTTCTCAAACATATTGTTATCTTCAGGCAATGTCATAATGGTATTACCAATGCATTTCGGGCATTAAGAATCATGCCCTTCATCAGGGAGACGACACTGCAAAAAATGTAATAAATTAACATTACTATCTAGTGCACAAACGTATATGACAAAACTAATCTCATTTCCGCATTATCAGTTGGCAGAAAAAACATAAACAGACCTAAAAAACGTAACGGTAACTCTGGAAATGTGGGAAAAAATATATGGGAGACTGGTGTTTTTACGGGGTGTTCACAAGGTGAGCAGGGTAAAAAGAATGTGGTATCACTTACATGCCTTTCGTTGTGGGGTAGTACCAATCTAGAAAAGAGAGATACGAAAAGGTTCAGTTATCGTGTGACCGATGGAGACTAGGGCGAGCTCTCAAAAAGGCGTGTCAATCTGTCGTCGGAAGTCAACTGACCTGAAATTGAAGAGTAAAACTGGCTCAAGTCCGTTATTCGTCTTCGGTGATGGCGATCAAGGCAGAACTACAGAAATTGGTTACTCAGAAGGCGATTGGGGAATTTCAGGCTACTAGAGCTAACCGTTATGAAACGGGAGAGCACGCCGGTAGAGCCCTGGCTCTCCGTTTAAGGCAAGAGAAGTCTAAAAATGTAATTACAAAGATAGTGAAGAGTGGTAGGGAATATACAGAGGCTAAGGAGATCTTACATGTTTTTCAGAGACTTCTATCAGAGATTGTATGACGAGGAGGTTAGGGATGGAGGACAGTTGGATGACGTTGGTGATATAGGACCGCGCCTGGATGCTTCACTTCAAGAAGAACTTGATAGGGATATTACCGAAATGGAGGTCAAGGGTGCCCAACAGGAGTTAGCCTCAGGGAAGGCCGCCGGCCCCGACGGCATCCCCTTGGAGGCTTATAAGCGTATTGAATCAGAAATCATCTCACTGTTACTAGACCTTTTTAATGGGATTGTCTGTACTGAGCAGATCCCGGATTCGTGGAAAGAGACGAATATTATAATATTCCACAAAAAAGGGAAACCTAGTCAGAACCCAGGGTCGTATCGACCAATCTCGCTGATCAATTCCGATACCAAGCTGTACTCCAAGATCCTGGCTTTGAGGTTGGGCAGGATTGTTAGCGGTCTCGTCTCCTCTTGGCAGCATGGGTTTGTCCCCGGGCATGGCACGACGGATCATACCAGCAGGGCAATAGCTCTATTTGACGCCCATGCTGCCACGAGAGGGGAGATGGCCATGATCCTGCTCGACGCAGAGAAAAGCTTTCGACCCTGTGGTCTGGAGCTTTCTCTGGGGTATCTTGGCAGGAAGAGGGTTTGGGCAGAAAATCATTAGAGCACTCAGGGCGATGTATTTAGATCCTGTTGCCAGAGTCACGGTCATGGGTGAGAAATCTGATCTGTTTTCTATAAGGTGAGGAACGCGCCAAGGGTGCCCGTGCTCCCCGATTCTTTTCTCTCTTTATATGGACCCTCTCATCCAGGCTATATTAGGGTGTCCCAGGTTAAGACCTGTGGTTTTCAATGGGTATGAAAATAAAATTTTAGCTTACGCGGATGATCTGGCGGTATTCTCAACTGATCCCCAGCAGGCAATGGTCGTCCTGTCCGAGCTTACTAAACAATTTGGCGCCAGGTCCAGATATTTATTAAATGAAGCAAAGACCCAGATTATCTGCACGAAAAATATAGTAAAATCAGATTCGAGATTTGTGGACGCAGCTATTTATCTAGGGGTGAAAATTAATGCCTCAGTAGATAAAATAGTGGAAGAAAACTATATACCGCTCATTAAATCAATAGAGACTGAGAAGGGTAGATAGGCTACATCTTTCACTGATTGGGAGGGTGAATGCGGTCAAGATGACGATGTTGCCCAAGGTATTATATCTCTTTCGGGCCATACCACTATTTTTGGAGGAGAAAATAATTAAGAATTTAGAATCTGTTTTTATTAAATTTATTTTGCAATTTGGATAAGTAAGGCGGTCTACAAATTTGATGTTTGTCCCAAGAGAAAGGGGTGGACTGGCTATGCCTAATTTAAGATTGTACCATTGGACATGTCTTCTGACTCAAATGTCTGTGCTTTTCCAGCCAGAGGCTTGCCCCAATGATTTAAGCCCCGAAGCTCAGTGGCCCCCTTCTTTATTTGAGCTGCTGTTAGGAAGGAAGGCGGTGGGCTTAATGTTATGCGAAGTTGACCGCAGATTTTACAAGAAAGCTAGATATAAGATTGTGGACGGTGTCTGGAGGGTGTGGAAGGCCTGTGGAAAGCTGTGTAACATCCCCAAGGTTAACCAATACCTACATATTTATAATTCAAGCCTCTTCTCAGGGATAGGAGCGGATAGGACTTTTAAAGTTTGGAGGGGGATGGGCATTAAGACTCTGGGGGAATTAATGGATGGAGACGGGATTGTTAGCTTTGATGCCCTACGAAATAGATTTGGAATCCCAGGTAAATATTGGTTTGTATACACCCAATTGATACGGCCCTTGAAGGCACTTTGACCAAAACCACCACCCCCTGACAATAGCCCCCTTCTGGAGGCATTGACTAGAGGCTGCAAAAAAATTAAGACTCTTTATAACATCCTTCTCTTAGAGATTCAGGATGATGTTGATAAGATAGAGGTAGCCTGGTCTGAGAAACTGGGAAATCCAGATGTAAATGTCGACTTGGCCATACTATTGAATAAAAGGATCTTCAGAGCCGCAAATCTGAGGTCCCAGCATTATAAAACTGTGTTTAATTTGTACTAGACCCCTGCAAAATTGTTTGCCTGGGGGGTCAGGGATGATGATACCTGTCCAAGGTGTGGGGATGGACAAGCAGACCTATTGCATATGTTTTACAACTGTTGCCTCCTGACCCCAGAATGAGATTGAAAAATGTTGGGAGGGGCTGTTAGGTCACAAGATCGATCTATCCCCTACCCTGATGATCTTGGGCATTGATTCTAATCTAAAACTGTTGAAAGAGGAAGAAGCCTTGCTTTTTATTTCCGTGGCTGTGCTCAGGATTTTAATTTCTGCAGGTTGGAAGGATGTTGTGGCCCCGTCTTTTCAAATGTGGCTCTCTAGGTTTCTTGGAACTCATAATATTGAGTCTTGCCTGTATGAACAAAAGGGGGTGAAAACACGGGACTTTGGAAGAAGTATTTGGGCCCCGGTCACTAATTGGAGGCAGACCAAGTTGTAACAGCTTGAGACGTAACTTTGCATTTTATCAGTTTTATCTCCCAGTTTTAAAGGCCTCGACACTATGAAATGTTGAATAGGATGAACTGTGTCCTGTATAATTGGTTGTGTCTGTTTTATGTAGTTATGTATTATCTATGGATTGTATTTATGTACTGAGTATGATGCCCAATTGGTGTTTTAATGTCCGGATTAACTCAATAATGTTTTCTATTTCTATTTCTGTGATGCACTGTAAAATCCCTATAAAATAATTTAAAAAATACATTTAAAAAAAGGAAATAAGCAACAGATGTCAAATCAAGTTTTTCAATATTACAACAGACTCCATGAGTAAATTCTCATTCCAAAAGACTGCCATGCTTCAAGTCGTCCATTTCACATTTCAAAAGCAATCAATAGTTCATGTACTCAGGGAGAAACAAGGGACTTGAGACTACTAAATAGACTTTCTGGTTCCCAAGTCAACAAAGAGGTTCCAGGTGATCCTTGGTATTAGGGAAGTCAATTGGTTGGTACAGAAGATTCCCTTCGAAGTGAAGACCCTGTAGAGAAAAATTCAGAGGGGAGCAGTAACAGTAACGATCAATCCCCTGGATGCGTATCTTCATATTATGTAGCTGTATGCCACCAAAATACTGGTTTTTGCCATTTGGACTTTGCTCTGTTTCAATAGTCCTTGTCAAGATGGTGGCTCCCATTGCTTCTCTTCCCCAGCCTCAGAGTTCGAAAAAATGTATTTATCTGGATAACTGGCTATTTAATGCTTTTTCTCCAGAAGGGACATTGAAAGGAATTTCTTTTGTCTGACGCTGCAAGAATTTTACTTTAATCTGTCAAAATGTCAGTCAGAGCCTTCTTGAAACATGTTTAGTTTAATCCTATTTCTGCACAGACCTAGATATATTTTATCTGCCTGCTATTGGAGCAGAATGATTAAGAACACTAGCATATTTACAGTCTCTCATTCAATATACAGTCATACTGTTCTAGAAAGTTCAGGGACATATCGTCTCAAGCATATTTGCAGAACTATGACCTGTTGATTCTTGTTGCAAGTTCTGTACATCCTCTGCACTAGTAGTTTATCACAGAATCCTTAATGATAGGTTTTCCACTTCATGCAGGTTTTTTGATGGTGTCAACAAAGGACATCAGTTTCTTAGGATGGTTTGCCACCTTAGAGACACTGTCTGCTCAAGGATGATGGACATAGACAGGCCGCAGGCACTCTTCAAACTGACAGTATCTATCTGCAATAGATCGATCTCTGTCACTTCCAACATTAAATGAAGAGATGAAATGTTCTAGCAAAGGCACTACAGTGACTGTGCTTATTTGAACTGCCAAGCAGGACCTCAATCAAGTTCTCTCTGTCTAGAGGCCCTACAGTTAGTAAGTTTGGGCACAATTGCATCTGCTTTCCTTAAGGGCGTTTCTCATTAGGTCAGACAGATGACCAGATTAAGCAGGATATTTCCACCTCTCAAGACCCATGCATATGCCTATCAATCTTCAAGATATTATGCCGCAGTTTAAGGAGACTTCTGTAGATTTAAGTGCCTCCCCTGATAATGCCTAACTGTCCATGGTTTGCTTCCACTATCCCTCGCCAGTGCCTTGGAAGATTGACGCTGGGGGTTTTCCTTTGGTAATGTTTTGATTACTAGTGCTCTTCATCACTCCTAATCATATTCATCCTCATCACAGACATCACAAAAAGTCCAACATTCTTTAATGTCAGCTTTCGACTTAGCTGGAATAAGTCAGGGCATATGCTGGGAAGCCATCCATTTTGCATAGTAGATTTGTGGTCTGTCTTTTCAACATGCTCCTGAGTTCATCCTCTCTGGAGATCGGCTTACCTCACAATTGATGATTTTGATGAGGACCTTCAGGATTTGGAGTAATGAAGAGTACTGGGATGTAATCAGGACATTAGTGATTGTGCCATATTATACTGATAAGTGCAAAGAGTAAAAATAATTCCCATGTAGACTAGACACCCTAGGGAAAACCTTTGCAGCTTGGACTGGTCAAACTCAACAGTTCTGTTATAGTTCTGGAAATTGTATTTGTGATGTTATGCATTCTTTCACTTTGATCATCTTTTTTTCTTGTGAACATTAAATTGTCCTGTAGCTAAAAATGTGAATAATTATTTGACTGCCATAGTGTAATAATTATTGTATAGTGTGACCAGGGACACGTTGTAATCAGAATAACTCATAAATTGACCTGGTGTAGCTAATTTGAGCTCTCCTTCTTTGCGCTGTCATCTAGACTTTTTCACTACACCCACGCTGGTTACTTCCTTTTGGCTCTATACTTCACGCTAGCAGACACCAGTCCCAGCTGAAGCCACGTAACGCTCATCCATCAGTTACAGCCTGAACGCCTTAATTGCGGCAATCTCTATTAATTCTCTACAGTCTCTCCGGCATTGCCCGGTTCAGAATTCAACCTGCTCACATATACTATGTCCCAAAGATGATCTCCAATAACTGAGCTGGAAACGCCGTCGACCCTCTGGACCCCCTACAACAAGAACTCCATACTTTCTGTATAATCTATTCATGAGGAGTTTGTTTATGTGTTGTCAATGCGATGTATATATTTTAAAGTCAACCCCACTTATCACATCGCGCTTGTTGTCACTTTTTTATGTGAGCACATGAACTACTTTTTGCAAAATATTGAAAATAAATAACACATTTTATTTTTATTATAACGTGTCCCTGGTCACACTATTCATTGCTCCCCATGGCATTTCTTGCCTATTCAAACTTTAGACGTATTGGTCCTAATTCTGACGCAACCCCTGCGTCCTATTTTGGACCATTTCTTTGTGCACATAGGAACCATTGTTTTCAAAAACATTACTTCACCCCAGGTTCTAATTTTGTGTACCCTTGTTTTTCGTACTACATAGTGAAATGAGTGGCAGCTTCCTATCAGAAACAACTTAGCTGCAGTTCCACAGTGTAAAAACAGAATACACTACAGCTGGCATCATAGGCCAGGTGTGGAAATATATCTGGAATTGCCAGAAGAAAAGCGGGACACTGTTAACTGAGAGATGATCTGCATGTTACTAACATTTGCATATGTCTGTCAGTCAGTCAAAAATACTTTATTCGGTTAATTTAAAAACCATAAAAGCAATCTATACACAAATTTAGATTATTAAAACAGTAGTTAGCAGCAAAAAAATATCAAAAATTAAATAATCATCAGAAGCAATCAATTACATTATAAAAACCTCAGATTCTTCTTTTTTAAAGATCAATTGATGTAAACTAGATCATAAAAATCATTTACATTTTTTCCTCCTTATTCTAACCACTGCAGTAAGAAAGCTAGCTATACTAAAAATCTCCCAAACATTAGATAGCAGCTGTAAATACAAAAGTGCTGGTTTATCTTTTAGAACTGAGGGGATAAAATGCTTCCGAATGTGCAAAAAGTGTTCACAGAAAAAGAGAAAGTGCAATGTGTCCTGAGTAGAAAAGTCATCACATGAACATACCCCTAAACCCTCCACCCTCCTCCACCCCGGGGGGTCAGCAAGAAAGAAATGAAGCTGATTCAACCTGAATCTTACAAGGCGAAAAAGGTGGTTAGGACTGGATACTACATTCAGATAGGGTTCAATTGCACAGGATGTTTTTAACAATTGGTGAGCACGTACGGTTTGTTTTGCCAGCTTCCTTTCTTCTCTTTCCATGAAAGCAATGAACACATAAAATTCCTTTGCCCATTTCATATCACCTTTTACTAGCTTGTCTGATGAGTTAAATAACTCTGGCCATCTCAATTTCACTGCCAGCCTATGGACGTAACTCAACCAGGGGATACAATTCACTTGAAGTAGAGCCAGGCAATCTCTCATGACTTCACGGTTCAACTCTAATTCGGGGTTTAACTAAGTTGAAATCCATTTCAGGAGAGGTGCTATAGCAATTAAATCTTCCAGAAAACCGGTCCCAGTCTCCTGATGAATTATGTAAGCTGGAGTGGATTGTGGGACAGATAATAGGTTTCTTAAAAACTTATCCTCAGCTTGAATTTCCCTTGCGTTTCTAAAACCCCAAATATATGTGCCAGAGAAATACATTTGGCTCCATATATTTTTAACAGAGCTTGCATTGTTCTGGCCCCTAACCTGCGTGCAAAACCTAGGACTGCAGATGTGGATCTGGCCAAGACATTTCCTTTAGTATGTGTTTGCGGGGTCCAAGTGCCTTGATCATCAAATATAATGCCTAAATAAGGGAAGGAAGTGACCCTGGTGATCACATTACCCTCGCAGTGGAGAGTTTGAACCCTTTTAGGCTTAAGGCCAATTATCATAATGTGAGATTTTGATAAATTAACACTTAAGTCCAGGGATTTCATAAAAGCAGCAAGAGAGTTTAAAAGAAGTTGTAACCCAACCGCCGTTCGTGCTAAAAGGGCAGCATCGTCCGCTTAGAGGAGTACCGGGATCAATCGTTCCCTCACACGCGGAATATCTTTACTTACTTCCCCTAAAACTTGGTCCAAATTATTAAAGTAATAGGTAAAAAGTAAGGGGGCCAAAATGCACCCCTGCTAACACCATTGGCAATACGTATTCCCTGGGTGCAGTTACCCCTTTGGTCACATCTTGCAGTGGCCGTTAGATCCCTGTGCAAGTCGGCAAGGAAATGGACAAGATTTCTATCTACACCTAGTTTGAGAAGCATAACCCATAATGTGGACCTATTCATTCGGTCAAAGGCCAAGGAAAGGTCCATAAACGCCAGATAGAGTGTTCCCTTCTTGGCCATGGTATACTTCCCAATTAATAGGTGCAGATTAAGGCATTGATCGGTGGTGCCTCTACCTTTTCTAAATCCGTGTTGCAGATCTGATATGGTTTTATTTTCAGATAGCCAACCTGTGAGTTTGCTGAGTACCACCCTTCCAAGCACCTTTACGGCAGAGTCAATAAGTGAAATAGGTCGATAGCAAATAGGGTCCCTTCTGTTACCTTTTTTAAAAATCGGAACAATCACTGACTCAGACTAATATTTTAGACCAAATCTTTATATCAGATTTGAAAAGATCGGCTGGGACACCATGTGGTCCGGGGGCTTTATTGCTGGTCATTTGGATGATAGTTTCTGCTACATCTGACTCTGTTAGCGTCAGTGTGTAAGTCTTGACCTCAAATATAGTACCAGAGGGTCCTTGGGTGTCCTGATCACCACACAAAGATTTAAAATGATTATACCAAACCTGCTCCTGTATGTTGCAGTCAAGGAGAGTAACCATGGAATCTTAGAAAAAGGGTTTGTTGACAATTTCCTAAAATTTGGCGCTGTTTTTAATAACATCAATAGATCATTCCATGCCTCATTTCTTATCTCTTTTTTTACGTTTAGTTAGAGCCAGTCTTTAGCATTTCCTTATGACTACTATGGCACATTTATCCTGAGGCATAGTGTAATTGCACCATTTGTAAGGCCTCGTAGTGCTTTCAAATTCTGGTGTGTGTACATAGACGTTTGCGAATTGTTGACTGCAACATTGAAGGTTTTGAATCCAAGGCTGGTGGAACTTTAGCCCTGATTCTCTCCACCTGGCCTCTATTTGAGGCCCCTGAACTACATTTATCCTGCCTTGCTCTCTAAAAACACTCCTTTGCTCATCAGATCGTTTATTGGTAAGAGGGCAAGTTAATAAGAACCAGGAAATTAAGGAAAGGACCAGTGTGTGGAAACAATATGTGCTGAAAACAAGTCCGCAGCACCCATAATACACGTTCCTTATGCTCACAGTTACATGGGTAGGCCCATTCACTGATGTTCAGTAGAAAAGACGGGTTGGGAGTACAGTGGCAGTACAGGTAACATGCTGTAACCCCCTAGTGAAGCTGATCTGAAGATGGAACACAGGAGAAACAGAGGATGGGGCAGAGAGAAGGTGCGTGAGGCAGAATGAATAAAAAACAGAAATGCAGGCAGCTACAAGGCCCAGAAGTTCACTCGATGACCCCAAGCATGTTCTGTAAAAATTAAAAAAAACATATGCATGACACCGTACAACCGGACCAACACGTCCCGAAATGCACATTCCTTAAACCAGTGTTCACAATGGATGAGTAGAGAGCTCGGGCTAAGCACAATAAAACATTTATTAGTATCAGCCATAGAGCCTAGAGTGAAATTTACTATTAGTTCACACAGTGAAGCAATCAAAGTTGCTGCGCTGTGCCGCGTTGCGTTAAAAAGAGAGTGCAGGACAGCACCATAGCTACAAAGATATAGCATTGCTGCTCTCTTTCCATGTGCTGGTACAAAATCTGACTGGCTAGTGCCATGTACATAACTTTGCATCATAGTATAAAGGTGTATGTGTAAGTCTAGCATAGGTTTTGTACTGAAAGGATACCTTTCGGGTGCTAAACACTACTACCCACATTTAGTGAATGGTATGCGTTGTAAAAACAGCGCTGTAAAAGCATGCGATGTAAAAGCATGCGTTGTAATGTCATACATCCGTCATATTTATGTAAATATGGTGCATTTCTACTCTTTCTCTTTCACCTGACACAACACTGTAAGTTACTTTGATGCATGAATATTCACTAAATGTGGGTAGTAGTGTTTAGCACCCGAAAGGTATCCTTTCAGTACAAAACCTATGCTAGACTTACACATACACCTTTATACTATGGTGCAAAGTTATGTGGATGTATGACATTACAACGCATGCTTTTACATCGCATGCTTTTACAACGCTGTTTTTACAACGCATACCATTACAACGCATAGTGCTTTTAGGCGCTGGATAGTGAATTGTTAAATTTACTATTCCAACTCCAGTCCCCGTGGATAGTGGAAGGTGTTGGATAGTACATTAAACACATTCCCTATCCTAGAGCGCCCCCGAGCGCAATGCGTTGTAATGGTTTGCGTTGTAAAAGTTGCGTCCTAAAGGCACTGCGTGGTAAAAGTTGCGTTGTAAAGGATGTTTCCCAAATATGACACATTTCTGCTCTTTCTGAAAAAATGTATTCTTAAAGATGTATACCTTTTTGTATGTGTGCTGCAGAATGAAGGACACATACAAACAGGAAGTAATCAGGAGATCTCCATGTCATCACAACCTAAGGCAGGTGCACCATTTTGGCGCAAACCTGGGTTCACATAATTTAGTAAAGCCAGGTTTTTGTCAAAATACTTGGGTGGATGCACAAATATGCAGATGCTCCTCCCATGTGGTGGCTTTCTGACCAGAGTGTATGCATTGCCTTGAGTTACTTGTGTTTTTCTTTTACAAAGCTATGCAATTTGGGCTTTGTGTGGCTTTGTAGATACCGAAATACATTTTGCGTTGTGGCTGTGTCACACGCCCACAAATCAAAATGTTGGTAAATCAGGGCCAATGTTTAGGATAAATACTCAAACTTTTACCACTTTGTATGTGTGCTATACAGTGCATCTGAAATGCAAAGTTTGAAAAGTTTGGAGAAATAAAAACATTTCTCCTACTTTGTGCTTGCCTCAAGGAGGTTTCATTTTTGGGTGCAAATCCCTATCTAGCATTGGTAGTAGAGAGGTCTTTGTGTAAAAAAACATTGGTGTTATAGTGGGAACAGACATGTAGGATGACCCCTTGATGCAAACTAAATCAAAGCCGCGCAAGGTAATACTTTGCCTTACCTTTATGGATCTTTCCAGTACAAACAAGTTGTCACCGAAAAGTTATTGGTAGATTTACTAATATTTCAAGCAAGGCAGCTCAGTAAACAAATTACGATATGGCCCTTCTTCGAAAGCACTGGCCCATGTTCAAGCTTCCTACTGCGCAGGGCTTTGCCTAAAAACCATGCGTGGTGACATGGGAAGGTCCATGTACACCAATGATATGCCCCCTTGATGCAAATTTGTGCATAGCTCTATTTGTGTTTCTTTTTAAATAGCATTCTCGGGCAAACGCTATTTTTGCGCTGGAAAGTATACAGTTTACCAACACTCTTCGTCACTTTTGTGACTTTGCACCAATTCAAAGTGTTAATATATTTGGCCCCTAGTGTTAGAATGCAACTTTTCTTACTTTCACTTTCTGTTTAAATAGTGCCTCGTATTGTGAAGGGTTTCAAAGAGCTAAAAGTAAATAATTATTAACAATTAAGTTTTCATTTTATCCACATTTGTTTAATTTTTTTCTTGGAAGGCAACATCCTTTCCATGCTTAATGTGTCCTTCTCTTGATTACATACTGCTGACAATTAGCATTTTCTGCCTCTTGCTGTAGTGTAGCAATGGACACATTGTATGCATTTGTAGATTGAGTGGGAAGTGTTAACAGTGGCTCAAACACCTGCTGTGCTTTCCCCAGACACTTCAGGCAGCCTTGATGGTTACCTTTGAAGGGACTGAATAGACAGTCAGTGTGGGGACAGCAGGTGTCTCTGTCAGCAAATGAAAAACAAAACAAAGTCTCAAGCCAGTAAATGGCTTTTGAAAGGCCAGCAAAGCACTTTGGATGAAGCTGGCTTTGCGGCCCCCGTAGCCCTGGCATAGAGCAACTGAGGGCAGCTGGAGAATCGTCTTTCAGTGCTCCATGCTGCAGCAGCCCAGGCTTTAAAGGGGGAGGGTGAGGGGGTGGGGGGGGAGAGTGCTTTCACCACAATGGACGTATCACGCCGGCACCTAAGTAAGGTTTTGGCTAAAGACTAGCACACAGAACCAGGGGCAAGTAATTAAGCATCATTAAATAGCAAATGAGAAATCACAGGAGAATAAACCCCTGATGAGCTAAGCCAAATTGAACAGCTTATGTAAATGGAGAGAGCCTGGAATGTCACAAGTAATCTTCCTAAAAAGGTCTCATAGATAAACTCTGAAAAGATCAAGCTAAATGTTCGGTGAGATCATTCAGAGTTGTGACATTCCCTCAGATAAGAAGTCCCTCATTGGACCACCATATTTACTGACCGTTTCTGCCTACACAATGAACCGCAATACAGAAGACATACTCATGACATGGAGCCCATTAAAATTTAAATAATCACTATCAGCCTATACTTGCAAGCAGGGGTGGCTCCTCCATGTGGGCAGAGGAGTAGCGCCCCACTACTTTCTCGCAGTGCGAGAAGCAGATACATAAAATGGTATTGGAAATACCATTTTATGTTTCTGTTTCTCACGCTCTGTGAAAGCAAATGAAGGGTTTGGAGGGGGGCTTTCCTGCTGGAGGGCAGGGGAGGAGTGGCTAGCCCAATATTGCGGGCCCTTACTGTTTGGTCGAATGAATAACATCAGTCATCAACATTTTCATTCAGGCCTTGTGTTGCCTAAGCATAAACGCCAAACCTGAGCTTGTCCACTCCAGACTTTAAGCTCATTTTTAATAACTTGAGGATTTCAGAGAGGATACTGCTAGCTCCACATTAGCCAAATCTTACTAGTAGTGCTATTTTAGCATAACCAGCCATTCTCATTGTGTCAGCGCGTAGTACTCATGTGGTGTCAATTCTTTGTATATCCTTGATAAATATATAACCCACTTAGTCAGATTTTCTACTTCCATTTAGTTGTCTACGATGGATAATCAATCAATCATTCAGATCAATCCTACAGTTGGAGCTCACCTGGTTGGAACTGGAAGTGGGACCTCACTTGTGAATTTGTGATGCCTCCCTTGTTATTGCTGCCTGTATATTTAGGTAAGACAACTAGTATGGATGAAATACAATTCAGTGCGAAATAAATTAACTGCTACTGTTCTTTATCTAGTATAGTTCATCATGGCAGCATTCCCCATAATGGTCAAGATAGTTACAGAAGTATAATTCTAGAATCTATAACTAAGTGCTACGCTTTCTCTAAAGTTACAGGCTCATAAACAGGCTGCATAAAACTACTTGAAGGAAGTAGTGCAGAGTGAAAGTAAAGAAAATTATTTCAAACATAAATTTAGATTTCAAAAATAGTTTCCCCCTTTATTTATTAATAAAGAAACCCACCCTCTCCACCCAAAAAACATGTCCACCTCTCCCCCAAACAAAACTGACCCAAGCCCCAAAACTCGAAATGTCAATAATTAGGGTTGGAAGAGGGTATTATGGCTGTCAGCCAGAGCTGGTCCAGGCTCTGCTCCATCGTGGTGAGCCAACCCTCACTGGCGTCCAGCTGCTGAAGGATGAGGTTCAGCAATGCCCTGTTGACAGTGTGATGGGGTGAAAGCAGTTGGCTGGCGGCAGATCCGGGGATGGGATGGAGGGAGGCTGGAGGCTGAAGGGGACTAGATGTGGAAAATGACAATGTATATGTACATAAGCGGCGTTCATTTGTGTTCACCCTCGCCACTGTTGAAGGTAAAGCAAAAGTCACGGCACAGCGGCCCTGCCATCTTGCCCCCTTTTTAGGCCCATCACGAACATAGATAGTAGCCATTTGGTGTGTTCTCTGCCCACTGCCAATAACCTGCGTCTCTCTCTCTCTCCCCCACTCCCCAGCCTCACGAGTATTCCCCCGCACCCCGACAGCCCCCGGCCTCTCCTGCTCGGGCCATAAACGCACCTCTAAACACGACCCTGTCTCCATGCTGAACCCCTGCCCACTCGCTCTTTCATCCTACCCACAGAACAGGCCCTTTTTGGTAACCTCTTCCTCCCTGCCCGATTGCCCGGCCTGATCCCAGGCCATCACCTAGTCCAACAGATGCAGTTTATTGCCCCTACAGTAGGACCTCGCCTCACATCAGAGGAACGGTGATTAATCAAGGCCTTCACACCCCTAGATCTGACCGACACCCCTGCATTCCTCCCAGGAACACCCTTCCTCTCTTATGATGACCCCCCCGGCTACACCTGGCCTCTCGACCCAGTCCCATGTCATAAACCTCGGTCTCGTGGATGTACCCCCCCGGCTCGCATAGCGAAACGTGATCTTATCGCCTGCCCAACCTTAGATCCGACCACCCCTCTTGCCCTCGTGTCCGGTTGGAATGTCCGGCTGCAGATTACGATCACATGTTACATTTGGGAGGGGGAAACAACATCAGAGCGACCGGTATGGGAATAGGCCTGAAGCTGGGATTCCAAACATGCCTTTTCGTACTTCAAAGTGTCTTTATTACAATAAGGAATGTTTGTACATCATAAACCTGTGTATAAAAGACAGAGCCGTAGAGAAACTTGTTAGAGCACCTCGAGAAGATACCCTGTTGTCTGATTTGACGTGTTCTGTTCCGTCGGAAATAAACTCCTGTTTCCTGCCTTCCAGTCTCCAGCGCCTGCCTCTTTATTTGGTAATCATGAGTTGGGTGAGAAGCGGCTAACGCCGGGCAAACCTTGAAAAGGGGTATAACGACCTGATCTGCCTGAACACTTTTTCATCAATTGGCGTCCCAAACGTGGGGCCCATCAGCGACACGTGGATCCAGTGAGAGAGGTCCCAACGACAGAGTGAACGACTGCAACGATCGGGAAGAGCTCCTGCCCGATAGACCCTTGTCTGGCAGCCGATCATCCGAACTTCACTGGTTCCGAACAGACCTCTCTCGAGTGATCTACGGTCCTGACTGGGAACCATCAGGAGTGCCACAGCAATTACGGAGAATAGAGGACGATCGGGCGCTGGAAACGGAAGAATAGAAACTGTCCATACGGTCCGGGTAAGGTCGTGTAAACACGACAAATTGCAAATTGATTGTTTGATTGTCATTGGAAAATACTAGTATTACGCATCTGATTGTTTTGTCCTGAGAGATTCTCTGTCTACAAACGGGGAAGGATAGGAGTATTCTCCCTTTGCAGATAGTGAAGGGTGGGTAGCGCAGGCTTTTACCCCCGTTGTAACCCGTCGCGCCTACTTCCCTCTCCATTTGATTGATTGTTATCTAAGCATTTATTGTTTTGGAATTGGTTCTCTTTGGATCATTCTCTATTTGCAAACAAGCACAGAGTCGCCATACTCTGTTTAGTCTTTGCAGATAGTGAAGGATAGGTAACGCAGGCCTTTGCTCCCGTTGTAATCCGTCGTGCCTATTTTTATCCCCCACTGATTGATTGTTTGACCGAACATTGACCGTTCGGAATTGGTTCTCGGAAAGGATCTTCTCTGCCTACAAACAGAGAGGAACAGGAAGATCTCTCTCTTTGCAGATAGTGAAGGGTAGGTAGCGCAGGCTTTTGCCCCCGTTGTAACCCGTCGCGCCTATTTTTTATTCCTCATTTGATTGATTGATTGTTTGTCCGAACTTGACTGTTTGGAATTGGTTCTCTCTTTGGGTATTCCCTATTTGCGAATACTGTAGAATAGAAATATTCTACCTAGTCTCCGCAAAGTAGTGAAGGATAGGTAGTGCTGACTTTTGTCCCCGTTGTAACCCGTCATGCCTATCTCCTCCCCATTGCTCAGTAGTTGGTTCAGCCCGGACCATTTATTAGAGGTAGACCATCTGGCTCCACCGGAGGACACCCCTAATAAAAAGGACATATATAAAGAAAAATGCGGATTAGCCGCTGTATCGTGCTAGCAAATAAAAGAACATAAAAATTGTTAGGATAAACAAAAGGAATCGAGTAAAATCAGTAGGTCACTGATGAGATCTCTTTTCGACCTCACTGAAATGGAAGCATTAGGAACAACCCCTCAGGAAATATGAAACTAGTGAGACGAGCCGAACTCAACGCTATGACTTCAAGACAGCTCGGCTCCACCACCCACCCCGCCCAATTAACGACAAACCCTAGGCAAACATTAGAAATATACAACACGATAGCAAAGTAACAGGTTAAAACGTTTTTATTTGAACAAAAATATATTAAACAACTATTCACATGGCAAACGGCTGCAACAACAAACCCACAATGCATTTCGCCGTCTGCTTGACGCCGTTCCTGTCCCTCCTTCCCCAAAGTAGCAATGTTGGGCTACTTTGGGCTACTTTCTAGTAGGTTTTTGGGCATCAGAAAGTCTACAAAAGCCATCGGTGGCGGCCTGGGGTGGAGAACCATTACGCGAATAGTCCGGAGGCGACACCACGCGCCAAGGCCTGTCCCCAGGATGAACCAAGGGACCCGTTCCTGGGGCCGTGGCAAAGAGCGGCCGGCCGCCATCGGCCGGAGAAGGCATGGGCCCGACCCGGAATGTACTGGTCCTCCCATTCCCTTCTTCTCCCGGCGCCTCGCAGGCCACGGGGGCGGGATGTCTTGCATATGCCTCCGACCCCCCCTCTTCTTCATCGCCTGGTCCGGCCATAACAAATGTCAGCGAGACGCCGTGGGGTGCACTGGGAGGGAGAAGCGGCACGGACGAGCCTCTCCCGCCTCCCCAGGTGGAGGCCCCTCAGCTGCACCCCCAACGCTCCACGCACCCGGCAAAGGGTTCGTCCACTCTTGCGGTGCAACGACGCTCCACTCACCCAGCAGGGTCTCGTCCACTGTGGCGGTGCCACGACACCTCGCCCAGCAGGCTGGAGTCCGTCTGCTCATTTGACCCAGTGACTGCCGGTAGCTGCAGAACTCCTAAAAATGGCGGTCGACTTTGCAGGAATGGGCCTGGCGTGAAAAGTTGGCCTGGTCGCCTGTCAATCAGAAAATGGGCCCCTGTCCAGAGGCGTTCTCCTCAGCTTTGAAGATTCTACGAGAGCTGCGGAGGGCCCTCGACCTCCGCGGGCCTCCGACCGCCCCCCGATGGGAAATGACTGCCATGATCGCCCGCAGAACGACCAAGACATAGCCACGAGATGTTGGCGCTCTCATGCTGACGCCAGTCTCAGTTTGAATGACCAAAAATCCTGCAGACTACCGATTTGATCAGTTCCGGTGGAACACCTGTATGACCAGGTAGGAAAGATTGTTGCCCCCTCCCTTTTCTTTGATTAATGGTTCATGTCACCGGTCCCTTCTGTTGCCCCTTAGCGGAACTTCTGGACTGCCGAAAGAGATTCTGGTCCAACCCCGAGTTGGTGGAGACATTTTGACTATACTTGGACCCGCCTGACCCCACCCAAAATGGCGCCGGTACAAACGAAACTCGCAATTTCCCGTTGTGTTCCGGATGCTCAGACTTGATATCATGAGATATGTATGCAGTTTTTGAAGCACATGGCGGGAGGGGATGAGTATTGCTTGAACATTCGGACAATGAATTGATATTAAGTTCTGACGCATCATTGATTACTGTATTATTGAAAGTTTGAATTTTTCTGACACTGATGGTACTTGCCCATAATGAATTTTCGATATGATTTTATTGCACTTACCGTACCTTGATGAAATAAAACTACCACCAACTCAGTTATGTTTTCCTCAGATAAATATGCCCTCATGTACAGTTCCAGTCTGCTCCGTGGCTGGCCCACGTGGTTGTAGGCCTGCATTTGTACGTCAACATTTTTTTAAAATAAAGATTTTGTGAAAGACAAATATAGTCGTAGCTCTTGGATTGGTAAGTTCGAATACATAGCCATTGTTTCCGATCTACGTAAAATACAGGCGAAATAAAGCACGTCGATTACTGAAAGGTTAAAAAGCAAAGTACCCAGACATATTGAAAATGTGAATGGTCCAAGTTTGTTGCGTGTGTTTCTTTTTTTAACTTTTGTGCAACATAAGGCAATCGATAAAGGTCCCGGTGTTCTGTTTTACTTTGCATGCCACATATCTCAGGGAAATAGTTTCAGATGCCCCTAAACTAGACCCGGTACCACTGTAGACCACCCCGCCTCCTCGAAGGAGAACACGAGTACACCCCACTTTACACTGACTGCCCTTTTGTTTCGACACCCCCCCTACACAAGATCCGCAATACCACACGTGGGCAATCTATGCAATGTGCAGTCCATCAATGATTACGCCTCCCGCACTACCAGTCCCTCTGGGCTTAAAACGCTGAGATGAAAGGGACTGCACCCCGCGGAGATGGGTCGAATACGTGGTAAGTAAAAGCCTTTTGGGTTTCTGCGCGCGGATGTGCCTTAAAACGCTGCCCCCACCCCTTCTTTTTCCCCTTCTTTCTACAGGTCACATCGGAACACCGACTAAAGAATGGAGAAGACCCAAGCAACACGCCATGGTTCCGCGGGGACAAATGATACATTATCCATGGGGACTGCCCCTGAAGACATGACGACTTTGGGTGATATGAATGCATGCGTGTATGACCGGATGTGTATAACTCGACTGAATATACGTTGCATGCGGTGACTCGATAAGAGAGATGTTTTCGTATGACTTGAGTGATGAACGAACGACTGATGGAATGGGGAAAAAGGGGGTCTGAGCATGGCACCTATACACGACGAACAATGCAACCAAGAATGACGTGCACCTACGAGTAGGTTCATACGGTAACTAAATAGGGGAAGGTTCAGGACTATTCCAGGGTAAGGTTTACCCAAGTACCCTCCTCCTGGAAGACTAAGAATATTGTCAATGTTTAAGATTTACCACCTCCTTCTTGCACCCTCATGGACATGAAACTCGAAGCTGCCCATTGTTCCCCCGACTGACACCCCCCGTTGCCTCAGCCTGGATACCCATTCGCTAATAACGATTCAAAGATCCCACCGTAAGTACTAGCCCGACCGGGTTAGTCCCCGAACAATTGACGAAAGTGTAAGAATTTGCAACAGAGGCCAACAGCAAGAGACAGCCAAGCTAATTAAATAGGATACTAAGGATGCGCAGCATGCAGGAGGAAAAATCTTTGGCCAAGTACTGTTCTATGTGTTGTCTTGAGTTCTGTATATAATACCTGTACCTCCCCCACCTGAATTCATGTGTACGTAGTATATGGATTTACGTTGTCCCTCAGTCTGTGTTTCTATATAACATGACCCCTACTGTTTTGTGTTGTGTGCGCATTAGATGGCCTATTATTGTACACGTTTCTCTCTCTCTTCATGTTGTACGTGTACCGAATAGTTCATTTAAAATGCGGACGACTCTCCCTCCGAGGGTCCCCCTGTTCCCTCTTCCTTTGTGTGGTAACGTTGTGCCCCGCCGGCACAAGCCTAATTGGTTTTCGAACACAAAGGTGTTCGGCAAATTGACAGAAACTAAACCAATTTTAATTTGCCATATTACTACCTCTCCTTTCTGTAAAATAATGGAACTTGAATTGGCTATGAAGGAAAGGACAGGTTAGACGACTGAAGTCCCCTAATCTGGCCTTCTTACAGGAGGACTATATGTCAGTGGCTTTCTGTTCTCAGCTCGTTAGAAACAATGCCCAGATTGCCCCACCCCTCTGCACCCAAGTATGGATGTCCAAACGTCCCCGTTTTCTCCCGATTGGCCCCAGCTCCATAACACGAAGTATAACTGACGACCCCGATTAACTGTTGCCCCCCTCCAAGAAAAGAATGTTTAGCCACTATCCCCCTCTCTCATGTTGATAGAAGACTGCCAGGGCTAGGGTCAGAAAGCCACATACGTCATGAATGAACGCCAACTAGACTTAGTACAAACTCAGTAGACATGCCTGTATACATGCTCCACAGTGATAACTCCTGACCGTGACCGATGAAACATACCCCCAACTACCTAGATCTGGGACGGAATTGAAATGTATAAATGCCTTCTCTTGCCAGTTCGCTAAAACCTGTTTTGTACCCATTCAAGGATACACAGTCACCGGAGGAGAGGGGCTGGACGTGACGCACAGCCGGCCACAGATCATGAGGGCGTGTGACCTCGACATAAGATGGAGCTGCAGAGCAACGGGACGCGGGACGATGCACCACTCTCAAACGCAGAAAATGAAGGAACGGAGGGCTGCTTTGAAGCCCTCTATTTGTTGACCCACGAGTGCCAGAAGTCCCCGCCCCTTTGAGCCCGATTGATGGACCTGCCTGCGCATCACCCTTTGCTCCCTTGGTTTGTCCCAAAGATCTGGTCCCACTCCGCCCTCTCCTCCCTCGATTATCCGACAAAACCTCCTTCTATCCTTTCCACGTGGATTTTGACACCGAGAAAGAAATGCAGGTGCCCAGCATGAGGCACCCTTAAAAGAGATTAATTAGGAAACAGGACTATGGCCTAACGGCAAAGGACAGATCGCACCCTGCGACGTGTAAAGAAGGATCCGAGCTGGACCTATAGCTCCACCGCCGGTGCTCAACAGCGCCAACGAAAGAAAACGAACTACCAGTGATGACTCACTACAAAGAAAAAAAGAGACACTGTGACGAAGACCCCCCTTTTGTTTCGGAACTTTCTACACCCCCCCTTGACTAATTTCTTGTATTGGACTAAATTCCTCCCTCAACCACTGTTTGCCTGTAAAATGTTTCATCGGTCACTTTTTTTAAATACGACAAATGTAAATTTATATGTATTCCACCTCGTATGTCGCATCAACCGCACACGATTATATGCAAATCCACCAGTATTGACAAACTCTATTCCATTGACAACACACGACTATATGTACACCCCGTCAGCTATGATAAATACGCAAATGACCTAACTTATGTTAAAAAGCGGCGACTGTGGAAAATGACAATGTATATGTACATAAGCGGCGTTCATTTGTGTTCACCCTCGCCACTGTTGAAGGTAAAGCGAAAGTCACGGCACAGCGGCCCTGCCATCTTGCCCCCTTTTTAGGCCCATCACGAACATAGATAGTAGCCATTTTGTGTGTTCTCTGCCCACTGCCAATAACCTGCGTCTCTCTCTCTCTCTCCCCCACTCCCCAGCCTCGCGAGTATTCCCCCGCGCCCCGACAGCCCCCGGTCTCTCCTGCTCGGGCCATAAACGCACCTCTAAACACGACCCTGTCTCCGTGCTGAACCCCTGCTCCATCGCTCTTTCATCCTACCCACAGAACAGGCCCTTTTTGGTAACCTCTTCCTCCCTGCCCGATTGCCCGGCCTGATCCCAGGCCATCACCTAGTCCAACAGATGCAGTTTATTGCCCCTACAGTAGGTCCTCGCCTCACATCAGAGGAACGGTGATTAATCAAGGCCTTCACACCCCTACATCTGACCGACACCCCTGCATTCCTCCCAGGAACACCCTTCCTCTCTTCTGATGACCCCCCCCCGGCTACACCTGGCCTCTCGACCCAGTCCCATGTCATAAACGTCGGTCTCGTGGATGTACCCCCCCGGCCCCGCATAGCGAAACGTGATCTTATCGCCTGCCCAACCTTAGATCCGACCACCCCTCTTGCCCTCGTGTCCGGTTGGAATGTCCGGCTGCAGATTACGATCACATGTTACATTTGGGAGGGGGAAACAACATCAGAGCGACCGGTATGGGAATAGGCCTGAAGCTGGGATTCCAAACATGCCTTTTCGTACTTCAAAGTGTCTTTATTACAATAAGGAATGTTTGTACATCATAAACCTGTGTATAAAAGACAGAGCCGTAGAGAAACTTGTTAGAGCACCTCGAGAAGATACCCTGTTGTCTGATTTGACGTGTTCTGTTCCGTCGGAAATAAACTCCTGTTTCCTGCCTTCCAGTCTCCAGCGCCTGCCTCTTTATTTGGTAATCATGAGTTGGGTGAGAAGCGGCTAACGCCGGGCAAACCTTGAAAAGGGGTATAACGACCTGATCTGCCTGAACCCTTTTTCATCATAGAAGCACTCGGTTAATTTCCTCCACCTCCTCTTATAGGACCACCAGCTGCCGGTTTTCCAGCTGGATGTGCTCTAGTCACTGCCGCGGCAAATGGGCCGCTACCTCCTGCCTGTTGGGTGGTTCGGCTGGATCAGCAGGAGCAGCTATATTGAGAAAAACAAAAAATACTAATTGTAAATAGTGTTCTATGCAAACAATTGTTATAAAGTACTGGATGGCAGAGTAGTAGCACATTGGGCCATTGGAATTTATTTGATGTGATTATGATTATGGAAGTCACAAGGCCAATTTTATGTTTTACCCACACATGTTGCCAAACATTAAAAAAAACACTGACTATGTGACAGATAATTATTAACAGGCAGAGAATAACAGCACAGGATTTAAAAAACGGTGATTTAATTAGCTTTTTTTCTTCTGAAGGCTTTTCAAGTAACTATAGACAGAGTCAGACACTTTGAGTTGAAAAATAAATGTCTTCTCATTAATGAGTATGGCATTGTGCACTATATGTAGTACTGGTTGCGTGTGGTGCTAAAATAATGATGCCATGCTCATTGCTAGCCAGCGCCTCAGCTAGTTTGCTACTGTCTGCAGCTGTAGGTGACAATTATCTTTTTGAAACTCAAATGACCCTGCTATTCACCAAATGCATTTCTCTATAACAACGGTACTGTCATGATCCAAGGCAAAGACACCTGTCTCTCGCTCTTTGACCACTTCTTCCCCTCCCTACTCCCCTCCTCTGCGACCGGGTTTTCCCATGACTCTCCGTCTAGCTCTACCCATTACTCCCTTTCTCCTCCCCTGACCCCACAACACTCCAATTGGCTGTACTCTCGTGAAGCACAGGTCGGCCCTCTTCCCTCCCCCTCCCCTGTGACCTCCTCTCCTATTCCTCCCCCTCACAGTATGCCCCCCCCGCATTACTTCAGCCTTACCTCTAGCTAATACACTCCTCGTCCAATCTGCACCATCCCTGTACTCCATTCTCTTCTCCTCCCCCATATTCCTTCCTGTCACTCCCCTTTTTAGTCCACCTCTCCTCCAACCTTCTCCCCCAGTTAACTTTCCCTACGCTCCCCTTATGCCTCCCTCCCCCCTCTTTTCTATCCCCTCCTCCCCTCTTTATTCACCCCGATTTCTCCACAAACCCGCTGCATCTCTCTCCTCCCTCCCACTCCTCAAGCAATGCTGTGCTACTCCCTTCCCACTTTGGTAACCCTTTTCTTTTCCCTCCCTCGGGCCCAGTAGAACCACTTCCTTTCCTCAACTTCCCTTTCTCTCAACCCCCTCACTCTACCAGATGCCCGTTCCCTCACAGCCACCTCTCCTAGCCGACAGGACCTCTACAACCACCTCGCCTATTTTCCTCCCAAACCTCCTACATTCCCATGACTCCACACAGTCCTCCCCTCTCCTTCCACCTTACCGCCTTGTTCCGCACCCATCTCCCCCTAAATATGTCCTTAATTCCTCTCCCTCTTGCAACGCCAACAAAGACAACTCTCCCTTCACCTCCGATTCACCAACTCCCGCTCTCAACCTTCACCTTTCCCCACTCTTGAACCCTATACCCCAACTCACCTCCTGTCCCCCCACCTCTCCCTGCCTTCCACCACCAATTCCACTCCCTCCTGTTCCCATCGAGCCACCCAACCCTCCGTGCTCTGCCTTACTCTCTCTGGAAATTAAGCTAGGCTCTCTTATCACCTCCATCTCCCAGCTTGTAGCTGCCATTTCACTTTTAAGCTCCAGGATTTCCACCTTTCCATGCACCTCTACTCCTTCCCAACTTCCCACGAGATGCACCTCGCCCACTCACGCCAATACAGCCAAGCTCAACCTGTCGTCCGCAAACTTCGTTAACTCACACAAGCCCTTGAACCCCACCCTTCTTCAAACTGCATCCCCTAGTAACCCTACTATCTACACTATTCCGACAATCTCATCTGTCAGAACCAGGCATCCACCTAAACACTCCCGAGCACCCCCGAATATGTACAATATCCCGATCACCCTTCAGAGCCCAAGTACCCCCGTCACCAAAACAGTCTTGACAGAGCTGCGCTGACTGCTCCACAACTGCAGAGCTGCAGTAAAACACAAACTTGAAATCTCTGATACCATCACCTTTCACAATATTGACATGATCTTCCTCACAGAGACCTGGTTCAATGATACCTCTCACTCTATGATTGATCTCCTATTACCCACAGGCTATTCTATATTTAGGAATGACAGAACTGACAACATTGGGGGAGGTGTTGCAGTCATCTTTAGAAACTCCCTTCAACTTAAGGCCTCTCCTATCAGCTCCTTCCACACCTTTGAATGCCTTTCTCTTGAGCTTCAATTGCAGCACCGCTCACCCATCAGATTCCATGTCATTTACCGCCCGCCTGGAAGCGGCCCTTCATTCATGTAGGAACTCACTGACTTCATCAGCGACCAATACTCGCGAAGTGACAATCAGACCTTCGTGGGTGACTTCAATCTCCACTAGGGCGTACCGCATGAATCTTCTGCAAGCAATCTTATCCAACACTGCACAGAATCAACACACTCTAAGGGCTCAATCCTGGACCTTGTTATTTCTAAAGCAGGTGTGCTTTCTGTCACTACCCCATTCATGTAGACTGGTCCGACCACCTCCACATTCCATTCTCTCTTCACCTATCACACTCTATAACTCTTGGCCAACCTAAGAGGGCTACCTCCTGGTTCCGTAATGTTAAAAATATTGATGTCGGTCCCCTCTGTGAATCAGCTTTGTTATCACTTCCAAGGCTAGACTCAAACCTAGATGTTGACGAACTCACCTCCCAATGCCTCACAGCCCTTGCAGCTGAAATCAATAACGTCGCTCCACTCAAAAGCAAAAAGATAAGGCCCACTCCCTCAGCACCTTGGTTCAACAAATCCCTCCATGAAGAAAGGAAGCAGCTAAGATTCTTGGAGAAACAATGGAGGCAAGTGCCCTCCACCGATAATTTGGCCACGCTTCGTTCAGCAAGATCCAAGTACCACAAGCACATCTTCCTTACGAAAGCATCGCACTTCAAAACCCTTCTTGACTCATTCCAAAATAGACCCAAAAAACTATTCGATCTCATCAAGATTACTAACTGCTCTCCCCCAACCTCCAAGTTGGAGGATTCTACAAAGAAAGCAGCGGAACTCGCTATATTCTTCGATGAAAAAGTGAAATCACTTGCGGATGAGGTCGCTCATCCTACCCCTCCAGAGAAGCGCAAATCCTCAGCCATTTGGCAGAACTTTGACCCCATATCTGAAGATGCCCTCCTCAAGTGCATCTGCGAAACAAAGCCTTCCAACCATTCTCTGGACCCCATCCCCAGTGCCATTGCCATTGACTTTTATACCCATTCCCCTTCCTATTGGACCACTCTGGTCAACCTCTCCCTCTGTCAAGGCTCCCTTCCTGTCTCCTTCAAAACTGGGCAGGTCACCCCTCTGCTTAAAAAAAACACTGCTGATGAGAATGACCTCAACAACTTCCGCCCCATCACTAATCTACCCTTTCTTGCGAAGATCACAGAAAGATGTGTAGCGAAACAACTCTCTCGTCATATCAAGGACAATGATCTTCTTGACAATTGTCTGTCCGGCTTCATCCAAAACTGCAGCACTGAAACAGCCCTACTGCAAGTGGTTGATGACGCGCTGAGGATACCCGATTCGGGGGGGGGGTCCTGTCTTCTAATTCTCCTAGACCTTTCTGCAGACTTTGACACTGTCAATCACAACACCCTTCTCAACACTCTTCAACAGAGAATGGGCATGGAGGGCACTGTGCTTATATGGTTTGCCTCCTTCCTCTCAGATAGATCCCAAATTATCAAAATAGCGAACAGTCTTTCATCTCCGGTGACGGTAGGTCAAGGTGTTCCTCAAGGCTCTATACTTGCACCCACATCGTTCAATCTTTATTTAGAACCACTGGGAAATCTCCTAAGTAAATCCGGGATCCACTATCATCTCTATGCAGACGACACGCAAATCTACCTCAAGGTTGCCTCCACTCACGATCTCTCCATTCTAAACGCAACTCTTGACTCCATTCAAAACTGGATGTCAACTCATGAACTGATTCTGAATCCCTCCAAAACTGAATTCCTCCTCCTCTCCTCCTCACTCTCTCCTCCCCCGGTTCAATCATGGATGGATCAGATGAGTCTACTTAACAATAAACCCATCATTGTCGACAGCGCAAAATCCCTTGGTGCCATACTCGACACAAAACTCAATCTAATCTCTTACATCAATTCCATTGCAAAGTCTGCTCGGTACCAACTGCGCCTTCTTTGGGGAATTCGTCGCTTTTTCCCGGAGCAGGACCTTAAAACCCTGGTGCAATCGCTGGTCCTCTCCAGACTGGACTACCGCAATTCTCTTCTTACTGGCCTCCCCAAATCTCACTTGTCCCCCCTTAGATCTGTTCTCCATTCAGCAGTACGTTTCATTTATGGGGCCAAAAGAAGCGACCACATCACACCGATGTTATCCACCCTCTGCTGGCTTCCCATCAAGGCTAGAGATATCTACAAGACTCCATGTATCACCCATAAAGCCTTGCACTCCTCCTCCCCTCGCTACCTGGCGAATAAACTGAAACTCTCTGGAGGCTCTAGACCATCACGTAATGCAGAAAATCTACTGCTTGAACCTCCCACTTTCAAGAAGGAAAGATCAATGGCCCAATCCTTTTCAGGCAACGGGGTGAGAATCTGGAACTCACTTCCGCCTCAGCTCCAGACCACCACCTCCTCCCAGGTCTTCAAAACGGACCTCAAAGTCCTCCTCCTCCAAAGACACCTTCAAAAGTAATTCACGCCCTCTCTATTATCTGAAGGAAGACCTCCCATTATTGAAAACTCTATTATCCATGACTATGGAAGTGCCTTCCCAGTGTGTTATTGTGGTTGGGGTGTTTGCTATGTATTGCAGTATTATCCTAGTACCTGTGTTTGGTACTCTTTTGTAACATGCACACGCCACTTTTCTCTTGTAACACACTGTTTGCTACCTCTCACATTTTGTTTGCTTTTGATACTTGCACAAGTGCCACCATTGCCTACATAACTTTTGTTCCTGTGCCTAAGTGTCTAGCATATATTGCAGTATATTACATCTAATTGTACTTTGTTTTCTCTTGTAACCCACACACTTGTCACTCTTTTCTCCTGTAATGCACTGTTTACTACCTTATGTATTTTGTTTGCTCACATTTGTCACTTTTACCTCATGTAAGATAACGTCTGCTTTTGTAATTTGTTCACTTGTAATTTTCTGTTCCTATTGTGAAGCGCTCTGACGCCTTCCGGTAAAGTCTGCGCTATATAAAAACGCATAAATAAATAAATAAAATGTATGAAATGCAGATATTAATATATTATCCTGTCTACCATAAGTAGACATTGAGGAAGATGAATCTTATAGACTGCACTACTGGTAAAGGAACTTCACTTTCAAATCATGCACTTACTCCTACTTTAATCTGTGGCCTCGCCCGCCATCAAGTATTTGCAACAAATTCATTTGCTGGGCAGTAACCAAGGAAAAGAAACTTGATTTGATTTTCTGTACTTCTGAGGGTAGGGTAGAGGGATTAGACGAGTATGGTAGAGCTTGTTTTATATACAATAGAAGGGCCACCACATTGATCATTGATACATCATCTTTGATGACGAATGATAGGTAGGATAAATCTGGCTTACTTAACAAATACGGTGAGACAAAGGAGTGGAGCAAAGAATAAAAATAAATAACTCCTACTCGGAACAGTAGCTGTGAATGATATTGATAACCCTACATCAACCAAGCCAGAAAGTAGGTGAGCAGCATGCATCCAAACAATCCAAATATTCATTCATTTTTTCATTCTAATTCACCCATAGCCACCATGATTAAGCTTTACTTTCTCCCATTCAGTCTTTCACCAAATTTTCCAATACATTATCCACCCATTCAATAACAATCCTTTCACCCCTCCATCTTTTTACCCACCAGTGCAACCTTTCACCCACCCACCCTTTCACTTATATTCCATTTCTTTTCTTTTAAGTTATTCTCCGTTCTTTCATTCCTCCCACATGCCATCAAAACTCATTATGTGAGAATGTTGCTGCGTTGCAGATAGAGGAGGCCATAATAACACAGCCACTGCTGTGGCTGGTAAAGCTGTGGGGGGGTTCACTTCACTGTCATATTTGATGACGACGAGGGACAAGATGGCAATACCTAGTGAGCTAAGTAATTGCAAGAAATTATGTGACTTACCAGTGCCCGTCCTTGCTGCCGCTTCTATCCTTCCAACTGACCTGTCTACTCCTGCAGCGGCACTGGAACCGGCATCACCGATGTTCTGTGTGGCTAGTGGCTAGACTAAAATATTACACATAATTTAGATCCAAGAACCCAAATACAACTGCAATGCAGCACTACAGATCAGTTAGCATGTCAGTATCTTCCAAATATCACTCTGGGCATTCAATTGGTTGGTTCACAAAGTTGGAAAAGCCAGGAGTGGAATAATGATCAATGAAATGCATAAGGTTTTGGTTGGCAAATGCAATGGAAGTGGGACCTCATACTTGTCTCCCAAGCATTGCTCCACTGTCATTGGAAACTGCTTGTATAATGTAACTATAACGTAAACAAATGAGTCTGCAGCACACTAATTGAGGGATGGGAGTGTTCCATGATGACCATGGCCACTCTCTGGTGAACTGAATTGTGTTAGAGCAAGGCATAAGCAAGAAAAGGAAAGCCTTCTTAACAAACATACATGGTAAATTTATTTAAACTGCTAGCTTACTTGGGCCTGCTATCTGAATCTTCACGATAGACAGCACCAACCTCCCAATACCCCAACATTCTATGCTTTGAAGCCCACAACAATCATAAAAGGACTTACTTGGATCAGCAGAGCCCTCAGCAGTGGTGCTGGTGGTTGGCACCGGCTGACCAGCTTCTCCTGGACCGTCAGAAAAGTCCTTCTTCCTGCCCTTGAGTGCTGTTGAAAGAAATTAAGAAAATAAATAAAAATAGATTAGCGATTCAGTTGATATTCTCCACAAAATGATTAATGAAAAGCAAACGCAGTCGCTAAAACAGATCACCTATAGTACTATGTTTTGACTCAAATCTATTGACTGTCATTAAAACCATATTCCCGATCTCCTTAACAAATCTACATTTGGAACTAATGTATTGCAGTGAATGATCTTTGATTCTATCTCCTATTGATCCAGCGGCCTATAGGAAATATATCATAAACAACTCTACCTAATTCTATAACCTACTTCATAATATACCACTCTAACTCATGGACCCATTAACCAATTATGACATATTTTGGCCTACTGAATCAGGTGGTCAAATTAAACCTATATACACCTTATTTACAAATTATATACATCTATATACATCCGCGGTAAATGATGACAACATATGAACAAATCCTAACTATTTAAATGACCACCATGGCGATGACATCTAGCTAATAGTAACCTGCGCTTCTGAATAACCAAGACCAGCTTGAGTTCAAAAGTAAGATTTTATTAACTAATTGTAGATATTTCAAAATATAGTTTCATAAATGTAATTTTATTAGAATCAAAGCAAGCATGTTTGAAAAGTATCATGAGAAAATACAGTTTAAGCAAGGAAATATAAGTTTAGCATTTCTAAAATCCTGAATCCCTAACTAAGCTAAAATAAATGGAAATAAAGTAAAGTTCTTTGAGGATTCTTACGTGCTCCACGCAAAGTCCAGCAGCACGACACCCTCATCGGAAAGTCAGAAAGCAGCAGCCAGCCCAACCCTAGGGGCATGGACTTTTTATACCTTTCTATGCTAGCTAATCTAAGTAAAGGAACATTTTCTGCAAAAGTCGATGTCCTATTGGTCCAAGAGTGACAAGTGACATGTCACCCACATTTCAAAACTTCCATTAGGTCATATTCTTTAGGACCATTGTCTTTCTTGTACGTGTTCCAAAGCTTCCTTAGTTTGCAACAAATTTAGGCAACTGTTCTCACTGACTCCATTCCACTTCCGCGGATGCCAAGTTAACAAAATTGTTCTTTTCTACCGGTTTCTGACCTTGGCCACGTCCGACAGAATGATGACAACACATAGTCTTTGTTCAGTGAATGTGACTTTGACGGAACTGTTTTTTTTCAAAATGGACATCTCGTGCTCCTTGCAGAAGTAAAATTCATCTTTTAGAAAAACTCGAGCAAACTAGGCCCAAAAGCAGACAACTTATTTTTCTAGTATAAAACAAACACAAGAAAAGTATTAATGTAAGAAATGTCGTTTATTCTGTTTCCACCCTTCGTTTACTAATTAATTAACCCTTCCAATTAGTCTAATGTTACCTAGCAAGAAGCAAACAAATAAAGCAGCATTTTATATCTACCAGTCTTCATGAATCCATGAAACCTTATGTGCACCTAGAATAGTGGAAATGACACCACATAGACAAGGAAAGTAAAATAAGCACATGCCACTTTAAATTTGCTGCAATTAGTAATGACAAAACGAAAACGACAAAATTAATTCATTATTTTTGCACAAACAAAAGATGCAACAATTATGCACGTTTATAAGCACACATGTTAATGTCCCCATGTATGAAGTTTAATCTAGGTTGTATTAGCAAAACACATCACAAATCATTAATATTATTATTTATGTTATGGAAATGTGACTTCACGAGTTCAAACAGATTTCTGTTTTCTATCTCGCTCCATTAACTCCCTCATCTGGTGATTAACAAATCACCACACCACCACCCAAAATTTGGAAATTTAGACTTTTTGAAAAAATGATTCAAATTCATCTGTGTCAGTATTTCTAAAAACCTGTTTCTGCAAAATCCTTGCAATTGTCATAACGAGCTCTGTGTAATTCTTGTAACTCAATCTCCCTTTCTTCTTCTTTTTTGAGTTTATAAATTCTTCTCTTTTCCTTCATTTGTTTCTTTCTCTTGTGCAACAAACAACCAATTTTTGTCAAAATAAAAATGAATATTATCACAATCAAAGGTGCCAAAATCTTGCCAAGAACTGAACTTCCAATGTCATGGAACCAGTTTTTAATCGATTGGAATCTTTTTGAAAGTCTTTCTGTAAAATCTTCTTCTTCTAATGGAATTATCTCTGAATGCATCTCTGTGATATTCTTAATGTACAACTCAATGTTCTTACTTTCGTCAGGGATATATATGCAACAATGTTGCACATGCAAAATGCCACAGACTCCTCCCTCTTTTGCTAGAAGTATGTCTAAAGCAAGGCGATCTTGAATCACCATGGATCTGATTGCAATGACCTCAACATTCACTAATTGGAAACCATCAGCAGTATCTGTTGACAATCTGTCAACAATTGTGGACAATTTTCTGATTCTTCCTGCGTTCAGGGTTATACCTACAAAAGGTATCACTGCTTGAAAAATATCTCCCAAAACCTCTGTGAAAGTTTCTCTTTTAACCCTATTTACATAATTGTGAATTTTGAACAATCCTTCCGAATCTCTGTCAACATGGAACATTTTAGGAAAAACAATCCCAACATAACAAGTTCCATACCAATGGTCAGGAAGGTTGTAGTAAGCCTTGTCACCACAAACAAAATAAATCCCAGGAAAAATTGGATCTTTTCCACCTTTGAATCCCCAACCTCCCATGATCTGATATGTATCTTCACAATTACTTGCACCCACAAAGTAGTTATCAAAAAGTGTATTGTCTCTTCTAATGCAAAGCTTACCACTAATTGGTTTGTCTATGTGAATTGCAACATTTTCAAGCATTTTGCCATTAAGCTTCTCATCCTCTTTCTGCCAGAACCTGGACTTAGTCTGCTTGACTATTTCATTTCTCTTGTAAATTGCTCTCCTCTCTTCAAACAGGTTTAAAAACTTCTTTCCTTCAGCACTTAGTTTACAGGTTAAATTGTTCTTGTAAGCATACTCATAAGTGAGTTCATTAGTAACAAGGAAAAATTCCCTCATCTGTTTGGCTTTCTTATGCTTATTCAAAGCACCCTCAATTTTTAGATTTGCGAAAATCTCGTCAAAATCTGAATAATAGTATTCTAAACGTCCAGTTTGATAGAACAAGCTAGCTAACACACTACATGTTACACCATATGTAAGAGGAAGCATATTGTATGTCACTCCCTCAGAAACAGAAGCAGGTAATTTGACGCACACATAACAATCTTTTGCATCCATTACCTTGACATATTCACTCAAAAGCTTTGTGAATGTATTGCTTGAAAAATCACTAATGGATTTGTCTTGATGAATGTTAGGTTGATGATCAATAACTTTGCCAGTTACACTATGTTTGTGTTGACTAACTGATGCTTTGCTTGTCATGTTGGCTTTGTGAAAATCTTTGTTAAACTCAAATGGAATAATAACAGCTAAAACTACCCAGAGCAGAATTAAAATGAGCAAACACACCAGAGTCATCTTACAGCATCTCTTAAAAATGGAACATCTTGAAGTATTCTGTTCCATAACATAAGGCATCTTTGGTTAGTTTTGCCTTAAAAGAAAACAAAAAACTATTTTAAGAATGAAATAATTAATTATTTACACCCCCCTTTAAAATATATATATATTTTTTTCAACCCTAACAGTATTTCTTCGACCTTATGTCACAAGTAAGTCTTCCTCAACTAAACAACTTTTCTTCGACCTTGTGTCACCTAACAAGATTTCTTCAGCCTTTTGCCAAAAGTTAAAAACTCAAAAATCCAATTAAAAATTCTGTACTTCAATCATTGTCACTAATTTCTTCAATTTCTCCTTCTTCTTGACTACTATCATAAATGTCAATAACAGGTGGAATTACTAAATAAGTCCACTCAGGTGATTTATATTTCTAAATTTGGCCTTATAATCCTCTTTCCTTTTCTTGTCACTACTTCGAGTTTTCTTCCAACTCCAACTTCCTTTTCAGAACCTTTTTGACTACTGATTTCTTCCACCTGCTCCTTCGGTTTTTTGATCAACCTGACTCTCAATCTTCCACCAGGCCAGAAATCTGTTTTTCTTACAAATTTTCTCTTTGGTTCTGAAGCACTTGTTTCTGACTTCCAAGATCTTTTCTTTGGACTTTTACCTTCACCGTCCACGTCACTTTCTTCAGTATCACAGTCTGAAACTTCAATGATTGACTCAGGAACTTCTCTATTCAGCAGTTTCACTCCTTCAGGAACTATGCTTTGTCTTCCATCACTGGTACTCGGTAATTCGTCTTCCTCCTCCTCTTCAATTACCTCCAACTTCCCAGATCCTGGACTTCCGTTCCTTACTTCAGAGCTTAACTTTTGCTTTTCGATACTCTCCTGGTCAGAAATTTCTTTTGGTTCAGCCTCTCTGTCCTCAATGGAACTCACTCCATTAATCTTCTTGACTGAATCCTCAGTCGTTTTTCCTTCTGATAGATTCTCTTCTTCTCCTGAATCTATTTCAATTATCTCAGAGCCTTTTCTCGTCAATTCTTCATTCACAGGCACAAGTTCCAGATGTCGACCTCTTTGTCGATCTTCAGAATCTGGATTTGTTTCACCTTCTACTTCAGAATCAGAATCATCTGTAGTATCACTCTCAGCATCAGAACTCTCAGGAGTTGGTACTGGAATAGTATGACTAGGATGTATCCACCTTTTCAATCCTCTGCATTTCACTGCGTTTGTAGTAACCAGAATTATTTGTCTAGGCTTCTGCCACCTAGGAGCCAGACAATTCCTTCTTCGATGTACTTTTGTTCTGACCCAATCACCAGGTCTCAAATCATGTGTCAGAACTTTCTCATTTGATTGGCTTCAGTTCCCACCTGATTAGACACAGAAGTCACTATATCAGATAACCTTTTACAGTAATCCAAAATAGCACTGTCATTTATGCTCAACAATTTGCCTACAGGTACAAAAGCTTGCCTCATGACTCTTCCCATCAGTATTTCATGAGGACTCAAACCTGTCTTTTTATCAGGTGTACTTCTTAATGACATCAAAACAAGTGGAAGAGCATCTGTCCACTTTACACCTGTTTCAAGACACATTTTTCCAATTCTGTTTTTAATTGTCCCATTAATCTGTTCAACCACCCCTGATGCCTCTGGTCTGTATGCACAGTGTATTTTCTGCTCAATGCTTAATGCCTCACATATCAGCTTCATCAGTTTGTTATCAAAATGGCTTCCTCCATCACTCTCAATAGTGACTGGAAAACCGTACCTTGGGATGATTTCTCTGAGTAGCAGTTTCGCCACTGTAATTGAATCACAATGTCGTGTAGGGAATGCTTCCACCCATCTTGAAAACAAACAAACAATCACAAGAACATAGTTCAAACAATTGTGTAAGGGCATTTCAATGAAATCCATCTGCAACCTAGTAAAGGGACCACCCTCTCGACCAATTACCCCTGTACCTACAACTGATTTTCTGTTTGGGTTCATTTGTTGGCATGACAAACACCTTTGACAAAAAGACTCTGCAATCGTTCTAAATTTTGTATTGAACCAAGTCTCTCGGAAAAGTCTGATCATAGAATCTCTTCCAAGGTGAGCTGGACCATGATACAATCTGGCCATATCAGCAATCAAACAATTTGGCAAAACTACTCTGCCATCTTTGTAGACCCACACTCCATCCTCATCACGTGGTCTACAATCTGATCTTAACCATTGATCTTTTTCATCATCATCTGCTTCATTTTGTAAATCTCTAATCTCCTGCCATGTTTCTACAACTGTTGTTAGCATTAATGAATTTGAATCAGTTTCTTTACTCTTTTCCCGATTGTATGCACAACATTTTCTTGCGCAGTACTTCGCCGTCTCATCTGCATAGGCATTGCCTTTTGAGATATAATCCCCCCCTTTTGTGTGTGCAGCACACTTTACAATTGCGATCTCTTTCGGCAACTGTATGGCTTCAATTAGTCTTTTGATGAAAACTGCATTTTTAATTGGTGACCCTGCTGAGGTCAAATAGCCTCTCTGAGACCAGAGTTGTCCATAATCATGCACAACTCCATACCCATACTGACTATCAGTAATGATGGTAACTCTTATATCCTTTGATATTTCACAAGCACGAATCAAAGCAATCAATTCAGCCACCTGTGCTGAACGAATTCCTTCAAGACATGATGCTTCTTTCACATCTGCAACTGTACAGACTGAGTATGATGCTTTCAAAACACCTCCCTCTGTCCTCAGACAGGAGCCATCCACAAAGTAGACAAGATTTGATTCAGGCAAAGGTACATCTTTAATGTCCTGCCTTGGTTTGGTGCAAAACTCCATGACATCCAAACACTCATGTTCCACTTCATTTTCATCAACAATTTCCGAATCAGGCAGCAATGTAGAAGGATTCAGATTCAAGCATCTTGAAATGGAAACATTATCTGCTCCTAGCATGATTTTCTCATACTTAGTCAATCTGCTGCTTGTTAAATGCTGAGTTTTACCTCTTGTCAGTAGTATTTCAACCGAATGAGGCACAAAAACTTTCACAGGAAATCCCATTATGATTCCTTCGCTCTGCTCAAGACTGACACTTGTAGCTGCAACTGCTTTTAAACAACCTGGTAATGCTTTTGCAATGGGATCAAGAACTGCAGAGAAGTATGCAATAGGTTTCTTTAGATTCCCATGTCTCTGAATTAACACAGACAATGACATCCTTCTCTCTCACTGCAATACAGTTCAAAGTCTTTCTCATAATTCGGCATACCCAAAGCAGGAGCTTGACATAAGCTCTTTTTCAGGTTCTCAAAAGATTCCATCTCAGCTTCATTGAGAATAATTGGATCTTTCACATCAGACTTTGTCAGTCTCTGTAGTGGTTTCGCAATTACCGAAAATCCACTTATCCATTGTCGACAGTAGCCAACCATTCCCAAAAACATTCTAACCTGTCTCTGTGTTCTTGGAGGTTGCATTGCTTGAATCATTTTTATTCTCTCAACTGTCACCTGTCTTTTTCCTTTTGCAATTCTGTGACCAAGATATTTCACTTCTTGTTTGCAAAACTGTAATTTTGCTGGAGACACTTTATGTCCCTCATCTGCAAGATGATTCAAAAGTATTATTGTGTCTGTCACACAATTTTCTCTTGTTTTAGCAGCTATCAACAAATCGTCGATATACTGCACCAACGTAGACCTGCCAGGTAAGTCTAAATTTTCCAAAGATCTTTTCAACAGCTCATTAAAGATAGAAGGACTCTCTGTATACCCTTGAGGGATTCTACACCATGCGAGGGTCCTACTCTGGAATCTGAAAGCGAAAATTTCCTGACTCTCTGGATGTAAAGGAACAGTAAAGAATGCATTGCAAAGATCAATGACAGTGTACCATTCCGCATCATGTGGAATCTGATACAAAATAACTGCTGGATTTGGAACCACAGGGCAACATGGAACAACAATCTGATTAACTTTTCTCAAATCTTGAACTATCCTGTACGTTCCATTCGACTTTTTAATTCCCATGATCGGTGAATTACAAGGGCTACTCTCAATTTCTTTTAAAACACCTTGTTTAATGAATTTCTCAATCACAGGTATGACTCCCTCAATTGTCTCTGCTTTCATCTTGTATTGTGGGATATTAGGAAATTCTATTCCCTGCTTCAGTGTAATTTTGACTGGATCGACATGTTTCATCAGACCCATCTCATTCCCTGTCAAATCCCAAATTTCAGATTTCACTGTTTCCTTGAGCTCTTCTGGCAGATTTTCTTTTTCAAACGTAGGAAACAATTTTGTTTCCTCTGTTTCCATCAGCATCATTGTCATCCTGTACAAACCATCTTCTTCCATTGTTTGTAATTCAACTCCTTCAGGAGAACAATATATTCTACAATTCATCTTGCACAATATGTCTCTGCCCAATAGATTCACTGGACTACTGTTACAAACCACGAATCTGTGTTTGTCTTTGAAATTTCCAATTTCAACTGGTACTGGATCAGTCAAATCAGTCCTGATTTGTTGATTGCTTACTCCGACAACTTGGATGGTATCCCCAGAGAGAGGTAGGTTTTCAATTTCCACTGATCTAACAGTAGAACGGGTAGCACCAGTGTCCACTAGAAAAGTGATGTCTACATCATTAACTTTCCCATTTACAAATGGACCAGACTGGTCAACCTCAAGAGTGGCTCCAACAACACACTCTTCCTCCTCTCTCGGGCACCGTCAGTAATAATCATCAGAATCACTTTCCTGCCCTTCTGTTAACAAAAACTGTTGTGAAGCATTTTGCATTTGCACCTTTTGCCTTTGCGGTTTTATTACCTGATCATCTCCTTGGAATCCCACACCTGAATTATATTTTTGAGTTCGCCCACAATTTGGAAACGGTGGCTGTGGCAATTGATTCTGACGGTTATTATTCACCTGATTCACCTGTTGCTGCAGCTGTCGCTGAAGGTTTAATTCGTTTAAACTCTGTTGCATCTGTAGCTGTTGCTGCAGGTCAACATCATTCTGCATCTGTGGATTTAACAATGGACTTTTTAAATTCCTAGGTGGTTTCTTACACTCGTCTCTCCAATGTCCAATCTCGCCACAATTAAAACAAGGTAATTTTTGCTTCATCTCTTCAATCCTTGGGTTAATTTTCCTGACAAAATTATTACCTTTAAACTTCCCTTGCCCTTGATTTGAATTTGTAGTTTGAACAAAATTTGTATTTTTATTACCAAGACTGGCAATCTGTTGCTCAGCCACTTTTACCTGAGCCCACATGGCTTTCTCCTTGAGCTTCTTCTGTCTCACTTCTAGCTCATCACTGCAGTATTTTGCCTTTCTCAAAATATCATCAACAGAAAGTGCTTGCCATCCCACAATGCTATTCCTGATCATATCTGCAATTTCTGGTTTTAAACCATAAACAAATCTGTAGACGAAATGACTCATATCTTTCTCGTCTAGTTTTTCATAGCCACTGTATTGTTTAAAAATCAACAGTAACCTTTCGTAAAACGAATGAACTGATTCTTTTGTTTCCTGGTTTGTTCTTTCTATTTTAACCCAATCAACCTCTTTTGGTGGAATTTTGTTTTTCAACCAGTAAATCACTTTTTCATAAAAATCCATTACAAGAGGATTTGGAGCACCTGTTTCCTTAATTCGATCAGGTTCCATTTTTGGCCAACTTATGGCTATTTTGCATTCTGTCCAAAGATCTGATGGGACAACTATGTCAACAAAATCCATCCAGATCAATCCACAGAACTTTTGAGACTTTGATGAACCTGTCCACCTGCCTATACCACTCGACTGGCTTCTCCCTCAGTCTTGGAAAGTCATTTGTGAACAGCAGTATGTCCTGTCTCGACCATGGGACATGAACATATCCTCCACCTGCAATCTCTCTCATTGGAAATTGTTTTGACAATTTTTCCAATTTCTCACCTTCCTTCTTTTTAGTCCATTTCACTCTCCACTTACTCAATTCTCCCAGTGTTTTAATGTAAACAATCAAATCTTTTATGTGCATTATTCTTCCCATTGAGTTCAAACTTGAAATGTCACTTTCTGAAAAGTCTAATCTGTAATGTTTTGCAAAATTCTTTTGCCTGCTCACATCAATTTCAAGTTCAGCTGCCAGTTCTTCCAACTGGTCATATTTGTTTTTTGTTTTCCACTGCATACTCTTGCAAATGAACAGTAGTTCATCATCTCGATAATAATTTAAACTGTCAGGACCAATCGTACCAATTATTAATTCCTCAATATTTGCTTTCAATTTTGCAACATCAAGTTTATGTTTGGTCACCCTGACTTCAGGACTCCCAGCATCAGATTCTGCACCCATCGGTGTTTTTGGAGATAAATCCTCATTAAAAGTCAAATCTGGCATTCTCGATCTTGAAGAGTTTATTTCAGATATATCTGAGTAAAATTTTTCAGCAACTCTCTGAATTTCTGCATTTAAAGGAACAGTCAACCCTGTCTTATTAGCCTCTCTTTGCTCAAAAATAGGCTGAACAGGACCAATAGTTACTGGAACTGTCACAGCTTCCATGCTTTTTGTTATTTGTCGAATTAATTCTTCCTTTGATCGTAAATATTCAGAAGAATCTCCAGCCTCCACATTTCTGGCTTCTCTCACATAATTTTTTGGAGCTTCCCATGATCTTGGAATTAATGACGAATGTCTACCCTCATTACGGACATTTGCATTTATCTCAGATTCCGGTCTTCTTGGAGTTTCAACAATTTCACAATTATTTGGATAAAGTTTAGGAGCTTCATTAATTGGAGGTGCACTCGGTGTAGTTTCTGTAGAAACCATCGGAGTAGACCATGACCTAGGAGGTCTCAAAGGCTGATTCCTTTTATCTGAAGTATATATTTCCTCTAAAACTGCATCTTCAGATTCACTTTCTACAGGAGCATTATTTCTCTTTTCAGTTCTTTTTCCCTCAGGAGAACCTAAAACCATCTCTCTAATTAAATAGAGTCCCTCACTCATGCTTCCCTGTCTCCACATTCGCATCCTGTCTTCATGTGTTTCTCTTCTATAACTTGGAGGTTTAGAAGGTCTTTTAATTCCACTTGCTTCTCTTTGTAATTGGTACATCTCATCCTCCCATTCAACTAAAGCTTCAAATTGAGTCGGTCTCGGCTTGGGTTTGAGAGCATTCATTTTCTCTCGCAAATTTCTTAAAACCTTTACATTAAATGAACCATCATCAGGCCAAGCCAAAACACCATCATCCTTTGTGTAGTGTTTCCAACTATCGAACCACAAAACAGTATGATAACCATATTCACCTTCCATATACGCTGCAGGTGTTTTGTACTTATGAAGTAATTTACCACCTCGCGTTTCAATTTTCTTGTCAGGCGAAATAAAAATTTGAAATTTCTGAAACAACGTTGGCTTTTTCTCAACGTGTTTAAAATGATAACTCATTTTTAAGAGTTAAATTCAATTAACAAATTTGTTCAAAAAATATTTCCGGGATGTTCCGCAAAAGCAACCAATCCGTGCGCGAAACACACCAACAAGCCAATGAGAGTTGAGCTACGTCACCTTTTTACTCAACCAATAAAAATGGAGATTTTCTGAAGAACCAATCAGCTTACAGTTCGTCAGAGACTCAAGAACCAATCAGAGCACAGCTTGTGACGTATGTCACCCAATCCCAGCGCGGCTCTGTGACGTACACAGCAGCTGCGGTTTCTCGCTTCTCACTCTTTGCGCTTACCCCTCCTTCACAAAATCTTTTCACAGCGCCATTTTGAGAACACTTTTTTGGTTAAAATTAATTTTTAACAATGACAATAAGGACTCATCTGTCTGTTTCTCTAAATAGGATAGTTTACATACATTCAAGTATTCACAACTCGGAATAGTCGGCCCTATTCTCATAGAATAATTTTCAATTGCCAGTACAGTAATCTTTTTACTCTACCCTTCTAACAAGTAAAATATGAACTCATTTCCCTCAGGACGCACAACTAAGTGACTGTCCGAAAGTTCCACTTGAACATAAATTACAAAACAAACTCGCACTTTCACACGGAAAAATCCCTAAATTTAAACACACATGAAATCCGTACAGGACTCTCACCTGTTTATAGAAATCATGCACCGTTAGCAAAATAACGACATTATCCGTACAGGGCTCTCACCTGTTTATAGATATAAAACATGTACCCCTACAGGACTCTCACCTGTTTATAGATAATCATGCACCGACGTTACCCTACCCTTCACTCAAGCTTGAATATATCTAATACTCTTATCACAGTGAGTTTTACAACAGGCGCTTTGTCCCTATTCTCATGCCGATCAAATTTCTTAGATAATCCTCACTACACAAGATTCACACCTAGCCCTAAAACTGTGTTGCACGACCACAACACTGTGTTGCACGACCACAACACGTGATACACGGCGATATCACTTGTGATACACGGCGATATCACAACTCTGAAACAGATCAAATGTTCTGCGTGACTACCTTCTCATCACACAGTTTGTACCGGTACACACATAGCACAAAAACGAACTCAACATGTGTTAAACATCGATCCTATTTCTATACCATAACACCTTAGAAACCACCATATCACCTTGGTTACCCTTAGCAACCATCAATTTCTGCTACCAGAAGAATTGATCCAGCGGCCTATAGGAAATATATCATAAACAACTCTACCTAATTCTATAACCTACTTCATAATATACCACTCTAACTCATGGACCCATTAACCAATTATGACATATTTTGGCCTACTGAATCAGGTGGTCAAATTAAACCTATATACACCTTATTTACAAATTATATACATCTATATACATCCGCGGTAAATGATGACAACATATGAACAAATCCTAACTATTTAAATGACCACCATGGCGATGACATCTAGCTAATAGTAACCTGCGCTTCTGAATAACCAAGACCAGCTTGAGTTCAAAAGTAAGATTTTATTAACTAATTGTAGATATTTCAAAATATAGTTTCATAAATGTAATTTTATTAGAATCAAAGCAAGCATGTTTGAAAAGTATCATGAGAAAATACAGTTTAAGCAAGGAAATATAAGTTTAGCATTTCTAAAATCCTGAATCCCTAACTAAGCTAAAATAAATGGAAATAAAGTAAAGTTCTTTGAGGATTCTTACGTGCTCCACGCAAAGTCCAGCAGCACGACACCCTCATCGGAAAGTCAGAAAGCAGCAGCCAGCCCAACCCTAGGGGCATGGACTTTTTATACCTTTCTATGCTAGCTAATCTAAGTAAAGGAACATTTTCTGCAAAAGTCGATGTCCTATTGGTCCAAGAGTGACAAGTGACATGTCACCCACATTTCAAAACTTCCATTAGGTCATATTCTTTAGGACCATTGTCTTTCTTGTACGTGTTCCAAAGCTTCCTTAGTTTGCAACAAATTTAGGCAACTGTTCTCACTGACTCCATTCCACTTCCGCGGATGCCAAGTTAACAAAATTGTTCTTTTCTACCGGTTTCTGACCTTGGCCACGTCCGACAGAATGATGACAACACATAGTCTTTGTTCAGTGAATGTGACTTTGACGGAACTGTTTTTTTTCAAAATGGACATCTCGTGCTCCTTGCAGAAGTAAAATTCATCTTTTAGCAAAACTCGAGCAAACTAGGCCCAAAAGCAGACAACTTATTTTTCTAGTATAAAACAAACACAAGAAAAGTATTAATGTAAGAAATGTTGTTTATTCTGTTTCCACCCTTCGTTTACTAATTAATTAACCCTTCCAATTAGTCTAATGTTACCTAGCAAGAAGCAAACAAATAAACAGCATTTTATATCTACCAGTCTTCATGAATCCATGAAACCTTATGTGCACCTAGAATAGTAGAAATGACACCACATAGACAAGGAAAGCAAAATAAGCACATGCCACTTTAAATTTGCTGCAATTAGTAATGACAAAACGAAAACGACAAAATTAATTCATTATTTTTGCACAAACAAAAGATGCAACAATTATGCACGTTTATAAGCACACATGTTAATGTCCCCATGTATGAAGTTTAATCTAGGTTGTATTAGCAAAACACATAACAAATCATTAATATTATTATTTATGTTATGGAAATGTGACTTCACGAGTTCAAACAGATTTCTGTTTTCTATCTCGCTCCATTAACTCCCTCATCTGGTGATTAACAAATCACCACACCACCACCCAAAATTTGGAAATTTAGACTTTTTGAAAAAATGATTCAAATTCATCTGTGTCAGTATTTCTAAAAACCTGTTTCTGCAAAATCCTTGCAATTGTCATAACGAGCTCTGTGTAATTCTTGTAACTCAATCTCCCTTTCTTCTTCTTTTTTGAGTTTATAAATTCTTCTCTTTTCCTTCATTTGTTTCTTTCTCTTGTGCAACAAACAACCAATTTTTGTCAAAATAAAAATGAATATTATCACAATCAAAGGTGCCAAAATCTTGCCAAGAACTGAACTTCCAATGTCATGGAACCAGTTTTTAATCGATTGGAATCTTTTTGAAAGTCTTTCTGTAAAATCTTCTTCTTCTAATGGAATTATCTCTGAATGCATCTCTGTGATATTCTTAATGTACAACTCAATGTTCTTACTTTCGTCAGGGATATATGTGCAACAATGTTGCACATGCAAAATGCAACAGACTCCTCCCTCTTTTGCTAGAAGTATGTCTAAAGCAAGGCGATCTTGAATCACCATGGATCTGATTGCAATGACCTCAACATTCACTAATTGGAAACCATCAGCAGTATCTGTTGACAATCTGTCAACAATTGTGGACAATTTTCTGATTCTTCCTGCGTTCAGGGTTATACCTACAAAAGGTATCACTGCTTGAAAAATATCTCCCAAAACCTCTGTGAAAGTTTCTCTTTTAACCCTATTTACATAATTGTGAATTTTGAACAATCCTTCCGAATCTCTGTCAACATGGAACATTTTAGGAAAAACAATCCCAACATAACAAGTTCCATACCAATGGTCAGGAAGGTTGTAGTAAGCCTTGTCACCACAAACAAAATAAATCCCAGGAAAAATTGGATCTTTTCCACCTTTGAATCCCCAACCTCCCATGATCTGATATGTATCTTCACAATTACTTGCACCCACAAAGTAGTTATCAAAAAGTGTATTGTCTCTTCTAATGCAAAGCTTACCACTAATTGGTTTGTCTATGTGAATTGCAACATTTTCAAGCATTTTGCCATTAAGCTTCTCATCCTCTTTCTGCCAGAACCTGGACTTAGTCTGCTTGACTATTTCATTTCTCTTGTAAATTGCTCTCCTCTCTTCAAACAGGTTTAAAAACTTCTTTCCTTCAGCACTTAGTTTACAGGTTAAATTGTTCTTGTAAGCATACTCATAAGTGAGTTCATTAGTAACAAGGAAAAATTCCCTCATCTGTTTGGCTTTCTTATGCTTATTCAAAGCACCCTCAATTTTTAGATTTGCGAAAATCTCGTCAAAATCTGAATAATAGTATTCTAAACGTCCAGTTTGATAGAACAAGCTAGCTAACACACTACATGTTACACCATATGTAAGAGGAAGCATATTGTATGTCACTCCCTCAGAAACAGAAGCAGGTAATTTGACGCACACATAACAATCTTTTGCATCCATTACCTTGACATATTCACTCAAAAGCTTTGTGAATGTATTGCTTGAAAAATCACTAATGGATTTGTCTTGATGAATGTTAGGTTGATGATCAATAACTTTGCCAGTTACCCTATGTTTGTTTTGACTAACTGATGCTTTGCTTGTCATGTTGGCTTTGTGAAAATCTTTGTTAAACTCAAATGGAATAATAACAGCTAAAACTACCCAGAGCAGAATTAAAATGAGCAAACACACCAGAGTCATCTTACAGCATCTCTTAAAAATGGAACATCTTGAAGTATTCTGTTCCATAACATAAGGCATCTTTGGTTAGTTTTGCCTTAAAAGAAAACAAAAAACTATTTTAAGAATGAAATAATTAATTATTTACACCCCCCTTTAAAATATATATATATTTTTTTCAACCCTAACAGTATTTCTTCGACCTTATGTCACAAGTAAGTCTTCCTCAACTAAACAACTTTTCTTCGACCTTGTGTCACCTAACAAGATTTCTTCAGCCTTTTGCCAAAAATTAAAAACTCAAAAATCCAATTAAAAATTCTGTACTTCAATCATTGTCACTAATTTCTTCAATTTCTCCTTCTTCTTGACTACTATCATAAATGTCAATAACAGGTGGAATTACTAAATAAGTCCACTCAGGTGATTTATATTTCTAAATTTGGCCTTATAATCCTCTTTCCTTTTCTTGTCACTACTTCGATTTTTCTTCCAACTCCAACTTCCTTTTCAGAACCTTTTTGACTACTGATTTCTTCCACCTGCTCCTTCGGTTTTTTGATCAACCTGACTCTCAATCTTCCACCAGGCCAGAAATCTGTTTTTCTTACAAATTTTCTCTTTGGTTCTGAAGCACTTGTTTCTGACTTCCAAGATCTTTTCTTTGGACTTTTACCTTCACCGTCCACGTCACTTTCTTCAGTATCACAGTCTGAAACTTCAATGATTGACTCAGGAACTTCTCTATTCGGCAGTTTCACTCCTTCAGGAACTATGCTTTGTCTTCCATCACTGGTACTCGGTAATTCGTCTTCCTCCTCCTCTTCAATTACCTCCAACTTCCCAGATCCTGGACTTCCGTTCCTTACTTCAGAGCTTAACTTTTGCTTTTCGATACTCTCCTGGTCAGAAATTTCTTTTGGTTCAGCCTCTCTGTCCTCAATGGAACTCACTCCATTAATCTTCTTGACTGAATCCTCAGTCGTTTTTCCTTCTGATAGATTCTCTTCTTCTCCTGAATCTATTTCAATTATCTCAGAGCCTTTTCTCGTCAATTCTTCATTCACAGGCACAAGTTCCAGATGTCGACCTCTTTGTCGATCTTCAGAATCTGGATTTGTTTCACCTTCTACTTCAGAATCAGAATCATCTGTAGTATCACTCTCAGCATCAGAACTCTCAGGAGTTGGTACTGGAATAGTATGACTAGGATGTATCCACCTTTTCAATCCTCTGCATTTCACTGCGTTTGTAGTAACCAGAATTATTTGTCTAGGCTTCTGCCACCTAGGAGCCAGACAATTCCTTCTTCGATGTACTTTTGTTCTGACCCAATCACCAGGTCTCAAATCATGTGTCAGAACTTTCTCATTTGATTGGCTTCAGTTCCCACCTGATTAGACACAGAAGTCACCATATCAGATAACCTTTTACAGTAATCCAAAATAGCACTGTCATTTATGCTCAACAATTTGCCTCCAGGTACAAAAGCTTGCCTCATGACTCTTCCCATCAGTATTTCATGAGGACTCAAACCTGTCTTTTTATCAGGTGTACTTCTTAATGACATCAAAACAAGTGGAAGAGCATCTGTCCACTTTACACCTGTTTCAAGACACATTTTTCCAATTCTGTTTTTAATTGTCCCATTAATCTGTTCAACCACCCCAGATGCCTATGGTCTGTATGCACAGTGTATTTTCTGCTCAATGCTTAATGCCTCACATATCAGCTTCATCAGTTTGTTATCAAAATGGCTTCCTCCATCACTCTCAATAGTGACTGGAAAACCGTACCTTGGGATGATTTCTCTGAGTAGCAGTTTCGCCACTGTAATTGAATCACAATGTCGTGTAGGGAATGCTTCCACCCATCTTGAAAACAAACAAACAATCACAAGAACATAGTTCAAACAATTGTGTAAGGGCATTTCAATGAAATCCATCTGCAACCTAGTAAAGGGACCACCCTCTCGACCAATTACCTCTGTACCTACAACTGATTTTCTGTTTGGGTTCATTTGTTGGCATGACAAACACCTTTGACAAAAAGACTCTGCAATCGTTCTAAATTTTGTATTGAACCAAGTCTCTCGGAAAAGTCTGATCATAGAATCTCTTCCAAGGTGAGCTGGACCATGATACAATCTGGCCATATCAGCAATCAAACAATTTGGCAAAACTACTCTGCCATCTTTGTAGACCCACACTCCATCCTCATCACGTGGTCTACAATCTGATCTTAACCATTGATCTTTTTCATCATCATCTGCTTCATTTTGTAAATCTCTAATCTCCTGCCATGTTTCTACAACTGTTGTTAGCATTAATGAATTTGAATCAGTTTCTTTACTCTTTTCCCGATTGTATGCACAACATTTTCTTGCGCAGTACTTCGCCGTCTCATCTGCATAGGCATTGCCTTTTGAGATATAATCCACCCCTTTTGTGTGTGCAGCACACTTTACAATTGCGATCTCTTTCGGCAACTGTATGGCTTCAATTAGTCTTTTGATGAAAACTGCATTTTTAATTGGTGACCCTGCTGAGGTCAAATAGCCTCTCTGAGACCAGAGTTGTCCATAATCATGCACAACTCCATACCCATACTGACTATCAGTAATGATGGTAACTCTTATATCCTTTGATATTTCACAAGCACGAATCAAAGCAATCAATTCAGCCACCTGTGCTGAACGAATTCCTTCAAGACATGATGCTTCTTTCACATCTGCAACTGTACAGACTGAGTATGATGCTTTCAAAACACCTCCCTCTGTCCTCAGACAGGAGCCATCCACAAAGTAGACAACATCTGATTCAGGCAAAGGTACATCTTTAATGTCCTGCCTTGGTTTGGTGCAAAACTCCATGACATCCAAACACTCATGTTCCACTTCATTTTCATCAACAATTTCCGAATCAGGCAGCAATGTAGAAGGATTCAGATTCAAGCATCTTGAAATGGAAACATTATCTGCTCCTAGCATGATTTTCTCATACTTAGTCAATCTGCTGCTTGTTAAATGCTGAGTTTTACCTCTTGTCAGTAGTATTTCAACCGAATGAGGCACAAAAACTTTCACAGGAAATCCCATTATGATTCCTTCGCTCTGCTCAAGACTGACACTTGTAGCTGCAACTGCTTTTAAACAACCTGGTAATGCTTTTGCAATGGGATCAAGAACTGCAGAGAAGTATGCAATAGGTTTCTTTAGATTCCCATGTCACTGAATTAACACAGACAATGCACATCCTTCTCTCTCACTGCAATACAGTTCAAAGTCTTTCTCATAATTCGGCATACCCAAAGCAGGAGCTTGACATAAGCTCTTTTTCAGGTTCTCAAAAGATTCCATCTCAGCTTCATTGAGAATAATTGGATCTTTCACATCAGACTTTGTCAGTCTCTGTAGTGGTTTCGCAATTACCGAAAATCCACTTATCCATTGTCGACAGTAGCCAACCATTCCCAAAAACATTCTAACCTGTCTCTGTGTTCTTGGAGGTTGCATTGCTTGAGTCATTTTTATTCTCTCAACTGTCACCTGTCTTTTTCCTTTTGCAATTCTGTGACCAAGATATTTCACTTCTTGTTTGCAAAACTGTAATTTTGCTGGAGACACTTTATGTCCCTCATCTGCAAGATGATTCAAAAGTATTATTGTGTCTGTCACACAATTTTCTCTTGTTTTAGCAGCTATCAACAAATCGTCGATATACTGCACCAACGTAGACCTGCCAGGTAAGTCTAAATTTTCCAAAGATCTTTTCAACAGCTCATTAAAGATAGAAGGACTCTCTGTATACCCTTGAGGGATTCTACACCATGCGAGGGTCCTACTCTGGAATCTGAAAGCGAAAATTTCCTGACTCTCTGGATGTAAAGGAACAGTAAAGAATGCATTGCAAAGATCAATGACAGTGTACCATTCCGCATCATGTGGAATCTGATACAAAATAACTGCTGGATTTGGAACCACAGGGCAACATGGAACAACAATCTGATTAACTTTTCTCAAATCTTGAACTATCCTGTACGTTCCATTCGACTTTTTAATTCCCATGATCGGTGAATTACAAGGGCTACTCTCAATTTCTTTTAAAACACCTTGTTTAATGAATTTCTCAATCACAGGTATGACTCCCTCAATTGTCTCTGCTTTCATCTTGTATTGTGGGATATTAGGAAATTCTATTCCCTGCTTCAGTGTAATTTTGACTGGATCGACATGTTTCATCAGACCCATCTCATTCCCTGTCAAATCCCAAATTTCAGATTTCACTGTTTCCTTGAGCTCTTCTGGCAGATTTTCTTTTTCAAACGTAGGAAACAATTTTGTTTCCTCTGTTTCCATCAGCATCATTGTCATCCTGTACAAACCATCTTCTTCCATTGTTTGTAATTCAACTCCTTCAGGAGAACAATATATTCTACAATTCATCTTGCACAATATGTCTCTGCCCAATAGATTCACTGGACTACTGTTACAAACCACGAATCTGTGTTTGTCTTTGAAATTTCCAATTTCAACTGGTACTGGATCAGTCAAATCAGTCCTGATTTGTTGATTGCTTACTCCGACAACTTGGATGGTATCCCCAGAGAGAGGTAGGTTTTCAATTTCCACTGATCTAACAGTAGAACGGGTAGCACCAGTGTCCACTAGAAAAGTGATGTCTACATCATTAACTTTCCCATTTACAAATGGACCAGACTGGTCAACCTCAAGAGTGGCTCCAACAACACACTCTTCCTCCTCTCTCGGGCACCGTCAGTAATAATCATCAGAATCACTTTCCTGCCCTTCTGTTAACAAAAACTGTTGTGAAGCATTTTGCATTTGCACCTTTTGCCTTTGCGGTTTTATTACCTGATCATCTCCTTGGAATCCCACACCTGAATTATATTTTTGAGTTCGCCCACAATTTGGAAACGGTGGCTGTGGCAATTGATTCTGACGGTTATTATTCACCTGATTCACCTGTTGCTGCAGCTGTCGCTGAAGGTTTAATTCGTTTAAACTCTGTTGCATCTGTAGCTGTTGCTGCAGGTCAACATCATTCTGCATCTGTGGATTTAACAATGGACTTTTTAAATTCCTAGGTGGTTTCTTACACTCGTCTCTCCAATGTCCAATCTCGCCACAATTAAAACAAGGTAATTTTTGCTTCATCTCTTCAATCCTTGGGTTAATTTTCCTGACAAAATTATTACCTTTAAACTTCCCTTGCCCTTGATTTGAATTTGTAGTTTGAACAAAATTTGTATTTTTATTACCAAGACTGGCAATCTGTTGCTCAGCCACTTTTACCTGAGCCCACATGGCTTTCTCCTTGAGCTTCTTCTGTCTCACTTCTAGCTCATCACTGCAGTATTTTGCCTTTCTCAAAATATCATCAACAGAAAGTGCTTGCCATCCCACAATGCTATTCCTGATCATATCTGCAATTTCTGGTTTTAAACCATAAACAAATCTGTAGACGAAATGACTCATATCTTTCTTGTCTAGTTTTTCATAGCCACTGTATTGTTTAAAAATCAACAGTAACCTTTCGTAAAACGAATGAACTGATTCTTTTGTTTCCTGGTTTGTTCTTTCTATTTTAACCCAATCAACCTCTTTTGGTGGAATTTTGTTTTTCAACCAGTAAATCACTTTTTCATAAAAATCCATTACAAGAGGATTTGGAGCACCTGTTTCCTTAATTCGATCAGGTTCCATTTTTGGCCAACTTATGGCTATTTTGCATTCTGTCCAAAGATCTGATGGGACAACTATGTCAAAAAATCCATCCAGATCAATCCACAGAACTTTTGAGACTTTGATGAACCTGTCCACCTGCCTATACCACTCGACTGGCTTCTCCCTCAGTCTTGGAAAGTCATTTGTGAACAGCAGTATGTCCTGTCTCGACCATGGGACATGAACATATCCTCCACCTGCAATCTCTCTCATTGGAAATTGTTTTGACAATTTTTCCAATTTCTCACCTTCCTTCTTTTTAGTCCATTTCACTCTCCACTTACTCAATTCTCCCAGTTTTTTAATGTAAACAATCAAATCTTTTATGTGCATTATTCTTCCCATTGAGTTCAAACTTTAAATGTCACTTTCTGAAAAGTCTAATCTGTAATGTTTTGCAAAATTCTTTTGCCTGCTCACATCAATTTCAAGTTCAGCTGCCAGTTCTTCCAACTGGTCATATTTGTTTTTTGTTTTCCACTGCATACTCTTGCAAATGAACAGTAGTTCATCATCTCGATAATAATTTAAACTGTCAGGACCAATCGTACCAATTATTAATTCCTCAATATTTGCTTTCAATTTTGCAACATCAAGTTTATGTTTGGTCACCCTGACTTCAGGACTCCCAGCATCAGATTCTGCACCCATCGGTGTTTTTGGAGATAAATCCTCATTAAAAGTCAAATCTGGCATTCTCGATCTTGAAGAGTTTATTTCAGATATATCTGAGTAAAATTTTTCAGCAACTCTCTGAATTTCTGCATTTAAAGGAACAGTCAACCCTGTCTTATTAGCCTCTCTTTGCTCAAAAATAGGCTGAACAGGACCAATAGTTACTGGAACTGTCACAGCTTCCATGCTTTTTGTTATTTGTCGAATTAATTCTTCCTTTGATCGTAAATATTCAGAAGAATCTCCAGCCTCCACATTTCTGGCTTCTCTCACATAATTTTTTGGAGCTTCCCATGATCTTGGAATTAATGACGAATGTCTACCCTCATTACGGACATTTGCATTTATCTCAGATTCCGGTCTTCTTGGAGTTTCAACAATTTCACAATTATTTGGATAAAGTTTAGGAGCTTCATTAATTGGAGGTGCACTCGGTGTAGTTTCTGTAGAAACCATCGGAGTAGACCATGACCTAGGAGGTCTCAAAGGCTGATTCCTTTTATCTGAAGTATATATTTCCTCTAAAACTGCATCTTCAGATTCACTTTCTACAGGAGCATTATTTCTCTTTTCAGTTCTTTTTCCCTCAGGAGAACCTAAAACCATCTCTCTAATTAAATAGAGTCCCTCACTCATGCTTCCCTGTCTCCACATTCGCATCCTGTCTTCATGTGTTTCTCTTCTATAACTTGGAGGTTTAGAAGGTCTTTTAATTCCACTTGCTTCTCTTTGTAATTGGTACATCTCATCCTCCCATTCAACTAAAGCTTCAAATTGAGTCGGTCTCGGCTTGGGTTTGAGAGCATTCATTTTCTCTCGCAAATTTCTTAAAACCTTTACATTAAATTAACCATCATCAGGCCAAGCCAAAACACCATCATCCTTTGTGTAGTGTTTCCAACTATCGAACCACAAAACAGTATGATAACCATATTCACCTTCCATATACGCTGCAGGTGTTTTGTACTTATGAAGTAATTTACCACCTCGCGTTTCAATTTTCTTGTCAGGCGAAATAAAAATTTGAAATTTCTGAAACAACGTTGGCTTTTTCTCAACGTGTTTAAAATGATAACTCATTTTTAAGAGTTAAATTCAATTAACAAATTCGTTCAAAAAATATTTCCGGGATGTTCCGCAAAAGCAACCAATCCATGCGCGAAACACACCAACAAGCCAATGAGAGTTGAGCTACGTCACCTTTTTACTCAACCAATAAAAATGGAGATTTTCTGAAGAACCAATCAGCTTACAGTTCGTCAGAGACTCAAGAACCAATCAGAGCACAGCTTGTGACGTATGTCACCCAATCCCAGCGCGGCTCTGTGACGTACACAGCAGCTGCGGTTTCTCACTTCTCACTCTTTGCGCTTACCCCTCCTTCACAAAATCTTTTCACAGCGCCATTTTGAGAACACTTTTTCGGTTAAAATTAATTTTTAACAATGACAATAAGGACTCATCTGTCTGTTTCTCTAAATAGGATAGTTTACATACATTCAAGTATTCACAACTCGGAATAGTCGGCCCTATTCTCATAGAATAATTTTCAATTGCCAGTACAGTAATCTTTTTACTCTACCCTTCTAACAAGTAAAATATGAACTCATTTCCCTCAGGACGCACAACTAAGTGACTGTCCGAAAGTTCCACTTGAACATAAATTACAAAACAAACTCGCACTTTCACACGGAAAAATCCCTAAATTTAAACACACATGAAATCCGTACAGGACTCTCACCTGTTTATAGAAATCCTGCACCGTTAGCAAAATAACGACGTTATCCGTACAGGGCTCTCACCTGTTTATAGATATAAAACATGTACCCCTACAGGACTCTCACCTGTTTATAGATAATCATGCACCGACGTTACCCTACCCTTCACTCAAGCTCGAATATATCTAATACTCTTATCACAGTGAGTTTTACAACAGGCGCTTTGTCCCTATTCTCATGCCGATCAAATTTCTTAGATAATCCTCACTACACAAGATTCACACCTAGCCCTAAAACTGTGTTGCACGACCACAACACTGTGTTGCACGACCACAACACGTGATACACGGCGATATCACTTGTGATACACGGCGATATCACAACTCTGAAACAGATCAAATGTTCTGCGTGACTACCTTCTCATCACACAGTTTGTACCGGTACACACATAGCACAAAAACGAACTCAACATGTGTTAAACATCGATCCTATTTCTATACCATAACACCTTAGAAACCACCATATCACCTTGGTTACCCTTAGCAACCATCAATTTCTGCTACCAGAAGAATTGATCCAGCGGCCTATAGGAAATATATCATAAACAACTCTACCTAATTCTATAACCTACTTCATAATATACCACTCTAACTCATGGACCCATTAACCAATTATGACATATTTTGGCCTACTGAATCAGGTGGTCAAATTAAACCTATATACACCTTATTTACAAATTATATACATCTATATACATCCGCGGTAAATGATGACAACATATGAACAAATCCTAACTATTTAAATGACCACCATGGCGATGACATCTAGCTAATAGTAACCTGCGCTTCTGAATAACCAAGACCAGCTTGAGTTCAAAAGTAAGATTTTATTAACTAATTGTAGATATTTCAAAATATAGTTTCATAAATGTAATTTTATTAGAATCAAAGCAAGCATGTTTGAAAAGTATCATGAGGAAATACAGTTTAAGCAAGGAAATATAAGTTTAGCATTTCTAAAATCCTGAATCCCTAACTAAGCTAAAATAAATGGAAATAAAGTAAAGTTCTTTGAGGATTCTTACGTGCTCCACGCAAAGTCCAGCAGCACGACACCCTCATCGGAAAGTCAGAAAGCAGCAGCCAGCCCAACCCTAGGGGCATGGACTTTTTATACCTTTCTATGCTAGCTAATCTAAGTAAAGGAACATTTTCTGCAAAAGTCGATGTCCTATTGGTCCAAGAGTGACAAGTGACATGTCACCCACATTTCAAAACTTCCATTAGGTCATATTCTTTAGGACCATTGTCTTTCTTGTACGTGTTCCAAAGCTTCCTTAGTTTGCAACAAATTTAGGCAACTGTTCTCACTGACTCCATTCCACTTCCGCGGATGCCAAGTTAACAAAATTGTTCTTTTCTACCGGTTTCTGACCTTGGCCACGTCCGACAGAATGATGACAACACATAGTCTTTGTTCAGTGAATGTGACTTTGACGGAACTGTTTTTTTTTCAAAATGGACATCTCGTGCTCCTTGCAGAAGTAAAATTCATCTTTTAGCAAAACTCGAGCAAACTAGGCCCAAAAGCAGACAACTTATTTTTCTAGTATAAAACAAACACAAGAAAAGTATTAATGTAAGAAATGTCGTTTATTCTGTTTCCACCCTTCGTTTACTAATTAATTAACCCTTCCAATTAGTCTAATGTTACCTAGCAAGAAGCAAACAAATAAAGCAGCATTTTATATCTACCAGTCTTCATGAATCCATGAAACCTTATGTGCACCTAGAATAGTAGAAATGACATCACATAGACAAGGAAAGCAAAATAAGCACATGCCACTTTAAATTTGCTGCAATTAGTAATGACAAAACGAAAACGACAAAATTAATTCATTATTTTTGCACAAACAAAAGATGCAACAATTATGCACGTTTATAAGCACACATGTTAATGTCCCCATGTATGAAGTTTAATCTAGGTTGTATTAGCAAAACACATCACAAATCATTAATATTATTATTTATGTTATGGAAATGTGACTTCACGAGTTCAAACAGATTTCTGTTTTCTATCTCGCTCCATTAACTCCCTCATCTGGTGATTAACAAATCACCACACCACCACCCAAAATTTGGAAATTTAGACTTTTTGAAAAAATGATTCAAATTCATCTGTGTCAGTATTTCTAAAAACCTGTTTCTGCAAAATCCTTGCAATTGTCATAACGAGCTCTGTGTAATTCTTGTAACTCAATCTCCCTTTCTTCTTCTTTTTTGAGTTTATAAATTCTTCTCTTTTCCTTCATTTGTTTCTTTCTCTTGTGCAAAAAATAACCAATTTTTGTCAAAATAAAAATGAATATTATCACAATCAAAGGTGCCAAAATCTTGCCAAGAACTGAACTTCCAATGTCATGGAACCAGTTTTTAATCGATTGGAATCTTTTTGAAAGTCTTTCTGTAAAATCTTCTTCTTCTAATGGAATTATCTCTGAATGCATCTCTGTGATATTCTTAATGTACAACTCAATGTTCTTACTTTCGTCAGGGATATATGTGCAACAATGTTGCACATGCAAAATGCCACAGACTCCTCCCTCTTTTGCTAGAAGTATGTCTAAAGCAAGGCGATCTTGAATCACCATGGATCTGATTGCAATGACCTCAACATTCACTAATTGGAAACCATCAGCAGTATCTGTTGACAATCTGTCAACAATTGTGGACAATTTTCTGATTCTTCCTGCGTTCAGGGTTATACCTACAAAAGGTATCACTGCTTGAAAAATATCTCCCAAAACCTCTGTGAAAGTTTCTCTTTTAACCCTATTTACATAATTGTGAATTTTGAACAATCCTTCCGAATCTCTGTCAACATGGAACATTTTAGGAAAAACAATCCCAACATAACAAGTTCCATACCAATGGTCAGGAAGGTTGTAGTAAGCCTTGTCACCACAAACAAAATAAATCCCAGGAAAAATTGGATCTTTTCCACCTTTGAATCCCCAACCTCCCATGATCTGATATGTATCTTCACAATTACTTGCACCCACAAAGTAGTTATCAAAAAGTGTATTGTCTCTTCTAATACAAAGCTTACCACTAATTGGTTTGTCTATGTGAATTGCAACATTTTCAAGCATTTTGCCATTAAGCTTCTCATCCTCTTTCTGCCAGAACCTGGACTTAGTCTGCTTGACTATTTCATTTCTCTTGTAAATTGCTCTCCTCTCTTCAAACAGGTTTAAAAACTTCTTTCCTTCAGCACTTAGTTTACAGGTTAAATTGTTCTTGTAAGCATACTCATAAGTGAGTTCATTAGTAACAAGGAAAAATTCCCTCATCTGTTTGGCTTTCTTATGCTTATTCAAAGCACCCTCAATTTTTAGATTTGCGAAAATCTCGTCAAAATCTGAATAATAGTATTCTAAACGTCCAGTTTGATAGAACAAGCTAGCTAACACACTACATGTTACACCATATGTAAGAGGAAGCATATTGTATGTCACTCCCTCAGAAACAGAAGCAGGTAATTTGACGCACACATAACAATCTTTTGCATCCATTACCTTGACATATTCACTCAAAAGCTTTGTGAATGTATTGCTTGAAAAATCAATAATGGATTTGTCTTGATGAATGTTAGGTTGATGATCAATAACTTTGCCAGTTACACTATGTTTGTTTTGACTAACTGATGCTTTGCTTGTCATGTTGGCTTTGTGAAAATCTTTGTTAAACTCAAATGGAATAATAACAGCTAAAACTACCCAGAGCAGAATTAAAATGAGCAAACACACCAGAGTCATCTTACAGCATCTCTTAAAAATGGAACATCTTGAAGTATTCTGTTCCATAACATAAGGCATCTTTGGTTAGTTTTGCCTTAAAAGAAAACAAAAAACTATTTTAAGAATGAAATAATTAATTATTTACACCCCCCTTTAAAATATATATATATTTTTTTCAACCCTAACAGTATTTCTTCGACCTTATGTCACAAGTAAGTCTTCCTCAACTAAACAACTTTTCTTCGACCTTGTGTCACCTAACAAGATTTCTTCAGCCTTTTGCCAAAAATTAAAAACTCAAAAATCCAATTAAAAATTCTGTCCTTCAATCATTGTCACTAATTTCTTCAATTTCTCCTTCTTCTTGACTACTATCATAAATGTCAATAACAGGTGGAATTACTAAATAAGTCCACTCAGATGATTTATATTTCTAAATTTGGCCTTATAATCCTCTTTCCTTTTCTTGTCACTACTTCGATTTTTCTTCCAACTCCAACTTCCTTTTCAGAACCTTTTTGACTACTGATTTCTTCCACCTGCTCCTTCGTTTTTTTGATCAACCTGACTCTCAATCTTCCACCAGGCCAGAAATCTGTTTTTCTTACAAATTTTCTCTTTGGTTCTGAAGCACTTGTTTCTGACTTCCAAGATCTTTTCTTTGGACTTTTACCTTCACCGTCCACGTCACTTTCTTCAGTATCACAGTCTGAAACTTCAATGATTGACTCAGGAACTTCTCTATTCGGCAGTTTCACTCCTTCAGGAACTATGCTTTGTCTTCCATCACTGGTACTCGGTAATTCGTCTTCCTCCCCCTCTTCAATTACCTCCAACTTCCCAGATCCTGGACTTCCGTTCCTTACTTCAGAGCTTAACTTTTGCTTTTCGATACTCTCCTGGTCAGAAATTTCTTTTGGTTCAGCCTCTCTGTCCTCAATGGAACTCACTCCATTAATCTTCTTGACTGAATCCTCAGTCGTTTTTCCTTCTGATAGATTCTCTTCTTCTCCTGAATCTATTTCAATTATCTCAGAGCCTTTTCTCGTCAATTCTTCATTCACAGGCACAAGTTCCAGATGTCGACCTCTTTGTCGATCTTCAGAATCTGGATTTGTTTCACCTTCTACTTCAGAATCAGAATCATCTGTAGTATCACTCTCAGCATCAGAACTCTCAGGAGTTGGTACTGGAATAGTATGACTAGGATGTATCCACCTTTTCAATCCTCTGCATTTCACTGCGTTTGTAGTAACCAGAATTATTTGTCTAGGCTTCTGCCACCTAGGAGCCAGACAATTCCTTCTTCGATGTACTTTTGTTCTGACCCAATCACCAGGTCTCAAATCATGTGTCAGAACTTTCTCATTTGATTGGCTTCAGTTCCCACCTGATTAGACACAGAAGTCACTATATCAGATAACCTTTTACAGTAATCCAAAATAGCACTGTCATTTATGCTCAACAATTTGCCTACAGGTACAAAAGCTTGCCTCATGACTCTTCCCATCAGTATTTCATGAGGACTCAAACCTGTCTTTTTATCAGGTGTACTTCTTAATGACATCAAAACAAGTGGAAGAGCATCTGCCCACTTTACACCTGTTTCAAGACACATTTTTCCAATTCTGTTTTTAATTGTCCCATTAATCTGTTCAACCACCCCAGATGCCTCTGGTCTGTATGCACAGTGTATTTTCTGCTCAATGCTTAATGCCTCCTTTCTATGCTAGCTAATCTAAGTAAAGGAACATTTTCTGCAAAAGTCGATGTCCTATTGGTCCAAGAGTGACAAGTGACATGTCACCCACATTTCAAAACTTCCATTAGGTCATATTCTTTAGGACCATTGTCTTTCTTGTACGTGTTCCAAAGCTTCCTTAGTTTGCAACAAATTTAGGCAACTGTTCTCACTGACTCCATTCCACTTCCGCGGATGCCAAGTTAACAAAATTGTTCTTTTCTACCGGTTTCTGACCTTGGCCACGTCCGACAGAATGATGACAACACATAGTCTTTGTTCAGTGAATGTGACCTTGACGGAACTGTTTTTTTCAAAATGGACATCTCGTGCTCCTTGCAGAAGTAAAATTCATCTTTTAGCAAAACTCGAGCAAACTAGGCCCAAAAGCAGACAACTTATTTTTCTAGTATAAAACAAACACAAGAAAAGTATTAATGTAAGAAATGTCGTTTATTCTGTTTCCACCCTTCGTTTACTAATTAATTAACCCTTCCAATTAGTCTAATGTTACCTAGCAAGAAGCAAACAAATAAAGCAGCATTTTATATCTACCAGTCTTCATGCATCCATGAAACCTTATGTGCACCTAGAATAGTAGAAATGACACCACATAGACAAGGAAAGCAAAATAAGCACATGCCACTTTAAATTTGCTGCAATTAGTAATGACAAAACGAAAACGACAAAATTAATTCATTATTTTTGCACAAACAAAAGATGCAACAATTATGCACGTTTATAAGCACACATGTTAATGTCCCCATGTATGAAGTTTAATCTAGGTAGTATTAGCAAAACACATCACAAATCATTAATATTATTATTTATGTTATGGAAATGTGACTTCACGAGTTCAAACAGATTTCTGTTTTCTATCTCGCTCCATCACTATCCAACTACAGCAACTACAAGGAACTCTTCAACATCATACAAGTATTCACCAGACCCCCCAGCGAACCTTCTGACATCCCGTCCTCCTAGGACCTCTACAACAAATTTGTCTCCTTTTTCCACCACAAGTTCAGGAAAGTCTATGACAAGTTCGACGAACATGACCAAGGCACGACCCAGCACCCTCCACCAGCAACTCCACTCAGCCAACCATCCTCGCCTGGACCGCTGTCACCACAGAAGACACTGCAAAGACCATGAGAAGCATACACTCCAGAGCACTCAATGACCCCTGCCCACCATACATTTTCCACAGGGCAGCCTCCGCCAGCGCACCAGAACTACGATGAAATATCAACTGCAACCGCAAAACAGCCACGTTCCCCGACAACTGAAAATGGGCAGAAGTAAAACCTCTCCTCAAGAAGCCGTCCGCAGACCCAACAGAACTCAAGAACTACAGGCCTATCTCCCTCCTCTCCTTCACCGCTAAAGTCACAGAGAAGATCATCAACATCCAGCTAACGAACATCATAGAATCCAACGACAGCCATAAAACTTCTCAATCCAGCTTCCACAGCAACCACAGCACAGAGATCACCCTCCTAGCTGCCATGGATAAAATCTCCTAGACCAAGGCCTCACTGCATCCCTCGTTCTACTAGACCTCTGAGCAGACTTCAACACCATCTCCCACCGCACCCTAGCTGCCAGACTCAATAACGCCGGTATACAGGGTAGATTGGATGCGCTCCTTCCTCACTGGCCAAACCCAAAGAATTAGACTCGTACTCTTCCTCTCTGAACCCACAGTGATCAGATGCAGAGTACCCCAAGGGTCCTCCCTCAGCCTCATGCTCTTCGACATCTACATGGCCGCCCTCGCAACCAATGTCAGAAAACACGGGCTCAGCATGATATCCTATGCCGACGACACCCAGCTCATCTGGTCCCTCACCAAGAACCCGACATCACCAGGCACAACTTCCAGGAAGGAAGAAAGGACGCGCATCTTGGATGAACAGTAGCAGCTGCCTGAAGCTCAACTTGAAAAAAACGGAAGTCCTCATCCTCAGATCTACCCCCTCTGCGTGGGACGACACCTGGTGGTCCCCCGCCCTTGGTAACCCTACCACACCCACAGACCACCCTGCAACCTCAGCATTATACTTGACTCTTCCCTCACTATGAACCGACATACCAATGCTGTATCCTCCACTTGCTTCAACACCCTCCACATACTCCACAAGACCTTTAAATGGATCCCCCCAAATCAAGGAAGGCCGTCACCCACTCACTCATCACCAGAAGGCTAGACTAGGGGAATGCCCTCTATGCCGGAATCAACAAATCTCTACGCCACAAATTCTAGACCATCCAGAACGCAGCAGCCAGACTCGTCCTCATCATCCCATGACAAGACGACATCAGCCAGCCCCTACTAGGCCTCCACTGGCTCCCCGTCAAACAGTGTCCTTCAAGCTGCTCACACAAGCCTACAAAGCCCAACACAACACTGGACCCCAATGCCCCAACGCCCCAATGAAATAATCTCCTCCTACGCCCCCAAGAGAAACCTCTGCTCCACTGACCTACCCTTTGCCAAAATCCCCTTCATCGACAAAGCCAGAACAAGAGACTGATCCTTCTCCTAGATTGTGGCCAAGACCTGGAATGAACTCCCCCTCAGCATCAGACGAAGCCCCACTCTGAAAGCATTCAGGAAGAGGCTCAAGACCAGGCTTCTTGGATGACCTGAGTTGCTCAAACCACCCCCTCAGTGCCTGGAGACCCTCACGGGTGAGTAGTGTGCTCTACAAGCCCCTGATTGATTGATTGACTGATCTATTCCCATTTCTCAACACCCTTGATGAGCCAACTCAGTCTGCTTCTTTTGCAATGCATAGATACATACGTCACATCACTGTGTATTCAATTAAATAACCTGCAACTGTACAAGCTACATAAACAAAGTTATATGTTATGTTAATTTAACTTCTTAAGTGCAATGGTTACCCTGGGGTGTCCTGGCGCTGAGCACTGCCTATTTTTTTGCTGTGGTGTAAGGTGACTATAAAGTAAATAACTAATTTTTCAGCCCCTTCCTGAAAGAGAGGAGCTCGGTTGAGTTTCTGAGGTGGAATGATAGATTGTGCCAGCTCTTTGAGGTACATGTGATAAAGCTCCCACCAACCCAGTTTGCTTTTTGACTGGGGAAACTAACACTTTTTTTGCTCCCTTAGAGCTAAGGGTCCTTCTGGGAACATAACATTCAAACAGTTGTTTTAGGTGATCAATGCCCACTCCCTTGAGGGCCTAAAAGACCATGGAGAGGGCTTTAAATTATGTCTGTTGTTTAACTGGGAACCAGTGTAGTTGCTTTAGTTCTTTCTTAATCGAGACAAACTTCGGTGTCCCGGTCAACAATCTGGCTGCTGCATTTTGCACAGTTTGGAGTCTGTTTAGGTGTTTTTTGGGATGTTCACATAAAGACTATTGCAGAAGCCTAGCCACGACATAATGAGTGTTGTAACTACTGTCCTAAGACTGTCTTCTGGAACAAAAAACATTATTTTTCTTATGACTCTGAGGAGAAAAAAACTCCCTGAGACAACCTCACTTATCTGGTCCCCGAAAGTGAGTCTGTTGTCCACTATAAACCCCAGCCCCCAGATTCTTTGCTTTCTTGGTCGGTACGGGGAGAGTTGCCAGTTTTTCAAGACACCAGTCGGCGTCCAGAGTTTCAAGTTGTTGCCAAATATGATGAACTCAGTTTTGGCTGAGTTAAGTTTCAGGCAGTTTGAGGACATCCACCCCGTGATGGCTTTCATACAGTCATGAAATATTTTTCCTGTTTCAACCTCTTGCCCATGCTGGATAGACAGCACTATTTGCGTGTCGTCCGCATAGGATGTCAATTGGAACCCAAATGATCTAATCAGTGCCACCAACATTGAAACATAAACATTAAAAAGTATTGGGCTGAGGGACGAACCCTGTGGCACCCCACATGGAAGATGGAAGGAAAGAAGGTTTGATGAAAAGCAGCGAGACTCCCAAGACTTTCAATGCTGCTTGGTGCAAACCACCTCTAATTCACCTTAAGAATAGCGATCAAAATAACGAGCAGGCGTTGGAGGTCGGATGGCGAAGAACAAGTTTATTTGCTCTAGAGGAGGGCACATCACTTCAGACACCGGGGCTATCATCAGGAGGTGCTCTAACTGCATCTCTGAGGCCTGGCCTTTTATATGTTTCTTTCGTCACTTTATTGCATGGTCAAACATTCCTGGCGTTACTTTATTACATAGTGAAACATCCTTGGAATACCCGCCTTAGGCTAGTTCTCACACAAGTCCAGTAGCAAATGTTCCTCCACCCGGATCTTACAGATGATCGATATCTCGCAGCTGGACATTCTGACAGGACCTAAAACATGTGGGATCGGTCTGATCAAAGGGGTCGGGTCACTGATTAAATTCCGGCCCCTTTGTTGGTGAGGCAAGTTCTGCCGCTACATGGGCAATAAACTAAGTCTGCAGGGGTCGGTTAGCGCCTGGGGCCGGATTGAGTAGCCAGGTGCAGTGGAAGAGGTTATCAGGGGGGCCTGATTGCGCGCAGAGGATGAAAGGACAAGTGGGTTTGGTGTGGGAAGTGGCTCTAGGGTATTGTCATACTGACATGGTTTTACGACCCCGGTATGTGTGCTCGGGTTCAGTCAGAGTGCGGGGGCAGATGAGGGCAGCTGGGGTGATGTGCAGGTGACCAGCAATGTGGGAAATGGCTGCAGTGACTAAAATGGTTGCCGCTTACGTGCTCGTAGGGGCCTTCATTATACAAGATGGCGCCGACAATGTTCATATTTATCGTCTTACTTTTCACAGTTGCCCCTTTGAACATATAGGGGCCAGCTTGTCAGATTGCGTCAATGACCATAATGTCCTGTACCTCTCTGTCATACATTGCTTTCATGTTTTCGCATCAAGTGTCCAAAGTCTTAGAGCACAGAGAATGTAAACAAAGAGAACACAGGGGTGGAATTCAATGTATCCCCAGACAACAGCTACATATTATTAAAATCGGAACTAAGAGGACCATCAATATCTTCCAACCCCATTGTTTTAATATGCCCCAAAACCAGTTTCCCAGTGTCCAAGTCTCTGGTTCTTGGTAGATCTCTGATGCCAGCCTGTGGAGATGTTCAATTGCCTTGTAGACTGAAGGCGAGCTGTCAGGGACAAAAGTGCAGCAGCTGGCTTCGATGATGCGGCATGCTCCTCCACAGTCTGCTAGTACCACGTCTAGAACAAGGTGATTCTGTAAAGCTACCAAGCGGACCGACTGAAGCTCGGCTGTGTTGTTGGTGAGGATGCCAGCTGTGACGTTCAAGGCTGTTTCTACTGCTAGTGATAGGTGTCGGATGGCTTGGCTGTTTGCCATTGAGCCCCATAGCGGGACGAGTCCTTTTGCTGTATCAAGGAACTGGGATGCGGCGGAGTCTGCTTGTTCTGTGTCTTTGGACCGCCTTTCCTATTTGATGGGCGGCAGATGCTGTGTAGGTTGGCGGTAAAACAAAGGCAATGTAGCAAGTGCCCCCCCCAGCCCTTTGGGAGCCAGGTGTAGGCTTTGGTACCACAGATAAAGTACATGTTGGGTGATGCAACAAATGAAGGGGGGTCGGCAGTGTTCAGAGTTCTCGTTATCTGCCAAAAGCTGTGACCCACGATCTTAGTCCCGTGGCCTTTGATGCAGACAAGGCCAGAGACGTTCACCACAGATAGGGCCACTGTAAGAGTTGCGGCGGTTCGTTTCTTCAGATAGGAAAAGGTAGGTCTGGCTGGGTTGTGGTACACTTGCATTTCAATTCTTTCTTTGGCGGGAATGTTCATAGGAAAGGTTACATTTGATGTCAGAGGGCAGAAGGGAGCAGAGGTTCTCCCCGTTTTGTTCAACCAGAACTCATTGTAAAACTGTTTGATGGTCCCATCGGATGTGGCATTGTCTTTGTAGCCCTCTTGCAGGAGCATTAACCAGACGAGGCAGGACCCGTGAACAGAGAAAGGTGAAGGGATGAACGGGATGGAATGTTCAGTGGCATGAGGTAGCAACCCACAGATCCAACAGTTCGTAGCATTTGAGGCAAGATTGTGTTGGTGCAATAACTGTACGAAAGAATTGTTCCAGAACTCTTTGCGCCATTCTCGGAGGCGCGGGGACAGTGAGACCGGATAGTGTTCCCTCTCGGTGGTGAGTTGCACGGTGGGTGACATTGTCCTGTAAGCAGGAGCATTTTCTTCAAGGTACCAGATGGCAATAATCAGCAAGAGGCAGGTGAGAGGTGCTGCCACAAGAGTTATTGTCTTTGCACTGTGCAGCTTGGCAAGTTTGGAGTCGTCGCGGTGGTTCTTCGGTCGTCCGGGATCTTCCATCACTTTCAAGAGACTCGACGACTGGCAGGACCACATACCTTTGTCTAGCGTATCTCCCGGTAGCCTTGTAGTGTTAGCTACCGATCTGAGACTTTTGACTCAGTTAGTGGCCTGCTTGTCGGAGCACTCTCCTTTCGTTGATCTCACGTTGTACCCCTCCTTGGATGGTACCGTGGGGTCAGGAAACTCTGCCAATTCAAGTGTCTCGGTTAGTGGATAGCAACTCAGGGCTGGTCGGTCTTTGGTCAGGAGCTCTTCTTGGCTGTTCACTTCTCCGGGGGCCGTCAGTGTTAGAGGTATTCTCTTGCAGTGGTGCGCATGCACCCAGTTTTTCTTTCCTTCTACACGAAGGGCAGTTCGGTGGTGATTAGGACCTGCCAGGGGCCCGTCCACCTGGGTTCTAGACTCTTCGACCCGTGGAAATTATGGGTCAGCATGAAGTGAACAGGTTTGATATCATGTCCTGGGCCCCTGGACACGTCTGGAATGGCATGCAGCACCTGTTGGTGAATAAGAGTTAGTTCTGTCATCAATTTGTACAGGTAATCAGACATTAGTATGTCCGGGACATTGTGGATGGAAGTTGGCTTTGGTGCCGCCCAAATGTTCATGGGTCTGCCCAAGACCACTTCATAGGGGGTCAGTAGGTGTTTTGTTGGGGTGAAGCGCATTGATAGCAATGCCAGTGGGAGAGCGTCTGGCCATTTCAACCCAGTTGTGGCGACTATCTTTGCTAGCTTCAGTTTTAGTGTAGCGTTGTGTCTCTCTACCAGGCCCACTGATTGGGGATGGAAAACGGCGTGGAACTTTTGCTTCACCCCCAACCCCTTCAATATGTTTTGTATAACTTCTGCTACGAAGTGGGGGCCTCTGTCGCTCCATAAAATTCTACAAAGGCCATATCGGGGGAAGAATTATTTTAGTAACACCTTCGCTGTGGCTAAGGCGGTGTTGTCGCTGATGGGGTAAGCCTCCACCCATTTACTAAAAGCGCACACGATTACCAGTACGTATTTAAGACCGCTCACCTTTCTAGCTGGATGTAGTCCATTTGGAGGACTTCAAAGGGATGGTCGGGGACTCCAAACCCTCCCCGTGTCACTACGGTCCCTTTCCCTGGGTTGTGTTGCAGGCATACTATGCATTGCTGTACTAGTCGTTTTGCTAATTCTGCCATCTTACTGTTATGCCATTCTCTGGTGATCAGTTCAGTCATGGGGGCAGATCCTATGTGTGCTGGTAAATGTGCCATGGTCAATATAGGGATCAGATAGGCATTTGGTAGCAGCCATTTGTCCCCGTCTTTTGTCCTCCAGCAGCCTTCCTCGTCTTTTAGTCCCACCCGAGCCCATTCAGTCAGTTCGTCCTGTGTGCCTGTCGTTTGTATGTCCCTTAGAGTCGTTCTAGCATCAGTCCATTGTTCTGCTTGTGACCTGGTCACGTACATCCGTGTTGTGGTTCTTTCCTGGGCTGTGGTTCGGGCAGTAATGTCAGCTCGTGCGTTTCCCTGGCCAATAAGGTCAGTCACTTTCTTATGTGCTTGGCATTTAATCACTGCTAGCTGCTTGGCGAGGAGGACTGCTTCCGTCAATGCTGAGACTAGATCTCAGTGTAGGATGGGTGTGCCGTGTGACGTCAGGAACCCTCTTTCCCTCCAGAGGAGCCCAAAATGATGAACCACCCCAAAGGCATACTGGCTATCAGTGTATATGTTGACTGTCGTGCCAGCCGCTAAAATACACGCTCGTGTATGGGAAAGGAGTTCTGCTGCTTGGGCGGATCGCTGGGCAATGCGGGCTGTCTCTAGGATGGTTCGGGCTGTGGGTATGGCATATGCTGCTGAGGTGGTGCATCGGGAAGTTTGAGGCACGAGCCGTCTACCCATAGTTCCCCGTCTGGTTCTGGGAAGTCAGTGTCTTGGAGATCTACTCTACTCTTTGTCTGTTCGTCAGTGAGGGTCACGCAATCGTGCAGTGGAGTCACACCAGGGTCATTCTCAGGTAGAGGTAACAATGTGGCTGGATTGAGAGTGGTACATCGCTTCAGGGTGATGTGAGGTGCTAGCAGGGTCAACTCATACCCTGTCAGTCGTGCGCTAGTCAGATGTTGGGTCTTGGTCTGGTTCAGTAGTGTGTCGACGGCATGGGGTACTAACACGGTGATTGGGTTGGGGAGCACTATTCCCTCGCTCTGGCGAATGGAAACTGCTGCAGCTGCCACAGTGCGCAAGCACGCTGGCAACGCTCTAGCTACTGGGTCGAGGGTGGCAGAGAAGTATGCACATGGGCGATGTTTGTGACCAATCGACTGTGTTAAGACGGACAATGCACATCCCTCCCTTTCATGAGTGTAGAGGAAGATTGGTTTGGAGTAGTCTGGGGTACCTAGAACAGGAGCTGAACAGAGGGCATCTCGCAATTCTTTGAATGCTGACTGGCATTCTGGTGTCCAGGGGAAAGGTGAGGGGGTGTCTTTGGCTAGGAGGGAGAGAAGGGGTTTCACAGTGAGACTAAAGTTTGGTAACCACTGTCGGCAGAATGAGGTGAGGCCTATCAGAGAGTGGACCTGCTTCTGATTTTTGGGAATGGGAGTATCGAGGATTGTCTGGATTCTGTCAGGTGTGAGTCTTCTTCCTTCTTTCGATAAGAGGTGACCTAAGTAGGTCACTTGTGGCTGGCAGAACTGCAATTTCTTTCGAGAAACTTTGTAGCCATTGTCCGCAAGGAAGTGTAGGAGTTGGATGGTGGCTCTGACAGCTAGTGGAGTGGTGTCTGCTGCTAGAAGGATATCGTCCACATACTGTATCAACACCACTCCGTCCGGCAATTGAACTGCATCTAACTGTCTCTTGAGCGCCTGGCTATAGATGCTCGGGCTCTCTGTGTACTCCTGGGGTGCTCGACAAAATCTATATGAGCGGGATCTTAGAGTGAATCCGAAGAGATAGCGACTGTCTTGGTGAATGGGTATGGAGAAGAAAGCATTTTTGAGATCAATAACAGTGAAAGTGGTAGCAGTTGACGGAATCAGGGTTAGGATGGTGGTGATGTCAGAAACTACTGGATACTGTGGTACTACTATTACTTCCCGTAGGTCGATGATAAAGCGGTAGGCCTTTCCATCTCCCTCTCCCTGTCTCTTTATGATTGGTAGAATGGGACTATTACAAACATTGCTCACTACCTCTTCCAACACTCCCGCCTCTATGAGTGACTGTATGATTTTGGTCAAGGCTTTCTCGCTCTCTGGCGATATCTTGTACTGGGGTATTTTCGGTAATGTTGCGTCGGGCTGTATAGTCACATGTACTGGGTCGATCATCATTCGTCCTACGTCGGAATCAGCTTTAGCCCATAGATGCGAGGGTAAAGTATCTAGTAGGGATGTGTCTGCTTCAGAGATGGGATACATGTGTTGAGAGGGGTTGTCTCTCGAGAGCTGGTGATTGTCATGTAAGATGACTCGTACTCCGTCCGGCGAACACCTGATAATCGCACGGAAATGGTTCAGTAGGTCTAGACCCATAATGGCGTCTGGGGTGTTGGAGGAGAGAAGGAACGTTGTGTCAATAACATTGTTTTCCAGTTTGAAGGGGATTGGTCTGGACAAAGGGTTGGTGGAGGGCGTATCGTCAAATCCTATAGAGGTTATGTGTGAGCCAGACAAGGGTGCCCGTGGAATCAGTCGTTTGGATAGTGCACTACGTGGTGCTCCTGTGTCTACTAAAAATGGTGACTCTGTGCCCAGGACCTTTGCGGTGACATAAGGGCCTTGCTGGTCAACATAGAGCTTGACTGGATCCCTCCCTTCCCCCTGGCTATCCTACGTAAAGTCATACATATTGTCATAATCTGTCTGCTGGCACTGGTTCTGTCTAGGGCGAACAAATGTGTTCACTCTTCCTGGCCTTCCTTCGCTAGCTTCGCTTGCATACCCTCTTCCACGTCCTCTTCCTCCCTGTTCATGTGGCATTTCTGTCATCCCTCTGCCTCTACTAGCTCCTAATAAGGCTGGGCACTGAGACTTCCAGTGCTCGTATTCCTTGCAGAATGCACATTGGTCTTGTCCCAAGTCCTGTTGTTGTACATACGGTGTCACTGAGTCTTTTCTAGGAGGCTGTACTCTAGGGATATTCTGTTGGTAACTTCCTTTATATGGTTCCCGTCCCGTATTCACCCCTTGGAGCTGGGCTATCATTACTCTTTCCTTTAAGTCTTTCTTTTTCTTTTCTGTGGCCCTGTCGTTTTCGTTTTTCTGATACTCATACTACTGAGCCATTTCGAGAATAGCCGCTGGCTTAGAGGCTGCCCAACTATTTTGCTGGTCTGTAATTTTTGGGATACCTCCGGTAGTAGTCCTTTTACATAATTCTGCAAGAACAAGTGGTGTACGGTCGCAGTGGACATGTCCTGTCCACTGTAGTCGGAGAACACTGTTTCGAATCGCGAGAAATACTCTGAGACATCCTCTTGTGGTTTCTGGCGTCACGCTGTCACTATGGACCAGTCTATCTTTTTCTCTGGTATCAATGTTTTTACTTTCTGCACTATTTTGTTGGGGAGGTCCAATATAGCTTTAACTGGTTTTTGGCCAGGATTGCGCTGTTTGTCTAATGTGTTGAGTTGTTCCCAGGTATGGCCAAACAATTCCGAGTGGTTTATCTTCCTGATCTGCTTCCACACATCGGCCGGCAAACATAACCCAAAGAACAAGTCAATGTCGGCAAGTGTCATTATCGTGGACCCCAAAGCGGTACCTAGTTCGGTGTAAAAGGCAGTGGGCGTCTTCCTTAAATCTGGAAGAGATTTACGGAATGTCAGGATGTCCTGTCTGTCCCATGGCTGATACACCCAATTGTAAACTACCCTCCCTTTAGCGTCCTGATGATTTATGTGGTCATGAGTCCCTTGTCCTCTAGAGGGGACCCAATACGGGGCAGCCTCTTTTATCGGCATCATGTTATGCAGTTTTTCCATTGGGGGAGTCACTGGCTTCGATGATCTGTCTGTATCTATCCTCCTTGTTCTACGAGGTGGCAGAATACTTCTAACGTGGACAAAAAGAGTTCTTCTACCTCGCTGTCATTCTCTTCTCCTATTTCCACTTTCCTATAAAGTGCCATTAGCCTCGCTGGTCCTACATCTTCGTATTTCTCTTCATAGGCAGTGAGCACATAGTAGCAGAAGCGCACAATGAAGAATCACTGGTGGCTCGCGTCATAAGAATTGCATTTGTCTGTCAAATACTCTTCTGTTTCTCTTCTATTTACAAGGGTTTTGACTATCTTATCAATATTTGCCCGCTCGTGTGTACTTAATCGCAGAATCCTGGGTAACCCCTTTTCTACTGGTACTACTACCACTAATGCGTTTGTGGTTGAGGCACTTGGTGCAAGTGACTCGATTGGAGCGGAAACGATTGTGGCATCTCCGCTGATATCTTGCTGTTCTTGTTGCTGTACTTTGGGGTGGTTAGGGGCATAAGGAGGTGGCATGTGGATAATCGGGGGACCCAATAAGAGGTCATAGTTTATACTTTGTTTAGCCGGTAACTCTGGGTACAGAGTTGAAGGCGTTCTAACAGGGCACTGGCCCGATAATTTTGCTTCTTGTTCTCTTTTATCGTCCTCTCTTTCTTTGATATCATCTTCTAACATTTTACAGGTCTGGTAAGCAGACTTTCGTGTTTCCTTATCCTGTCTGGCTTCATCTCTTTTCTTTTGTTGCATTGCTTCCTTTTGCCAGAGGCCGAAGTTGTCGAGCATGGCTTGCGTAGTTTTCTTTTTGAAGAGCGCTATTTCTAAGATTTCTATTTTAGCGAGATCGAAAGATCCCGTCAGTGGCCACTGATTTACCCGGTCCTTTCTAGTATATTTGTGCCATAGTTTGCTGTAAGCAACGGTGGCAACTCCATATTTGACATACATGTCCTTGTTAGGGGTGCCTTCCGGCGGTGCTGGATGACTGACCTCTAACAAACGGTCCGGTCCAAAACAACCAAACAATTTTGAGAAGACAGGCATGACGTACAAGCGGTCAATATGAATATCTCAATAGGTCGTGGACAAAGGTCCGCACTGCCTGTCCTTCGCTGCCTGCAAAGAGGTAATATTCCTATTCTACGCTTGTTTGCAAGCAGGGAATACCTCAATTACTACCAATAACTTCAAAGAACAGAATACTAGTATTCGGCCGAACAATTTCAATACAATCAAACAATCAGTTTCTTTTGTCGTATATCACGACTTTACCCGGACCGTTATGGACAGTTTCTTCGGCATCCCCTTCCAGCGCCCATTTGTCCTCTCACTCCAAAGATGCAGCGTTCCTGTAAGGTCCCAGTCAGGACCGCAGGTCACTCGAGAGAGGTCCGTTCGGAACCGGTGAAGTTCAGTTGATCGGCCGCCAGACGAGGGTCTCTTTCAGGCAGGTGCACTTCCCGATCGTTTAGATGCTCACTCCGTCGTTAAGACCTCTCTCACTGGACCCATGTGTCGCTGATGGGCCTCACGTTGGTGCGCCAATTGATGAAAAGCAGCGAGACTCCCAAGACTTTCAATGCTGCTTGGTGCAAACCACCTCTAATTCACCTTAAGAATAGCGATCAAAATAACGAGGCAGGCGCTGGAGGTTGGAAGGCGAAGACCAAGTTTATTTGCTCCAGAGGAGGGCACATCGCTTCAGACACCGGGGCTATCGTCAGGAGGTGCTCTAACTGCATCTCTGAGGCCTGGCCTTTTATATGTTTCTTTCGTCACTTTATTGCATGGTCAAACATTCCTGGCGTTACTTTATTACATAGTGAAACATCCTTGGAATCCCCGCCTTAGGCTAGTTCTCACACAAGTCCAGTAGCAAATGTTCCTCCACCCGGATCTTACAGATGATCGATATCTCGCAGCTGGACATTATGACAGGACCTAAAACATGTGGGATCGGTCAGATCAAAGGGGTCGGGTCACTGATTAAATTCCGGCCCCTTTGTTGGTGAGGCAAGTTCTGCCGCTACATGGGCAATAAACTAAGTCTGCAGGGGTCGGTTAGCGCCTGGGGCCGGATTGAGTAGCCAGGTGCAGTGGAGGAGGTTATCAGGGGGGCCAGATTGCGCGCAGAGGATGAAAGGACAAGTGGGTTTGGTGTGGGAAGTGGCTCTAGGGTATTGTCATACTGACATGGTTTTACGACCCCGGTATGTGTGCTCGGGTTCAGGCAGAGTGCCGGGGCGGATGAGGGCAGCTGGGGTGATGTGCAGGTGACCAGCAATGTGGGAAATGGCTGCAGTGACTAAAATGGTTGCCGCTTACGCGCTCGTAGGGGCCTTCATTACACAAGATGGCGCCGACAATGTTCATATTTATCGTCTTACTTTTCACAGTCGCTCCTTTGAACATATCGGGGCCAGCTTGTCAGTTCGCGTCAATGTCTATAATGTCCTGTACCTCTCTGTCATACATTGCTTTCATGTTTTCGCATCAAGTGTCCAAAGTCTTAGAGCACAGAGAATGTAAACAAAGAGAACACGGGTGGAAAGCAATGTATTCCCAGATAACAGCTACATATTATTAAAATCGGAACTAAGAGGACCATCAATATCTTCCAACCCCATTGTTTTAATATGCCCCAAAACCAGTTTCCCAGTGTCCAAGTCTCTGGTTCTTGGTAGATCTCTGATGCCAACCTGTGGAGATGTTCAATTGCCTTGTAGACTGAAGGCGAGCTCTCAGGGACAAAAGTGCAGCAGCTGGCACCGATGATGCGCCATGCTCCTCCACGGTCTGCTAGTACCACGTCTAGAACAAGGCGGTTCTGTAAAGCTACCAAGCGGACCGACTGAAGCTCTGTTGTGTTGTTGGTGAGGATGCCAGCTGTGACGTTCAAGGCTGTTTCTACTGCTAGTGATAGGTGTCGGATGGCATTTTGCTGCATCAAGGAACTGGGATGCGACGGAGTCTGCTTGTTCTGTGTCTTTGGACCGCCTTTCTCTGTGATGGGCGGCAGATGCTGTGTAGGTTGGCGTTAAAACAAAGGCAATGTAGCAAGTGCCCCCCCCCAGCCCTTTGGGAGCCAGGTGTAGGCTTTGGTACCACAGAAAAAGTACATGTTGGGTGATGCAACAAATGAAGGGGGGTCGGCAGTGTTCAGAGTCCTCGTTATCTGGCAAAAGCTGTGACCCACGATCTTAGTCCCGTGGCCTTTGATGCAGACAAGGCCAGAGACGTTCACCACAGATAGGGCCACTGTAAGAGTTGCGGCGGTTCGTTTCTTCAGATAGGAAAAGGTAGGTCTGGCTGGGTTGTGGTACACTTGCATTTCAATTCTTTCTTTGGCGGGAATGTTCATAGGAAAGGTTACATTTGATGTCAGAGGGCAGAAGGGAGCAGAGGTTCTCCCCGTTTTGTTCAACCAGAACTCATTGTAAAACTGTTTGATGGTCCCATCGGATGTGGCATTGTCTTTGTAGCCCTCTTGCAGGAGCATTAACCAGACGAGGCAGGACCCATGAACAGAGAAAGGTGAAGGGATGAACGGGATGGAATGTTCAGTGGCATGAGGTAGCAACCCACAGATCCAACAGTTCGTAGCATTTGCAGCAAGATTGTGTTTCTCCAACGGCTAACATGATCCCTAAAGAGATCATCACATTTGAAAAGGTCATTCTGAAAGAGACAATACACCTGTCACAAACACATATGTTTATTCCCTATAACATCACTCTAGATGAGAAGAATGCTATCAGATCATTACGGGATACCAGTGAATTGGTTATTAAACCAGCTGACAAGGGAGGGGGGATTGTACTTCAAAATATTGACAATTACAAAACCGAACTCTCACGCCAAGTCTCGAACACTGATTACTACAGTAGACTTCCCACTAACCCCACCAAACAGTTACAAACCTTGATAAAACAGGTGACCACTGAAGCCTTAGAGACAGGCTTCATTTCCAAACATGAATTCAGTTTCTTCAACACCAATCATCCTCGGATACCGGTCATTTATACATTGCCGAAAATCCATAAACGCCTAATTGATCCCCCCGGACGCCCAATAGTATCTGGTTGTGGCTCGGTATTGGAGCCACTTGGACATTATGTCAACTTTTTCTTGAGAGACTTTGTCCCTACCACTACTTGCTACGTAAGGGATAGTATGAATATGATAAATCTAATTGAAAATCACCCCTTTAACCCTGCCTCAGAAACTCTGTGTACATTGGACGTCCAGTCACTCTATACCAACATCCCCCAAAGGGATTCTTTGATAGTGATGGAACAAATATTGAATAAACGCCCTCGTCCGCACCCAGTCCCTACCTTGTTTATAATTCAACTTCTAGAGATCTGTTTGACCCGTAATTACTTTATGTTTGGAGAAGAATTTTTTCAACAGAACAAGGGGACCTCAATGGGAGCTATTTTTGCTCCAACGCTGGCGATTCTTTACATGGACTGGTTGGAATGCACCATCATCCTTCCAGTCACGAATCCTTTTCATCAGGGTCTTCTCATGTGGAAACGTTATATAGATGATGTTTTCATGATATGGGGGGCCCTGTTGAAATCCTTCCCAATTTTGTGCATTGGCTCAATAGCAATTGCAATGGTTTGACCTTTACCATAGACCATAACAAAAACAGTATTCCATTCCTGGATTTAAGTATCCAGCATAGCGAAGGTCTACTGTTCACCTCCCTGTTCCGTAAGCCAACTGAGAGGAATACACTTCTTAGCTATGATAGCTGTCACCCTCGGGCTTTAAAGGACAGTCTCCCTTACTCACAATTCTTGAGACTTCGCAGAAACTGTTTCCTAAAATCTGACTACTTCTGTGAAGCTAACACCCTGGCTACCATACTTAAACTAAGGGGTTACCCCAGACGTTTAGTAAGGAATGCAATGAAGAGGGCATGGTACTGCCCTCGTGAGACATTACTTGAACCCAAGACCAAAAAAGACTCTAACAAACTAGTCTGTGTCACTACGTTTTCCTCTGCATCCAATCAAATCAAGAAGTGCATCAAAAAAAACTGGCATATTATTAATTCGGGAAACCTCTCATTGGAAGTACCGCTGTTTGCCTTTAAACGGAATAAGAACCTAAAAGACCAACTAGTTAGAGCAGCACTGCCCCCACCCAAGGTGAACAAAACCACACTACATGATCTCTGGGCCCTTCCTCCTGTGAGGGGCCACGCCAAATGCGGAACATGTGTTGTATGTGACTATTGTATTGAAAGTAAAGAATTTGTTTTCCATAATGTCAAAAATTTTCTGACAACCTTTACTAATTGTAATAGTTGTAATTTGATTTATGCTATTTTATGTCCCTGCAATATGATTTATGTAGGCCAGACCAAGCAAAAGATTAAATTGAGAATATCACAGCACCGGAGCAGAATAAGGTGCAAAACTGCCAACGCACCACTCGTTGAACACTTGTTAAACAAAGGACATTCAGAGGACGAAATCAAATGGACTGTAATCAGCCATGTCATCGTTCCACCAAGAGGAGGGGACTTGTCCAAACTCCTCAACAAAGAAGAATTGAAATGGATTTTAAGAACTGACAGTCTAAATACAGGTTTAAACTTACAGGAGGAATGGACAAGCCTGTTGTGAATTAGGTTATTGACAATACAAAATTCTGTAATATTTGTAAAATATGTATCTGTGTCCCCACTATGTTTTTAATCACTTTACTCTTAAGCAACTTCATTCTCTGCATGCTTATACGGGTAGTTTGCATGTCCTTCTTTCACTATGATTTGAATGGCCGTCTTAGCTTCCATTTCGATCAAAACAGCTGTAATGGCCAAGCTTTAACTCATTTTTGCCGCATTTGCTTCACCCACTTTCTAAACCTTGTACCGCTTCCGGGTTCCCCATACTCACTCACCCAAGATGGCCGCCGACAGTCCGTCTTCTATGCCTATGACGGTCTGCACATAGTAGAATTCCGCCCTCACTTCCTGGTTTCCAGTCAAGCAGGGACGGAGCCGTGATCGGACCTGAAGCCTCCATTAAGGGTAAGCCCCCGAACAGTTTTATGATCTTGGATACAACCATATAGTATGTCCTTTTCCAAATCCTGATGGGACCGCGTATGTCTTCCTATTCTAGACTCGTGGTCACGCGCCTGATTTATGGTGTTTTTCCTAACTTTCCCCATTGCGGGCCTGCGCTGGATCCTAAAGTGAACCGCCAATGGTGAGCATATATCACACTGGCACTCATTCACGTCACCCTGATGTGCATGTATCATTTACCCGCCCTACTACTTCTTTTAGGTTCTGGAATTATCGAACTACTATCAGCTCCTTATTAGACCTGCTACGCATCCGTCTTGACCCTCCCCCCAGTATCGACCCGGGTAAGTCTCATCCATCACACCCCCTCTTACCTAGCCTTACGTTAGTACCACAATTAATACTATCCTGTTTCTATTAGGGCTCACAAAATTACCACGTCCACCAAAAACCCTGAACTCCAATTGACGTGTAGGGCCACAGAAAACAGGTATCCAATACACAGATGTGTTATGTATGATACTTGTAAAACGTTATGCCCCGTTAATACGATATGCTGCATGTGCATGACTTCAAATCACTGCTTAACTATAGCGCAAGACTACCCCTGTTCCCCCACAAACACCCTCCGTACCTCTCAGTGACGATGAATGCACGCATGCTTGTTTTAAACGTTCTTCTTTTTAGAACTTTCACTCATGGTATAGAATTGAAGTCACCTAATAAGGCTTTTGATTATACTTTTCTCGCCTGATCTGTTTCATTTTTCCTTCCTTAGCCCAACCACTTCTTAGGCATTAATTCTTTGTCCTGATGATGATCCTACATATTGTGTTTAAGGGATCGAAACGCCGTCGACTTGTTGTAACATCATATATGTGAAAAATACTGATTGCGATATACATATAATGATGTAATTTGAATTTCTGTAATCTATTATTTTTTCAGAAATCATCTACCTTTTGCCTAAACATTTTTCCTCCTTTCTTCTATCTGTTCTATCTTGCCAATTCGTTAGCGTGAAGGCACAGGTTGTGTCTCACTCTTTGTGAATGTGAAAAATTCTGATATATTGTCTTTATAGTAAAAAATTGTGATCTCTGTCCGGCTGGACATATCACGCAACTTAATATAGTTCGATTGTGTCTATATTTATTAAGCTTGTTTGAAATTTATTATGCATAGGACCACTGTTGCTTGAAAAAATACGATTCCCAATGTCCTGTGCTGACTCTTTGGGCGCCCTTGTTGTTTTTGTTACATAATTAGCGCAATCGCCTGATTGCAAGGGCATCTCTTGTCCTTCCATTCCCTTGAGTGGTCACTTTCCCTTTTCCCTTTTCGCTGGTCTTATTGACAAACTCTAACTCCTTCTATTGACACAGATACTTTGATATGTCTGACCCACCTCCTTTGTATACAGACGAGTACATCGATAAAATCTGTGCTGGACGTTCACTCTTCACAGATCACGACGAGACTACAGCGGCTGGTAGCTCTAATTTACTTGATGAATTAGAGAAACAAAAAAAAAAATATGTACGGTTGGAATTGATGACATTAATGTTGACTGATTATTTAAGATCTAAAACAATACCAGTGGGCCTTCAAGTCCGGAATATCCCCGGAATTTTCACTGATAATCCCAGGTATATTTCTGGATTTAGTAATATTGGAACTACTTGCTCCAGACATTGGCTGGTCTTAGGTATTGAGACAGCTGGAGAGGAACTGAAAAAACTAGCTGAAGTAATACAAGATCTTGAGAAACAGATCAGTGAGAACGATAGCATCACAGATGCCAAAAAATTGCTAGAAAAAATTGAAAAAAACATTGCTGAATATCACCGAATTGAACAAAACAAAAAATCAGTGAAAGTCAAAAAGGACATTAAATCATACACAGCGGAAAGAAATTACCCTTATCTCCAAAAAGATTTTTACACCAACCGTAATTTTAACCAAAATCCCCAGAACCCTAGACCTTGGGGCAGATTCAATCAGAGGAACACAGTAGTAGGATTCACAGACTCCTCCGCTGACTCTTCTGATACATCAGACGCAGGTGAGGGGTCCAGCACTACTCCTCGCAATCCAAACCCTCATTTTTTAGGACGAGGAACAGGCAGAGAGGAACCTCCCAAGAGGGGCAGAGTGAAACAACCGGCTCGCTGGTACAATCCACCAGGGGAACGACAGACGAGACAGAAATTTTACAAGTGGTAAACGGCTCAGGGTCTCCTGCAATGTCTATCCCATTGTTTAATCTATCTGACCATACCTTATCCTCGCAAGAAATCTCCTTACTCAGTAAGGGCCTCTCATTTGTGCCTACCTCCTATCCTAACTTTTTGGAAATACAATCTGAATTATTTGCCTTCTTCCGTAAAATTAGACTGAGGGCCTTTTTTGAATTGAATCCATCTCAACCCAAGATATCAACTACACCTTTTAGGCCTCCCTCTACCTTTTCTCCAACGGCTAACATGATCCCTAAAGAGATCATCACATTTGAAAAGGTCATTCTGAAAGAGACAATACACCTGTCACAAACACATATGTTTATTCCCTATAACATCACTCTAGATGAGAAGAATGCTATCAGATCATTACGGGATACCAGTGAATTGGTTATTAAACCAGCTGACAAGGGAGGGGGGATTGTACTTCAAAATATTGACAATTACAAAACCGAACTCTCACGCCAAGTCTCGAACACTGATTACTACAGTAGACTTCCCACTAACACCACCAAAGAGTTACAAACCTTGATAAAACAGGTGACCACTGAAGCCTTAGAGACAGGCTTCATTTCCAAACATGAATTCAGTTTCCTCAACACCAATCATCCTCGGATACCGGTCATTTATACATTGCCGAAAATCCATAAACGCCTAATTGATCCCCCCGGACGCCCAATAGTATCTGGTTGTGGCTCGGTATTGGAGCCACTTGGACATTATGTCAACTTTTTCTTGAGAGACTTTGTCCCTACCACTACTTGCTACGTAAGGGATAGTATGAATATGATAAATCTAATTGAAAATCACCCCTTTAACCCTGCCTCAGAAACTCTGTGTACATTGGACGTCCAGTCACTCTATACCAACATCCCC